>NC_064931.1:216726390-217351390 GCF_023897955.1 Schistocerca gregaria
GGGAACTAGTCGCATTTCTGTCACGGCAGCTAGCCAGGCATGGACAAGCGATAGCAAAGGTAACTGCCAATATAACGAAAGCGGCAATACGATGGCAGAGGAGCAATGTCAAGAATGTAAATTAGTGTTTCTTCTACACAGAGGGAAGATGCTGCAAGAAACCATTGCCTCCCCTGCAAGGTGAAGAATGAGTCATCTAAGATGTTTTCCCTGTACTTTTTGCCATTTGGGTTTTGTAAACGCGCTCCAATCTCTTTGTCCAATATGGTTACATTAGTTTTAGTTTATGTTGTGTAATTTGAGTTTGCTGTGTAAGTTATTTAGAGATGCTCATTACCCGCAAGTTCTTCCTAGTGATTAATCGTAAGGTTTTAGTATAATCTGTGTTGTGATTTGACTTGCAGGTACTATGTTTTGTACATGTGCGTGTGGGCTTAAGCAGTATATAAAGAGTAAACTGATGAGTAGTACTTCAGAGTTAGATGCATCTCATGAGATAATTTTTATTTTAAAATTCGGTGCAGACCCACAGCGCACAAGCACAATGCCTTTTTTTCAGTTTGAAGTGACGTCACTATAAACGAGAATTATCAGTTAGTCCTGACAACATTGTTGTAGTTTTGATTTAGTAGTTCGAAGAAGGTATAAGGAGACAAACTGATACCGTTTCTATAAAATTGTTTTCCTTTTCTTTAACGTCTAGCACATACGTTGTGTGGCATAAGTTTTCTGATGAGAAAGCAAATTTTCTTTGGGGAAAAACTTTAGTTTAAACCGTTTGTCGCAGAGTTTTCGAGGCTGTAGCGAATCACATTGTATCGTAAAAGGTAACGTTTTGAGTGTGGTATGAGGAGGATTAACGGATTTTGAGTTTCACGTGTTCATAGAACTCACTGCAGATGTTATTATGAGAGTTTTGGCCTACCAGCACCAAAAAAGACTGCTCTTCGATGCTAGCCAAGCTGGTTTTTAGGATTTGTTGGAAGCCACTTTTTGCCACAGAGTAATCTCAACCATGTTTTGCCTCAGCTATTGTGAACTCCTCTGCCATTTTTTGTTTGTTTGTTCGGTGGCCTGTACAGCTAGAAAACGTTGTCAATTTGAATTTATGCCGCCCTCTCTGAACTTGATGCACAGCATATATCTCACTTTCCTTACCATTCCGAAAGACCAAGCTGTGTGCTTCGAAAGATAGTCTTTTGCCGTCCACATACGGGTGGTGCGTCGCCACAAACGTGTGTGTGGCATCTTTCCTCGGCAGATTATAGTCTGTAGAACTGAACAGGTGAAGAGTGCCTTCTTTGGTGACATGGACAGTTTTCGCAGGAGTCGGATAGCGACCAGCTCTGCGACATTTCAAAGCCAGGCTTCGGCCTACATTCCCTCTGGTGAGTGAATGCTACAGCTGCCTACACTGATAAGAGAATAACAGAGCATCACAATTTTTACCTTTCTGCATGAACAACAATGGTCAACACACCACAGAACCATCCAACCAGAATGGGATAGTTACGGGCCACAGTTTTCGCCCGTCACATAGGCAACAGTATACTGGCGTCCCTTCATTTAGAGTTTAGGAAGTGAGGAGTTGCGTAGGAACTAATAGTGACGGGAATCGGCGACCGACTACTGTCTAGACAGGTGAATGGAAGGGATCACATCCTAGAGGCTACCTGGTGGTGTTCAGCACACTTTGCTGTTCTTGAGGAAACGTACGTTCACAATCTGCAGTGGCTTGATCCATATTCAGAGTAGCTCACCCACTTCCGTGCTTCTAATTTGCAACTTCAGTTGATTCATTGTAAACTGTAATTTTGGATTCTTTAACTTTGAATTAGGGAGCTGCACAGATAAGGATCTTGTTGCCTTATTCTCCGTGCAGTATTCCACGTACAGTTTGGTACCTCGCATAGAGTTAGTGTCATTTTTGGACGTGTTTAACTGAATATTCGGATAAGTTTGCTCTCTGACAATTGGTTGTTAATTTCTTGAAGCCTATCGAACAAGTAAACTCCTGCTGTACGCAGACTTCACTTAAATTTTGAGATTTCTTAAATAGTCCTACATCCTTTCCTCGTTTTGCGAACCAATAATTTTAAGAAAACAACTTCCGCAATAGATTTTGCGAGGCCTTACTTCAGCATTACAGCTTATTTAGTCGGTTACCAAAAATATATTCTGAAAAATATTTCATAGCAAAAGAATAACTCATTACTATAAATATACAGGGTGTCCCAGCTATCTTGTCCACCCAAAATATCTCTGGAACAATAACAGCTATTGGAAAACGACTTTCACCGGTATCAATGTAGGGCTGGGGCCCATGAACGTACATATTTGGAAACATTCTAAAACGAAAGCTTATGTGTTTTTTAACACAAACGTATGTTTTTTTAAATGGACCTCCTATATTTTTTCTTCAGCAATCCATAGCATGACAAAGCACATGCACAATGGCGTTGACTGCATCGCATTATTCCCATTACATCCCGAGATATTGAGACGCGAACTTGACGCTTGAAACACCTGACATGCGCTGCTAGCGCACATTCTGAGGCTCAGGCGTGAACCCGATGCTGCCCGTAATCGCGATGTGACTGACATGTGTAATCACACCTCCATACTTATCAAGAGGTCCGAAACGAATAATACGGTCTGCCGCCATGAACTCTCATAAGCACATAATGGTTTCCCTCTTGCACGTTTTACGTATCTAGGTACACAATATGAACCAGTACCGATCGGTGTACACCAGTCAGGTTGTCTTATTTATCCTGCACACCAAAAATAAGGTTTATCTAATGCGTTATATGACCCATTGTGCCTGTCGCGCAGGGCCTGGCTCTACCTAGTCAAGTGTCCAACGTAATTCCCACTACTGCCACAGTTACCACTTCGCATTGTTAATTCGTTTCGGACCTCTTGACAAGTATGGAAGTGTGATTACCCATGTCAATCACATCGCGATTACGGGCAGCATGGGGTTCACGCCTGAGCCTCAGGACGTGCGCTAGCAGCGCATGTCGGGTGTTTCAAGCGTCAACTTCGCGTCTCAGTATCTGGGGATGTAATGGGAATATTGCGATGCAATCAACGCCATTGTGTATGTGCTTTGTCATGCTATGGATTGCTGAAGAAAAAGTACAGGAGGTCCATTTCAAAAAACAAAAGTTTGTGTTAAAAAACACATATGCTTTCGTTTTAGAATGTTTCAAAATATGTACATTCATGGGCCCAGCCCTACATTGATACCGGTGAAAGTCGTTTTCCAATAGCTGTTATTGTTTTAGAGATATTTTGGGTGGACAAGATAGCTGGGACACCCTGTATATAATCGGAATGCACTCTAAAGTAATGTAGATAACTGTACTGAAAAGTAATGCCTCCCAACATTTTACGTGAAAACTCATAAGTTTCTTCAGTAAAATAAACATTATTGACATTCTATATCAATACCTGTGCCACTACAGGTTTCCGACTTGTAGCGTGTAAGTGGCAGTGTGTAATGTAGCTATGTCACGTGTGAGGAACAGCACACTGTAATCTAGTTTCGGATACTAAGAGTTGGTCCAAAAATGAAGCGCTCCCCCGTCAGCATGAGAAAGCCATACGACACACGAGAGCTGCGACATCTGCAACAGTCCGACGCTTTGGGTTCACTGTCATCGATCATTCTCGATACAGTCCCAACTTCAGCCCATCCCATTTTCACCTGCTCCCAGACCTTAAAGAATACCGTCGAGGATTTCAGTTTGGTAGTGATGAAGCGGTGCAAACAGAGGTGAGGCTGTAGCTCAGTGAACAATGTCAAACATTTTACATTGACAGTATCAACAAGCTGGTCATTCGTTGGGAGAAATGTGTCCGTCGCCCTGGTAAGTGCGATGAGAAATAAATATGTAGATATGAAGAGTAAAGATGTATAATCTTAATAACATTTCTTTTATTTTAAAATGCTTAAGAGTCTTCGCATAAGAAATTCGCAGGCTTCACTTTTCAGCAAACACCTGTATGTCTTGCGTGAATAAAGGTAATAAATAAATAATAATAAAACTACATGCTTGAACGTTTTCATATCTTAATCACGGAAATACTTAAGAAAGTGAAACAACTATAATCCAAACCGTGATTAACTTAACTTTTAACCTACACATTTTCGTAGTCTTATCTGGGAGGCTAGAATTTCAGAGCGGATATTCAGACTATTTTATTTTGTTGGTCAATGAACCTGTCAATTTTAAAGATTCAGATTATTTAGTTTAAGCCCTACAACAAACAGAAAGTTTATTTAACGCCAACCACCGCCAGACAAGAGGGTGTTGTTATTCTACTGAACAACACCACTCGAAACCAATGTACAACTGCCACTATTCTCGTGGAAGTCATATATTTATAATCGTGATGGGCAAATGCTATTATAGTACTGCCTTGTATGTTGGTAAAACGTTTGTGAACAGTGATTACGTTTCAAATACACATAGAAAGTATCACAATTAATAGCGAGTAACCTATATACACTCCTGGAAATTGAAATACGAACACCGTGAATTCATTGTCCCAGGAAGGGGAAACTTTATTGACACATTCCTGGGGTCAGATACATCACATGATCACACTGACAGAACCACAGGCACATAGACACAGGCAACAGAGCATGCACAATGTCGGCACTAGTACAGTGTATATCCACCTTTCGCAGCAATGCAGGCTGCTATTCTCTTATGGAGACGATCGTAGAGATGCTGGATGTAGTCCTGTGGAACGGCTTGCCATGCCATTTCCACTTGGCACCTCAGTTGGACCAGCGTTCGTGCTGGACATGCAGACCGCGTGAGACGACGCTTCATCCAGTCCCAAACATGCTCAATGGGGGACAGATCCGGAGATCTTGCTGGCCAGGGTAGTTGACTTACACCTTCTAGAGCACGTTTGGTGGCACGGGATACATGCGGACGTGCATTGTCCTGTTGGAACAGCAAGTTCCCTTGCCGGTCTAGGAATGGTAGAACGATGGGTTCGATGACGGTTTGGATGTACCGTGCACTATTCAGTGTCCCCTCGACGATCACCAGAGGTGTACGGCCAGTGTAGGAAATCGCTCCCCACACCATGATGCGGGGTGTTGGCCCTGTGTGCCTTGGTCGTATGCAGTCCTGATTGTGGCGCTCACCTGCACGGCGCCAAACACGCATACGACCATCATTGGCACCAAGGCAGAAGCGACTCTCATCGCTGAAGACGACACGTCTCCATTCGTCCCTCCATTCACGCCTGTCGCGACACCACTGGAGGCGGGCTGCACGTTGTTGGGGCGTGAGCGGAAGACGGCCTAACGGTGTGCGGGACCGTAGCCCAGCTTCATGGAGACGGTTGCGAATGGTCCTCGCCGATATCCCACGAGCAACAGTGTCCCTAATTTGCTGGGAAGTGGCGGTGCGGTCCCCTACGGCACTGCGTAGGATCCTACGGTCTTGGCGTGCATCCGTACGTCGCTGCGGTCCGGTCCCAGGTCGACGGGCACGTGCATCTTCCGCCAACCACTGGCGACAACATCGATGTACTGTGGAGACCTCACGCCCCACGTGTTGAGCAATTCGGCGGTACGTCCACCCGGCCTCCCGCATGCCCACTATACGCCCTCGCTCAAAGTCCGTCAACTGCACATACGGTTCACGTCGACGCTTCGCGGCATGCTACCAGTGTTAAAGACTGCGATGGAGCTCCGTATGCCACGGCAAACTGGCTGACACTGACGGCGGCGGTGCACAAATGCTGCGCAGCTAGCGCCATTCGACGGCGAACACCGCGTTTCCTGATGTGTCCGCTGTGCCGTGCGTGTGATCATTGCTTGTACAGCCCTCTCGCAGTGTCCGGAGCAAGTATGGTGGGTCTGACACACCGGTGTCAATGTGCTCTTTTTTCCATTTCCAGGAGTGTAAATGGAAGTACACAATAGCAAACCCAAAAAACCAAATGTGTCTGTAAACAAGCCGTTCGCAAGATGTCTGGGAAGGTGTGGTTAAGAACCAAGACTGATATAAGACTGCCACTTCTGGTGGCAACTTTTTTTCAAACGGAAGAATGGCAGAGGGATACTCTAAAATTACACGTGGTACACAAACTTGCGAGATACGCATCCAGCTGGCTACCGATGCACCACCAGAGATTAGTTGTCAAGCAGCTAGTCTGACTTATTAAAAATTGTCTGAATTTTGCGTGATAACGTTATGATTAAAAATATCCGAACGATCTGAATTTTTTCGTAAACTGGCACTGTGTTCTAAAGTTTATGAACGATTTGTTGGTTACTTTAATACATTTCATTAATTATACTACTTATGTTATGGGTGTGATTTAACTGATGCGTGATAAAATAATGCTTGATGTAAAAGCACCTGGAAAGCATTGGAAAAATTATGTGGTTCACAATTCTCAGCAATACATTGTACTCGGCTTGGACTAATATGCCACATATCCTGATTCCTTTGGGTACGCTGACAGTTACCTGGAAGTCTCAGCTCGTTGATAGTGTTTTTGCTTGTTGAAACAAGTCGTAATTTGTCCTGGCTTGTCTGTTTGAGAAAGCACACTAATAGGTTTTTCCTAAGTCAGTAATATATTACATTCTTGGAGATTGTGAAGATATTGACTTGCTAATAAAGAGAAGAAACAGGTATTGAAAGGGTGAGTCAGGCGCTTGAAGAAGTAAGTTATTTGCTGCTTTTGCCCTCTTTGCGTGTGTCAGCGAGAGATTTTGCATATCAGTATACTGTGACATTAAGCAATTTGTTGGTAATGAAGAGGACTGCTATAGACATTTCAGTAATATAAGATACGAATAATGGTTGAGTCATCTATGAAGTGTGTTAAAATCCATTATGATAGTCTGTAATGGGTGTGTGTTAAGTGACCTTTAAAAAATCGAATATTTGCCGTTGTAATGGCCAATTGTGATGAAATGGTCAATTGTGATTAGTTGGAAGAAAGAAAGCAATGTACAGGATTTTAACACCAGGATTGGACACTCATTGCCAATAGTCATAAATGGTTAACACTTTAACAGAACAGTGTTTCACATCCTTTGCTGTGTCTTGAGTACATAAATTTTAACTCACAGATTGGAAAATTCAGTAATATGTTCTATGTTCAACTCATCTTACAATAACCCTTTTTTTTTCTTTTACAAATGAAATATTATGTTGGTTATTTTCAGGGATACCTATAGTATTAACCCACCTGATATCTTTCTAACACAGTTTTGTATGCTTTGCTGGAAACTTGTTACGTATGAATCTATAATTTAAAGTCTGTAATATGGGTCACTAATATATCCAGAATAGCAATTCCTACAGCTATTTCCTTATCAAACACTACATCAGGTCTGTTTCATTGAATATCACCTAAATTTTCATTAAAAACAAGGCTCCTTCGAAAATTAGGTGTTTCAGTCAATGAATCTTCTCTATATCTACCCTCTCAGGATATTACTTTTATGTCTCTTATCTACTGTGCATTTTACATAGTTTTACCAAGCACTATTGCTCATAAAAGTGTAAAAAAGATTCTTTTCGGCTAAAGATGATAAACATTTCACACTGGATAGTAAATTCAGAACTGTTCCGTGAGATCATTGCTGTGTGTGCAACAGTTTATTTAGCAGACGCCTACTGCGACATAAAAGAAGTTTACATGTTATGGCACACATTTCTACATCTACATCCACATATATACTCCGCTAGCCACCAAGCAGTGTGTGGCGGATGGCACAATTCGCGCCAAAGTCATATATCCCACCCCTCTGTTCCACTCGCGAATCGCGTAAGGGAAAAACGACTGTTTAAACGCCTCAGTACGAGCTCTAATTTCTCTTATCTTTGAATAGTGATTATTGCGCGATTTGAAAGTTGGTGGTAATAATATATGCTCTACATCCTCGGCGAAGATCGGATTTTAGAATTTAGTGAGCAGCCCATTCCGTTTAGCGCTCGTCTATCTGCAAGTGCGTCCCTCTTCAAACTTTCTGTGAGATCCGTAATGCTCTCACGATGGCTAAATAAACCAGTCACGAATCTTGCCGCTCTTCTTTGGACCTTCTCAATCTCTTGGATCAGGCCCAACTGGTAAGGGTTCCATACAGACGAACAATCCTCTGACTGGACGAACTAAGGTATTGTAAGCAATTTCCTTAGTTGAAGGACTGCATCGCTTCAAGATTCTACCAATAAACCGCAATCTAGAGTTCGCCCTACCCGTTACTTGTGTAATCTGATCGTTCCACTTGAGATCATTTCTAATAGTCACATCCAGATACTTGTCGGATGTTACCGCTTCCAAGGACCTGGCATTTATTTTGTACTCGTACTTTAATGAGGATTTTCGCTTTGTTATACGTTGTAGGTTACACTTATTAATATTGAGAGATAACTGCCAGTCATTACACCACGCACTTATTTTCTGCAAATCCTCCTTGATTTGTTCACAACTTTCGTATGATATAACTTTCCTGTAGACTACAGCATCATCGGCAAGCAGACTAATGCCTCTGTCAATACCATCAACCAAATCGTTTACGTAAATCGTAATAAGCAGCGGACCTATTTACACTGCCCTGGGGCACACTTGATGTTACGCTTGTTTCTGTTGAAATCTCCCCATTCAGGACGACACAATGCTCTCTGTCTGTTAGAAAACTTTACATCGAACCACTTATGTCATCGGATACACCGTAAGCGCGCACGTTTTGGAGCAAGCGACAGCGCGGAACGGAGTCGAACGCCTTTTGAAAGTCGACGAATATGGCATCAACCTGGGAGCCGGTATCTAGAGCCTGTTATATATCATGCACAAAGAGGACCAGCTGTGTCTCGCATGAACGCTGTTTCCTCATACCGTTCTGGTTTCTGCAGATGAGCTTCTCATAGTCTAGAAAGGTCATTATGTCTGAACACAAAATATGTTCCATGAGTCTACAACAAATCGATGTCAGTGAAATTAGCTGGTAATTATGTGCATCCGATTATCTACCCTTTTTATAGGTTGCTACGACCTGGGCCTTCTTCCAGTCCCGTGGAATTTTTCGCTGTTCCAATGATCTCTGATAGATGATATTTGTAGCATGGTCAACAAAAAATCTTACGGGGATACCGTCAGGGCCAGATGCCTTCCCGGCGTCTAAGGATCTTGTTTTACAGTCGCTGATACGCTAAACACTATGTCAGCTATCCTTGCGTTTCTTCGATAATTGAAAGGGGGAATGGTGCTGCATTCCTCTACCATAAACGAATTTTTGAAAACTAGGTTTAGAATTTCGGCCTTCTGTTTATCATCATCTGTTACGTTACCGTACTGTCAGCAAGAGAAGGTATTGAATTATTTGTAGCGTACGACCGAAATTTTTGGGGTAATTTTTAAAAACTGCTGATAAAATATTGTTTTCAAATTCGTTAAAAGAATCTCTCACTGACCTTTTGACAGCTGCTTTCATTTCTCATAATTTCTGTGTGTCAGAGGAGCAGTGAGTGCGTTTAAACCGACTGTGCAAAATTCTCTGCTTTCTCAGCAACTTCCTAATATGTTTGTTGTACCAAGGTGGATCTTTTGCCTCCCCTATATTTTTGCTACGCACGTATTTCTCTAGAGCGTGATGGAAAATACCTTTAAATTCCGACCAAAGATGCTCAATATCTTTGTGACACGCGGTGAGTACTTGGGGAGCTGAGTATGAAGATATTCATTAATGACAGTTTTATTTGCATTGCAAACAAGAAAAACCTACGCTGTTCCTTTCGTATTTTGCAACCTCCACTGTCATAGAAGCCACAATGACATTATGGTCGCTAATACCTTCTTTTAGATTAACTTCCTCAAAAAGATCAGGTCTGTTTGTCGCCAAGATATCTATTATGTTTCCATCTCAAGTGGGTTTTCTAACCAATTGCTCAAGGTTATATGTTGATAGCGCTCCTTGAATAACTTCACACGAGTCTTTTCTTCTGCCTCCTGTGATAAACGAGTAATTTTTCCAGTCAATGGACGCCAGATTAAAGTCTCCACCTATAATTAATGGATAATTTTCACATTTATTTGCTATGTACTCAAGGATTTTTCTGAAACGTTCTGCCACGTTTGTTACGGATGCTAGTGGTCTATAAAAACATGCTAATACAATGGTCACTCCTTATTTGAATGGCAACTTTATCCGGACTATTTCACAGTCCGATCCAGTATCGACCTAAACTGCGGTTTAAACAGCTTTTAACTGCAATGAACACACCACCTCCCATAGCATCATTTCTATCCTTCCTAAACATTGTCCAAACGAGTTCACAATTTTACTGCAATTTATGTCTGGTTTCAACCAGCTTTCGATACCTAATACTCTCTCCCAGAGAGTACTAGGGTATCTTGTTACAGACACTTCGACAATTTGCTAACATGAGATTTAGCATATTTAAATCGTTTAGAATGACCTTGCGGTGCAGCACGTTACTTTTTACCGGCCTGCCAGTGTCCAGCAATGTTCATTTGTCTAGCTGTAGTAGAAAATACTAGATCACTGCTGTCTATTGCAGGTCCCAGCATACATAGAATTTTCCGGTAAACGGGATCAGGATAGCTTCTGAAATAAATGTTTTAACTTGGTAACGTAAATTCTCAGGTGTATTTTTACGATAAAGATCACACACAGTTAATACTGCCAAGTCCGTACTAAGTGGCAACACAATGTGAAGTTCACATGCACACCACAATCACACACGTAGCCAGTTTATGGTATTTACACACGTTACCGAAGTTAATAGACTTCAATGGATCGTTTAGTTATGAAAATGCTAGCTCAAATGTTGTGCACTCTGCTCAACACGTAATACCTGTTCCAGTCTTAGATCACACAACACGCCACACGATTTTAACTAATAGTCAAAAGCAATAATTTTGATATTCCGTCCGAAATTCCACGCGAATTACACTATACAGTTCACTTAAATACACGTTGTACTACTTCGCGAACTCATAATTAGCATTTTTCCGTGATTTTACAGTAGTTACGTCGGAGCTGCTTTCAATGAGATGTTACTAGTTCGAACCCTCAGCCCTGACCCCCCTACATCACACCAAAGGCTTTGTTCCGAGCATAGATTGGCGCAAGTCTACATTTTTCTGATTGGCTGATATCACAAACAGCAAATCAGGTTGCAGTATTATCCCGCGCTAACCAGTGCTTTTACTTCAATGACCAATCATAGTAAAAAATTACTTTCTATGGCAATTGCTAAATAAATAAATTTAGACAAGTATCAAATATAAAATTATTCCTTCTGAAATTACCGATTAATTTGTGTTCTACTCACGTTTTTTTAGTACCACAAACTGACTGCACATTTAATTATACTATACCCTCTGTATAGTTTAACTGGTAATTCGTGAATAAACAAAACAATTTTCATTTAGTTTTGTTCTTCTTCACTCATACAACACTCACACTGCTAATTACTACACATATAAAACAATCATAATTATCAAATACATTAAATATTAATCAAATATAACTTTACAACATTGTTTTGACTATGACTACTAGCACTGTCCATCAACTGCTGACCTCTGCCGCCTACTAGTACAACTATGTGCAGCTCTGTAACTCAGGTCCGTGTCAGCTGGTGACATCTGTCGATGACTCATGCCTATAACGATATCGTCTTAATAAGTGACAGTAGCGATGTAAAGGTGCTACGCCTCAATCTGATTAGGCGAACTAACAATTTTTACAGTTGGCGCACCCATGTCAGTGACATGAACTGGTAATTTTTCAGGCCAATGGTTTGTTTCCCGTGGGGAGGAATCTAATCTAAATAACCGCCATGTGCACGCCACAAGTACTATTCTACCCATGTAGCTTCTTCCTGTGTGTAGTGCACCCCTGATCTATCAAGGGGCGTCCTACAACCTTCTACCCCATAGCGTAGGTCGATGAATCTACAACCATTTATATCACGAAGTCGATGTAGCCTGTCCACTCTGCTCCAAATCAGAGAACCCCGGCCAACTCTGGGTACGATGCTGCAAATCGTCAGCTTGGCTTCCACACCTCGAGAGATGGAGGCCGCCTTCGCCAATTTAGCCAGCCGCCAAAAGGACCGAAGGAGTTCCTCCGAACCCCGACGACTGACATCGTTAGTGCCGACATGTGCCATAATCTGTAGCTGGCTGCACCCCACATGCTAGATAGCCCCCGGCAGAGCCTCTTCCACATCCCGGACAAGGACCCCTGGGAAGCACACCGTGTGAACGTTGGACTTCTTCCCCGCCCTAGTCACTATGTACCTGAGGGGCTCCATGACCTGCCTAACATTGGAGCTCCCAATAACTAACAAACCGGTATCTCCACGTGCTTGTCCGGACCTTGCTGAAGAAGCGGCCACTATCCTGGCAGAAGGTCCATTCTGATCCGGCTCAGCCTCCACCCCAGCATCGATAGCACACTGACTCTAATACCAAAGTGCTTGGGACTTGGCAGGAGTCTGCGTCCCCCATGCAGCCTTCGCCTTGAGGTTCGAGATCTCTACACAGTCTCCCACCCACAGTGAGGTCAGAGTGAGCCGGCTGGGTCAGTCGCACCTGAGGTTGGCTCAGTCACAGAGAGCTGTGACATCCCCCCCCCTCCCCTGCACATCTAGTACAGCAGAGGCTGCCCCAGGCACCCCATCCCCAGCGCATCTCAAAAAATTGGTTCAAATGGCTCTGAGCACTATGGGACTTAACATCTGTGGTCATCAGTCCCCTAGAGCTTAGAACTACTTAAACCTAACTACCCTAAGGACATCTCACACATCCATGCCCAAGGCAGGATTCGAACCTGGGACCGTAGCGTTCACGCCTGCATCTCAAGGTGGCACTCTGGAACCCGTTGACTGTGGCCAAAAATGCTTCCAGCTGCGTTTGGACTGTGGCCAGCTCCTCCTTCTTCCGCACACCACAGACACAGTCCTTATCCTTCTGGCTAATATGTTGTATACACTCCTGGAAATGGAAAAAATAACACATTGACACCGGTGTGTCAGACCCACCATACTTGCTCCGGACACTGCGAGAGGGATGTACAAGCAATGATCACACGCACGGCACAGCAGACACACCAGGAACTGCGGTGTTGGCCGTCGAATGGCGCTAGCTGCGCAGCATTTGTGCACCGCCGCCGTCTGTGTCAGCCAGTTTGCCGTGGCATACGGAGCTCCATCGCAGTCTTTAACACTGGTAGCATGCCGCGAAGCGTCGACGTGAACCGTATGTGCAGTTGACGGACTTTGAGCGAGGGCGTATAGTGGGCATGCGGGAGGCCGGGTGGACGTACCGCCGAATTGCTCAACACGTGGGGCGTGAGGTCTCCACAGTACATCGATGTTGTCGCCAGTGGTCGGCGGAAGGTGCACGTGCCCGTCGACCTGGGACCGGACCGCAGCGACGCACGGATGCACGCCAAGACCGTAGGATCCTACGCAGTGCCGTAGGGGACCACACCGCCACTTCCCAGCAAATTAGGGACACTGTTGCTCCTGGGGTATCGGCGAGGACCATTCGCAACCGTCTCCATGAAGCTGGGCTACGGTCCCGCACACCGTTAGGCCGTCTTCCGCTCACGCCCCAACATCGTGCAGCCCGCCTCCAGTGGTGTCGCGACAGGCGTGAATGGAGGGACGAATGGAGACGTGTCGTCTTCAGCGATGAGAGTCGCTTCTGCCTTGGTGCCAATGATGGTCGCATGCGTGTTTGGCGCCGTGCAGGTGAGCGCCACAATCAGGACTGCATACGACCGAGGCACACAGGGCCAACACCCGGCGTCATGGTGTGGGGAGCGATCTCCTACACTGGCCGTACACCTCTGGTGATCGTCGAGGGGACACTGAATAGTGCACGGTACATGCAAACCGTCATCGAACCCATCGTTCTACCATTCCTAGACCGGCAAGCGAACTTGCTGTTCCAACAGGACGATGCACGTCCGCATGTATCCCGTGCCACCCAACGTGCTCTAGAAGGTGTACGTCAACTACCCTGGCCAGCAAGGTCTCCGGATCTGTCCCCCATTGAGCATGTTTGGGACTGGATGAAGCGTCGTCTCACGCGGTCTGCACGTCCAGCACGAACGCTGGTCCAACTGAGGCGCCAGGTGGAAATGGCATGGCAAGCCGTTCCACAGGACTACATCCAGCATCTCTACGATAGTCTCCATGGGAGAATAGCAGCCTGCATTGCTGCAAAAGGTGGATATACACTGTACTAGTGCCGACAATGTGCATGCTCTGTTGCCTGTGTCTATGTGCCTGTGGTTCTGTCAGTGTGATCATGTGATGTATCTGACCCCAGGAATGTGTCAATAAAGTTTCCCCTTCCTGGGACAATGAATTCACGGTGTTCTTATTTCAATTTCCAGGAGTGTATTATAAGAAGCTTAAGAAAACGTACTGCCACACAAGCATGAGGGCTTGGTGAGAGATTTCACCTGATGTCATGCAGCCCACATAACATGAATGTCATGCATTTCCTTCTTCATGACAATTCTCGGCCACACTCTGCAGGTGCAATGAAGATGTTCATGCAGCATTTTCGATGGGATGTATTTGGTCACCCATAATACAGCCAGTAATTGGATCCCTCTGAGTTTCGTCTCTGATGAAATGAACCTCTGGCACAGACAAAGAACTGTGGACCAGCGTAGAGAATTGGCAGAAAGCATAGGTCGCTGTCTTCTATGAAAAGGGTATCGGAATGTTGGCACGACGCTGCGACAGATTTCTAAGTTGAAGCAGCAACTATGTAGAGAAGTAGCTGAACGGTGTAGCTAACTGTTGCTAATAAAACAGTTTTTATTTGGACTGTCGTTTACATTTTGTGACTGATTGTAATTTACTTTCCGAATAGACTTGGTATTTTGTTCAACAAGTACTGGCATTGCAACAGGTGGCAAGAAAATGAATTACCTGATTGGGGCCACCGACATAACTTGTTACACTTTCTGTAATTCTGTACGCTTTTCTAAAAGTCTATCCCCTCTCCCACCATGCAAGGGATTTGTCCAGTGACAAATACGGGGCTGCAATTCCTGGATGGATCCTCACTGCTGTTGCTGTTGAGAGCTCTCAGTATGTATTCATTCATCTATAATTATTATTATTAGTATTATTATTACTATTATGAGTGGATGACATCAGACGTACGGGTTTGTTATAGTTACAGTGCTAACATGGCTACAACTGGACCAGGATAAGGAGGTGTTCCAGATGTCATAATAGCCACAACAAGCTGCAGCGCAATGGGACATAGAGGTGTTTCACACAACATAACAGCACAAGCAGCAACAGTCCACACTTGTATACAGCAGTCAGGAGGAACAGTGTTGTAAAACAATATTGATGTGCTTGTACAGGGTGTTTCAAAAATGGCCGGTATATTTGAAACGGCAATAGAAACTAAACGAGCAGCGATAGAAATACACCGTTTGTTGCAATATGCTTGGGACAACAGTACATTTTCAGGCGCACAAACTTTCGAAATTACAGTGGTTACAATTTTCAACAAGAAATGGCGCTGCAAGTGATGTGAAAGATATAGAAGACAACGCTGTCTGTGGGTGCACCATTCTGTACGTCGTCTTTCTGCTGTAAGCGTGTGCTGTGGACAACATGGGTTATTCCTTAGAACAGAGGATTTTTCTGGTGTAGGAATTCCACCGCCTAGAACACAGTGTTGTTGCAACAAGACCAAGTTTTCAATGGAGGTTTAATGTAACCAAAGGACCGAAAAGCGATACAATAAAGGATCTCTTTGAAAAATTTCAACGGACTGGGAACATGACGGATGAACGTGGTGGAAAGATAGGGCGACCGCGTACGGCAACCACAGAGGGCAACGCGCAACTAGTGCAGCAGGTGATCCAACAGCGGCCTCGGGTTTCCGTTCGCCGTGTTGCACCTGCGGTCCAAATGACGCCAACGTCCACGTATCGTCTCATGCGCCAGAGTTTACACCTCTATCCATACAAAATTCAAACGCGGCAACTCCTCAGCGCCGTTACCATTGCTGTACGAGAGACATTCGCTAACGATATAGTGCACAGGATTGATGACGGCGATATGCACGTGGGCAGCATTTGGTTTACTGACGAAGCTTGTTTTTACCTGGATGGCTTCATCAATAAACAGAACTGGCGCATATGGGGAACCGAAAAGCCCCATGTTGCAGTCCCATCGTCCCTGCATCCTCAAAAAGTACTGGTCTAGGCCGCCATTTCTTCCAAAGGAATCAGTGGCCCATTTTTCAGATCCGAAACAATTACTGCATCACGCTATCTGGACATTCTTCGTGAATTTGTGGCGGTACAAACTGCCTTAGACGACACTGCGAACACCTCGTGGTTTATGCAAGATGGTGCCCGGACACATCGGACGGCCGACATCTTTAATTTCCTGAATGAATATTTCGATGATCGTGTGATTGCTTTGGGCTATCCGAAACATACAGGAGGCGGCGTGGATTGGCCTCCCTATTCGCCAGACATGAACCCCTGTGACTTCTTTCTGTGGGGACACTTGAAAGACCAGGTGTACCGCCAGAATCCAGAAACAATTGAACAGCTAAAGCAGTACATCTCATCTGCATGTGAAGCCATTCCGCCAGACACATTGTCAAAGGTTTCGGGTAATTTCATTCAGAGACTATGCCATATTATTGCTATGCATGGTGGATATGTGGAAAATATCGTACTGTAGAGTTTCCCAGACCGCAGCGCCATCTGTTGTTGACAATTGTAACTACTGTAATTTCGAAAGTTTGTCTGCCTGAAAATGTACTGTTGTCCCACGCATATTGCAACAAACGGTATATTTCTATGGCTGCCCGTTTAGTTTGTATTGCCGTTTCAAATATACCTGTCATTTTTTAATCACCCTGAATTATTCTGATGACAATGCACTACTGCGATCACAGCCGTTACGAAATACGTCAGATGAATTCGCAACTGCAAATAATGACTACCATCAGCTGTAGAATGAAATGACGACCAGACGCAAACTTCCATATGTCGTCAACCACAGGGCGATCGCTCGCGATAAGCAGGAGATCCGGGTTCGAGTCCCGGTCCGGCACAAATTTTCATTGTCGTCATTCCATTCTACAGCTGATGGTAGTCATTATCCGCAATTGCGAATTCATCTAACGTGTTGTAAAACTGTCGCATTGTAAATAAATATGATCTTCAAGGAACTTGCCTTTTATTTAG
The DNA here is from genome assembly GCF_023897955.1 of Schistocerca gregaria. Lineage (NCBI taxonomy): Eukaryota > Metazoa > Arthropoda > Insecta > Orthoptera > Acrididae > Schistocerca > Schistocerca gregaria. The sequence continues at coordinate 216,743,663 of NC_064931.1, forward strand.
AACCCAGTCGATAAATAACAACGCACACGCACAAAACCACACACACACACACACACACACACACACACACACACACACACACACACACACACACACACTTGTCGTTTATAAAGTGTTAACGGTTGAACTGTCTCTAAGAATGGGAGTGTAGCACTGATGATGGTATCACAACACATTAATGTAGGGAGTGTTCATTGACAAATAGGACTAATGTAGGGAGTTTTCATTGACAGATATGTCTAATGCGAGAGACACGGCACCATATTTGTGATGATGTAACAATAATAACAACAATTGCTTTAGATGTCTAAAAATGTATCGCCGAGCAGATGCTATATACTGCTCGTTCTGTAAATGCATTGCCTTACACTTTGTGTCACTGAAGCTATTGCTGCATGCTTGTGGTATGATATTTAGTACTCAGCTTGTCATAACATATTGGTAACGTTTAGAATACTTCCCTGACTCAAAAAAATTCTTGGAATCTGCAACATTCACATAATTGCATAGTTTCCTGTTAAAAAATCTTTAGCAATTCGTGTCTATAACAGGAACTTTTGCAATGTATGCTTGGGTAATCGCCTCTATAATATCCATGACACACCAGTGTTACAAATTAATGACTGTATTCAATGATGCTATAGTGCCGTCAACTTTGATGACGATGAACTGGCAGAAGAAGTCAGTGTCATCGTTAAAAAAGTCGCGAATGGTATATGTTGAATGTGATCAATAAATAGTTCACCCTCTTGTGAGAGAACCGTCGTAGAGTAGAGATGTCAAAATTCCCTAACGCCATGCTGTGTAATTATTAGCGCTGATGGCAACGAATAATAACGTGGACGAAAAACAAATATGCACAACTAATAGCTTGCTCCCTTTTTTCCGTGCAGGTGAGGTGAAGTCGTTTCGCAGTAGCCATCTGACGTGTAAATAATGCTGTTCAGTCTGTTCTACAGCTTAAACAGCAGTGCCTGGAAGTCTGTCAGTATGACATCTAATCGAGAGTTCTAGTCAGTTGCGGAATTCGAAAACCCTCCATTTAATGATAGCAAACTAATATTACCCATAAATGAAGGGCCTCTATTGTGTGATGAGTCAATGAAGTGCACGCATCTACAGTAGCAGACATTTAAAATTCTAATGTACACAGCCTATGCAATACGAAATGAGCTAGAGTGTCGACTAAGGTGGCAGCCATATATCAACTGAGTCTATCGGATGTTGTGGAGCAATCTACAAAGTCTCCCCTCACTAGAATAAACCACCGCTCAACTCTACAATTCATGCTGTGCATCAGTGAATGAGGAAAGGCGTGAATAAACTTTGCCAGATATTGGTTCAGAGCTACAATATCATATAAGTTTCTTTGCCAACCGAGCTTTATGTAAAAGTTTATAAATAAAAAACAGGTTTAAGAACTGTAAGTGTCATTTATTCCTCTATCTGACCTGTATATGCTAATGTAAGAGAGCAAACGTCGCAATGACCGAGTGTACGAAACAAACTTTTCCACAAGGATTTTGTAGTGAGCTATTGGTCCTCCAAAGATACCGGAAACCTGGAGAAGAAGAGGAATGGCTCGCTACATATTGATAACATAGGTCCTTTGGGTGTCAGACTATGAGAATGCAGGCAGGGCTAATCTAATTTTGTTACTGTTAACACATCCTGTAGGCATTATCTTCGAACGTGTATATATATTTTCAAAAACCCTGTTTCAACCCAAATATTAACTATTACAGGAGATATGACATAGTATGAAGGAGATAATCTACCAGACACTAGCAAAAGCAGTGATATTCCATCGACTAAGAAAGGGAAACCAAACATTGTATTCACATTTTATGACATCGCAGTGGAAAATCAGGATACAGTGAGTAAATATTTTTGTTTCAACCATCGTATGAAAACCGATGTCTTTCATTTGAGCCACACATATTCCAGTCTTCCAGAGCAGTTTGAAATGGAAAATGCGGGTCTTATTTTCATATTCGACCACGACATACAAATTTAAAACCATTTACGACGTACATGTAGGAACTGACATGGTGTGTAATGAATCTGTTAACGTATGTTCTGATTGCTGCAATCGCACGCAGTACACCTTTCTGATTGTTGAAAAAATGTGTAAAATGAATGACGGCCGATAGGAATGAAACTACCAGGAGTTTCTACTTAAAAGGCACTGTACCAATACACAATGTTTTCTACTTACTGTAGACTATTTGACAAATTTGCACGTGTGTTACAGACATGGGCCGAGGGCGCAAAACACCTGCATCTATACATTTATAGTAAAATAGAGACAGTCAGTGCAAGAGTGATGGAAGTAGAAACTCTTATCGAGGCAGTAGCTAGAAGAGATGATACACAGATTGACAGAACTGAAGTAGTCAATGTAATACCAATTGATGCACTTCGTTTTATGCAGACAATATCTAAGAGAGTTGCATCCTATCGCCACCAGTTGTCTCAGAGTAAATATAAGTTGTATCCCATGACAAAATCATGACGACAACCAAGTGTAAAGTTACTAAAGTGCAGAAAGCTATTCAACAAAAATCACGATTGTTAAAATTAGGGCATTTTCAGGGAAATCAGTCTCTCTCGGAAACACGTAAACTAGTAACTGAAACTGTAAGAAGGTTCTCACACAATATGGATGGAGGTGGAAAGGAAGAAGAAGTGTATTCCTGATGTCATTCATCGTCACATTATAGTGTGTGACACAGAACACGTGGATTCAGCAGGAAGACATCATATATTTCAGGTAATCACCACATAAGTTTAACCGAGAATAAAATACATGTGGCGAATAAGGAATTTGGAAGAACGCCTGGTTCGTTATAGCTAATATACTGCGAGACTCGATCCGTTCATAGAGTAACTTCTACCTTAGACAGGTTTCCACAGTCGCATCTGACGTGTTTAGCCCCATAATAGACCTCTGTTCAAGGTACAATACAAATGAATAAAGTTGCATAATGAATTTTTGAAAAATGTTATCTAGTGCTAAGGACCTTCAGCAATGTCTGTGTAAAATGAATGACGGCCGATAGAAATGAAACTACCAGGAGTTTCTACATAAAAGGCACTGTACCAATACACAATGTTCTCTACTTACTGTAGACTATGGACAAATTTGCACGTGTGTGCCTTTAATTCTTCTCTAACTTTTACTGAATTTTCCGTAGATGCTTGGCAGAACATAATAATAATAATATTAAAGAGGTCATCTTTCTGGGACTGTGTTGTTAAGGAGGCCATACGTATCCGTACGGCGGACCATCTTATCAACAGGGATGCAAGCTTTCAACTGAGCGCCGCCTGGAATCCTGCACTGGCTGCCATTAAATGAAAAAAGGGAAAACAAGAACTTCCGATTCATCACGTGACGCAACACGCTACTGAGATTTAGTTCAGCCTTTAACCGCAGGAGGGTCTAGCAGCACAGCCATTGCCCATAGGCCATAACGCACGAACGGATGGGCCCTCCGCGGCCCCCAGTAGGGGGCACCAGGAGCGCCGCTTTCCTCCAACTACGTGCGTCTTCCCGCGCACGCGTATTGCCTGCTTCCGGCATGATAAATTTCGACGACGCCGCGCAATTATTATGAGTCGCGCCTTTCTGCAGTGGCATCAGCAGCTACCACCATCTGATGATATCGAGCAGTTGCAGTGCGAATACCACAATACGATCCGGCGGCAAACCCGAGAACCGTATTTGCATCTTCATAATACTTGCGCGTTGTTCGAACCTACCACAAACAAACCTAGCAGCTCTTCCCTGAATTGTTTCGATGTCTTCCGTTAATCTGACCTGGAGCAGTACTAAAGAAGAAGTAGCACAAGCGTCCTATACAGGGTGTTACAAAAAGGTACGGCCAAACTTTCTGGAAACATTCCTCACACACAAAGAAAGAAAAAACGTTATGTGGAAATGTGTCCGGAAACCCTTACTTTCCATTCATCATGGAATGGAAACACACAGCAACAGAACGTACCAGCGTGACTTCAAACACTTTGTTACAGGAAATGTTCAAAATGTCCTCCGTTAGCGAGGATACATGCATCCACCCTCCGTCCCATGGAATCCCTGATGCGCTGATGCAGCCCTGGAGAATGGCGTGTTGTATCACAGCCGTCCACAGTACAGTCTCTACATTTGGTACCGGGGTTGCGTAGACAAGAGCTTTCAAATGCCCCCATAAATCAGGGTTGAGGTCAGGAGAGCGTGGAGGCCATGGAATTGGTCCGCCTCTACCAATCCATCGGTCACCGAATCTGTTGTTGAGAAGCGTACGAACACTTCGACTGAAATGTGCAGGAGCTCCATGGTGCATGAACGACATGTTGTGTCGTACTTCTAAAGGCACATGTTCTAGCAGCACAGGTAGAGTATCCCGTATGAAATCATGATAACGTGCTCCATTGAGCGTAGGTGGAAGAAACTAAAATGAGCTCTAACATGGAAATTAAGCGTTTCCGGTCACATGTCCACATAACATCTTTTCTTTATTTGTGTGTGAGGAATGTTTCCTGAAAGTTTGGCCGTACCTTTTTGTAACACCCTGTATATGATCTCCCATACAGATCAATCACACATTCCCAAAAGTCTTTCCACAAACCAGATTTGATTATTCGTCTTCTCTCCCACAATTCTCTCATACTCATTCCATTTTATATCGCTTTGCAACATTACAGCTAGATATTCGGAAAACATGACTGAGTTTGAGATTTGTGTCTCCTATTGTATAGCAAATTGTAAGCATTCATCCAGCTGTTGTGCTTTAATGGGAAGCCGAGGAGTTTCACTAATGCCTTGCTCCCTCAGCGTCTTATAACCTGCTCTATGAGAAACATATCTGGTTCAGAGTTCTTCTGTAATTCCCCTGTGTAGCAACTGCAGTTTCTTCACAACAGGACTGTGCGCAGCACTTTGGAAACTATACATATTTCCACCGGCCAAATCTGGCAAGTAAGACTTCTCAAACACAATCTTTTACTTCGAAATAAGCACTTAATCAGACATGTAGACCTTCTGCTTGTGTGGATCCACAATCGTAAGAGGACTGTATACTATATTAAGAAGACCATTATCATAGACATCAAGAGTTTCATATTAATTTTATGATGAGTAGATCCATTACAGTCACCAACAATTTTTGATAGAATATCTAGCAATTTGTAAGTCCTAAAGGATAAATATGGCATTCTGTTCGACTGTTCAGCAATACTAGCTTTCTACCCGAACGGTCTAAGGCGCTGCAGTCATAGACTGTGCCTCACAAGGGCTGAGAGCACCCCCTGGCCAACAGCGCTTGGCAGACCGGATGGTCACCCATCCAAGTGCTTGCCCAGCCCGACAACACTTAACTTCGGTGATCTGACGGGAACCGGTGTTACCACTGCGGCAAGGCCATTGGCATATATCCTCCCACTACCACTTTGAATTCATGTTACAAAATTCACATCCATGGTCGGTTTTTGAGGTTGTCGGCTCACTTATTCATTCCAGTCTGCAGCAGTTGTTCAGTGTCTGCGCAACATCCTTCCTCATACTCACCTTCACAGGCAGATCATGCAAATTGGGAATACGATTCTATGATCATTAAATGTGCCTGATACCTTTTTTTAATCATCATTATTCTCATGTGTCTATGAGATCAGACTGCTATAAATCATCCAGTCTGCGCATTATGACATATCTGCTTGGGAATATCTTACATACTTGCCTGTCGACCTCATGACCAATTGTCTCCATAAATATTACTTCATATATCTTTCTTGACAAGCTGACGCGATTGATATGCTTTTGTACGTGTGATCTGTATTCGTTGCGGCAGCTGATGTGGTGAGTAGTCATAACTGCTCTATAGTTTCGTTCGTGTCATCATAATATACTCTAATGAACAAAAAACACTGCACCCCGAAGGAGTTATCTGAATGGGATGGATATTGGAAGGTTCAAATGGCTCTGAGCACTATGGGACTTAACTTTGGAGGTCATCAGTCCCCTAGAACTTAGAACTACCTAAACCTAACTAACCTAAGGACGTCACACACATCCATTCCCGAGGCAGGATTCGAACGTGCGACCGTAGCTGCCGCGCGGTTCCAGACTGTAGCGCCTAGAACCGCTCGGCCACCCCGGCCGGCGATATTGGAAGATGTGACACTGATGTACAACCAAGCACATAACTACAATTTAAGAAAAATTGAATGATTTACTCAAGACAAAGAGATTCACAAACTGAGCAAATCAACAAAATGTTGGTACACCTCTCGTCCTTATGCAAGCAGTTATTCAACTTGGCATTGATTGATAAAGTTGTAGGATTTCCTAGAGGGATATCAAGCCAAATTGTTTCCAATTGCTGCTTTAGTTAATGAAAATCGTGAGTTAATTGGAGGGCCCTGTCCATACTGCTCCAAAAGTTCTCATATGGGGAGAGTCTGGAGATCTTGGTGACGAAGGTATGGTTTGGCAAGCATGAACACAATCAGTAGAAACTCTTTGTGTGTGCATGTGGGCATTATCTTGCTGAGATGTAAGCCCAGGATCTCTTACTACGAGAGACAATAAAACAAGACATAGAATATCATTGACAAACTGCCGTGCTGTAAGGTTCTCCGGATGACAACCAAAGGGGCTTTGCTATGTAGAGAAACAGCAGGTTGTCGGGCCATATAATGCTCGAAAACTATGTTGGTATACTTCCGCTGTCCGAGACGGCTCCAGGCACGTTTTTGGCCTGGAATCTTATTGTCTGGTGTAGTGTCCCACTTCGAACTGTACTGCAATGACCAGTGCAGAAGCGTCTGGAGACGACCTAGACGGAGGTGGGGAATCGATCTGCCTGTCGCCCGCCACACGGACTGACGGCCATGAGTGACAGTTTGGGGTGACGTTTGTTTTCCTAACAAGAATCCTTTGGTTTTTATCCACTGTACCTTTACAGCACTGCAGTATCTTGACGAAATTCTATGTCGGATCTTGTTGCACTTCAGGGCAAGGCAACTGGGCATACATTTCAGCAAGATAATGCATGCCCACACACAACGAGAGTTTCAACTGCTGCTCTTCATGTTTTCCAAACCCTATGTTGGCCAGCAAGGTCGCCAGATCTCTCCGAAGTTGTGAACGCATAGAGCACTATCGGTAGGGCCAAATAACCAGATCAGGTTTTCAACAATCCAGCATGCCAGTGGAACAGAATTTTTTCATGATATCCCTACGAAAGACATCCAACAAATATATTAATCAGTGCCAAACTGAATAACTGTTTGCGTAAGGGCCAGAGGTGGACCAACACATTATTGATTGGCTTAGTTTGCGAAGCTCTATCTCTTGAACAAATCATCCAATTTTTCTAAAATTGTTATCGTTTGTTTATTTGTACATGCACATCAGATTTACGGATGTCACTCAGTTCGGATAATCTCTTCATGGTGTGTATTTTTTCTTCTTTTATATATATACTCCAGAGGTAGATAGTTCAGATCCTAATGTGGGATTAATTATATTCCTGCATTCGTTACTGCTTGTTCCTTTCTTTCATCCTTATGTGGTGTTGCTTTTCCTGTGAACATTAGTTACACATGCATATTTCACCATAGGCTTCTATTTCGCTCGGGCGATATTTCTTGACGCTTGAAATTTTTAGGGATACTAGCTCTAACAGACCAGGTGAAATTCGTTACTCCCAACTTCTACTGCATTTTTCGTTAAACATATAGTGTGATTACCTAACGTATACGGTATCTTCCTGCTGCCCCCACATTGTTCTGTCTAACTCACTATCACTGTGGCAGTTAATGAAAACGGTAGTAAATCCTTCTTCCTCCCTGTTTCTTTTCTTCTTCTTCTTCTTCTTTTCCACTGCGTCCATAGTGTGAGAAAGTCTTTTCCGACTTTCAGTTACTGGTTTAAGCGTTTCTGATGATGATCTTATCGCAGGTGCCCTAATTTGAAGAATCGTAATTTCCATAAAATAAAATACAACACTTCAATAACTTTATGCTTTGTGGTCGACAATATTTTGCACACTAAGTTAGTTTTGTCATGGCATGTAACTTTTATATATTCTGAGACTATTGGTGGTGAGATGATGCTACTTCCTTAGGTAATGTCTGGATCAATCTAAGCACATTCAGTATTATTGCATTCACTTCTTCAAGTTTATCCTTGCACATCTCATTTTTTCTAGCTACTGGCTCTTCGATATTTTCCGGTTCCTTTATTTTTGCGTTGGTTGCCTCGATTCTTCTAGGAACATGTTGACGCATGTGTTTTGCACTCTCGGAACAAACGTTCAAAACATGAGCAAATTTGTCCAGAATCTAGAGTATACTGTTGCAATTGCATATTGGTTCACTATCTTTTATGAAGAAACTGCCGAAGGTTTCGTTTATATCGACCGTCATTCAATTTCATCACTTTATCAATAACAAAGTAGCCATATATCACATGATTCCAGTAATCAGCGCATTTGCTAACAAACTGTTTGAACGTCATGTCGGTTCCTACATACGCTTGGTAAATACGTTTTAAATTTTTGCCGTCCTGCTTGAAGGCACTAATAGGTACGCACTATCGCTTAGCAGCCGCTTTGGAATCCCTGATTTTGTCCGTCTCAAATAAAAGATATCGGCTGTAATATGATGGAGGAAAAAATATCATAAAATGTCATAAAAATGTCATAAAAGGTGAATACACTGTTCGGTTTTCCTTTGTCAGGTGGTAGAACACAGCTGCTTTTTCCGATTGTCTTGCATGTTATCAGTACGATGCCATTCCAAATTTCCTGCAATAATTGACCTCTGACATGAAGTATGCCTTTTGAAAATGTATACATACGTGCTAGAAGCGAATCCACTCAGTGTATGTTAACAGTGACAGGAAAAGATTAGTCTTTCCACCATCAGGTAGCCTGACAATGAAAGCACATATTTTGTCAGGAAGTACTGATCCATTCCTCTTCTTCTGCAGGTTACCGGTATCAGAGCACGACCAGTTGCTCACTACAAGATCCTTGTAACAATGTTGTTTCGTCTACTCGGTCATGGTGACAACCGCTCATTTACATTAGTACATATGTGTTTGAAACAGGAATAAATAACACCCATGTAGCACTTAGCTTTTTTTATTTACAAAGTCTTACGCATATCTGGATATGTAACCAAACTTAAATGAGATTGTAGATCTGTGCCTAAGTTCGGCAAACTTGATTCGTGTATTTCCGCCCACAACGATGAACAACATGAGTCGTAGAGTTGAGATATGATTTCTTCTGATATGTGTAGAGTTTAGCAAGCTAACTGCAGCAGATTACCCACAACGTCTCATATAATCGATACAAATACTACTGCCAACTTAGTTAACACTCTGTCATGTTGTATTGCACTGCACTGACTCATTAAATATTCGAAATCGTCTATGAACAATACTACTTTGATGTCACTAAATTGAGGTGTATTGAATAGCACAATCGGGTAGAACTTCTGGTTCTATATATTTACACTGACACACTTATAGTCACTGAGTTTTAAACTAGAGGTTAGACTAAACAGCATTAATTTCACGTCAGGTAGCTGCTGCAGCAAAGACTTCACTTGGCCTGAAAGGGACCAAAAAGAATTATTAGGCATATTTGTGTTTCGCCTACATTATTATACATCGCTATGAGTACTAATACTTATACTGCATCACGGGAGGGAATGTTGACATACATCTCGGCATTTTTACATTTGAAGATTGTGTCACAATGGATGAACTATTTATCGATTGCTGTCTGTATATAGGATGTCGCAGAAATGTTGCTGCAAGCTTCGAGTGGTTGTAAAGGGTGTTTGAGGAACAAATTGAGGATAGGAACTCATTTCCAGAAATGTAATACATTGATGTCCGCTGCTCGTGGTCTCGCGGTAGCGTCCTTGCTTCCCGAGCACGGGGTCCAGGGTCGATTCCCGGTGGGGTCAGGGATTTTTCCTGCCTCGAGATGATTGGGTGTCGTTGTGTCGTCTTCATCATCATCATCATTCATCCCCATTACGGTAGGAGGAAGGCAATGGCAAACCACCTCCACTAGTATGGCGGTGCGGGTCTCCCGCATCGTTCCCCTACGCTCCGTCATGGAGTATGGGACTTCATCATCATCATCAATACATTGACGCTACAGAGGGCACACCTTGTAGCCGCCGAAATCTGCCACTAGGCCACCCCTTCAGCAGGAAACATGACTTTGGACGCTGACGGATCAGTGGCTGAAAATCTCTTATTGTTGTTTGCTATTCACTGATCACGACCGATTGCTACGATCGCCAGTGGAGAAGATGGATCTAAAAATAGTTCAAATGGCTCTGACCACTATGGGACTTAACATCTGTCATCAGTCCCCTGGAACTTAGAACTACTTAAACCTAACTAATCTAAGGACATCACACACATCCATGCCCGAGGCAGGATTCGAACCTGCGACCGTAGCGGTCACGCGGTTTCAGACTGAAGCGCCTAGAACTGCTCGGCCACACCGGCCGGCAAGAGGGATCTAGCTGCTGTGTAGAAATGCCTTGTCTCCTATGAGTATGATGCTCTTTCGCCATGGTGAATGACGGTTTCAGACTTGGGTTTCCATCTAGAATTATTTTTCTTCTGTATACCGAAAAACACTAGTGATTTGGGAAGGTTCGAGGTGAGAAATGATCTGCTTATAGAAACTCGTGTCCAAAGCCGTCATGCACTGAGGCAGCAGAGCATTGCATTCCCTTCATAAGATAAAAAGCCTCTCTACGCAGCAGCTAGCTCCATTTTCTCCACTGGTGGTCGTGACAATTAGTCAGCATTGCAAACCGTTCTGCCTGCGGTCCATCAGCATACAAAGTAACGCTTACTGCCAAAGTGGTCGGCTAACACAGGCATAGCCCCCTATATCTTCGACGCTATGTAGCGTCGATGGATGACGGTTTTCGACACAAGTTCCTGTGGCCGATCTGTTCCTCAAGACATCCTCTACTACCCGTCGACGTCTGTCGCAACATTTCTGGGACACCCTATATACTATTCACGAATTTTTCAAAAAAGTATTTGACTAACATCTCCTACCAGTTCATCATCATTAAAATGATTAAGTTTATTATAACCTTGAGTCCAAATGCAGAACTATGATGCTCATTGCCACATTATATTACATGCTAAGACTACTGAAGGGTGTTTGAATAGTCATTAATTCGCGAAACTGGTGTATCATAGATATTCTGGAACTAATTAACCATGTATACATCGTCACCTCAGAGTCAAAGTGTAAGGCAGTTCATTCACACAGCGTGCAGTGCATGACGTCTACTCGGTACTATGTTGGCATGGCAATTAAAGTTATTGTTGTTATTATTATTATTATTATAACATCACAAGCATTTTGCAGTGTCCCCAACATTAGTCATAACTATCAGTGAAAACACCCTACATCCACCTAATATACACTACTGGAAATGGAAAAAAGAACACATTGATACTGGTGTGTCAGACCCACTATACTTTCTCCGGACACTGCGAGAGGGATGTACAAGCAATGATCACACGCATGGCATAGCGGACACATCAGGAACCGCGGTGTTGGTCGTCGAATGGCGCTAGCTGCGCAGCATTTGTGCACCGCCGCCGTCAGTGTCAGCCAGTTTGCCGTGGCATACGGAGCTCCATCGCAGTCTTTAACACTGGTAGCATGCCGCGACAGCGTGGAAGTGAACCGTATGTGCAGTTGACGGACTTTGAGCGAGGGCGTATAGTGGGCATGCGGGAGGCCGGGTGGACGTACCGCCGAATTGCTCAACACGTGGGGCGTGAGGTCTCCACAGTACATCGATGTTGTCGCCAGTGGTCGGCGGAAGGTGCACGTGTCCGTCGACCTGGGACCGGACCGCAGCGACGCACGGATGCACGCCAAGACCGTAGGATCCTACGCAGTGCCGTAGGGGACCGCACCGCCACTTCCCAGCAAATTAGGGACACTGTTGCTCCTGGGGTATCGGCGAGGACCATTCGCAACCGTCTCCATGAAGCTGGGCTACGGTCCCGCACACCGTTAGGCCGTCTTCCGCTCACGCCCCAACATCGTGCAGCCCGCCTCCAGTGTTGTCGCGACAGGCGTGAATGGAGGGACGAATGGAGACGTGTCGTCTTCAGCGATGAGAGTCGCTTCTGTCTTGGTGCCAATGATGGTCGTATGCGTGTTTGGCGCCGTGCAGGTGAGCGCCACAATCAGGACTGCATACGACCGAGGCACACAGAGCCAACACCCGGCATCATGGTGTGGGGAGCGATCTCCTACACTGGCCGTAGACCTCTGGTGATCGTCGAGGGGACACTGAATAGTGCACGGTAAATCCAAACCGTCATGGAACCCATCGTTCTACCATTCCTAGACCGGCAAGGGAACTTGCTGTTCCAACAGGACAATGCACGTCCGCATGTATCCCTTGCCACCCAACGTGCTCTAGAAGGTGTAAGTCAACTACCCTGGCCAGCAAGATCTCCGGATCTGTCCCCCATTGAGCATGTTTGGGACTGGATGAAGCGTCGTCTCATGCGGTCTGCACGTCCAGCACGAACGCTGGTCCAACTGAGGCGCCAGGTGGAAATGGCATGGCAAGCCGTTCCACAGGACTACATCCAGCATCTCTACGATCGTCTCCATGGGAGAATAGCAGCCTGCATTGCTGCGGAAAGTGGAAAATACACTGTACTAGTGCCGACATTGTGCATGCTCTGTTGCCTGTGTCTATGTGCCTGTGGTTCTGTCAGTGTGATCATGTGATGTATCTGACCCCAGGAATGTGTCAATAAAGTTTCCCCTTCCTGGGACAATGAATTCACGGTGTTCTTATTTCAATTTCCAGGAGTGTACTACCGTCATCAGCAAGGCTCTCCCATACTTACAGACAGTTTAGCTTTTGACACTTTATAAATTGCAAGTATGTGTGATGTTATTGATTGCTTTGTATGAAAGTAAAAATCTATTTTTGTACCACATATTTACACTATATGATCAAAAGTATCCGGACAACCCTTAAAAAAATACTTTTTTCATATTAGGCGCATTGTGCTCCCACGTATTGCCAGGTACTTCATATTAGCGACCTCAGTAACCATTAGACATCGTGAGAGAGCAGAATGGGGCTCTCCGCGGAACAAACGGACTTTGAACGTGGTCGGGTGATTGTCTGTCACTTGGGTCATATGTCTGTACGCGAGGTTTCCAACAGTTCTAAACATCCCTAGGTATACTGCGTGCGATGTGATAGTGAAGTGGAAACGTGAAGGGACACGTACAGTACAAAAGCGTACAGGCCGACCTCGTCTGTTGACTGACAGGGTCCCCCGACAGTTGAAGAGGGTCGTAATGTGTAAAAGGCAGACATCTATCCAGACCATCACACAGGAATTCCAAACTGCATCAGAATCCGCTGCAAGTGCTCTGACAGTTAGGCGGGATGTGAGAAAACTTGGATTTCATGGTCGAGCGGCTACTCATGAGCCACACATCACGCCAGTAAATGCCAAACGACGCCTCGCTTGGTGTAAGGAGCGTAAACAGTGGACGACTGAACAGTAGGAAAACGTTGTGTGGAGTGACGAATCACGGTATATAATGTGGCGATCCAATGGCAGCGTGTGAGTATGGCGAATGCCCGGTGAAAGTCATCTGCCAGTGTGTGTAGTGCGAACAGTACCATTCGGAGGTGGTGGTGTTATGGTGTGATCGTGTTTGTCATGGATGGGCGTTGTACCACTTGTTGTTTTGCGTCGCAAGATCACAGCACAGGCCTACATTCATGTTATAAGCACCTTCTTGTTTCCTACTGTTGAAGAGCAATTCGAGGATGACGATTGCATCTTTCAACACGATCGAGCACCTGTTCATAATGAACGGCCTGTGGCGGAGTGGTTAAACGACAGTAACGTCTCTTTAATGGACTGGCCTGCACCGAGTCCTGACCTGAATCCTATAGAACACCTTTGGGATGTTTTGAAACCACGACTTCGTGCCAAGCCTCACCGACTGACATCGATACCTCTCCTCAGTGCAGCACTCCGTGAAGAATGGCTGCTATTCCCCAAGAAACCTTCCAGAACCCGATTGAATGTATGCCTGGGAGAGTGGAAGATGTCATCAAGGCTAAGGGTGGGCCAACACCATATTAAAAATTGGAAATTTGTGGTAAGGTCTTATGGGTCCTAACTGCTGAGGTCATCGGTCCCTACTAACGTAACTGAAGCTAAGAACAACACACACACCCGTGTCCGAGGGAGGACTCGAACCTCCGACGGAGGGAGCCGCGCGGGCCGTGACAAGACGCCTGAGACGGCGCGGCTACCCCGTGCGGCCCCATATTGAATTCCAGCATTACCGATGGAGGGCGCCACGAACTTTTAAGTCATTTTCATCCAGGTGGCCGGATAAGTTTGACCACATAGTGTATTTACAAAGCGACAGTTTCACTACCGCTTGTTCTGTAGAGTACAATATTCCCCCTCACTGCCACGCCCACTTGCAGATTATTGCTTCTGCTGCTGTATTGTGTGGAGCACCACCATATCCCACTGCGATGCAGACTGTTGTTGCTCTTGTGACTTGAGAAAAAATTCCATCTCCTGGTCCGCTTGTAGCTCTGCTTGCGCTGTAATAAAGACAAAAGCATAAGTACAACATCATACATATATAATAATGATAATAACAGATGGAATTATACTTATTGCTAGGTCTCTCCAGCAACTGCATCGATGGTCCATTCAGGAAATGCATTGCTGTTATCTGTCACTGCACAACTTGTTACTACTTTTTATATGGTGGCAGTGTGGGTGGACATTTCAAGACGGATATACAATTCGAGCAAATGCAACATGGTGTGTTAGTGGACCAGGTCGGGTAATGCATCTTCCTGCCATTGTGCTGCATTGCCATAATTAGGTGAACAGTTTTCCATTTGCCTACAGTCACATGCATCTCCATTACCAGGCCTTTCCATTCTTTATGCAGAAAGATGTGATAGACGTCTATAGCAAATAGATTAGTTAAAATCTTTTGCCTCAGCGGAAGCGATTCGTCAATTGAACGCATGAGACTAGATGTACCCACAGACAGCAAAGAAATGACGACACTCACGCAATCTAATTATAAAAATTTTAATTGCTTGTGGGATGGGGAACTGACCTTGTGTGCCAGTGTTATGCGTTTACAAATATCATACATATTAGTTACAATAACAATGACAAACTCTTCAAAATGGTTCAAATGGCTCTGAGCACTATGGGACTTAATATCTGAGGTCATTAGTCCCCTAGAACTTAGAACTACTTAAACCTATCTAAACTAAGGACATCACACACCTCCATGCCCGAGGCAGGATTTGAACCTGCGACCGTAGCGGTCGCGCGGTTCCAGACTGAAGCACCGTTAACCGCTTGGCCACATCGGCCAGCGACTGTAACTCTCGGCAGTGCACTAAGTCGTCAAACTTTTATGCTAAATACATGCAAGCTAGTCTCAAGGCGACAGAACTGTAGGCCCTATCAGCTCACAGCTTCCCCGCAACAATCAGTGGTGGCGGTAAAACTTCACCGCACGCAAATGAACTGTGTGACGAGTGGGGCATGGTGTTGTAGGCAGTGACAAGGATTTCTTGCAGTTGTCCAGATGTGATTATGTCAGGATTCCTGGAGCGATGATGTAGTCTTACTGCAATTGTCCACGTGCGGTGACGTCAGAATTCTGTGAATGATGATGCTGATGTCAGCAACTTTTGGGCAATGACCCTCATCTTTTGCTCACACCAAAGCATTTGTAACAGGACATAAAGACTGTCTTTGTGTTAATAAAAGCGCGGGTGTGGACAGGTATCAAGGAAGGAACATTGGTGGACAAAGATATTATGAGGAGCTTCTTTGTAGAAGGATTTGTGAGGAGAGAAGTGTACCTCAGATGAGAAGAAAAGCACTGAAATATTTAGCAATTCGAATGAAGTAATGGCAAGCCTATGTGTAAGTCTATTCTCACACGTATTTTGACCGACTGTGATTCTTTGTCCTCACCAATGCAAGCAGAGCAAAGTGACTGTTTATGTTTGCGGGTGTCATACCAGCCAGGTAATTTTCTCTTGGTACAAGGAGAGATCCCCTGTGGTGGAAACGACTTTTTGAAACCATCTATGCTGTGATGTAGGTTAAAGACCCAACTATTACACCGAACACCCATTTAACCATGGTGGGTCCTCGTTTGCTGGTAATCAACGAAAAACAAGTTCGGAATTTCGCATGTTGCTCTACAGATTTAAACAAGCGTTGATCCTCACAATTAGATTGCCTGGATAGCGTAATGGTTAAGGTACGGTCCACACATGAAAAGGGTTGTGGGTTTGAGTCGTTTGGTGGTTTGACATTTTTTATTCTTAAGTCTATATCGTAATGAGTTTGATCATTATTTTTATTGAGTTAATTGGTTTAACTCTAGTATTTAGTTGTATTTCTTTGTCTCATCATATTACCCATCGTATAAGCTTTTCAACTGCTCCCATTTTTTCTTCCTGTAATTCTCTTTCGACATGGAATCTTTGTGCGGGCGAATCTAACGCTTATTACTTATATATCGTAACATTTAAACATTTGAAAATGCCACCCTATCTGTTAAAAGAACTTAAGACGAAATAATCTATTTATATTGACTATGAAATGGTGTCGAAAATGTGTTTTTCGTTAAAAGCTGTAATTTTTTTAATGGTAATCTTCATACATATAATTGAAACAGAAATTCGAATCGTACTATGGACTAAATAACGCAGATGAAATATTAAACAAAAGAAAGGATTAAAGTGAAATGAGATTGAAACTAAATTAGAAAAACCGAGGATGAAAAAACGGAAGAAATTAAATCGAAGCTAATACAGAGAAATAATGAAAATAACGTGAATGAAGGTTCTAAGTGGAAAAAGTGTTATGAAGAAAAATGAGAGCAAATGAAAAAGTTTATATAGTGATTTAAACGACGTGTCAAAGGAACAGAAATAAAGGAAATTACAATTAAATGAACAAAAATAATGATCAAAGTCATTTCAATAAATATTTAAAAATTAAAAATTTCAGATCACCTGATGAGATCCGGAGTCACAACCTTTACCATGTGTAGACTGTACCTTAACCATTACGCAGCGTAACCTGCCTGTATTACAATACTTTTTCAAAGCTGGAGAGACCATGCGGAATTTTGAAATTGCTTTCATCGATTACTCGCAATCGAGGGCCCATCAGGGGCAATGGCTTCATACGTGTGTGATACCTAGGACCTTAACCTGCGTTGACCTTTAGATGGTTTCAAAAAGTCGATTCCACTTCTGAGGTCTTCTGACAGTTACTGAAGGTTTTATATGAAACAGAATACATAAAAATAGAGTCTCAGGTCCTATCCTTAGGGCCTTACAGATAATTAATTCTTAGTTATATCTACTAACTAGCAATTTTCATCTTCCCATTGGCTAAGACTGCATGACGGAAAGAGATGTAGATTTCATGATAATGGAAACACGTCTGGGTTCATATCTCGCGATTTTGGTGGTCCAGTGGTCTTGGTCTTGGTTTTGATTTTTAAAACTTTCTCAAGAGCACTCGAGATGAATGGCGGTATGATTTCCACCGAGGATCCTAGCACGCTCAGCTTATATGCGATCATTATTAACTACTCGAATTTAAGTGTAATCTTCATTCCAGTGGAAATATTACTCGGGGTGTTTCGTGTAAGACACAAAATCTGTACTCAGCGGCGTAGACCTTGTTCACATCATATATTTCAGCAGTTCCCGAGGCATTGTATGAGGCGCATCAGCTTTAGAAGAACTGGACGAGATAGCTGCACCTTTTTAAATTAGTGTTAGAACATCGGTGTGCCACTTGATGAAGGTCAATGCAAAAGCATGCTCCATCAATTTGCCTGTGACTGTGTTATATAGTTCCTATAATCAAAAACATACCAGCGGAAAGTGCTAAATGCCTCAACTATTTCCTCAAACTTCTTTCCAGTGCCACACCTAAAGCATTCTTTGTATTAAAATTGAAATCTCAGTAGCCAAGTTCAACGATACGCTGTATCCCTAGGATTTTTTCCCACACAATGTCGGACAAAGCGCTTACAATGTACGCTGAAAGCCTTGCATTTCCCAACGTATCTCATGACTGCACTTGTTTTGCACTATGTGCCTAGAAATGTGCTTGTGATTCTTGTAATGAATATATTCAGTTTGCATTTGCAGCGATTGTCAACTAGTAAATCATACTTTGAAACAATTCGAGTACTCGTTTTAGATACTTCTGAACACGTAGATCCTTCCTGAACCGCTCCTCTATTATGATTTTGTTAGTTTACAACTGCACGCCAGGAGCCTGATACGTACTGTTACAATCTTAATGTCTTACAATAATTAGATTGGGTACAATAATGTGAATGAGTTTGTGAATTAATTCATTATCAACATTGTCTGTCCCACTCAAAAAATTTACAATCGTGTCGCCACTGCTCTTGTTTCGTAGTCACCACCATTCCACCGTTCACCACCCGTCCTGTACAACACTTGAGAAACTGGACGCTTTCCGGGTACTTAATTATAGCTGTGCCCCAGACTTCATGCATGCAGAGTATATTTCCGACTTATAAAGTTGCTTCATAAGATAGGCGCAAAGTAGTATTATTGGGGACATGAGCGAAAAGCTTGTTTGTTCCACAAACACAGAAGCGAGCCCTCAGTCTTTTAGCTATTCAGAAAGACTTTACTGTTCTCTAAGCCTTCTTATTCACAAACAAAATGAATTCAAAATGTTATGAATAGGCATCCAAATCACAAAAAAATTATAAATTAGTTTTCCCAGCAAAGATTATAAATAAAACCTATTAAAAGTAGTAAAGCAATCTCGTTAAGTTTTTAAGGGTCTGGTTCGTGAACCCAGGGAGAACTCTTGAAAAATTTGTCAGTTTTGTACATAATGTACTTCAAAAAATGAGAGTTGTAAGCCTTGTACTGCTTATCTTTTAACCGATATAACGGAACAATGTGAGCTAAGAGCCACAGGTTTTAGTTTTACACTTTTTTTTCTGTATTGCATCTTTTGTTGCGCGTGAAATAAAGCATATTAATTATTTGTGTACAGCATAGGTAAATATATCTCAAAATAAAGACAAAGTACGAGCTTGTTTTTTGCCTGGAAGTTTCTTACACTATTATGTTAAAGTAGACCTTCAAAAAGATGTTGTCATAAATTATGGTCAAGAAACTTTTTAAGGATGATAAAATTTTAATAATGAACTCTTAGTTTTGCTTTAAAAAATCTTTAGTTTTCAAATATAAGTCATAAGAGTTGTCGGCACTTTAGTTTAGAATGTTCCAAGACAGTACACAAAATTTTAGCTCTCTATCTTCAATAGTTTTCAACCAGTGTGTGCCAGAACATTAAAAAATTGGACTTCTGGGAAATTCAAGTTAAAGTTAAATCTCGATTCTCTACTTACTCTGCCGGCCGGAGTGGCCGAGCGGCTCTAGGCGCCACTGTCTGGAACCGCGTGACCGCTACGGTCGCAGGTTCGAATCCTGCCTCGGGCATGGATGTGTGTGATGTCCTTAGGTCAGTTAGGTTTAAGTAGTTCTAAGTTCTAGGGGACTGATGACCTCAGAAGTTAAGTCCCATAGCGCTCAGAGCCATTTTTTCTACTTACTCTGAATAACACTAACGCATCCTAAGTCCATACTCATACTCACCTTGCTCTCCCTCGCTTTTCTTGTTTGGACATTTCCTTCTTATCCTTGCTTCTTTCGTGGCTTCTAGCACGGATTTCTCTGCCTTTGAAGACTGTCCTGCTGATAACGGCAGTTAAAGTTCTTTGCATATTTAGCCCACCAGGCATTCCCATCAATTTCATAACCTTAAAGTTTGACAATGTACCACCACTGAAATATAGTAGAGCATCCAGCGCACCTATTTTCAATGTATTTGGTCCTACCAGAACAGTGTGGGTATCCGTTCTCTAATCTCCCCCTCCTCCTCCTTCCTTCTTCCTTCTTCCATCAGTCATCCACATTAAATAATACCCACTCCAAGTAATTAATAAGCGAAGTCTTTTATGAAGATTTTTTCTGAACAAAAGATTTCCTACTATTTTTCGTTACATTATTAATTTGTATTATTATTTCATAAATGAATCCAGAAATAAACATAGTAAACAGTACAGGATTGCGTAATAATAGAAATTTTAAGTGTAAAAATAATTCGTAACTTCAAATATTTCTAAAAAAAATGAACTAGTAATCATCGATTATAACTTAGAAAATAAATTTTTTATTAAGTAATTCCTTTTCATAAATTTTAGATTTAAATGTAGCATTCTGGTATACAATTATATGAAAGTTTGCAGCAAAGCGACTGAGATAATAATAACCAGTCCAAAATTCGAAAAACAATACTGGTATCGACAACTACTGTCGAGGAAAAGTACGGCTAGAGGAGGATGTCCCGTTACAGTTTTCATACACAGTTATTAAAACTTTCATTTGGCTTTTGAGACTTACTGCGTGTAATCTTGTGTCACTAAGAGATTAGAAACTAAAAATTCATTAAGAATCTTCTATTTCTAACATAGCTGTCAGTGTGACGTGGAGGTGTCGTCATATGGCATACACTTTTAAATTCCTGTAATTTTGGGGATTTTATCGGTACACTTTCTCTTGTTCAGAAAACTATAGAGAATTTTTCAAGACAGAAATATCAGAAATCGATTTTTTGACACTTATTCGCATACTAGGTAGTTCACTTAGTACATAAAGTGAAATCAATAGCTTGTATATCCTAGCCAAGTAAATTCAATGGTAGTTCGTATTCATAAAGACAATATTGTACTACTTAATTCTGTCACTGACGTAAACTTCTGAAAACACGTCAGTCACTGAGTTAATCTGCTGGTTTTTAGTTTCCTACGTAACTAGCAGCACCATCTATGGCCCTTTGGTGTACTAAGCCATGATGATTAAATGTCCAAAATACTAAGCTGCGTAGACGATTTTAAATAAAACTTTAAATTAGGATATATTTTTTCTTTCTTTTAGTTTGATGAAATAAAGGCTATATGTTGCCCCAAACTACACTAAAGTTACCTATGAAGACCCCCATGAAAATTATTCCAGCAGTTTTGGAGATAGCTGTGTTGAAACAGACAGATGTGCATCACAGTTTTACCGTTTCATTAGCAGTATAGCTGTAGAATAGAGATAATAATTACCGTTTTATTATTACTATTACTACAGATGTTACTCTAAGCATCTTTTTCTGTCTCTGCAGGTTTTGACTTCGAAAGTAACAACTCAGAGCCCAAAGAATTCTTCGAGTGCATTGATCAGTTGGCCCTAGCATTCAGCAGTCGGTATGTAAAAGTGATGAATAAATCACTGCTTTGCTTACCGCTATAGATTCGAAAATATAATAATCCTAAATTTTATATTTTGATGTTGTAAGTTGGTGTTGAAGAAGCCTAAAGCTGATGCTACGTTACAGGGTTTCCGAATATCTAATGGGTGACCTGGATGCTCCAGGTGCCTCACCTGCAAATCGGAGTCTCAGCAGAGCAAAGGTACGGTAGTCTGTGGAACATGTCACTGTTTTCACTACTGTAGTTGCACTGGTGTTATGTATGAGCATGTGTAGCTGCTTTCAAACACAATTTCGCATAGTACCGTAATACGTACTTTGTAATCTATAACTTAAATGAAATGTTTCGTGCTTTCCTTGTGAGGATTCAGTGAGAGAAGTGCTTTCGCAGTACCACACAGACACTATAATATGTGACTTCAAAGAAATAATAATGTCGATAAGAACGATTATAATGACTTTCATTCCAAATTTCTTCATATTCAGTCTGTATCGACTTTGCTATTTTGTCAAAATCTGACATTTTGAGTCCGTGGCTGTGTACAAAATATAGATTGACTCTTACACAGAAGATTACAGCAACCAGCCATTTTTTATTTTGTAGTGCCATTTATTTATTAAAACAGTGCCCTTTAAGTTCTGAACCGATAGGTTCATCTTCAGACGGCTACTTCACGTTTTACATTACAATTCAGGTTTCGTTTCCCCACTCGAAGAAACTTCCTTCGGGTCGTGGTGCCTTACAACCAAAACAAATAGCATTGCAAAAAGTGGCTGGTTGCTGTAATCGTCAGTGTAAGAGTCAACCTGTATACTGTATCGACTTTTCAAAGACCTTACAGCGCATTTCATCCTTCAGAAATATTTAGTATTACATAGCATTTTTTCAGCTATGTAAATAATTTAAGTGACAATCTGACCAGCCCCCTTCATCTATTTCCAGACGATGCAATCCTGTGTTGTTTTAACTCCAAGCAATAAAAAAATTGAGGTCCTCCACCAGAGAACTAAGATAATTCCTTCAATTTCTTTTACTTAAGAAATGACACTTATTTAAAGACTGACTAATCTTGAATCGTATTCTTAGACCTCTGCACAAATTTCTTAGATGAGTTTTATGTGTTTGCCTATTTTATGTGTGTGACAAGTTCCTACCTCGAAAATGTCAGCCACTGGCATTTTAACATCAGAATCAGTAACTTTTTACGCACGAATGGAATATCTTGTAAAAGCTTATAATATGTCTTAATCACTTTCATTGTGTTTATTTTTAAGCAAAACTAGTAAAGCAGATTTCTGGTCATTTGTTTGAGTAATTGGTAAATTACTCTTCTAAAGAGGGTCAATACATGTGCAATCGATTTTTCACTCTGCGATGGAGAATGCACTGATTTGAAACTTTCAGGTAGATTAAAACTATCTGCCACATCGGAACTCCATGACCGAACATTGACTTATGTGGCGAATATTCTTAACAACTGAGCTTAGCAATGAGACGCCCTTATAGATTTATTACTGCTGATATCTGCCGGTATATTAATATAATGTCACCAGGATTTTGGACTCTTCATTTGACAAAACCAATTTGTAGAAACTGTCCAATAAATAACCTTATGTTACCATGTTCTAAGAATAGTTTATACTCTGAATATACGTTAGTAATGTTGAGAAAAATCTAATAATTGTAGTCAGGTGATGAAACTTCTGAGAAATATTTATTAATCAAATTGTAAATATATTAGGAGTGATTAGTAGCAAATGAGTCAGGAATTTATCAGCAGAAATGAGTGCTATGCTGAGATAATGTCAATTTCTACGCGCAAATTTTGTGCTTAAAGAAATTGAAAGTATCACCCTTCGGATTACTGAAAATAAATTTCTTGCAGCCATAATATCATAGGTTGATAGTAAACACTTCGATCAATAACATTATTCAACGAAACTTCCTGGCAGATTAAAACTGTATGCCGGACCGAGACTCGAACTCGGGACCCCTGCCTTTCGCGGGCAAACGCTCTACCAACTGGGCTACCCAAGCACGAATCACGCCCCGTCCTCACAGCCTTAATTCCGCCAGTACCTCGCCTCCTACTTTCCAAACTTCACAGAAGCTCTCCTGCGAACATATTATTTAGATTGAAGATTAGACATTTTAATGAAACGGTTCCCACTGTTGCAGTTATATCACATGCTGATAAGTGCTTAACACAATGTGCGGTCATTGTAGGCTATCTACAATGATCGTACATTGTGTTAAGTGAGAGGACCCAGCAGAGGGATTCCAGTGATCACTCTTGACGCCTAACCGCATGGATTTTGTTAGACGTTCGTAAGTTCTTCTGGATAGCACGACCCGATATATCCTCCATTAGATAAGTAAGACAAGATAGGGCTAAATCGAGGTTGCCAGCATCAGCAATATCCATTTTTCAGTTGTTTCAATGTTGCTTGCATCATCCCTATAATCGTGTCTATGAACAGTTACAAGATCTTACTGTAAGTAGATGAGGCTAAAGAGTTATGAAATTTTTGCCCATTATGTAATGAAGCAATTTAAAAAAAATTCAGAAACCTGGTTTCCAACACATCCAGCCCCTATGAAAATCAATGACAGTTACTAAATCAGACACGAGCGTCCCAAGATTAATAAAACATTGTTGTAACTAGGTGCCAACAGAGTAAAATGTCATGTCGAAATCATAATCAAGATTAAATCCGAAGGCATTGTCATCAGCCAAGTACAACACTTAGCACTGAAAGCATGTTTGTTATTAACACCAATGTATTGGGAGAAAATATTTGACGTAGTCAATCGAGAATGCAGCTATTATACAGACATCGAACATTCCAGTACATAGCGAAGCAGCATATTTTGAGAACCTTCCAGAAATGATAAATACTGAATAACATTAGCAGGTGGATGGGTTTGAACTGATGACCCGAAGCAAGCCCAACATGGACGTTGACCACTATGTCACACTGCATGCGTAACAGCTCACAGTTTTACTTCCTATCCTGGGGAAACATCAATCTACTGTTTAGGTCCTCATTGGTGTCCACTATCGCACTCTGGATCTAAATATTATCAATGCTCCTCTGTATGGCGGTATTAGTGCATTCTTGTGTTCTGGCCGCATTGTTACACCCTGAGCAGCGTAGGTAGCTCCTCCCACGAAACTTTGCAATCGTCGAATGGGTCTTCAGTTTCCTTGAACCTCCCATCGTCGACCTCCTCCTCTGGACGGAGGTAGGTGTGTCTCTACCAGCCAGTGATTGACTCCCACCATGAAAAGTCATCATATGGAGTGCTCTGTGCCTCAGAATGATGTATCTTACAAGGAACATATTTCCACAGTTTTGACAATTGACATACCTTTAATGAAGGCTTAGCAGGCGATGTAGCAATTTGAGACTATTATCAATCGATTCCCTTTTGCTGGCCTTAGGAATCTCTGCCAGAGGTATACTCCATTTCAATGGAATGACACTCTGGTAGGCGGAATTTCCACAAAATGTCCTGGAAGTAATTTTAGCACATTCCTCCATTGTTGGCATTCGTTATCGTTGCTGAAATACTATCTAATGGATCAATAGAGACCTGACCAATGATACTTTTGTCAGATTCTGTCTACAGTCTTCATAAATCCAAGGTAACCACATCCCAGAGTGCGGAAATACTTCAAGATGGCTGGCCCTAGATAAGCTGGAATGATCACGAACCATCCCTCCCCCCTCCAAATTATATCGTAGTTCCTTATACAATATTATGTTTATTAATCGAAATTCTCCTTCGATCAGTTCCTTATTCTTCAAGGTTTCTGTGGCTTTCATCAGTGCTGGATCTTTCTTCTGTTCAGCAGCGATGCTGTTCAATGCAGTGATGACAGATTTCATATCTGATGCTGTATTCTGCAAAAGAATCGTTGATAGGCAGTCCTTGTGTTGTGTCAGATTTTGTATACCACTGTGCTGTTGCAGCCACAATGTTCATCTTGTCAGTCGACCTGTCGGGTCCTTCAAGCTACTCAGCCAGCATAGATAATAGAGGTTTTTCACAGTGGTGAATCTGTTCTGTTCTCGACTAACCACTTATTGTCCACGTTTCACTTCCGTACAAAGTTACACTTTGCACAGATGCCTCCAGAAAAGAATTCCTTACACTAAAATTTAAATTCAATTTTAGTAAATTTATCTTTTCCGCAAGCGCTTTTCTCGTTATTACCAGACAGCATTTTATAGCCTTTCTACTTCGGCCGTCGTTATTGATTTTGCTGACCAAATAGCGGAACCCATAGACTACTTTTAGTGTATCCATATCCCACGTAAATTCGAGAACATTCCATTACTTCTGTTTTATTTCTGTTGTTGCTCACCATACTATCCATTCTATTCAACTGCTCTCCCAAGTAATTTGCTGTAACTGACAGAATTACTATCACATCACCAAACGTCAAAGTTTTTATTTCTTCTCCGTGAACTTCAGTTCCTTTCCTAAATTTTTCGTTCCCAAGCAAGCAATAAAAGATTATTGCTTGCTTGTTTTAGGGATGGAGTAACATACGGTAGAGCCTACAACGCTCTCTCACTCCCTTCTGAAAAATGGTTTCCCTTTCATGTCTTTCGACTGTCTATAAAAACAGTCTGTATTTTATCCGTACTACCTACATATTTGTGGTTGTTGTTGTGGTCTTCAGTCCTGAGACAGGTTTGATGCAGCTCTCCATTCTATCCTACCCTGTGCAAGCTGCTTGATCTCCCAGTACGTACTGCTGCCTACATCCTTCTTAATCTGCTTAGTGTATTCATCTCTTGGTCTCCCTCTACGATTTTTACCCTCCACGCTGCCCTCCAATACTAAATTGGTGATCCTTGATGCCTCAGAATATGTCCTACCAACCGATCTCCTCTTCTAGTCACGTTGTGACACAAACTCCTCTTCTCCCCTATTCTATTCAATACCTCCTCATTAGTTATGTGATCTACCCATCTGATCTTCAGCATTCTTCTGTAGCACCACATTTCGAAAGCTTCTATTCTCTTCTTGTCCAAACTATTTTTCGTCCATCTTTCGCTTCCGTACATGGCTACACTCCATACAAATACTTTCAGAAACGACTTCCTGACACTCAAATCTATACTCGATGTTAACAAATTTCTCTTCTTAAGAAACACTTTCCTTGCCATTGCCAGTCTACATTTTATATCCTCTCTACTTCGACCATAATCAGTTATTTTGCTCCCCAAATAGCAAAACTCCTTCACTACTTTAAGTGTCATTTCCTAATCTAATTCCCTCAGCATCAGCCGACTTAATTCGACTACATTTCATTATCCTCGATTTGCTTTTCTTGACGTTCATCTTATACCGTCCTTTCAAGTCACTGTCCATTCCATTCAACTGCTCTTTCAAGTACTTTTCTGTCTCTGACAGAATTACGATGTCATCGGCGAATCTCAAATTTTTTATTTCTTCTCCATGGATTTTAATACCTACACCGAATTTTTCTTTTGGTTCCTTTACTGCTTGCTCAATATACAGATTGAATAACATGGGAGGGAGGCTACAACCCTGTCTCACTCCCTTCTCAACCACTGCTTCCCTTTCATGCCCATCGACTCTTACAACTGCCATCTGGCTTCTGTACAAATTGTAAATAGCCTCTCGGTCCCTGTATTTTACCATTGCCACCTTCCGAATTTGAAAGAGAGTATTCCAGTCAACATTGTCGAAAGCTTTCTCTAAGTCTACAAATGCCATGAACGTAGGTTTGCCTTTTCTTAATCTAGCTTCTGAGATAAGTCGTAGGGTCAGTATTGCCTCACATGTTCCAATATTTCTACGAAATCCAGACTGATCTTCCACGAGGTCGGTTTCTACCAGTTTTTCCATTCGTCTGTAAAGAATTCCCGTTAGTATTTTGCAGGTGTGACTTATTAAACTGATAGTTCGGTAATTTTCACATCTGTCAACCCCTACTTCCTTTGGGATAGGAATTATTTTCTTCTTGATTTCTGAGGGTATTTCGCCTGTCTCATACATTTTACTCACCAGAGGGTAGAGTGTTGTCAGGACTGGCTCTCCCAAGGCTACCAGTAGTTCTAATGGAATGTCTACTCCCGGGGCCTTGTTTCGGCTTAGGTCTTTCAGTGCTCTGTCAAACTCTTCACGCAGTATCATATCTCCCATTTCTTCTTCATCTACATATTCTTGTTCATATTTCCATAATATTGTCCTCACGTACATCCCCCTTGTACAGACCCTCTATATACTCCTTCCACTTTTCTGCTTTCCCTTCTTTGCTTAGAACGGGGTTTCCATCTGAGTTACATATATCCCATTACAAAGAGTAATGGGATCAACGTTATTATAAGCTTTCTATGACGCTATAAATGCTATAAATGTAAGTGTATCTTTCATCATCCTATGATCTAAGGTGATATGTAGGGTCAGTGTTGCCTCGCGTGTACCATATTTCTAAGGAACCGAAGCTGATCTTCCCTCAGGTCAACTTCAACACTTTTTTCCATTCTCCCGTTAGTAATTCTCACCTTGCAACCATGATTATAAAACTGATGGTTCCGTATATTCACACCTACCAGAACCCGCTCTCTTTGAAACTGCAATTACTACATTCTTCTTTCAGTCTAATTGCGCTTCGCCTGCCGTCTGACATATCTTGCACATCAGGTGGAATAATTTTTCATGCGTGGTTGCACCGTGCATATGTGAATAATATAGTCTGTCGGTAAACTGAAGAGCAAGCGAGCGAGTCCTCACTCTGCCAACCCAGCTACGTCACAGGGAGCTTCTACGGGCTGTTTCACTGCGTAGTACCGCCCCTGCCGGGGCGCGGTTTAAATCTGTGGCGATGCCGTGTACAGATACGTCTCGGCTGCGTTCATTTTTTAGACAAATGTATTAAGACCATAAAGAATGCAAAAAAACGATACCTTCTTCCGAGACACAACATTATAGAGTAAATAATATTAAGATAAGAATGGAAGTCAGGATGATACTACAAACATAGAACCGAATGCATGTTCATGTGAATGTACTGTATGTTACTCTATTGCTATTCGTTCAACGAACCCCATATAATGCAATCAATCTGTAGAATTTTAGGCTACTAAAAAGTAGAAGTTTTCTTTGAAGGACTGCATTGAAACTTAACAATTTTTGCAACTCGAAGAGTGTTTAAAAAGTAAGCAGAAATTTATAAATTTGCGTGTTGTATTAGTCTGATTTGCACTACTTTTTTGTCACTGTCTTCGTAAACATGTCTCAAAACTGTGTGTACAGTGTTATGCATATTGGGTATTTACTTTGTTCTTAGCTGTCAATAATGTTACATATGTTTTGGTAGCATCAACGATTATTTGTTTTGTATAAAAATAGATTAGAGAATCTGTATTAAATTTTGTTATAGGAATGGAATGAAACGTATGAAATTTTTAGAAATGTTAAATATTGCTTTTAGTGAGCCTGTTATAAGTGAATCAAGGGCATACAAGTGGTATAAACATTTCAAAGCAGGTCTTAAAGGACAGTGGTTTTAGAAGCATGGATGAGATTAAAAACGCACAGTTACGAGACCTATAAACTACCCCGAAGAAACAGTTCCTAAAGAATTTCGGAATTGGAAAAAGCACTGGCACAAGTATATAGTATATAATGGGGAATATTTTGAAGAGGATAGCATTGCTGTAGGTTAACAAATAAATTTCTTACCAAAACATAAAAATTAATACTTGAACGCATCTCGTATGTCAAGCTTTTTGCTTAAAAGTCCAGTACATGTTTCGAAAAAAATGTCAGCAGTGTTTAGAATAGCTATTGCGCACAAATTTCAAGCAATATGTGTCAGAATCAGGTGAATAGTGACCGTGACAGAGATTTAGTGTTCCATAAGCATAAAAGGTTTTACGTGAATTTGAAACTGTCTATAACGATCGGTTTCCTCCCAAGATTATTAGTTTTCCTTCGTGGCGATTCCACTAAACCATGCGGCTTATTTTCGCGTTCCTTGCTTATGCGTCCTATTGGACGAGGCTGACGTTTGCATAACTTGAACCCCTTTGATTGTGACTGTTAATATTAGCCAACAGTTCTTTTTGGATCGCCTCTTTAATTCAAGATGTAATAACATGAGAGAAAATCGAACGCTCGTTACTCAGAACAAACTTAACTGACTGGCATTGGCAACTAAGATCATACGAACAGAAACGACGTATATCACTGCACGCCGATCTACACCCCTAGACAGGTACCGGGCAACAGATCTTGGGTGCCCCTGTAGGCCGGTGGCAAGGTCCTTCCAGGAAAGGCCACTTCCCCCACCAAAAGTGCTGCTCGCTCTTGAGTTTACAGACAGATTATACGGGTCATGTGGTGCGATTGTTTCTGGGTGCTCATTTCATAATTTACACTCCTGGAAATTGAAATAAGAACACCGTGAATTCATTGTCCCAGGAAGGGGAAACTTTATTGACACATTCCTGGGGTCAGATACATCACATGAACACACTGACAGAACCACAGGCACATAGACACAGGCAACAGAGCATGCACAATGTCGGCACGAGTACAGTGTATATCCACTTTTCGCAGCAATGCAGGCTGCTATTCTCCCACGGAGACGATCGTAGAGATGCTGGATGTAGTCCTGTGGAAGGGCTTGCCATGCCATTTCCACTTGGCGCCTCAGTTGGACCAGCGTTCGTGCTGGACGTGCAGACCGCGTGAGACCACGCTTCATCCAGTCCCAAACATGCTCAATGGGGGACAGATCCGGAGATCTTGCTGGCCAGGGTAGTTGACTTACACCTTCTAGAGCACGTTGGGTGCCACGGGATACATGCGGACGTGCATTGTCCTGTTGGAACAGCAAGTTCCCTTGCCGGTCTAGGAATGGTAGAACGATGGGTTCGATGACGGTTTGGATGTACCGTGCACTATTCAGTGTCCCCTCGACGATCACCAGAGGTGTACGGCCAGTGTAGGAGATCGCTCCCCACGTCATGATGCCGGGTGTTGGCCGTGTGTGCCTCGGTCGTATGCAGTCCTGATTGTGGCGCTCACCTGCACGGCGCCAAACACGCATACGACCATCATTGGCACCAAGACAGAAGCGACTCTCATCGCTGAAGACGACACGTTTCCATTCGTCCCTCCATTCACGCTTGTCGCGACACCACTGGAGGCGGGCTGCACGATATTGGGGCGTGAGCGGAAGACGGTCTAGCGGTGTGCGGGACCGTAGCCCAGCTTCATGGAGACGGTTGCGAATGGTCCTCGCCGATACCCCAGGAGCAACAGTGTCCCTAATTTGCTGGGAAGTGGCGGTGCGGTCCCCTACGGCACTGCGTAGGATCCTGCGGTCATGGCGTGCATCCGTGCGTCGCTGCGGTCCGGTCCCAGGTCGACGGGCACGTGCACCTTCCGCCGACCACTGGCGACAACATCGATGTACTGTGGAGACCTCACGCCCCACGTGTTGAGCAATTCGGCGGTACGTCCACCCGGCCTCCCGCATGCCCACTATATGCCCTCGCTCAAAGTCCGTCAACTGCACATACGGTTCACGTCCACGCTGAAGCGGCATGCTACCAGTGTTAAAGACTGCGATGGAGCTCCGTATGCCACGGCAAACTGGCTGACACTGACGGCGGCGGTGCACAAATGCTGCGCAGCTAGCGCCAATCGACGGCCAACGCCGCGGTTCCTGGTGTGTCCGCTGTGCCGTGCGTGTGATCATTGCTTGTACAGCCCTCTCGCAGTGTCCAGAGCAAGTATGGTGGGTCTGACACACCGGTGTCAATGTGTTCTTCTTTCCATTTCCAGGAGTGTATTATACATCTGGTGTCTTATGAGGTCCTGCACGAATAACATCTTTGACTGGCCAGAGATGTTTGTGCGATGTTGCAGTCGCTGGAGGACGTGCGGGACGGGGACTCCGGCGGCGGGGCGCTGCTGAGCGCGCGGCGGCTGCAGGCGCAGCTCCGTGGGGAGCGGGTCGTGCCGCAGCTGCTGCAGCGCGCCAAGGCGTGGGCGCGGCACGCCAAGGAGCTGGCCGCCTACGTGCACAAACGCTCCTACCTGCACGCCGAGTACGCCAAGGGGCTGGCCAAGCTGGCGCAAGCCCTGCGCCCTGCGCTGCACCAAGCCGTGAGTACTCGCTTTCTTTCTGCTCGCCTTACGAATCACACAGATCGCCACATTTCTTCGTAATCCGTATTTAATTTGCGAAAACGAGACGAGGCCATTTTTAGCCGTACGTTTATTTGCTCCTTTGGCCAGCCTGTTTTTCTTTTCAGTTGCCCTATATAAAAGTAGTCATCAACTCTATGTGTGTATTCATTCTTATTTGTATTGTTTTATTTTCATTTGTTGTACTCCATTTTAGTCTTACTGTTATTGACTTCCAGGTCTACTTGCAAATTTGCTTTTGAAAATAATCTACAACAGAGGAAAAGACGATAATGTTATCCATAACGCGTAGGTGGTTCACATATGATCTGTAAAAATCTATTCCTTCTTCATGTTACATATTTAAGAATCTAAATACTACCCGTGGCATAGTTTTGGAATTTCCCTTGCCTGACTCCTCTTTAATTTCTGGATTTATCACCGTCCTGCAGAAGTTCAACTGAAGCAGTAGCACTGACGTATGTCTATTATAATATTAACATGACTTGTTTCTTAGGAACTATTGGTAAAGATTTTCTTTCTCTACTTATACAGAGAAAAAAATTTCAAGACTGATAATAAAACAAGTTGTAGAAGTATAAAATAAAACGGAAATGTTAATTGTTGAAATAAAAATGGGGTAGGAATCCTACTTATCTACATCTATCTACATCTACATCCATACTCCGCAAGCCACCTGACGGTGTGTGGCGGAGGGTACCCTGAGTATCTCTATCGGTTCTCCCTTCTATTCCAGTCTCGTATTGTTCGTGGAAAGGAGGATTGTCGGTATGCTTCTGTGTGGGCTCTAATCTGTCTGATTTTATCCTCGTGGTCTCTTCGCGAGATATACGTAGGAGGGAGCAATATACTGCTTGAATCTTCGGTGAAGGTATGTTCTCGAAACTTTAACAAAAACCCGTACCGAGCTACTGAGCGTCTCTCCTGCAGAGTCTTCCACTGGAGTTTATCTATCATCTCCGTAACGCTTTCGCGATTATTAAATGATCCTGTAACGAAGGGCGCTGCTCTCCGTTGGATCTTCTCTATCTCTTTTATCAACCCTATCTGGTGCGGATCCCACACTGCTGAGCAGTATTCAAGCAGTGGGCGAACAAGCGTACTGTAACCTACTTCCTTTGTTTTCGGATTGCATTTCCTTAGGATTCTTCCAATGAATCTCAGTCTGGCATCTGCTTTACCGACGATCAACTTTATATGATTATTCCATTCTATAAGTAACAATGCTCTATGAGACAGAAAAGGACTTGGAAGAGAAATGGAACGGAATGGCTCAAATGGCTCTGAGCACTGTGGCACTTAACATCTATAGTCATCAGTTCCCTAGAACTTAGAATTACTTAAATCTAACTAACCTAAGGACATCACACAACACCCAGTCATCACGAGGCAGAGAAAATCCCTGACACCGCCGGGAATCGAACCCGGGAACCCGGGCGCGGGAAGCGAGAACGCTACCCTACGACCACGAGCTGCGGGCTGAATTGAATGCACAGTGTCTTGAAAGGAGGGTATAAGATGAACGTCAACAAAAGCAAATCAAGGATAAAGGAATGTAGTCGAATTAAGGAAGTAAGACATTTAAAGTAGTGAAGGAGTTTTGCTATTTGGGTAGCAAAATAACTGTTGATGGTCGAAGCAGAGAGGATATAAAATGTAGACTGGCAATGGCAAGGAAAGCGTTTCTGAAGAAGAGAAATTTGTTAACATCGAGTATAGATTTAAGTGTCAGGAAGTCGTTCCTGAAAGTATTTGTATGGAGTGTAGCCATGTATGGAAGTGAAACATGGACGATAAATAGTTGGGACAAGAAGAGAATAGAAGCTTTCGAAATGTAGACTGCTGAAGATTAGATGGGTAGATCACATAACTAATGAGGAGGTATTGAATAGAATTGGGGAGAAGAGGAGTTTGTGGTACAACTTGACCAGAAGGAGGGATCGGTTGGTAGGACATGTTCTGAGGCATCAAGGGATCACCAATTTAGTATTGGAGGGCAGCGTGGAGGGTAAAAATCGTAGAGGGAGACCAAGAGATGAATACACTAAGCAGATTCAGAAGGATGTAGGCTGCAGTACGTACTGGGAGATGAAGAAGCTTGCACAGGATAGAATAGCATGGAGAGCTGCATCAAACCAGTCTCAGGACTGAAGACCACAACAAGAACAACAATATTAGCATGACTTGTTTCTTAGGAACTGTTGGTAAATATTTTGTTTCTCTGTTTATACAGAGAAAAAAATTCAAGACTGATAATAAAACAAGTAGTAGAAATATAAAATGAAACGGAAATGTTAATTTTTGAAAGAAAAATGGGGTAGGAATCGTACTTATAAGTAACAATGCTCTATACTGAAAAAACATTAAATTAATCAGAAATAGAGAATTTGTAAGTAATATTTGATGAAGCATGGTATACGTTGGGATGATTGCTTCTGTGTCGTCATTTATTAATTTGTTTTACATTTAGTGTCTGATAAGATCCTGCAAGACTAGCCTCTTTCGTTGGCCAGGGATAAATGATACACTAGCAAATAGGGAAGGTTGAAACAATGAGGTGACAATATCATGGGATAACGATATTCACATATACAGATGGCGATATTATCGCATACATAAGGTATAAAAGGGCATTGCATTGGCGAACCTGTCATTTGTACTCGTGTGATTCATGTGGAATGGTGTCCAACGTGATAATGGCGCACGAAGGGAATTAAAAGACTTTAAACTCGGAATCGTAGTTGGAATGAGACTCATGGAACATCCCATTTCGGAAACCGTTGGGTAATTCAATACTCCGAGATCAAACTGTGAAGGGCATGCTGAGAATACCAAATTTCATCCCACCACGGACGACGCAGTGGCCGACGACCCTCAATTAACGACCGAGACCAGCGGCGTTTGCGTACAACTGGCAGTGCTAACAGACAAGCATCACTGCTTGAAATAACAGCAGAAATCAGTGTGGGACGGGAAAACCGTGGCCTTGTGAGATGAGTCCCAATTTCAGTTAGTAAGAGGTGTTGGTAGGGTTCGAGTGTGGTGCAGGCTACACAAAGCCATGTAACCAGGCTGTAAACAAGGCACTGCGCAAGTTGGTGGTGGCTCCATAATCGTTCAAATGGCTCTGAGCACTATGGGACTTAACATCTGAGGTCATCAGTCCCATAGACATAGAACTACTTCAACCTAACTAACCTAAGGACATCACACACATCCTTGCCCGAGGCAGGATTCGAACCTGCGGTCGCGCGGTTCCAGACTGCGGCCGGCACTCGATAATCGGATGGGCTGTGTTTACATGCAATGGACTGGGCCCTCTGGTCCAACTGAACTGATAATTGACTGCAAATGGTTGTTTTCGTCCGCTAGGCGACCACTTGCACCCAGTCACCGACTTCACGTTCCCAAACATTGACGAAATTTTTATGTAGGACAATCTGCAGTGTAACCGGGCCACGGTTGTTCACAATTAATTTGAAGAACATTCTCGACAATTTGGGCGAATGAGTTCGCTACTCAGATCTCCCGATATAAATCCCATCCAACATTTATGGGACATGATCGATAGATCACTTGCTGACAGAATCCTGCACTGGCAACACTTTCACAATTATGGACAGCTAGAGGTAGCTGGGCTCAATATTTCTTCTGGGTACTTATACAGACTTTTTGGGTCCAAGTCAGGTCGAGTCGCTGCATTACGCTGTGTACAGGGAAGTCCAACACGATATTTGGAGATATCTCATGATTTTTGTCACCTCAGCGTATGCCGATTACGATATGTCCTCGGTAATGCTTGTTGGTTAGTTTTATATGAAATTTTCTGTACTTCCTTCATTGCTTATATTGTTATTCGCTTTACGATATCCTCAGGTCTGCCCAAGGCTATCGATTCAACCTTCTCTTAGAGTGTTATTTTACAGTATAAGCACACCGGACGACTAATTACTCACCGCCGGCTGGTGTGGCCGAACGGTTCTAGGCCCTTCAGTCTGGAACCACGCGATCGCTACGGTCGCAGGTTCGAATCCTGCCTCGGGCATGGATGTGTGTGATGTCCTTAGATTAGTTGCGTTTAAGTAGTTCTAAGTTCTAGGGGATGATGATCTCAGCTGTTAAGTCCCATAGAGCTCAGAGCCATTTGAATTGCTCGCCCGTAGGATACTTCACACTGCCCCTAGGGTTGATATCGGTTCACAATTCGGCCTAGAAGAAACTGCAGAAGTTACTCCAGGCACGTCATATTCATATCAAGCCAACCATCACTGATCAGATCTCCTGAAGCTACCAAATTGTCGGGATGTTGCTTGCTACGTATCACCTGCTGTACCGAATAGTCTCAAACTTATTCTATGGAATTAATATCGGGTGATACTTTGGTGCAGTCGAGACGCGTCAAACCAGGAACGCATGCGTGCAGCCCTGTGAACACGGTTGTTGTCATCTTGTTAGACGGGAGAGTCCAGGGCATATTCGCCATGAAGATCTATAAGAAAGTTCAACATTTAGTCACTAAGTATGACATAGCTAGGCTAACGTTCACAGTGACAATAAATTAACCCAAATGATGCAATTGGAAACGCTCCCAAAACTCACAGAACCACCTCTACTATGAAATATACCCTTCACACATTGCAGCTTAAGCGCCTCATTGATCCCCTGCTGAATGGCTAAAGCACTCCTCTACATTCGTAACACTTCCGTTCCCACCGGAATCGAATTACCAAACGATACTCCACCTTATCAGTTGGATGTAGATATTGTTTTAGCTCTTTAAGAGGCTTGCTACGGTATTGTGGCTGACCCGGGCTGTAGACATGTACCTGCCAACAGCCAAAAAAATTAAATACGTACACTCACGTTCAGAAAAAAATACAGAACACCTTGAGCGACTAGAGATAGGACGTTCATATTCGCAGGACACGTATATTAGCATGTTCTCCAGAAATTATTAGCACCTCGGTTCAGCACGTTTCTCGTTGCCTAGTAGGCACAGGGTCCAACATGGGCCCTGATAACTTGTTAAATGCGTGATGGTATCGATGCGAATGGCGTTCTACAGCACAGCCATCCGCGCTGCATTCACCTGGTTCCATAGTTCATCTGTCGTGGTTGGCACTGGGTCACAGCGCTTCATCCGTCGATTCACCATATCCAACACATTTTCGATTGATAACAAGTCTGGCGACCCGGCAGGCCAAGCC
Organism: Schistocerca gregaria; assembly: GCF_023897955.1. Taxonomy (NCBI): domain Eukaryota; kingdom Metazoa; phylum Arthropoda; class Insecta; order Orthoptera; family Acrididae; genus Schistocerca; species Schistocerca gregaria. Next base: position 216,780,534 of record NC_064931.1, read on the forward strand.
AAACAGTTGACATCCTGTGACACCAAGAAGGAACATATTGTCATCCATTGTTCTGAAAAATGACATCTAGGGTGTTATACAGAAAGGGTAAGGCTACGGCTCGCAGGATGTCATTCACATAGGTCACACTGGTCACACTGTCCCGGACACGCACCAGCTGTGATTTTTGGTTGTACTCAGTAGACCCCACACCATAAGGCCTTGAGTTGGCGCTGTAAGTCTTGCGCGAATACAGTCACTGTGATGCCGCTCCCCCTGTCTGTGGTGAACCAAAATGTGGCCATCATTTTCAAGCAAATAGAACCTGGATTCGACCGAAAACACTGTCTGATGCCATTCCTGTCCCCAGTGGCGTCGTTCCACGCACCATTGCCGTCTAGCATGTTTCTGCACATTCGTCAAAGATAGGTGGAGAAGTGGACGGCGCGCACATATGCCATGCCGTAATAAACGACGACGGTCTGTCACCTCTGATAGTGTTCGATGTGTTCCACTGTTGCTCCAGAGCCGACGAGGAGACAGATCTGTCCTGCAACGCCTTTCGGATTAGGCATCGGGAACGGGGCGTGGGACGTCTGGGTGATGCAGTCTGACCCATCTCGTCGTGTTCTACGGCCTTCCGTGAACCATTCGGTACACACCCGTTGCACTGCTGAAACACTTCGTCCCACATGAGCAGCAATTTCCCGGATGGATACATGACATTCTGTCATGTGAATAATGCGCCCTCTTACAAACTCACTGATTTGACGGTACGTTCGCGCATACGTCTGCGAGGTATCCTGCACGTCTGCTCAAGTCGAACTGATCCGTTACCTTCGGTTTATAGCGACAACGAGAGCCTCAGGCACATGTTATCGGTAGATGGCGTTGCTCCGCGATATCGATGTTGACATTGAACCCGCGGACCACCATGGTTTAAATGCTAATCATTTCTGCAAAACGTACTTATGTCTATGTTTTGTGAATATGAACGTGCTATCTCTAGTCGTTCAAGGTGTTCTGTTCTTTCTCAACATGAGAGGAATTTTATTTTTTTGGGGTTGATCAACAAAGATTTATATCTACCATTGAAGTATCTGTTTTCATTTCAGTAGACTCAATTTATATATTTGACGTGATTCAGTGTGAAAAACCGAAGGAAGAAGAAAAAATCACCACTGCCACAACAATTGTCGAAAACTCTACGATCCCTTGAATCACTGGAATGACTACGTCATTTTCTCGGAACTATTTGAACACTAGATCCAACTTCAACGGTGCAAAACGTTGTAGCACAGTATAAAACCTCACATTCGACTCTGAGGACTTAAACCTTCGTCGCCAACTAAAGTGTAACTCTATCGAATACTCTTATAAGTAACATGATTTAGCAAAGACTGTGGTGCACATTGTTCGTTTTCACAATCAATGACTTAACTGATTTGCTGGGCTTTATAATTACACTATATTAGTTATTTTATGTGTAAGTAGTACTTTCGGATAACTGAATTTAATGGCGTTTTGGTTTCGAGCTCTGCATGTGCCACCTAAACCTGCTGAAACCTATTAACCTATTTTCTTATTAATGATTGTTGTACTGAATTGTCGGACGTGAGGAGACATTGGGATGTCAGAACTACTGAATGAATATCTGATATAGTTAACGAAATTAATCGAACAAGACAACAACAGACTGAAGGAAAGAAATGTATTGAGCAGCCTGGAAACCACCTTCATGGTGTCAAAAATCTCATCCATTGTTTCGCTTCTTCCGTTATGACAAAAATAATGAACGAACAACATGTTGGCCTCAGTGATCTGATGGAATCATTCGGACTTGATATGCTAAATCAAGTTGCAGCCACAGAGTCCAGCGGATTTGCCAGCAGCAATATCAATTTGTGTTTATTACACAAAATTTTGTTTAGTTTTTGTCTCACATCTGAGCCAGCACGGGACGCCTCTTTTTTTTTGGGGTCGAGGCTGATCTTCAAGAAAGACACGAACAGGCGCGTAGGGCGGAAGTGTGTGTCAGCGGGAACTCCAACGCGAGATGGACGTTGCAGGCCTTTAGGGATATAGCAGGCATGTCAGGAAAGAAAGCCAGTGTCCTCTGTATTTACTTGTCGGTGTGTCACTCTCGAGATGTGAGGAGGCTCTGCTGGCAGTACTTGAGCGCGCTGAACGCAGTCAGTTGCAATTCGTGGCTCATGTCGGCACGAATGACGTCTGCCTCCTGGTTTCGGAGGCCATCCTCGGTTCCTATAGGCGGCTGCTTGCTTTGGTAAAGGCAAGGTGGAAGCAGACCTAGCGTTTTGCTGCATCCTTCTCGGAAATAATTTCAGTTCTCTCGTATGGTACCGAATTGAAGGCTTGAACTAGAGGTTCAGACGATTCTACGACGATCTTGGTTGCGGATTGTTGTCCGGGCGTCCACCCCTCACTTCACCGGTCGGGTGTGTATTACACGCAGGAAGTGGCTATTTGGGCATCGGAGTAGCTAAGGCGTGCGACTTTCTGATGGAGAAATTTCTCCACAGGTCCCATCTACATCTACATTTATACTCCGAAAGCCACCCAACGGCGTGTGGCGGAGGGCACTTTACGTGCCACTGTCATTACCTCCATTTTCTGTTCCAGTCGCTTATGGTTCGCGGGAAGAACGACTACCGGAAAGCCCTCCGTGAGCGCTCGAATCTCTCTAATTTTACATTCGTGATCTCCTCGGGAGGTGTAAGTAGGGGGAAGTAATACATTCGATACCTCATCCAAAAACGCACCCTCTCGAAACCCGGACAGCAAGCTACACCGCGATGCAGAGCGCCTCTCTTACCGAGTCTGTCACTTGAGTTTCCTAAACATCTCCGTAACTCTATCACGCTTACCAAATAACCCTGTGACGAAACGCGCCGGTCTTCTTTTGATCTTCTCTATCTCCTCCGTCAACCCGATCTGGTACGGATCCTACACTGAGGAGCAATACTCAGGTATAGGTCGAACGAATGTTTTGTAAGCCACCTCCTTTGTTGAAGGACTACATTTTCTAAGGATTCTCCCAATGAATATAAACCTGGTACCCGCCTTACCAACAATCAATTTTATGTGATCATTCCACTTCAAATCGTTCCGCACGCATACTCCCAAATATTTTACAGAAGTAACTACTATCAGTGTTTGTTCCGCTATCATAATCGCACAATAATGGATCCTTCTTTCTATGTATTCGCAATACATTAAATTTGTCTATGTTAAGGGTCAGTTGCCACTCCCTGCACCAAGTGCCTGTCCGCTGCAGATCTTCCTGCATTTCGCTACAATTTTCTAATTCTGCAACGTCTCTATATACTACAGCATCATGCGCGAAAAGCCGCATGGAACTTCCGACACTATCTACTAGGTCATTTATATATATTGTGAAAAGCAATGGTCCCATAACACTCCCCTGTGGCACGTCAGAGGTTACTTTAACGTCTGTAGACGTCTCTCCATTGAGGACAGCATGCTGTGTTCTGTTTGCTAAAAACTCTTAAATCCAGTCACACAGCTGGTTTGATATTCCGTAGGCTCTTCCTTTGTTTATCAGGCGACAGTGCGGAAGATACGTTATGATTTCTTACAGGAAGAATACTGTCCAAAATTAATTAAAGAAAATAGTTTTCGCCATGGCATTTCTAAGAAAAAATGTTTTTATAGCGTTAGTTAACTGCAGAAGCGCCTGTGGAAATATCCCATATGTAATCTCCCCTACAAACTGTAAAAATTCCCACATCGTACTAGGGGCAGCAGCCCGGCTGAAACCAGACGTTAGTAGAAAAGAGATTCTATATTCTGGTTAGAAGGTATATCGCAAAGATAGGTTGAACGCCGGAGATAGAGGCGTGTTTATAGCCGTAAAATGCATGACAATATCTAGTGAGATTAGTGAAGATTCCGAAAGCTCCACGGGAATTTGTTGACCTACTGCGCAACGCTCTCGCTGTAATTCACTGAACCCGTGACGAAATACACAACTCTTCGACGGGTCTTCTTTACGTCGTCTATTAATCCAACCTCGTAAGGTCCAAAAGTCACGAGCAACACTGAAAAATACATCGAACGAATATTTTGTGAGCCATTTCTTATGTGGATCCTAGAAACAACTTATCCTACAATTAGTTTAACGTGATAATTGTACTACATCTACATGACTACTCTGCAATTCACATTTAAGTGCTTGGCAGAGGGTTCATCGATCCACAATCATACTATCTCTCTACTATTCCACTCCCGAACAGCGAGCGGGAAAAACGAACACCTAAACCTTTCTGTTCGAGCTCTGATTTCTCTTATTTTATTTTGATGATCATTCCTACCTATGTAGGTTGGGCTCAACAAAATATTTTCGCATTCGGAAGAGAAAGTTGGTGACTGAAATTTCGTAAACAGGTCTCGCCGCGACGAAAAACGTCTATGCTGTAATGACTTCCATCCCAACTCGTGTATCATATCTGCCACACTCTCTCCCCTATAACGCGATAATACAAAACGAGCTGCCTTTTTTTGCACCCTTTCGATGTCCTCCGTCAATCCCACCTGGTAAGGATCCCACACCGCGCAGCAATATTCTAACAGAGGACGAACGAGTGTAGTGTAAGCTGTCTCTTTAGTGGACTTGTTGCATCTTCTAAGTGTCCTGCCAATGAAACGCAACCTTTGGCTCGCCTTCCCGACAATATTATCTATGCGGTCCTTCCAACTGAAGTTGTTCATAATTTTAACTCCCAGGTACTTAGTTGAATTGACAGCCTTGAGAATTGTACTATTTATCGAGTAATCGAATTCCAACGGATTTCTTTTGGAGCTCATGTGGATCATCTCACACTTTTCGTTATTTAGCGTCAACTGCCACCTGACACACCATACAGCAATCTTTTCTAAATCGCTTTGCAGCTGATACTGGTCTTCGGATGACCTTACTAGACGGTAAATTACAGCATCATCTGCGAACTGTAAAAGTAAAGACGAATTCAAGAAATCTGCATAATCCTTATTACTCTGTGCCCCACCATGTTATTAACAGAGATGAAATGGAACAAAACAAAATATATACTAGCAATGATAATAACAGTATTTAAAAGTATTACTACGAAATGTTATTCCTTTGTTTCAGAGTAATCTCCCTTTCCAGTCTGAGTATTCGACGGCGCTGGACCACGACGTAGAGCTGTGTAACAACAGCCAGACGGTCTGCTGTCAGTTGGAGAAGAAGTACGTGCAGGTGAGTCAGAAATATTTTTTCAGTCCGATTCTGTGTCTTCCGTCTCAGATATCCGATGTGACAAATATTATCTCAGTTTTGATAATCTCGTGTATTATTTTGTCTAACTGACGTAAGCCTGCCTACAAAATACGAAATTCCGACGACCAACTAAGAACAACACATCCCCCACAGAGCAGGTCGACGATCACAGATCATAACAGATACATCACTAAATATGCAGTAGCAGCAGTGAGAAATTTAACACATCAGGAGCCCATGGTACTAAAAGTTTAAATCGCCATCAAGCCTCTAAGAAGGTCGTAGTCTTCTATCGAATTTACGCTGAAACTTATTTTCTAAACACAGGTCGTATTCCATTTAAGTAAATGAGATCAAGTCTCTAATTTTCTCCTCAAATACAAACCGACCCGTAGCCCATAAACTGCAAAACTCTTCGCTCTTCTGTGGTGCACTACAATACCTTCTTTCTAGACTGAGAATGTCTTGTAATACGCGAACCGTGAAGTTCATAAACCAGCTCATTATTAACAACTAAGAGTTGGATTTATTATTCGTAAAACTGTTGATCTACTGATAAGTCTTTTTGTTTCTTCCTTCGACTATGAATATGAATCTGTAAGCCTTCATCTATTTCTAGATCAGTCTTGGTTCCTCAATCAACGAGAGGAAACCTGGATGGGAACACATTGCTATCTTCGCCCAAAACGGCCATTACAAATGAACTCTTGCATTCGTACAATATGCATACAGAACCCATTGTTTAGTCCAGAGAGGCAGTTTCACTTGCTCTTGCAACACTCCAATGTTCTTGTCCCAAGAGGCTCGGACACACATCAGTAAATGAGCGAAGAGCTTCAACACATTCTTTCAAGGCCACTATTACACGGAAATATTCGATAACTTATTGTCAGATGGCCGGCAAATCTTGTATGGTAGGAGAGATTACTGGATAAATTTTCCTGGTTTTCTTGCCGCATCAGATTCGTTTATATATTCAAGCTGTCACTGACTCTCTTTCGTCATCATCGGGATGGACCTTTCGTACTAATAGACCCCGAGGTACTTTCGGATGTAGTTGGCCGAATCATGTCATGGAGACGTCACGAACTCACAAACTTCTATATGCTACCAGAAATGACGTCAATAGCTATAGTACAACATCAGTAGCAGTACTCATTACATTTGACGATGGAAAACTGCTTATTTCTCTGTCCTCTTTCAGTATCGAGCCCCCGTTCCCATGCATCACTTCCGGTGTAGATGCTGTCGGCGTTAAAATTGTTGCACATACTGTTCTCTAAGGCTTCACTAATGACAGAAACCACTGCGTAGATGCGTGGGATAAGATCTTCGTTTCATCAAACATAATCGTAGGTTTTATTTGTCTGAGTTCGCCAACATATAAGTGAAAATCTCCATATGAAATATGGCGTCGGTGCTTTGTTCAGCGTTATGAAATTTTAAGTACAGACTTAACGATGTAACTGCTACAGCATTCAGAGGAAGTTTTACAAATTCCAGGAGAACTGTGACCAGATCTTTCACTGGGCACAAAATCTCTAATTTTCCTTGTAACGTGGATTAAATATCTAGTCTGCCTAGAACTGCTTATTTTTTTATATAGCTTAAAAGAAACGAAGGAGTGCACTAGACATACAAACACTCAGTGTTCAGGAAAGATACGACATGCGGCCTCCTACGACATTAGTGTCCGGTAATGCGGATATACAGGGTGTTACAAAAAGGTACGGCCAAACTTTCAGGAAACATTCCTCACACACAAAGAAAGAAAATATGTGATGTGGACATGTGTCCGGAAACGCTTAGTTTCCATGTTAAAGTTCATTTTATTACTTCTCTTCAAATCACATTAGTCATGGAATGGAAACACACAGCAACAGAACGTACCAGCGTGATTCAGACACTTTGTTACAGGAAATGTTCAAAATGTCCTCCGTTAGCGAGGATACATGCATCCACCCTCCGTCGCATGGAGTCCCTGATGCGCTGATGCAGCCCTCGAGAATGGCGTATTGTATCACAGCCGTCCACAATACGAGCACTAATAGTCTACATTTGGTACCGGGGTTGCATAAACAAGAGCTTTCAAGAACCCCGATAAATGAAAGTCAAGAGGGTTGAGGTCAGGAGAGCGTGGAGGCCATGGAATTGGTCCGCCTCTACCAATCCATCTGTCACCGAATCTGTTGAGAAGCGTACGAACACTTCGACTGAAATGTGCAGGAGCTCCATCGTGCATGAACCACATGTTGTACTTGTGAAGGCACATGTTCTAGCTGCACAGGTAGAGTATCCCGTATGAAATCATGACAACGTGCTCCATTGAGCGTAGGCGGAAGAACATGGGGCCCAATCAAGACATCACCAACAATGCCTGCCCCAACGTTCACAGAAAATCTGTATTGATGACGTGATTGCACAATTGCGTGCGGATTCTCGGCAGCCCACATGCTGATTGTTGTAATTTAGAATTTGATCACGTTGGAATGAAGCCTCATCCGTAAAGAGAATATCTGCACTGAAATGAGGATTGACACATTGTTGGATGAACCATTCGCAGAAGTGTACCCGTGGAGGCCAATCAGCTGCTGATAGTGCCTGCACACGCTGTACATGGCACGGAAACAACTGGTTCTCCCGTAGCACTCTCCATACAGTGACGTGGTCAACATTACCTTGTACAGCAGCAACTTCTCTGACGCTGACATTAGGGTTATCGTCAACTGCACGAAGAATTGCCTCGTCCATTGCAGGTGTCCTCGTCGTTCTAGGTCTTCCCCAGTCGCGAGTCATAGGCTGGAATGTTCCGTGCTCCCTAAGACGCCGATCAATTGCTTAGAAGTCTTCCTGTCGGGACACCTTCGTTCTGGAAATCTATCTCGATACTAACGTACCGCGCCACGGCTATTGTCCCGTGCTAAACCATACATCAAATGAGCATCTGCCAACTCCGCATTTGTAAACGTTGCACTGACTGCAAAACCACGTTCGTGATGAACACTAACCTGTTGATACTACGTACTGATGTGCTTGATGCTAGTACTGTAGAGCAATGAGTCGCATGTCAACACAAGCACCGAAGTCAACATTACCTTCCTTCAATTGGGCCAACTGGCGGTGAATCGAGGAAGTACAGTACATCCTGACGAAACTAAAATGAGCTCTAACATGGAAACTAAGCGTTTCCCGACACATGTCCACATAACATCTTTTCTTTATTTGTGTGTGAGTAATGTTTCAGGAAAGTTTGGCCGTACCTTTTTGTAACACCCTGTATATACTCCATGTCCGTCTTATCGTCCGACACTGATACAGCACGAAGGATTCTTGGACAAGCACAGGTATCACTATTTCCCTGACATCACAGTGGTCTAAGGATTTTCGTTTCTGGGTATCGATAGAAACGGATGAGGTTCATTTTCCAACAGCCATATGACAATTTCCTGTGCTGGAAAGATCTGAAATCGAGACTCAGCCTCGTGATTGCAGCTGAGCAGAAAAGCTATGCTCTAGCTGATATGCCACAAGCTAGACAGACATTGCTGAAAACCAGACATATGCTACTTTCGTAAACTATAAGATAGCAAACGTATGCACACTAAGCTGAAAGAAGAGTAAGAGCTGTTGTCCCGTCGACTACGAGACCACTAGAAGGCCAACACAAGCACAGTTTGTGTAATTTACTTCATTTGTGTTACTTTTGTTAGCTAATGCTTTTCTCAAAACAGTTTATTCACTTTTACCATGTAATATTGTTATTACATATCTTCACAGCCTGTTTGCATTCTAAATAACGAAATGGGATGCAGAGGCTACATGATATCAGAGTGTCACAGACATTTTTCAAGGAAAGTAAAATTCACAATTAATAATCTATCATATGGTACATTTAAGTTACATGTTACTATACTGTTTTTCAGTTAACAGCTTATCTGCAGTACTATAGTTACGATGTACAAGTAGAACCAGGCAGAAAATGGACAGCCCATAAATATCATTTGTCTCTGAAAACCAACTGTCGGTTCGATATTTGGCAAACAGAAAGACTGTGTGTGTGAATTCCTAAGGGACCAAACTGCTGAGGCCATCGGTCGCTAGACTTTTACACTACTTACACTAACTTAACGCTAAGGACAACACTCACACCCATGCCCGAGGGAGGACTCTAACCTCCGGCGGGAGAGGCCGCACGATTAGAGACATGACGCCCCTAACCGCGCGGCCACAGAAAGACTACTTGGAACTGTACGTTCATTCAAAACAGTGTCTGCATTAATTCATTACCTTCGTTAGTTTTCACTTCTTTCGATTACTTATTTTCGACTGCTACTCAGTTTAGTAAAGCAGGGTAATTCTCGACTAAAACCAATTTACTTCGTAATACGTAAAGCAAAAATTGCAATACGACTGTAGCCAACATTCTTTCATTTACGTCAGGTAATCTAACAGCATTTGCTTGGTGAACCAGTTTTCTGTTTCTGAATGTAGTTAGAAAATATACGCCAAATAACACTGCTAACAATCCACTCTTCATGTTTATTTTACCAACTTCGATAATCTTGTCGCGATCAGTTATACCCTCTCTGTAATGAAACAATAGGCTTTGTTTGAAGTAAGTGAAACTGTCAGTTTTCTTCATGTATTTCAACGTTCCATGTTACCACAGCAGTATTGTATGCAGGTTCGCTCTGAAATACAACACATTAGGTTGCAGTACGACAAGGCACGGAGCAGTGAGTTATTGAAAGGACTACGACCATCGTATACAAAATCGCATTTCAATTGCTGCTGTATCTTAGACAGGTCTTGAGGTATGGAGGTATGGAGTGATATACGTGAAGCACTTCTAGGATTTTATTAAAATACATATAAATAAGACAAGTCCAATTAAATATGATTAAATAAATATGAAAGATACATGTAACTTATCACATAGGCTACTTGATGTATTCCGCTGTATAGTGCCTCTTCTGATGTTAAACCTATTACTTCTGTTGTGGTTGTCAGGAGAGCCAACCCGTATAACTAAAGGAGGCCGAAATGCACGCGTTTTAGCTCTCGCACGCTGGCGTGAGGTCTGGAACATGGCAAGGGAATTAGAATTGAGAAAAACGGACGTAGCTGGTGGAATACTTAACTTTAATCCATTAATGACGAACGTCGCTCTTGACGGTACATGATGTACAATATCAATAGAAGCTGATCATGGCGCCTTGCTAGGTCGTAGCAAATAACGTAGCTGAAGGCTATGCTAAATATCGTCTCGGCAAATGAGAGCGTAGAAGTCAGTGAACCATCGCTAGCAAAGTCGGCTGTACAACTGGGCCGAGTGCTAGGAAGTCTCTAGACCTGCCGCTGCCGTGTGGCGGCGTTCGGTCCGCAATCATTGATAGTGGCGACACGCGGGTCCGACTCATACTACCGGACGCGGCCGATTTAAAGGCTACCACGTAGCAAGTGTGGTGTCTGGCGGTGACACCACATTGCTCCCCCGCAAACCTGAGTACAGTTGTAGCATAAGGCTTCCGCCCGCCGTGGGGAGGACCGCATGTTGACGTATGCGACGAGGGAAACCTAACAACAGGCGAGGCTGTGCCACCCGCACCCTGCCATTCGGACCGCGGGGAGCTAGGAAACGCCTGAAAACCTGCTCCAGGGTACACGCCAACATGCGGTGTATGCGCCCGTAGAGAGACAGGAGGGGCCGAAGGGTCGACCTCCATCGGGCCGGGGCACCCGACGGGCGAAGACGACATATGGTCCGGAGCGGGCAAGAGCTCCATGTCGGAGGACAACTGGTCCCGGGAAGCGATCGGCGGCGCGTGACCCAGGGAGGCGCCCGACGGCTGCAGCGACGCGTCCACTGCGGGCGTCGCCGGCGGGAGAACAGGCAGCGGCGGCGGCGGCGGCGGCGGCGAGTCGCCATGGGGCAAAATGGAAGGCAGCATCGGTAACACCTGGGGCTGAGGCGAGCCAGTAGATGGGTCCCCGGGGCGCTGACCGGACGGTTCCGTTGCTGAAAGCAGACGGGGAGCAACAGATCCCGTGCGTCGACAGAGGCGCAGCTGATTGAGATGCCGACACACCTCACCAGAGGCCCCCAAAACCAGATACATAGCGCGTCCGATGCAGCGAAGAATGCGCCCTTCGAGCCAACGCCATGAACCTCGATAGTGGCGATAGTAGACAACGTCGCCCGGAGCAAAAGCAGGTGTCTGCCGCTGCACAGGCACCTGATGCGGCGGATGTAGCAAAGACATCAAGGTTCGATGAGGGCGACCGTGGAGCAACTCAGCCGGCGAGCGACCATGGCGGGGCTGAGAGCGATACGAGGACAAAAAGAGCAATAACGCGTCCTCCCGAGACTGCGACTCTCAACTTCAACATCTGTGACTTGAAAGTCCTAACCAATCGTTCAGCGGCACCGTTTGACTGTGGCGAAAACGGCGCGGACGTCAGATGTTGAATACCATTAGCCGTGCAGAATGACAAATCAGCGGACATGAATTGTGGTCCATTGTCGTAATCAATAGTGGAAGACCTTCAATGCAAAAGATAGCAGATAACGCATGGATGGTGGCAGATGACGTCGTGGAAGACATCCGGACAACAAAAGGAAAGTTACTGAATGATTCTACCACAACCAACCATCGAGCATTCCAGAATGGACCAACAAAATCGATGTGTAAGCGTTGCCAAGGGGAAGTGGCTTTTGGCCATGCAAAGAATTTCCGTGGTGGTGCTGATTGTTGTTCGGCACACACCATGCAAGAAGAGCACATATTCGTAATTGCGGCATCGATTCCGAACCAAGTACAGTGCTGACGAGCAAGATGTTTCGTTCTCACTATACCCCAATGTCCTTGGTGGAGAAGCTGTAAGACAAAGGACTGTAACGAACGTGGTACCACGACCCTGGACTGATCATTATCAGAACGCAACAGCAATACACCATGTCGTACAAAAAGTCTCTCCTTGTGAGCAAAACATCGGCGAACCAACGGGTCCCCGATCCGTGACTTTGACAAGGGCCATTGCGTAGCAACAAAACGCAGAACGGGAGCAAGGACAGGGTCGGCAGCTGTGGCTGTAGCTACACGACGAAAATCAATCGGAAACGATTCGACCACGTCATCGGTTTTCGCATCAATGAACATGCAAGTAATTTCGGAGGAATCGAATGCCCTATCCTCAGCAACAGGTAAGCGGGATAACGCATCGGCGTTTCCGTGCTTAGCAGGGGACCGATACAAGATATCGTATCTGTACTGCGGGAGGAAAATAGACCAGCGAATGAATTTCTGCGCTGTACGTGAAGGTACAGGCTCGGTCGGATGAAAAAGCGATGTCAAAGGTTTGTGGTCTGTGATTACGGTAATGTGACGACCATACAAGAAATCATGAAACTTTGTAACACCAAATACGGGCGCCGGCCGCGGTGGTCTCGCGGTTCTAGGCGCGCAGTCCGGAACCGTGCGACTGCTACGGTCGCAGGTTCGAATCCTGCCTCGGGCATGGATGTGTGTGATGTCCTTAGGTTAGTTAGGTTTAAGTAGTTCTAAGTTCTAGGGGACTGATGACCACAGCAGTTGAGTCCCATAGTGCTCAGAGCCATTTGAACCATTTTTTTAACCAAATACGAGAGCCAATGCTTCTTTCTCGACCTGTGAATAATTTCTTTGAGCAGACGAGAGCAATTTGGGCGCAAAGGCAATAGGGCGATCTTGCGATCCATCTTTGTGCGCAAGCACAGCTCCGATCCCGAAATCTGATGCATCCACCATCAACAAAAGAGGCTTCCGGGGATCGAGTGGCGTAAGGCAAGTATTGGAAAGCAACGCCGATTTCAACTGGCGAAAGGCGCGTTCGCATTCCGTCTTCCAGACGAACGGAACACCCTTACGGCGTAGGCGATGAAGCGGAGCTGAAATGGAAGAGGCATGCGGAATATATTTATGATAATAGTTGATTTTTCCCAGCACACTGTAGCTGCTTCAAATTCTGCGGCGACGGCAAGTCTTGTATGGTACGGAGCTGCGTTGGACTGGGATGTATGCCTTGGGCATTGAGTACATGTCCCAAATATGGCAAGTCCCGAGCAAAAAACACACATGTGTCCTTCCGCAAGCAAAGACCATTTTGTCGCAAGACCTGAAATAATGTTCTGAGATTGGCCAAATGTTCGTCTTCCGTCTTTCCGTAGATCACAATATCGTCCAGATAATTTGCTGCAGTAGGGACCGACGCACAAAAAGTTTGTAGATATTGCTGAAACAATGCAGGAGCGGATGCACACCCGAATGGCAGTCGTTTGAATTGATACAACCCAAGATGCGTGTTAACCACCAAAACGCGCTGGGATTCTTCGTCCACCGGTATTTGCTAGTACGCATCTGCGAGGTCCAACTTCGAAAAATATTTACCCGGGCACAGTTGTCTAAAAGATATTTCGGGCGGGGTAAAGGAAAAGTTGCAATCACGTGTTCTGGATTCACTGTTGTCTTGAAGTCCACACAAAGTCTCAATTTGCCGGACGGCTTTGGCAAAATTACTAAGGGTGATGCCCAGAGAGAAGCCTGCACACGTTCAATCACACCTTGTGATTCCAAATCGTGTAATGTTTTTGCGACCTCATCAAGCAATGCGTGGGGAACATTGCGCGCTCTGAAAAATTTCGGTTGCGCGTTTACTTTCAGTTCCAAATGTGCTTTATAGTTCGTAGCGCAACCGAGGCCCGGTGCAAAAATGTCTGCAAATTCTTCACATAAACGAGAAACACTGTCTGAAGGCATAGTCCGGTTCACTGATAGGACCTTGTTTACTATAGATAAGTTTAACAACTGAAATAAATCGAAACCAAACAAGTTCACTGTAGAAGAAGAACGAAGGACGTAAAATGACAAGTTTTGTTTGTCCATTGTAAGTTGCAAGAAGGCTGCACTGTCCTAACACAGGGATACATTGACCTGAATAGCTGCTTAGCTTAACATTTGCGGTACGCAACGGAGGTGTGCACAGCAGTTTGTAAGTGTCTTGATTGATCAGTGAAACTGCAGCTCCTGTATCGAGCTGGAATAGTATCACTTTGCCGTTAATGTCCAAGTCTACAAAAAGTTTACTGTCCTGCTGACAAGAGCGACTGTCTCGTGCAGTGTGAACTGACACTGGTACATAATCACTTGCGACTTGACGGGAGTTCCGGGGATGTCGACGCACACTATTTTTGGGACGAACACAGTCACTGCGAGAGAGAGAGGCACTGGGTGGAGTGGAATGAACTACATGAATTTCCATGGGCGAAGGTTAGCGAGCCTGAGTATCCTTGGTTCGATTACGATTCCAGCGCGAAGCAAAGGGCCTGGAATGGTTTTGAGCTTCCTTTCTGAGCTTTTTCTGGCAAACACTGTGAACGTGTCCTTTTTTATTACAATAAAATCAAATAGCTTGGCGTGACGGGCAATTCTTACGCGAATGTGTAGTAGCACACCGCGAGCATGATTTGATAACTGCATTAGCTTGCCGTCGCGGTACACGTGGCTGAGAGCCTGGCGGCAGCGGTGCGGCCGGACGCGAGGGCTGTTTACTGTTTCGTGCAGCTCGCCCGGTGGGTCGGTTAACCTGACACTGCTGGCGAAGTTTCAAATGATTCCTGAGCAAAGTCAAGTGTGTCCTGCCGATCCAATATGTCCATCACTTGTTGAAGGGAGGGATTTACTAGTTTCAAAATCTGTTCCCTTATACGAACATCAGAAACGTTCTGTGCAATTGCATCACGTACCATAGTATCTGCATAAGGGAGTCCACATTGACACTCAAAAGCACAATACCTAGTAAGGCCATGCAAGGTTGCAACCCACTCCCGATTAGTCTGACCTGCCATACGTTTTGTACGAAAGAAGGTATACCTTTTCGAAACTACATTGACTGATTCCTTGAAATATGCATCGAATGCAGACAAAATTTCTTCGTACGACATAGTTGCTACGTCGCGTCGGGGAAATAATTTGACTATCACACGGTACGTGGTCACGCCTACTGAAGAAAGCAGAAAAGGCTGCCGCTCGTTACCTTGAATTCTGTAGGCGGCGAGATGGAATCCAAATTGGCGTGACCACTCCGTCCAGCTTTCCAGTGCAGCATCAAAAGGTCGAAAAGTGGATGCAACTGCGTGTTGTGGCTGCGTTAGCGGTGAGGCGGCTGCTGCCACATCGTTTTGCATCGCACGTTGACCCTGGACGAGCTGTCCAAGGGCATCCAGTAAGGCCCGCGTCTGCTGATTCTGTAAGCGATAAAATTCGGACAGTACATCTGGAAATTGTGGCGAAGCCATTACACAAGTAAATCAGGGCAATTTAGATAAGAACACTTTTACTCTCGTCGCCAATGTTGTGGTTGTCAGGAGAGCCAACCCGTATAACTAAAGGAGGCCGAAATGCACGCGTTTTAGCTCTCGCACGCTGGCGTGAGGTCTGGAACATGGCAAGGGAATTAGAATTGAGAAAAACGGACGTAGCTGGTGGAATACTTAACTTTAATCCATTAATGACGAACGTCGCTCTTGACGGTACATGATTTACAATATCAATAGAAGCTGATCATGGCACCTTACTAGGTCGTAGCAAATAACGTAGCTGAAGGCTATGCTAAATATCGTCTCGGCAAATGAGAGCGTAGAAGTCAGTGAGCCGTCGCTAGCAAAGTGGACTGTACAACAAGGGCGAGTGCTAGGAAGTCTCTCTAGACCTGCCGTGTGGCGGCGCTCGGTCTGCAATCATTGATAGTGGCGACACGCGGGTCCGACGTATACTACGGGACGCGGCCGATTTAAAGGCTACCACCTAGCAAGTGTGGTGTCTGGCGGTGACACCACAACCTCAAAATCATTCTTAACCGAATCCAGGTACCTTCTCCTTGGTCTGCCCCGACACCTCCTACCCTCTACTGCTGCACCCATGAGTCTCTTGGGTAACCTTGCTTCTCCCATGCGTGTAACATGACCCCAACATCTAAGCCTGTTCTCCCTGACTGCTACATCTATAGAGTTCATTCCCAGTTTTTCTTTGATTTCCTCATTGTGGACACCCTCCTGCCATTGTTCCCATCTACTAGTACCTGCAATCATCCTAGCTACTTTCATATCCGTAACCTCAACCTTGTTGATAAGGTAACCTGAATCTACCTAGCTTTCGCTCCCATACAACTAAGTTGGTCGAAAAATTGAGCGGTGCACAGATAACTTAGTCTTAGTACTGACTTCCTTCTTGCAGAAGAGAGTGGATCGTAGCTGAGCGCTCACTGCATTAGCTTTGCTGCACCTCGCTTCCAGTTCTTTCACTATGTTGCCATCCTGTGAGACTATGCATCCTAAGTACTTGAAACCATCCACCTGTTCTAACTTTGTTCCTCCTATTTGGCACTCAATCCGTTTATATTTCTTTCCTACTGGCATTACTTTCGTTTTGGAGATGCTAATTTTCATACCATAGTCCAGACATTTCTGATCTAGCTCTGAAATATTACTTTGCAAACTTTCATTCGAATCTGCCATCACAACTAAGTCATCCGCATATGCAAGACTGCTTATTATGTGTTCACATATCTTAATCTCACCCAGCCAGTCTATTGTTTTCAACATATGATCCATTAATAATATGAACAACAGTGGAGACAGGTTGCAGCCTTGTCTCACCCCTGAAACCACTCTGAACCATGAACTTAATTTACCGTCAACTCTAACTGCTGCCTGACTATCCATGTAAAGACCTTTAATTGTTTGCAAAAGTTTGCATCCTATTCCATAATCTCGTAGAACAGACAATAACTTCCTCTTAGGAAACCGGTCATATGCCTTTTCTAGATCTATAAAGCATAGATACAATTCCCTATTCCACTCATTTGCCGTAAGCTAAAGATCTGGTCCTGACAACCACTAAGAGGCCTAAACCCACACTGATTTTCATCCAATTGGTCCTCAACTAATACTCGCACTTTCCTTTCAACAATACCTAAGAAGATTTTACCCACAACGCTGATTAAAGAGATACCTCTGTAGTTGTTACAATCTTTTCCGTTTCCATGTTTAAAGATTGGTGTGATTACTGCTTTTGTCCAGTCTGATGGAACCCGTCCCGACTCCCAGGCCATTTCAATTATCCTGTGTAGCCATTTAAGACCTGACATTCCACTGTATTTGATGAGTTCAGACTTAATTTCATCCACCCCAGCTGCTTTATTGCACTGCAATCGACTGACCATTTTCTCCACTTCCTCAAATGTGATCCTATTTCCATCATCATTCCTGTCCCATTCTACCTCAAAATCTGAAACGTTGATGATCTTATTTTCACCTACATTCAGCAACTCTTCAAAATATTCCCCCCATCTTCCCAAGGCATCCACAGCAATCACCAGCAGTTTTCCTGAGCTGTCCAAAATACTTGTCATTTCCTTCTTACCTCCCTTTCGAAGACTGCTAATCACACTCCAGAATGGTTTTCCAGCAGCTTGACCCATAGTCTCCAACCTGTTTCCAAAGTCTCCCAAGATTTCTTCTTGGATGCTGCAATTATCTGTTTGGCTTTGTTTCTTTCATCAACATAACTTTCTCTGTCTACCTGAGTTCTAGTATGTAGCCATTTTTGATACGCCTTCTTCTTCCTTTTACAGGCTGCCTTGACTGTGTCATTCCACCAAGCTGTTTGCTTCATCCTACTTTTACACACTATTATTCTAAGAAATTCTTTAGCCACTTCTAGTACTGTGTCCCTGTACCTTGTCCATTCCTTTTCCAATGACTTTAATTGACTACACTCAACTAACTGGTACCTTTCTGAGATCGCTGTTATGTACTTGTGCCTGATTTCCTTATCCTGAAGTTTCTCCACTCTTATCCTCCTACATATGGACCTGACCTCCTGCACTTTAGGCCTCACAATCCCAAATTCACTGCAGATTAAATAGTGATCAGTGTCATCAAAGAATCCCCTGAATACACGTGTGTCCCTCACAGCCTTCCTGAATTCCTGATCTGTTATTATACAGTCAATGACAGATCCGGTTCCCCTGCCTTCCCAAGTATACCGGTGAATGTTCTTATGTTTAAAAAAGGAGTTTGTGATTACTAGGCCCATACTGGCACAGAAATCCAAGAGTTGTTCCCCGTTCCTGTTGGCCTCCATATCCTCTCCCAATTTACCCATAACCTTTTCATACCCTTCTTTTCGATTTCCGCCGGCCGCGGTGGTCTCGCGGTTCTAGGCGCGCAGTCCGGAACCATGGGACTGCTACGGTCGCAGGTTCGAATCCTGCCTCGGGCATGGATGTGTGTGATGTCCTTAGGTTAGGTAGGTTTAAGTAGTTCTAAGTTCTAGGGGACTAATGACCACAGCAGTTGAGTCCCATAGTGCTCAGAGCCATTTGAACCATTTTTTTCGATTTCCAATCTTGGCATTAAAATCACCCATGAGCAGAACACTGTCCTTGTCCTTTGCTCTAATAACTACATCACTGAGTGCCTCATAAAAACTATCCATCTTATCTGGATCTGTCCCTTCACAATGCGAATATAGTGACACAATTCTAATTTTCTTGCTAGACACTGTCAAATCTATCCACATCAGTCGTTCGTTTACATACCTTACTGCAAATACGCTGGGTTCCATTTCTTTCCTGATGTGAAGCCATACACCCCATTTTTCTATTCCTGCTTTGACTCCTGACACGTAGACCTTGTATTCTCCCGCTTCCTCTTCTTTCTCACCCCTTACCCGAATGTCACTAACAGCTAAAACGTCCAGCCCCATCTTACTTGCAGCCTCTGCCAGCTCTACCTTCTTCCCAGAGTAGCCCCCATTGATATTAATAGCTCCCCATCTTATTACCATTTGTTTGCCAAGTCGTATCTTAGGAGTCCCTGGTTTGCCAGTTAGAGGTGGGACTCCGTCACCTCCAAAGGTCCGATGCATTTTGCTCTGATTGTTTCCAGCATCATATTTACAGTACCAGGGAAGCAGGTTGCTAGCCTTACTTGCCCCGAGTCCCATTGAGTTTTACCCCTAACGGTTGAGGGTATAACCGGTGGATTTGGTAGTCTTTGCCGTATGAGCACAAAGGTGACCACGGCTCAGAATATGTCCGAGATGCCCAGCCTTATTCCAAAGTAACTGGTATCCCGACTGTCGGGACCACTTACTTGGCCACTCGTACGTTGCTCGTGGTTCATGAACTAGGACATGACTACAGGAACCCACACCATGAACAAAATTTATAATGCAACTCCTTTTTAATAAAATAATTAAAAACCCATCTGTCATTTACTCCAGTTTCACCTGCTGGAATGAACTGATAAATCTATCGTCTTGCTCATGTCCCCAGTTGGGCCATTGAGAGTTTCGGCAATTTTCTGTCGATCATATATGATTATCTTCGGAATTTGTGCTCCTTATCTTTTGTGTCCTGTAAGCAATTATGAGATTCACATTCTTCTATTACCAACATTACATTCTCTTCGTACGACTCCACCATTCACAGAAGTCATATCAACAACAAAAGCGTTGATGATCTTGATGCTGAGCGCCCATAAGATCCATCAATCCAACAACAAAAGTACTTAGCAATTCCCATAGAAAACAACAAATGAATACTCTCTCTACTCCTAGCGCAAAAGCGGTGAGGACGCGGACATGCATTGATGATTCGCCAGAAGACGGACAACCAGTGGGGCACGAGTGACACCAGCCAATACAAACCGAACATGACTCATTGTAGTTTGCTCAAACTCTTAACGTTTACTCCAGAAAGAATTCTTATTCACTGATGCTCGTCCACTTGAGTACGCCATGATTTTCGTTTCAGACTTTGCTCGAAGGACAATAACAGTGCTAATATTACGTTATTTTTCTCCAACTTCGTACAATATTGACCTGGATTACCATTTGTACTACGCAATACATACTGCTGACACGATGAACACTAAACAAAGTCACTTTATTCTTGTAGAAAGTCTATTACTTTTACAACACCGACCGAGGAGTCGCAGTGTTGAGCGCGTTGGAGCCGCTTTCGGGAGGCCGATGGTTCAAAACCCCGTCCGGCCATCCAGAGTTTCATTTTTCATGGTTTCCCTAAATCACTCCAGGCGAATGCCTAGAGGGTTCCTTTGAAAAAGGCATAGTCAAATTCCTGCCCCATCCTTTTTTAATCCGAGCTTGTGCTCCGTCTGTAATGATCGCACTGCCGGTGGGACGTCAATATCTAATCTTCCTTCTTCCTTACTTCCATAATAGCCTTCATACATTTGAAATTAGACGAGATAATATGGTTGTGTCCACCTCCAGCGATTTAAACCCTGCATCTTTCAAAATGGTTCAAATGGCTCTGAGCACTATGGGACTTAACATCTAAGGTCATCAGTCCCCTAGAACTTAGAACTACTCAGACCAAACTAACCTAAGGACATCACACACATCCATGCCCGAAGCAGAATTCGAACCTGCGACCGTAGCAATCCCGCGATTCCGGACACCTCATTCAACTCATAATGTAGTCTTTTACACTACTGGCCATTAAAATTCCTACACCACGAAAATGACGTGCTACAGATGAGAAATTTAACCGACAGGAAGAAAATGCTGTGATATGAAAATTATTAGCCTTTCAGAGCATTCACACTAGGTTGGGGGCGGTGGCGACACCTACAACGTACTGACATGAGGAAAGTTTCCAACCGATTTCTTATACTCAAACAACAGTTGACCGGTGTTGCCCGATGAAACGTTGTTGTCATGCCTCGTGTAATGAGGAGGAATGAGAATCCTCACGTTTCCGACTTTGTTAAAGGTCGGATTGTAGCCTATCACAATTGCAGTTTATCGTATCGCGACATTGCTGCTAGCGTTGGTCGAGATCCAATGACTTTTAGCAGAATATGGATTCGTTGGGTTCAGGAGGGTAATACGGAACGCCGTACTGGATCCCAACGGCCTCGTATCACTAGGAGTCGAGATGACAGGCATCTTATCCGCATGGCTCTAACGGATCGTGCAGCCACGTCTCGATCCCTGAGTCAACAGATGGGAACGTCTGCAAGACAACAACCATCTACACGAACAGTTCAACGACGTTTGCAGCAGCATGGACTATCAGCTCGGAGACCATGGCTGCGGTTATCCTTGACGCTGCATCTCAGACAGGAGCGCCTGCGATGGTGTACTCAACGACGAACCTGGGTGCACGAATGGGAAAACGTAATTTTTTCGGATGAATCCTGGTTCTGTTTACAGCATTATGGGAAGCGTGTATTCGTCATCGCCATACTGGCGGATCACCCGAAGTGATGGTACGGGGTGCCATTGGTTACACGTCTCGGTCACCTCTTGTTAGCATTGACGGCACTTTGAACAGTGGACGTTACATTTCAGATGTGTTACGACTCGAGACTCTACCTCTGATTCGATCCCTGCGAAACCCTACATTTCAGCAGGATAATGCACTACCGCATGTTGCAGGTCCTGTACGGGACTTTCTGGATACAGAAAATGTTCGACTGATGCGCTGGCTTGCACATTCTCCATATCTCTCACCAACTGAAAGCACTGGCTCGTCACAATACGCCAGTCACTACTCTTGATGAACTGTGGTATCGTGTTGAAGCTGCATGGGCAGCTGTACCTGTACACCCCATCCAAGCTCTGTTTTACTCAATGCCCAGGTGTATCAAGGCCGTTATTATGGCCAGAGGTGGTTGTTCTGGGTGTTGATTTCTTAGGATCTATGCACCCAAATTGTGTGAAAATTTAATCACATGTCATTTCTTGTATAATATCTTTGTCCAATGAATACTCGTTAATCATCTGCTCTTCTTCAAGGTGTAGCAATTTTAATGGCCAGTAGTGTAGATTCTCACTGTTTTTAGATATTTGTCTGACACAACTTCACTTTATAAATCCTTCGCCGAACGAGTGTGCCCTTTAATCAATAACTACCGTCAATGAATTCATTCAGATGCAATTAATTAGCATCGTTCGATACACAGAAGGTGTGCGACACTTAAGTATTATGAAGATGGCATGTGTTCTTTCGGAGATGTCCGAAAGAACAGGTGCCATCTTCATAACGTTAAGGCTAACCAGCTGATGACCTTCAGTGCGCATGCACACAAATTGGATTGTCTGTCGCGAGTAATGGGTATAGTGGCAGGGGCACTACGAATGTAGTGTGTGGTTTATAAGTTGAGCATGTGGGTCTGACGGGGAGCGTGCCGGGATAAGTCCCTGCAGTCGCCCTATCCTCTGTGCCCTCGGTGTCTCAGAGGGATAAAGCGTCTGCCATGTAAGCAGGAGATCCCGGGTTCGAGTCCCGGTTGGGGCACACATTTGCAACTGTCCCCGTTGATGTATATCAATGCCCGCCAACAGCTAACGGTATTGATTTAATTGTAATGTCAGTTAACTATTAGACTTGACTATGACAGTTGCTTAAAGTGTGATTTCAATACTCGTATAGAACGTACCCGCTAGATGCCATACATATATGGCTTAATTACAGCTATATGTCACTACAGGCTCCTGCTCATCTTCTCGTAATAGGGAGTAAACATTCATTAAAAACAGTATATAACGTGTTAGGCTCTGTCGTCAGAGGCTGCCGTTTATTCGAAGGAAGTAACCCAACAATAGCTTTAACTGATTTACGGACAACGTAAGTTGCCTGTTGAACGTTAGTCTAAAGTATTTTAGTATGTTATAAGGACAATCAGGCATGGTTAAGTTGAAGCTATGAGGATGAAAAAATATTAATGTTCAGTCTGTTATGTCGAACACCGTTCCAGAATTTGTTAGTCACTTACTCAATTTTTCCTACATCTGCATCCGCAAATACAAGGTACAAAGAAACTACGTATACATAATTTTATACTTAGTAGGGAAAACAAAAAGACACACTTTTTTCAGTAACAAAAATGTCGCAGGTGCACCGTTTCCCCGTTAGGCGCCCAAGATGTTGTCACGCTATTGATGCTTACAGGCGATGTTCAAACTGCAGTGTGATGAATTGTTTTAGAGAGATTGCTGAAAATGTCGTTTATTTGTATTAATGCACAACTGGCATCTGCGTGCCAATGATTGTATCTCACTCTCAAAACAACCAGGTTTATCACGAATAACTGCTGCAGTACCAGCCAAAAATGGGCAAGCGGCTCTTCTGGAGTGTCTTTCGGTGTCTCGTGCACAGAACGCTTCATCTCCCCACTCAAAAAGAAAACCATAAAAGTAAAGTCGGTGAAACTTGGAGGTACCTTGGGTACCGGTTCACCCCTCCAAATCCAACAGTTGGGGAAACATTGTTTAAGTCTTCTCTTGCACCAACGGCAAAGTGTGAGGCTTCTCCAACATTTCAGTTAGTACTTCACGGAGAAAGATACAGTAACATCCTTCGCAGAGCGTGGTAGGCAGTAGCTACGGCACAATCAGATGGCTGTGAACAACACCGTCAGATACGTTGGCACGCAGATGCCAGTTGTTCATTAATGTAAGAGGGCGCCATTTTCGGCAGCATCTTTAACAACAAAAAGCATCACACCGTCTCTAAATATCACAAGCGTCAAAACTTTCATGGATTCCTTGCAGGGCAACGTTGCACCTGCGACTTTATGTCACAAGAAAGTGTCATTTTATGTGTTCCAAACACCCCAAAATTTTGTATATGTTGTTCTTTCACACCGTGTATATTGTGAAAACCACTGCGTTGTTCACGGCATAGGGTATTTCGCATGCTACAACTTCTTAAACTTTCTTCCCGTTCCAGTTCCATATGGTGAAGGGAAGGATGACTATTTAAATACCACTGTGCGTGCTGTAAGTAGTGCCAATTATGTCTTTACTGGAACTAAGGGATCGATACGTAAGGGGATGAACGATATCATCAGAGTCTTTGCTTAATACCAGTTCTTGAAACTATGTAAGTAGGCTCGCAGGGGTACGAGCCACACACACTTCAACAATATTCTAAGATGGGTAAGTAGTCTCCTTTGCAAACTGACTGCATTTTTCCAGTGTTCTGCCAATGAACCGTCAGCCACCTTACCTACGACTCAAACTATATGATCATTTCGTTCCACATCACTACAAATTTTGTTTTTTTCTGTCTTGTTACTTCGCCCCCACACTCCGTGTGGGTAGAGGGTGAGCTGCCAGCGGTACAATACCCCGTTCTTCAGTGAAAAGTTAATACAAAAAATTAAAAAATGAGCTAAAATTTATCTATGAACAAATCTGGATGACAGTAAAAACCTCAGCAGATTGGAATGTAGCCTTGATACATCCACTACTCAAGAAAGGCAATAAACAAGACGTTAACAACTACAGAGGAACTTCTTTGCGGCCAACTGCATGTAAAATATTTCTCAAGATTTCACTTAACTGAGTATAATTAACACTGGACAGTCATTTAGGTGCAAATCATGATGTTTTTAGGAAGGGAAGACTGTTTTCTGAACAAATATTTAATCTGAAGTCACAGATTAAAGAATCCATAATAATTATGGAAATGTTTGTTGATTGAAAAAAGATTTTTGATTCCATTGAAAGACTAATTGTGAATATAATAATTCGGGGATTTTGTACAAAATCTAAATTAGCAAACCTAGTTCGTAAAACACTAACAGACACCATCTAAAATGAAATTTATGGCAACAAATATTAGCCCTTCGAAATACACACAGGTATAAGGAAAAGTGATGGACTATCACCAGTTCTTTTTAGCTACTTGAACTAAAAACTGCATAAGTAATAGATTTCGGCGGTAAAGTTGGGAAGAGAAAACGAAAATATTCGGTCAAATTGTCTCACATTTGCAGATGGCTTTGCTGTACCTTCTGAAAATGTGACATTTACTGTAACAGAACTCAGTCTTTTAGGGAAAAAAATAGTCAGTAGGAATGGCATTAAAATTTCTTCGGAGAAAACCAAAACTTTTACAAACATTAAAAATGAAAAGAAGACTCTGAAAATAGTGACCAAATTGAAAAGTAAAAAAAAAATTAATATCTTGGGGATATAACCCAATAAGACCGTGCGGAGAACAGTGGGGGTCGGGTCGTGTGTAGTTATACAAGCGCCAGCCGGGGTGGCCGAGCGGTTCTAGGCGCTACAGTCTGGGACCGCGCGACCACTATGGTCGCAGGTTCGAATCCTGCCTCGGGCATGGATGTGTGTGCTGTCCTTAGGTTAGTTAGGTTTAAGTAGTTCTAAGTTCTAGGGGACTGATGACCTTAGCAGTTAAGTCCCATAGTGCTCGGAGCCATTTAGTTATACAAGCCACTGTGCGTTATCAGTGGAAGAAGGTAGGGTTGACAGTGAGAAGCTGGAGGGGGAGCATAAGTTTGATAGGTGGAGAGCCATGATGTGAAGTTATAGTTCGTAGGATTGATAAATGTCGGAGCGGATTTCATTGTCCTGGGTGTTGTGTGATGTCCTTAGGTTAGTTAGGTTTAAGTAGTTCTAAGTTCAAGGGACTGATGACCATAGATGTTAAGTCCCATAGTGCTCAGAGCCATTTGAACCATTTGATTTCATTGTCTGGGAGAGCGTGTCGGCTGAACTTGTGTTGGAATAGGATACGCAGTGCGTGCAGGTTTATGGATGGTGATAGTTGTTTGTAAACGCGCGGCATTATACCAGCGTTGGTGATTAGAAGGAAAACAATGTGGTGACTGGAACCAAGATCGTGGATAGCACAAGATATGCGGTGGTGTTCGATATGGGTGTGGAAGGGTGGAATTTGATGAGATTGTAGAAGATCCACGTAAGGGAGGGTAAGCGTCTGCGGAAAACAATGCGGAGTGCATGAAATTCAAGGATATGGAGAGACTAACATAAGAGGGACAGAAATGCATGCAACATTGGCGGAAGAGAGGACTGGTCGGGGTTTTGTAAGTATGTAGGATAGTGAAGGGTTATAATTTTCAAGTTCGGCCAGTTAGTATTTTAAGCAGTTCTAGTCTATTGTGGGCTTTTTATTGGATGGTTAGTAGGTGAGGGTTCCATATTAGTTGCCAGTCGAGGATTATTCCTTAGTTTGTTACTTAGAGGTTTAGGACGGTAGTAGATGGTGAGGCAGAAGTCATGAAGTTAGTAGCTGTGAACGGTTCGTCCTATAAATAATGCATAGGTTTTGGAGAGGTTGGTCTGGAGGGGGTATTGCTTCCACCAGAAGAAACAAATTGTTATGTACACACATTATAAATTAAAGTCCTCAGCTGCAGTTTCTTTTCTCTATGCGAAGGCCAATTTCATGAACTACTGTCAGGATTTTTAAACGGTTTTCAATTATAAATAGACTTATACAGGCAGAAGATTTACGTACAACATTATAGTAATGATGAGTGGGTAATATACAGACACCAAAAAAACTTTTGCATCACCTCGGTTCTGAGAGTTCCGGAACCTGTACAGAAAACTGGAATAGAGATCAACATAAACATCATTTTCGCCCTTTTTATTGCTCATGAAAACCACACATACCATGTTGTACCACAATACAGCGAGACCTTCTAATACCCAGCAGCACATCCTCTTGCATTGATGCATGCCTGTATTCGTCGTGGCATACTATCAACAACTTCATCAAGACACTCTTGCTCCAGATTGTCCCACTCCTCAACGGCGATTCTTCGTAGATCCCTCACAGTGGTCGGTGCGTCACGTCGTCCATAAACAGCCCTTTTCAATCTATCCCAGGCATGTTCGATAGGGTTCATGTCAGGAGGACGTGCTGGCCACTCTAGTCGAGCGATGTCGTCTTCCTGAAGCAAGTCATTCACAAGATGTGCACGATGGGGGCGCGAATTGTCGTCCATGAAGACGACTGCCTCGCCATATGCTGCCAATGTGCATCTACATCTGCACCTACGCGATTACTCTGCTATTCCCAATAAAGCGCCTGGCAGAGGGTTCAATGAACCACCTTCAAGCTGTCTCTCTACCGTTCCACTCTCGAGCGGCGTATGGGAAATACGAGCACTTAAATATTTTTATGCGAGCCCTGATTTCTCTTATTTTGTCGTGATGATAATTTCTCCCTATGTAGATGGAGGCCAACAGAATGTTTTTGCAATCGGAGGAGGAAACAGGTGATTGAAATTTCATGAGAAGATCCCGTCACAACGAAACACGCCTTTGTTTTAGTGATTGCCACTCCATTTCACGTATCATGTCTGTGGCACCATCTCCCCTACTTCGGGATCATACAAAACGAGCTGCCCTTCTTTGTACTTTTTCCTTGTCATCCGTCAGTCCTATCTGATGCGGATCCCACACCGCACAGCAGTACTCCAGAATAGGGCGGACAAGCGTGATGTAAGCAGTCGAATGGCATTCACGTATCGTACAGCCGTTACGGCGCCCTCCATGACCAGCAGCGGCGTACGTCGGCCCCACATAATGCCACCCCAAAATAGCAGAGAACCTCCACCTTGCTGCACTCGCTTGACAGTGTGTCTAAGGCATTCAGTCTGACCGGGTTGCTCCGACGATTGTCTGGTTGAAGGCATATGCGACACTCATCGGTGAAGAGGACGTGATGCTAAACCTGACTGGTCCAGTCGGCATGTTGTTGGGCCCATCGGTACCGCGCTTCATGGTGTCGAGGCTGCAAAGATGGACCTCGCCATGGACGTCTGGAGTGAAATTGCCCATAATGCAGCCTACTGCGCACAGTTTGAGTCGTAACACGATGTCCTTCTGCTGCACGAAAAGTATTATTCAACATGGTGGCGTTGCTGTCAGGGTTCCTCCGAGCCATAATCCCTAGACAGCGGTCATCCACTGTAGCAGTAGCCCTTGGGCGGCCCGAGCGAGGCATATCATCGACTGTTCCTGTCTCTCTGTATCTTCTCCATGCCCGGCTGGACACTTCCCTTGTTGAGAGCTCTTCCTGGCACAACAATGTGGACGCCATCGAACCGCGGTATTGACCGTATAGGCATGGTTGAACTACAGACAACATGAGCCGTGTACCTCCTTCTTGGTGGAGTGACTGGAACTGATCGGCTGCCGGACCCCTCCGTCTTATAGGCGTTGCTCATGCATAGTTGTTTACTTCTTTGGGCGGGTTTACTGACATCTCTGAACGTTCAAAATGACTGTGTCTCTGATACAATATCCACAGTCAACGTCTATCTTCAGAGTTATGGGAAATTGGGTAATGAAAATCATTTTTGATGTGTGTATGTATTGTTATCTGTCCCATGTTAAACTGGCGTTTGGTGTAACATCTCGTAGCAATGATGGGAGCTATGAGTTGGCCAGGTATGAAAAAGGCTGTATTTGTCAGGCAAATGGAGCAAAGTAAACAGCTGCCGCAACATGAGACATCAAAGAAGCTTGACCAGAATCTATACATATCTATCTATACATAGCGTAAATTAAAGTCACCCTCTGCATTTTTATGTCTGTGTTTTACGACTGTACTCCGATTGAAATTACTTTGTAACTGGCGTTTAAGCGAGTCGATTGGTAGGTGTCAGCCGACATCCAGTCGCAGCTCTTTCTCGAGAGCCTGTCCGGTAGGTACGTACAGCGCCTTGTGAAGAGTGGCTGGGTTGCACGCCGGCGACTCTGTCCTCTGTCAGTCACCAAGTAATTTTAATTTGAGTATAACACCGAGTACTACGATACACATTTCGGTGCGATTATCACTAACTGATAGATTGATGCACGATGTTGTTATGTGTTTATAATTTATGACCGCTACGCCAGAGAAGTCGTCCGGCCGTAGATACTAGCGAAGCTTTGTTGATTCGCCAGTATGCAGGCTTTTTCATGAGTTGTTTGAGTCTAAAAGTGAATCATTGATATTGTAGTCATAGCTTACTACGTATCTTCGTTTTGCGAAGCGCTTCATTATAAATTTCTGTACATTTAAGGGGAGTACGTATGGCGGAATTGGTCAAACCGTGATGTTTTCGGATTATTATCTCTTATTAATATTTGATCTCTCCTGAATAATTTGATGCTTTATTTGTCGAAAAATTCCAATTGGAAGTGTAGTTTTTTTATCATTTCTCAGTTAATATTGCGTGTGTAAAATTATCCGGTCGTTCTGCACTGACTTGCCTAAGTATCACTATCTCTTGAACTATTCAATCTAGGAGGCTGTGGTTTTCAGATATTTATTGGTTCAAATGGCTCTGACCACTATGTGACTTAACTTCTGAGGTCATTAGTGGCCTGGAACTTAGAAATAATTAAACCTAACTAACCTAAGGACATCACACACATCCATGCCCGAGGCAGGATTCGAACCTGCGACCGTAGCGGTCACTCGGTTCCAGACTGTAGCTCCTAGAACCGCACGGCCACTCCGGCCGGCTCAGATATTTATTCCTTGAAATCATGTTAAAGTTCGTGTCAAGAGGTTGGATGCGCTGTGTAAACAGAAATGGCGGTATAGCACATGCATTTGGTTTATTTACTTCGTGGTTGTCGTGTTTCATAAGTTTTGAACTGAAAGCAGAGGTTTGGTGTGTTATTATACGCTCTTATACCACTTTTCAACATGACGAAAAGAAATGGTTGTTTTAAGAACCGACGTTTCCATGGAAATCAGCATATCACAAAATATTAATACAGTGTTTATCCTGAAATAGATTTTTCACCGACCCGTGATAAGGACACGTCTACTAGTGCATCGAAGAGGAAACTTGATGACCATGAAGGTTTATTTATTGGCAAAGACGAAAATAGTTTAGATAATGTTCTTTTAGATTTGAGTGTGTTAGGACAAGTTTTGCAAGATGTTGTGTCATGTAAGGTTTGTGGTGGGTAAATTATCATCTCTGAGAACTCATCTGCAAGGACTGGACTGGCTAACAAAAATTTGATATTCAGTGCGAAGTTTGCAGGCTCTCGACATCATTTTGGACTTCTGAAAAGTGCAAGAATGACTTGCTTGAGAGCACACCTTGTTGCCACAGGTAAAGTTATAGACACTGAAGTGCTAACTAAATACTGTCATCAGTGTAAATCAGTTAATGAAACAAGCGAAAGCCGTAAAACAAATTGTGCTAAGAATTATGAGGGAACTAATGGGGATATGGATGCTACTGCAGTTGTTTCTATGTTCAGACGTTCACAAAAGGAGAGAGGTGTGTGTTACACTGAGTAGTTGGGGGATGGTGATTCAAAAGCTTACAAATCAGTAGTGGAAAGCCAACCTTATGGTAATAAGCAGATTGTTAAGATTGAATGTGTGGGCCACGTCAAAAACGGATGGGAACACGTCTCCGAAGATTGAAGCAGACAAAAGGAAAAGAGAAGTTATCAGATGGAAAGACTCTAAATGGTAAAGGAAGACTTACAGACGAAAACATTGATGAACTCCAGCATTATTATGGAATGGCAATAAGCAACAAAACACATGACCTACAAGGGATGAAACTAGCAGTGTGGGCTACATTCTTCCACAAATCTTCCACTGATGATACACCTATACACGGTCTTTGTCCACCTGGTGCTGATTCATGGTGCAAGTACCGCAAAGTTCAGGCAGCGGGGAGCGAGGAACAATTCAGGCACAAAAATAGCATACCATCTGCAGTGATGGAAGCTATTAAACCAATATATAGAGAAATAGCTCATCCTGACCTTCTTTCCAAATGTCTCTATGGTCGAACACAAAACCCGAATGAGTCTTTCAATAGTGTAATGTGGACCCGCATACCAAAAAATGTCTTTGTAGGTAGGAAAACTCTATGCTTGGGTGTTTGTGATGCTGTGATAACGTTTAATGGTGGTATAAAGGGAAGAATTAGGGTACTAGAGGAACTTGGTATCACTCCAGGTGCCAACACACTGCAAGGATTTCAACGAATGGATCGACTTAGGATCATGAAAGCTCAGCGTGCAGCGGAGGAAATGACTAAAGAGGCAAGATGCAGGAAAAGAAGGAAGCTTCTAGGTTTGCAGGATAGTCAAGAACACAGAAGCTGGCATGCCTCCATGTGTAAGTTAATGTAAAATAAAATGTTTCAACTTGATTTGCCGGAAATGACATTTTTAAAATTATTTGACCCATTATCTCAGGAATTATTGCAGTTACAGATCTCTAATTTTACACTACGTTACCGCTTAGTATACTGCAAGTACTGAACCACCAAAAACATCTCTACCTCTAACGGTTTTGACTTACGGAAAAAAAGTGGGCTTTTCAATGAAAATATTCAACAACATTTTTAAAAAATTATAACTAGCTAATTATTTCTCTGTACATTTTGATTCTGGCTCAGTAATCGGAAAAGGAGTGATACTATACATCCCAAAAATTTCAGATCTCTATCTGTCACAGGTTCTGAGATAATGGGTCACCAATATGGCAAAGTGAACACTGTGGGTATAGAATGTACGTACTCCCCTTGAAGAAAGTCTCTATTCTTTGCACACATTGAAATCATATCAAGGAGAAGTTGGATATTCTGCAGCTTTGCCATTCATTGCTTAGTGCGTGGCTAGTGGTACAATGCTGAAACGTTTGTAACATTAAAAAATGCTGAATCGTTGCTGATACGACTGTGGTGTGTGCAGGCGCTGACGGACCGCCGGTCGGAGCACGAGCGCGTGCGCAAGCAGCTGAAGGCGCGCTGGGCCCGCGAGGTGGCGCGAGCGCTCGCCGCCGCCGCAGCCGCAGCCGCCGCCTGCCTGCCCGACGACGAGGTACGCCTACACTCCACTCTGCTCTACCTACGGTATATCACCAAAAGCACCCGGACACCGCTATCCGATGAAACGGTGGACATCACGAGCGGCGCACCCACCGGTATAAAAGGAAGCGGGGAGTATTGTGTTGTCAGTAGAGAGGCACTAAAAAATAATAGGTCGGTCAGTAGCAGTCACTGACTTCGAATGTAGGCTAGTCATTAGAACTCATCTGGATAAAAAATCCATCAGAAACGTATCAATCCTTGTTGTTGTTGTTGTTGTGGCCTTCAGTCTTGAGACTGATTTGATGCAGCTCTCCATGCTACTCTATCCTGTGCAAGCTTCTTCATCTCCCAGTACCTACTGCAGCCTATAGCCTTCTGAATCTGCTTAGTGTATTGATCTCTTGGTCTCCCTTTACGATTTTTACCCTCCACGCTGCCCTCCAATACTAAACTGGTGATCCCTTGATGTCTCAGAACATGTCCTGCCAACCGATCCCTTCTTCGAGTCAAGTTATGCCACCAACTCCTCTTCTCCCCAATCCTATTCAATACCTCATCATTAGTTATGTGATCTACACATCTAATCTTCAGCATTCTTCTGTAGCACCACATTTCGATAACTTCTATTCTCTACTTGTCCAAACTATTTCTCGTCCATGTTTCACTTTCATACATGTCTACACTCCATACAAATACTTTCAGAAACGACTTCCTGACCCTTAAATTTATACTCGATGTTAACAAATTTTTCTTCTTCAGAAACGCTTTCCTTGCCATTGCCAGTCTACATTTTATATCCTCTCTACTTCGACCATCATCAGTTATTTTGCTCCCCAAATAGCAAAACTCCTTTACTACTTTAAGGTTCTCACTTCCCAATCTAATTCACTCTGCATCAACTGACTTAATTCGACTACATTCCACTATCCTCGTTTTGCTTTTGTTGATGTTCATCTTATATCCTCCTTTCGAGACACTGTCCATTCCGTTCAACTGCTCTTTCAAGTCCTTTGCTGTCTCTGACAGAATTACAATGTCGTCGGCGAACCTTAAAGTTTTTATTTCTTCTCTATGGATTTTAATACCTGCTCCTAAATGTTCTTTTGTTTCCTTTACTGCTTGCTCAATATACAGATTGAACAACATCGGGGAGATGCTAAAACCCTGTCTCACCCCCCCCCCCCCCCCAACCACTACTTCTCTTTCATGCCCCTAGACTCTTATAACTGTCATCTGGTTTCTGTACAAATTGTAAATAGCCTTTCGCTCCCTGTATTTTACCACTGCCACCTTCAGAATTTTAAAGACAGTGTTCCAGTCAACATAGTCAAAAGCTTTCTCTAAGTCCACAAATGCTAGAAACGTAGGTTTGTCTTTTCTTAATCTAGCTTCTAAAATAAGTCGTAGGGTCAGCATTGCCCCACGTGTTCCCATATTTCTACGGAATCCAAACTGATCTTCCCGAGGTCGGCTTCTACCAGTTTCTCCATTCGTCTGTAAAGAATTTGCGTTAGAATTTTGCAGCCGTGACTTATTAAACAGATATTTCGCTAATCTTCACATCTGTCCACGCCTACTTTCTTTGGGATTGGAATTATTACATTCTTCTTGAAGTCTGAGGGTATTTTGCCTGTCTCATATAACAACCCTTCAAAAGACGCCAAGTTCTCCTGTTGGTGATGTGACTGTGAAGTGGAAACGCCAAGGAATAACCACAGGCTAAACCCCGATCAGGCAGACTTCATGTACTGACAAGCATTACGGAGGGGGATTTTAAGCAGTTACAAGAAGTCACTGGAAGAAATCAATGGTGAGTTCCAAAATGCTACCCGCAGTCCAGGTAACACAATAGCTATGTGTATGGAGTTAGAAACAATGGTATACAGTGGTCGATCTGCTCCTCATACGCCACAAATTTCTGTAGTAAATGATAAGCGACGCTTGAGATGCTGAAAATAGAGACGCCACTAGGATGTGGATGACTAGATACGAGTGATTTCTACATCTACACGTACATGGATACTCTGCAAGTCCTGGCAGAGGGTTCATCCAACCACCTTCGTAATAGTTCTTTATTATTTCACTTCCTAACAGGGAGTGCACAGAACGAACACTCATATATTCCGTGCGAGCTCTGATTTCCCTTACTCTAATACTACGATCTTTTCTTCCTATTTAGGTCGGCGTTAACGTAATATTTTCGCATTCGCAGGAGAAAGCTGCTGATTGAAATTTCGTAAGCAGACCCTGTTGCAACGAGAAACGTTTCTCGATAATTCAAAACGTGCTGCCTGCTTTGAACTTCCTCGATGTACTCCGTTAATCCTTATATGGCACGAATCCCAGCAGTACTCCAAAGGAGGATGGACAAGCATGGTGTAGGCAGTCTCTTAAGTAGATTTGTTGCATCTTCTAAGTTTTCTGCCAACAAAACGCCGTCTTTGGTTCGCCTTCCCCACAACTGTTTTATGTATCCTTTCTAATTTACGTTGTTCGTAACTGCAATTCCTGGGTATTTAGTTGAATTTACGGCCTTTAGATTTAATTGCTTTATCGTGTAACCGAAGTTTAACGGATTCCGTTTAGCACTCATGTGGATGACCTCACGCGTTTGATTATTTAGGGCTGACTGCCAATTTTCGCACCATACAGATATCTTTTCTAAATGGTTTTGCAATTCGTTTTGATCTTCTGATGAATTTACTAGGCGATAAACGACAGCATCATCTGCAAACAACGTAAGAAGGCTGCTCAGGTTGTTTCCTAAATCTATTACATACAGGGTGCTCAGAAAATGTGAGAAACATTTGCAGGGCAGATTGGACAGAGTCATATATGTTAAGAGAAAAAATCGAAGAGTAGCGTCGTTTCCGAGTTATTTAGCATTGAAGTTAGTCAGTCAGGTCGTCACGCTCGCAAATTCAAGTTTCAGCTCTTCATACAAAGCACTTGTTAGTCAACACGCTCCCTGCGCTTGATTATGTGCGCGCGACGTCGCAGTTGGATAATTGCAGTGCTAAATAACACGGAAACGACGCAACGTATAGAATTTTTTTCGGAACGTTTATGTCTCAGTAAAGCGTGCCCTGCAGCATCCCTAGGAGCGTTTGAGACATTTTCTGACCGCCCGGTAGATAAACGATTTAGGAGGCAATCTGAGCAGCCATGTTAAGTTGTTTCCAGATAATGCTATCGTTTATCTTCTAGTAAAGTCATCAGAAGATCGAAACAGATTGCCTATAACAATGTCTTAGGGAACCCCAGAAGTCACTTCTGTTTTACTCTTTGCAACTGTGACCTCACTGACAAAAATTACGAATCCAGTGGCGTAAATGAGACGATATTCCATAAGCACGCATTGTAATTATAAGCCGCTTGTGAGGTACGGTGTTGAAAGCTTTCTGGAAATCTATAAATACTGAGTCAATTTGGAGTGATGAATCACATTATACGCTGTGGAAATCTCAAGGAAGAGTTTGCGTTCGGCGAATGCCTCGAGAACGTTACCTGTGTTCATATGTTGTGCCAACAGTAAAGAACAGAGAAGGTGGTGTTACGAGGTAGCGTTTTTTCGTAGATCAGCTGCGGTCCCCTTATTGTGCTTAAGAAAACGCTACATACGGAAGGATATGACCACACTGTAAAGCGTTCAGTACTGTGTACAGTTATGGAACAGTTCGGAGACGATGCTTGTTTCCATAAGAATGACTGTGTAGCCTGTCGTAGAGCAGCATATGTGAGACAATGATCTGTGGATAATAACATTTCTTAAATGGACTGGCCTGTCCA
The DNA here is from genome assembly GCF_023897955.1 of Schistocerca gregaria. Lineage (NCBI taxonomy): Eukaryota > Metazoa > Arthropoda > Insecta > Orthoptera > Acrididae > Schistocerca > Schistocerca gregaria. Next base: position 216,816,281 of record NC_064931.1, read on the forward strand.
GAGTCCCGATATGAACCAAATGGAACACATTTTGGATGAGGCTGGACATAGAATTCACTCCAGACCTCAACAAAACTACCATCTCTAGTTTCGGTTCTTGAGGTCGAATGGGTTGCCATTCCTTAACAGACATTCAGACGACTCAGTGAAGTGTCCCCAGCAAAGTTCAAGCAGTCATAAAGGCAAAGGGTGGGCTCACTCCGTGTTAACGTCACTAATAGGTGTCCGAATACTTTTCATCAGATAGTGTACTACACAACTCCGTACTTTCTCCTAGAAACGATTTAACAGCTTTCGTGTAGTTTCCACCTCTCGCACGTTCTATCATCCATTTCAAATCTTCTAACATCATAGACTTTTTCTCCCTATCAATATTTGTTTGCCCTTCTCCCCAACCCCCATCCTCCAACAGCTGCTGAAGTCCCCAAGCCTCATCAAATGCCTACAACGTATTCGGTAGACCTATGATTTACGCAGAAGTAACTCGCTAATATTCACAGTATTCCTTGAGAACCATGGCCAGATGACGCATCCGTAATACAATGTGTCCCCTTCCTCACATCTCCACACACTACACGTACTTCCACAGGCTGACATAAATCACCATGTCCTCCCATACCATGCAATCAATGTCGTATCAGTTATAACACCCACTATCTCTTCACCCGCTTCCGAAGGTCACTAACGTACACCTGTGATGTGGCGGTCGATTCGTGGTACGCAGGTTCGAATCGTGGTGATAGAACAGATTTTCACTGCCAGTATATGGCCTGCAAGAGGAGGATAGGTGGTGGCGTAAAATTCCTGATTACCAGTCTTTGCGACAATGTCTTAGATTAAATTGCAAACCACTCCGCGGTGTCTCATGTAATGAGTGTATTTTACGCTTTCGATGGTGATCCGTAATTAGAACTCAGGCATTAAGATCGGAGGCTCCCTTTGTGCTATTCGATAGGCGTAGGCTATGTCCCATCACCGGATGTCATGCGCTCCCTTCTCCCGTCGTCGTCATACCACTACATCGCACTCGCAGCCATTAAACTCACCTACACTCTACCAATACACATACGACACAACTCTCACATATTCGCAAGCAAAGGAGTCACTGAGAGCGTACGAAAAACACCTTGAACCTGAACTACCTTCTTACTGAGCAGTAAGAGTTGCTGGAGAGAGAAACACATTTTGCAATAAAAGCTGTTTATTACAAGAACCAAACTAAATACAACTACTGAGAATGAATGTGAGACCTGAGTTTCTCCTGGCGTATACAACTTTCAAATAACTTCCGGGAATTCAGCCAGATAACACTTTCAGCGACCGCCGACATTTCGGCGGGAGAACACCCCGCCATTTTCAAGGCAAACTGCAACGGACAGGCGGCGTACATGCAAATTTGAAACCTCGGCCTCATGATAGGGAGAATTTGAATATCTTTTTAGAACATCTGAGGTCGATCCACCCGAACATTAGTTTTACGATGGAGGCGGAAGAGGATGGTTGGCGTGTTGGTTAGGAGTAAGGATGATGGACCATTGGGACATGCAGTCTACAGGAAACGTACTCACACCTACTTGTACTTACAGGCTAATAGTTGTCACCATCCGGCTCAGCGTGAAGGGGTACTTCGTACCATGGTACACAGGGCACATGTCGTTTCTGACGCTGAGACTTTGCCAGCTGAGCTGTCCCATCTTGAAGTTACATTTCGTCAAAATGGTTATAGTTATAGACAGAATGAAAGTGCGTTGCGCTATCGACAAACTGCACATCGGGTGATTGATGATAATTGTGAGTCAACACCTAAGTCCACAGCCTTTTTGCCTTACGTAGGAAACACGTCCAACAAGATCGGTCGTATTTTACGGAAATACGATGTGAAATGTGTTTTACGACCTCCGTGTAAAATTAGAGCACTATTTGGTTCCGTTAAGGATGATCTTGGACTGCGTAAGGCGGGTGTATATCGTATTCCTTGTAGCTGCGGCATGGCTTATATTTGTGGTGTCACCGCCAGACACCACACTTGCTAGGTGGTAGCCTTTAAATCGGCCGCGGTCCGTTAGTATACGTCGGACCCGCGTGTCCCCACTGTCAGTGATTGCAGACCGAGCGCCGCCACACGGCAGGTCTAGAAAGACTTCCTAGGACTCGCCCCAGTTGTACAGCCGACTTTGCTAGCGGTTGTTCACTGACTTCTACGCTCTCATTTGCCGAGACGATAGTTAGCATAGCCTTCAGCTACGTTATTTGCTACGACCTAGCAAGGCGCCAGTATCTGTACTATTGATATTGTGAATCATGTACCATAAGAGCGACGTTCTCCATTAATGGATTAAAGTTAAGTATTCCACCAGCTACGTCCGTTTTTCTCAATTCTAATTCCCTTGTCATGTTCCAGACCTCACGCCAGCCTGCGTGAGCTGAGACGCGTGCATTTCGGCCTCCTTTAGTAATACGGAGTTGGCTCTCCAGTCAACCACAACAACATGGCTCAAACTATCAGGACCATGGAGGGCCGATGTACTGAGCATAAACGGCACACATGATTACAGCAGCCAAGTAGATCTGCTATTGCCGAACATTGCTTCGATACTGGCCAGCCCATGTTATATAATAACAACGAGATGCTGCCATGCACGTTCAGCTATTGGGACAGTGTTATTAGGGAGGCAGTTAAGATTAAGTTAGCGCGCAACCTCGTTAATAGGGATGGAAGTTTCTGTTTAAACTCTGTTTGGAATCCGTCTCTCTCCCTTGTCAAAAACAGAGGGACGGAGTCAATACTACTTCACCTGCGAATTCCTAGTCTCACTATCGATAGCTCTGACTTTGGTCACCTTTGGTGGCAATAGAGTTCAGTGCGAGAACCGAGGTTTTAAATTAGCATGTACGCCGCCTGTCCGTTGAAGTTTGCCTTGAAAATGGGGGGCCCGCCGAAATATCGGTGGTCGCTGAAAGTGTTGCCTGGCTGAATTCCCGGGAGTTATCTGATTGAGAATGAATGTCTACACAATTTGAGAACAACAATGTCCTGAGCACCAGGGAAGATTAATAACGTCACGGTCCCACTAGGCGATGAACTCGTAGACAGTCACATGGAAATACTGGAAAGTGGTGCCCTCGGGAGCGGCTGACGGAAGTGCAGCGTCGGACGTGGCTCACGAAGGGGGCGAGGCGACAAATTGGCGGGCAGCGGCAGGTGGGGTTCGTAGCGGAGACTCGTGGCAGAGACTTGGCGCGCCTGTTGGTCGGTCGGAGCTAGGATCGCGACCGCCTTTACTTGGCCGGATGACCGACCTAACTAGACGCCTGTGGAGGGATAGAGGGGCGGTATCGTCTTTACACGTGACTGCGTGGACGTAGGGTAGTGCCCACGAATGCAGCGCTATGTGGCGAGCCTGCCACCCCCGGACGCTGTGAAAGCTGCTGGAGGCTTAGTACCCTAACTCTTCTTTTACAAACAACCTCATAGATGAGGCAGGGGCCGTACCTGGCCCGCGAAACATATACATAATTGTGGTGGTCGAAATATGCAGGGGGAAGCCCTCCATACATCACAGAACGCACCCCATAGGATATTCCAGCCAGAAATGCCACATGGAATTCAATTGTTACTACTTCATTCATTGCAAATAAAGCTTCCCACTCACTCTCTCCACGCATACGAGTCACCTCCTATCACAAACAGTGTGATCAAAAAGTCAGTATAAATTTGAAATCTTAATAAACCACGGAATAATGTAGATAGAGAGGTAAAAATTGACATACATGCTTGGAATGACATGGGGTATTATTAGAACCAAAAACCAAAGTTCACAAAATGTCCGACAGATGGCTCTGGACAGAAAAACTACTACCGTGACGGGTGAGAGGTACGCAGATATGTTACAAAACCGCATCTGATAAACACCTGCTGGAACGTACGATGTTTATGCAGGATGGCACTCCACCCCATATTGTTGGACGCGTAAAAGATCTCTTGCTCGCGTCGTTAGGTGATGATCCTGTGCTCAGCCGCCACTTTCGTCATGCTTGGACTCCCAGGTCCCCAAACCTCAGTCCGTGCGGTTATTGGCTTTGGGATTACCTGAAGTCGCTAGTGAATCATGATCGACCGACGTCTCTGGGGATGCTGAGAGACAACATCCGACGCCAATGCCTCACCATAACTCTGGACATGCTTTGAAGTGCTGTTCACAACATTATTCCTCTACTACAGCTATTGTTAACGAATGATGATAGACATATTGAGCATTTCCTGTAAAGCACATCATCTTTGTTTTGTCTTACTTTGTTATGCTAATTATTGCTATTCTGATCAGATGAAGCGCCATCTGTCGGACATTTTTTGAATGTTTGTATTCTTTGGTTCTAATAAAACCCCATGTCATTCCAAGCATGTGTGTCAATTTGTACCTCCCTATCTACAATATTCCGTGAACTATTCAGTTTTCAAATTTATACTGACTTTTTGATCACCCGGTACATCTTGGCACTTGGCTCATTGTGATATTCATCCCATATTCTCGTCCATTTTACTTTCCTCTCCGACCTTATCTGCATCTACGTCCCTCACCTAGAAAATGTTACTAAGAGTCTACAGCACACTTATTACAGATTTTGGTGACAGCACAAATTAACCCATTAGTTTCCCATTGCCAAGTTATCCCTATCGATGTGTCATACTTCTTTGCATATTAACAATTTTAATCAAAGACTGAAAGCAGCAACATTTTTTGCATCGTTACTCACTGGTGGGTTCTAATCAAATTGCGAGCCTATGCAGTTGTGCGACTAGACTGGTTATTGCCTGTCAGAGAGGTCATTATTCGTAGTAACTAGCTGCATATTATGGGATCCTTACCAGTTACAAATGATGGATAACATCGAAAAAATTCAATGATAGAAGCTTGTCTTGTGTTATCGAGAAATACGGGAGAGAGTGTCACCGATACGATAAGAGAGTTGGGATGGTAATCACAAAACAGGTTCATCTTCCGTTGCGGCGAGATGTTTTCTGCAAATTTCAATCATCAGTCTTTCCTTTCGAATGCCAAAATATTTTTTCTTACTCCCACCTACCCAAGGAAAAAATTACCATCGTGATAAAATAAGAGAAATCAATGTGTTCATTTTCCCCACCTGCTACTCGAGACTCAGGGTGTCGAGCAATAGTCTGAAAGTGATTCTGTGAATCCTCTGTCAAACAATTAACTGTTAATTGCGGAGTAAACATGTATATGGAGATTTAAGGGTAGCTATCAGCTCGCTCCCATACAGTGAGAAAGGAAACAGTAGATAACAGTTTTTTTAAAAATTTGAGCACTTCTCAAAATTTCTCCAATACCTTCGCAAATCTTACACATCACGTGAATTCAAATAGCAACGCTTCATTGTTTTCCCAATTCCCTCTAATCCTATGTTGCTGCTGCGGACATATCGACATGGCTCCACCTCCACTCCCTCGATACTTTACCCCACGGAAACTTCAACAAACTCCCACTTCGTGGCCCAGATAACAGTGCTGATATCTGCTTATAATACGAGCTGTAGCCCCCACATTCTTCCCATACATTCCAACCTTCTGACCATTATAGAAAGACCCTCGGTCCTTGTATCCCTGCCTCCACGTGTCCAATATTCATTCCCCCTCATTCCCCTTCTTCCCCAGCCACCCTCCCAGGAGTAAGGATTGATCCATCTATCCTCCATACTACTTTTCTACTCACACTGCAACTTCTCGAAACTGACCTCTGAGGACTTTCCATCAAACGCAGTATCATTGCCCGCACTTTAGCAGCAGCGTCAACATAGACGCTTCGATGAAAAATTTAGTTCACAAACCTCGCTGTCACCCGATAGACAGCGTTACTCAGTCTCAACTACTACGCAGCTCATTTCAGCCCCACTGTTACTTGTTTGCACTTACGGAATTCTGGATTGACCACTGGACCAGACGACATACTTCTCCTGCTGTCTTCAAGTTAACAATTCATCGGTTCCCATCAACGTTGTTGTCTCTCTGGACAGAAAATTCTCGTGACAGTCAACTGTCACTCAACCGCACATGCTCAGGCTTCCACAGAAACAAGACAGCTTATTGTCATCATAACTGATATATATATATATATATATATATATATATATATATATATATATATGTGTGTGTGTGTGTGTGTGTGTGTGTGTGTGTGTGTGTGTGTGTGTGTGTGATGTGTGTGTTGTGTTTAAAACTACCTTGTACTGTAGGCTACCGTAGGCTATCAAAAGTAAGCTTAGACTAGGGTAGTCTCCGTAGTAGCTTTAGTCAGCTATGGTCGTACACCCGTTACCTGTTCGTTAGGTTTGTCATATCTACCAGGGTTTACGTCATAACCATCTTTTTCTTTACGTATGCGATTAGTGTCTCACTAGATACCCCTAAAAACTGGAAGCGGTGAATCATCTACAAACTAAAGAGGATATATAAACGTCCAAGTAACCTACGGAACGTCTTTGTTCCACGTAGTTGCCTGCCTGATTATTACGTAAAAATAAACGGTATTTATAGTAAATTCGTAATTTCCAACATTTATTTCAGGTTTTAGGCAAACATTGTGGATTTGTAACGTGAAACAGAGGGATCTTGTAGCAAAAATAAAGGAAACAATACAGATTTATCTTATAGCTCTAGAAAATGCAATCTCCTCAACAAAAAGAGAAAATAAAACACAGCAAAACAACAATATATTAAATATCGCTTGAATACTTCGTCGAACTTATGTGAAACATGTTTCTGTTATTCATAAATAATTTTAGCATTTATCAATAATAATAAGGCTCATGACTTTCATAATGATGAAGAGCGTTCTGTTGAATACAAAATAACAACAATAATCATATGTATTTTTATGTTTGTACATGTAAACTGTACTTACACGAAAAGTGATTGCTTTGATTGCATGCAAGCGCAGAACATATTCTATCAGCTAATATTTATTACCTACAAAATGAAATGATGTGTTACTGACTAGCACTGAATGATGTACCCTTCTAATTACGGACAAAAAAAAATTTGAGAAGTCGTCGGTTCCCAGTTTCTCTTTCAGACTTTCATTTTTAGACTTTCATTTATGTTCTTTCCCTACCAATGCTACTTATACTACCGCTAATCCTCCCATTTACTATGCCATCTATGTAGTGTAGTAAAACTACCGAACCGCAGTCTTGACACAGCGCAACTCTATGTATGGCAAACAATATAGTTAAATAAAATTTGAAATCCATTTGAAAATGTCGGCACTTATACTGTTTTATGAAGGAAAGGGAAATAGCTAGGAGAAAAGAGGAATGGAGAGAAAAAGAGAAAGAGAGAGGACGAGCAATTACAAGTTAACAAGACATGTGTATCTATTTACTATGGTTTTGCTTTCTGGCACGCAGATATTTGGCCATCCAGACTCCAGGAAGCACTCTACACGCTTTTGAATTCCTCACTGGAAATCAGCAAAGTAATTCTTCGTTTCGGAGCGACGGTACTGGTAGTTACTTATTATTTACTGGTATGTCTATGTTCTGTCGGATGCTGCTATTTATCCGTTTCGCGTCCCAAACAGAACTGAGGTGAAAGTGACTGTCTCTATTCATTAGATTTCCATATACTCTCATTTCTATCTTTTCCTAGATTATAGAATCCTATAAACCCCTGCGGTGACAGACATTGATGACCAGAAACATTAGGATCACTGTCCATCGCGAGACCGAATGCCTCCTAGCGGCGTTTCTGGCACGTGACGAGACAAGGAAAGTATTTAAGCGAAGCAGAGAAGAAAGAGAAATAATTCTATCGACGACACAGGCCACAAATCTGGAAATCCACTGACATAAGCGAATCTGGGAAAGGGCGGATTGTTATGTTCCAACCATTGGTAACGAGAATCTCTCGTCGTCATCATACCTCTACATTCTACGCGCATCGGTTACTCTCATCTACACTGCACCAATACACATACGACACAAATCTCCCGTATAGGCAAGTAAAGGGGTCGTTGAGCGCGTACGAAGAACACCCTTTCTGACTGGACGGCTGTACCTGAACTATCCTCTTACTGATCAGTTAGATTTGCTGAACAGAGAAGCGCATTTTACAATAAAAACTATTTACTACAAAAATCATACTAAATACAACTGCTGAGAATTAGTGTGTACACAATTTGAGAACAGCAATGTCTTGAGCAGCTTAGAAGATTTAACGGCACGGCTCCACTAGGCGATGAGCTCGTAGACAGTCACATGCAAATACTGCAAAGTGGTGCCGTCGGAAGAGGCTGACGGTGAAAGCACGAAAAGGCGGCAAGCTGTTGGACGTCCACGCCCCATTACAGAACGTGGAGGTCGGCAACTTGCTCACTCTGTAAAGTGGGATAGACGGCTATTTTACGACAGATTACAATGCTGGTGCAGATACATGCGTTCCGGTGCACACCGTTTGGTGTACGTTGCGGAACATCGGGCTCCGCCACAGACGACACCTATATGTGCCCATGTTAACCCAACGACAGCGTCAATTACGAATATAGCGGACACGAGATGACACGATCTGGACCGTGAAAGAATGGAAATCTATCACTTAGTCCGATGAATCACGTTTCTTGTTACACCAGGTCGAGGGTCATATCCACATACGCCACGATCCATGCGAACAGCTTCTCGAAATATGCACCACATCACGGACGCAGTTCGGTTTGCGCAGATTATGCTATAAAGTACTATGACAGTACTATGTAAATAGTATTGCGTGCCGTCTGCATCCAATTATGCTTGATATCTTCCCCAACCCCGATGGTATCTTCCAGTAGGATAACTGTATGTCACAGAACGCCAGAATGGTGCTATAGTTCTACGAGGAGGATGGCACTGATGACTGGTCATCAAATTCACCACTTACAGGTAAAAAATGTGAGACTTGAGTTTCTACTGGCTTACACAGTCTTCGAATAACTTAAAGGAATGCTGCCAGGTTACACTGTCGATATCCACTCATGTATTAAATTCCTTTGCAGAGCTATTACGGTGCCATAGTTTTTCCTTGAAAATGACCTGTAAAAATATCGGCTAGTAATTTACGGTAATATGAGTGACCTGTGCGTAGACATCTGGTACCACATACCTCCAGAGAATTACGAAGGACTTGTCGAAGTCTTACCACACAGAATCCCTCATCTTTACTTTCCATATGTGGACCAGCACTGTCGCCATGGCTCATCAGTGTAGTGCATTTTTGTCTTCGAAGTTGAAACGTGTTTCCCTCAATGGTGCTATGCTCCGCTACCGTATAGCCGAGGTGGACGTTCCAGAAGTGTCTTGCTAGTCTCTGTGAGAAGCAGCGTCGCATTTGTCCGCTTTACTGCTGGTCGTACTCACTCGTGATGGCGTACACGCCAAGTGTTCTTAACTAAGGGATCTTTTATGAAACCAAGCGTATCCCTGATTTTGCATGAGATGGAAAACCGTCTTTCATAATGCTTTTCCAAGATCCTGGAGACCTGGGACATGGGCGGTAAGCGTGCGATAGGAGCCATCATGTTCTTGCTGTAATATTCCGTCTTTTCCTTTTTTCTTACCATCTGTCTATAGAGTCCGTTTTATTTACGCCTCCTATTAAATGCTTGACGTAAATGTAAATAAAGGGTAGGTTCTCTTTGTCGGAGACGGCTCAGCCTCTATGTACCTACGTGGTGAGCACCGAGAAACGCTGCACTGTATATTGTCAGCATCTCGTGTTTCGACAGAAGTCACAATGTATGTAATTGCGTGTTATCAATTAAAATTATCTCCCACCCCACCCACCCATGGTAAACACGCTTTCGTGTACACTGTTTGTGTGCCAATCTTCACCGTCTGGCCACACAAGACGAAAGTGTCGTCTATGTATGTTTAGAAGAACTTTGGCTTGAGCCGAGAAGTTTCAAGCGCTGTTTTCTCGAAGTGCTAGACGTATAAATCGGTGGTCACTGGAGTCAATGGAGAGTCTATCGTTACTCCGTCTATTTGTAATACCAAACTGAAAACAAGTGGTGGCACCATTGTGCCACTTTACTGTCCGCTATTGCTGTACCACACATTTTGTACTAGATATTCAACACTACACTATACTATACAGCACTGCACTTCACTGCACTACATTATAGTACACTACTGTACCCGGAGACAGGAGCGGAATTATTGTTTTCATTTCCTTCTGACTGGTTACCACTCGTCCACCTAGTCGTTGTTCAAGTATCACAGGGACTGTATTGTCATCACATCTTTATTGTTCTGCTCTCTTGCGCAGAACAGAGAAGAGATGAGAAGAGAGACGGCCATTAGGTCTCAGGAAATCTTTCCTGGTGCTTTATGTGTCCCATCCCCTCGCAGCTTTCGAAAGGAAATTGTGGTGGGGTGTTCTGTCTCGTTGTCATCGTGTATGGCTTCTTCCAGTCTGTCTCTCGGCCATACAGGATTGCAGCTGGTAGTCCAAAATTCTTCCTGCCAGCAAGTTCAGCTAGTGCCACAGATATTCACTCCTAATTATGCAATAGGCCGATTTGTTGCCGAGAAATTCGGCTGAAGAGTAAAGTAATTGAAAGTAGGGCGAATAAAATTCTCCTTCGCCTATCAAAATTTATGTTTCCCGTGGTTTTCCTAAGTTGTTTAAGGCAAGTCCCAGGATTGTTACCTAGAAAGGATACAGCCGATTTTCTCTCCTATCCTTCCAGAAACCGAACTTGTGCTCTGTCTCTAACGACCTCAATGCCGATGGAGCTTTCAACCTTAAACTTCCTTTTTCCTTTTGCTGTTTGGAACAGTGGAATAAGACCGCTTTAGATGTATGATAAATCTTTATTTCTGACCCACCTAGTTTCGTGGCGTTAGAGCCACTTTTTCATGGGTACTGATTAATGTTGAACTACCGGCTTCTTGACGATTAAACAGTTTTATCACAATGGGAGAAAGAATGTTGGGTCATCTACTGCTTACCGTTTGAAATAAATTATAAATCTGTATAACTGAAAATGTGACTCTAACGGCATGATACTAATTTGATCAGAAATAAAGATTTATCATACAGCTGAAGCGAACTTCGTCATCATGGCTCAATCCTAAAGCTGTGGATGCCCACAGTACAAAATTTGTTGCAACAGTGGAAAGAGTTATTAGACACCAGTGCAACTAAATCAGAATTCATGCTGTACAACTTCGACAGCATGAGACCCAGCCTACCAATGACAGTGAAAAGCTCGACGGAATCACGTAGCCAAGGGTTAGCAAGATGAAATATCTAAGATCAGTAATATCATTTAAAGGAGCTGTAGATGCGGAAGTTGCCCGTCGGATTAATCTTGTGACCGCGAATCGCAACTCGTGGCAGCCAGACTGGTGATGTGGGCTTTACGAGAGTGATGTTGCTGACCCTTTTGTAGGTGCCGCATGTACCATGGGTCTTCCGGCTAACCTGTTTTGCACCGTGCGTTTTCCTATCACAGCGTTCCCCACTGCTAGCTTACGCCAGTCGTTCACCAACAGCGGGAGTGTTGTCGCCATCAGTCAATCACTGCCCTCGCCGACAGCCTTTGTTTCTGTGTTGATTCGTTGGGCTAAGCTATTTGTGTTCTATACACTGTGAGTAATGGAAATAATTACAACAGCGAAGGGGAAGCTGTCTCCTCCCATCGATCGCCATCGATACCAGGAGCCAAGAAAATGTGATGAGTATTCGAACTGGTTGTGCGTGAGTTCCGAACGGAATAAATGCCAAGGCCGTTTAAAAATTTTAAATGGCCGAATCATGGCTGAATATTAACATTCTTGCCCGCTGAAGAATCAGATGTGCAGATTAAGAAACGAATGCGTAACTGCAGAAAGAGTGTCCACTTAGAAAAGACAGTACCTGTTTTCCAAATTTTTAAAGAGAAATTTCGAAATTTGAGAATTAGAGATTTATATTTCGTCGCAATTATGCCATATTATGCGAACTCCAAGCCTGCATTTTGTAAGCCCAGAAGGGAAGCTATTGGGGCGACCCAAAAACCTGGCACTAACCTGGCGATTCATCGGAGCGAAGTCATTTTGAAATTTAAAAAAAAAAGCACTTCGTCTTCAAGCCACGAGTGCCTTGCCGGGACTATCCGACCGCCGTGTCATCCTCTGTGGAGGATGCGGATAGGCGGGGCGTGGGGTCAGCACACTGCTCTCCCGGTCGTTATGATGGTATTCTTGACCGAAGCTGCTAATATTCGGTCGAGTAGCTCCTTAATTGGCATCACGAGGCTGAGTGCACCCCGAAAAATCGCAACAGCGCATGGCGGCCTGGATGGTCACCCATCCAAGTTTTTATATTAGCGATGGATCTGTTCCTGCCAAAAGGATCCTGGCGCTAGTTGTGAAGAAGCGTAGAAAATCTTGTGTGAAAATGGAGCTGTTCTTACGGATGGCACATTTGGCAGTGTTCGAAACAACACAGGTAACTATGCTGTCGAAAACTGGTATCCTGGTTTCGCAAAAAAAAAAAAAAAAAAAAAAAAAATGTTCATGTAGATTTGGTAGTACAAATCTTATTTAAAAAGCGAGAATGTATCTTTTCCAACGTTTGTTTTACAACAAATTAAGAATAAATTGCTTGACAAGACAATTATTTCTTGAAAAAGGAATGTTGAAAAGAAAGTCTCTTCTCATGTAATGAAATAACAGTATTATTAGGTACGCCGAATGTCTAAACGAAAACAGTCACTTCTTAGAAGGACGAATAAACGTCAGTGTTGTCTAAAGGCTGAAGACCTTTAGGAAGAAAGTAAACACTGCTAGAAATTATCACTAACTAGTAAGTACACAATGCACCACTCTAACCAAAGTTCAGAACCCGAAGTTAATGTTTTTTTCACTGAGACACAGTACGAGCTAAGGTCTGAGAGAGAGAGTTATGTTTCAAAGTTCCACTGTGATGGTAGAAATAAAAACATGAAAACTTAAAAGCTCACTAGCTGATCACTGATATAAACCACGTCTTCGTCATTGCGGCAGCTCGAAACTGAATTCCTGATTGGTAGAGCGCGACTGCATCCGGCACCTGGCCCAGGAGGCCCACTCGGAGAGAACTGTTCATTGTGGCTCGAGCGCCGGCCTACATACAGTCCAGGCGCCAGAAGAATATAGGCATTACTTTCAGTCACATGGTCTGCGGAGAAGAATATGTCCGTGAGCCTTACGACCTCTAGTGGCGCCTGGGATGCTTTTTGGGGTCACACAGATCGTGGCCGAGTTTCATCTGTCTTCGGGAAGGTTGTCCCCTGAGAGTTATGTGATCGCTTCCCTCAGATGTATTGTTGGCTGCAGGGTAGGTAGGCGCAAGTCTTACCCATAGCAGCTGGCATGGGAAACTAAATTCTTCAGTAAATCAAAAACATCCGAACCTATAGTTTCTGATAAATAAGCGCATGGAGGAAGGTATATTTGAAATTAAAATTTATTCCATTGGTCTGCCTGATTAAAAAAGTTTCATAGATTTGACTAAAGGTTAAAAGACATGGCAATAATATATAACGACTCTAGCTGTTTAAGTTGTTTAAGATCTCCAGCTGTTTAAGACCTCTGGCTTTCTTAATAAAGAAGTGGGTGAGAAATTAAATTAAAACAAAGAAAGAAGTTCACTCATTTGCTGTAGTAATGCTGTAGAAAAAGTGAAAATAAAAAATATAAAGGGAAAAATTAAAAACATTTAAACATGCCTATGTACTATATGCATAGCCAGTCCTAAGCCTGGATAAAATGTGAAGGGATGTTGTTCTTACAAAACGGCAGAGCCTCCCCCACTGTTGAGGCTTGTTCAGAGGGTAGGGAACTCCATAGTTAAAATGTCTGTGATTTCCTAAATCACGTTGACGTCACGGGTCGGAAAGCTCATGGTCGGACAATGCATGATACGACGCCATCAGACTTCCCTCCAGCACGAAGGATAAACGAAGCAGCTTACAAGCCCTAGTGGAGCCAGTCCTCCAGCAAATTGTAGCAGCCTGCTGCGGAGGTCACTAATAGAGCGAAACTGAGGAAGAACTAGTGAGGAAATTAGTATTATATATCACTTCCACTAGAATATAAGTCACGCTACGCGAATTAACCGGCAGAGTCTCCGAGACTGTTTTGGAAATGTTCTCCAGTGCAGCAGCGAGGTTTTCGTCGACAGCCAGTTCCAGTCGCAATCACCGCTAAAGCTCCACTCATCACAGCTCACCTGCCGAAGAGGATCAGCCGCTGTTCGACAGTGCACTATGCAGGACAGGACTGTCATAGGCTAGGAATAGTGTACTACGATCTCTTGAAGTTGAGTATTTGCGTGTCATTGTGTAAATATGTGGCTTAGGAAGCAGAATTATGGTCACCTCAGTACTTGCGTCATGTTACTGATGATCCGCTTACCATACGTACAGAACGAGACACGTCCTTTCCACTCAGCTAAAATGTATGTTTATTTTTTAAGCGACATAACACAAAGAAACAAGTTTATAAACTTGGTATGGTATGTCAAAACCGTATTTGACAAGGAGAACCTCTGAAGAAAGCAAGTAGGGAACTACAAAGGGAGAAAAAAAGGGCTATTGGAAAGTGAAAAAGGAAATAAAGCAGCTGGAACGAATGCTTTTGAGTATGTTACTTCATCTCTATATGATCAAAATCAGAGGACCAAGGACATCTGAGTTCATATATTTCTGGAGAATACACTGAAATTTAGTTGAAGAATGACATTTTGTAGGGATTACAGATTCTGTATTGTTAATCGTCGTTTATTTTCCTGTTAATAATTAACAGGATAGAATCTTTGGTTCTTTCTAAATTTCATGGGAAAGCAGTGCAGCAATTCATACAAGAAATTTACTGAAATGTGGCATACAATTCATTTGTGTCATTAGGGTGGCCACAAGATATTTTTGACAAAGACACCACATATTACCAATTCCAGGCAAAAGTTTCAGTTCACGTTGATTATATTCATTCATGTTTCAGTAAGTTCATAGTTTAGAAAATCTTTCATTTTTAGCAAATAAAAATAGCTGTCTCCCTACACTAAGCGGAAACCATTCATCGTAAAAACTGATTCTTGTCTAATTTCACAGAAAATTTCGTTACCTTGACGATTTACTCTCATCAACCTTACAGATTTTGTGGTACTTGGAATTTTCAGGTGATACCGTGATGCATATTCTCAAAACAAGCTAACCATATTAAGGCTAAAATCACGTACATTCTCCACGTATATTTTGCACTCTTCCATTTTTACATTAAAATGGGTTGAGTAATATGTCTCCTGAAAAGTAAGTCAAACGTAATTCAAATTGTAGGAATTCAGAGAAAGGAATAAAAACGGTATAACAATGACGAGAAGTAGTGTTTCAATGCATTTCATTATTAATAATATAAGATTGTACTGTATACCTACATTAAAATAATTTCATATGTAGTTTTCCGATTACTTGCTAACGGTTTTGATAAAATGACTTATGAAGATTCATGAACAAAATTTGTATATTCAGATAGTACTTGTAGAATTAACTGCCCCCTTCTTCGTCTTGCATCTTATGA
This sequence comes from Schistocerca gregaria, assembly GCF_023897955.1. Taxonomy (NCBI): domain Eukaryota; kingdom Metazoa; phylum Arthropoda; class Insecta; order Orthoptera; family Acrididae; genus Schistocerca; species Schistocerca gregaria. The sequence continues at coordinate 216,831,875 of NC_064931.1, forward strand.
GAATCGAAATTTTAAATTAAATTTACCCCTGTTTGGCCTCTTCGCTATTTTCTTAAATTTTAAATTATACTGTCTGGTCAAAAGCACCCAGAGACCTGTTAGTGGGTATTAATACGCGGTCTGTCCACCCTTCACCTGTATGATGGCTTGAACTCTCCCTGGGAACACATGCAGTGGGGTATCTAAGTGTCTGTGCGGGAGTGGCAGCCCATTCTGCCTCAAGAGCCGGAACCAGAGGAGGTAGTGATGTTGGAGGCTGGCGCTTCGAGAGAAGTCGATGTTCTGACACATCCCAAATGTCGGAAGTCTGGGCTGACTAGCCCATTTATGGAATGTCATTGTCCACAAATCATTTCCTCACGCATGCTGCTTTATGACACAGTGTCTGATACACACAGTCATCGTACCCGAACTGTTCCTTTACTGCAAATAGTTCACAATAGCATAAATATATTCACATTCTTCCATATTTACAATTTTTAAGCGCAATAAGGGGATCACACCTTAACCACGAAAACCACTCGCAAACCGTAATATCACCCACATCTACATCTACATTTATACTCCGCAAACCACCCAACGATGTGTGGCTTGGGCACTTTACGTGCCACTGTCATTACCTCCCTTTCCTGTTCCACACGCGTATGGTTCGCGGGAAGAACGACTGCCGGAAAGCCTCCATGCGTCCTCGAATCTCTCTAAAGTTACATTCGTGATCTCTTTGGGAGGCATAAGTAGGGGGAAGCAATATATTCGATACCTCATCCAGAAACGCACCCTCTCGAAACCTGGACAGCAGGCTAAACCTCGATGCAGAGCGCCTCTCTTGCACAGTCTTCCACTTGAGTTTGCTAAACATCTCTGTAACGCTATGACGCTTACCAAATAATCCTGTTACGAAACGTGCCTTTCTTCTTTGGATCTTCTATAACTCCTCCGTCAACTCGACCTGGTACGGATCGCACACTGATGAGCAACACGCAAGTATAGATCGAACGAGTGTTTTGTAAGCCACCTCCTTTGTTGATGGACTACATTATCTAAGGACTCTCCCAATGAATCTCAACCTGGTACCCGCCTTACCAACAATTAATTTTATATGATCATTCCACTTCAAATCGTTCCGCACGTATATTCCCAGATATTTTACAGAAGTAGCTGCTACCAGTGTTTGTTCCGCTATCATATAATCATACAATAAAGGATCCTTCTTTCTATGTATTCGCAATACATTACATTTGTCTATGTTAAGGGTCAGTTGCTACTCCCTGCACCAAGTGCCTATCCGCTGTAGATCTTCCTGCATTTCGCTGCAATTTTCTAAAGCTGCACCTTCTCTGTATACTACAGCATCATCGCGAAAAGCCGCATGGAACTTCCGACACTATCTACTATTGTGAAAAGCAATGGCCCGTACCACTCCCCTGTGGCACGTCAGAGGTTACTTTAAGATCTGTAGACGTCTCTCCATTGAGAACAACATGCTGTGTTCTGTTTGCTAAAAACTCTTCAATCCAGCTACACAGCTGCTCTGATATTCCGTAGGCTCTTACTTTATCAGGCGACAGTGCGGAACTGTATCGAACGCCTTCCGGAAGTCAAGGAAAATGGCATCTACCTGGGAGCCTGTATCTAATATTTTCTGGGTCTCATGAACAAATAAAGCGAGTTGGGTCTCACACGATCGCTGTTTCCGGAATCCTTGTTGATTCTTACAGAGTAGATTCTGGGTTTCCAGAAATGACATGATACGCGAGCAAAATTTTGCGCATCTGCTCGACGACCCTTCTTGAAGACTGGGACTACCTGTGCTCTTTTCCAATCATTTGGAACCTTCCGTTGCTCTAGATACTTGCGGTACACGGCTGTTAGAAGGGGTTTAGTTCTTTTGCGTACTCTGTGTAGAATGGAACTGGTATCCCGTCAGGTCCAGTGGACTTTCCTCTGTTGAGTGATTTCAGTTGTTTTTCTATTCCTTGGACACTTCTTTCTATGTCAGCCATTATTTCGTTCGGGTGAGGATTTGGAGAAGGAACTGCAGTGCGGTCTTCCTCTGTGAAACAGCTTTGGAAAAAGGTGTTTAGTATTCCTGCTTTACACATGTCATCCTCTGTACTTCACTATTAACACTACACATGATGGCAGGTAACGTTCTCCAGGCATTTGCCAGCCCAAACTTTTCCATTAGTTTGTCACAGGCTACAGCGTGATTCGTCACTCCAAATCACTAATTTTAGTCACTCACTGCCTAATGCTTTTGCTCTTTGCTCCATCTCAAGCGTCGCTTAGTACTGACTACAGAAATCTGTCGAATATGGAGAGCTGCTCCATCATTATTACTCTTTCTTTTTAACTCCCTACGAGCTCCTCGTCCATGTTCTGAGACCAAGAGTGACGTCTACCGCCCGTCGTGTCATCCTCTGCCATTCAGCGGATGCGGATATGTTGCAGAGCGGCATGTGGTATCAGTACACCGCTCTCCCAGCCGGTTTTTCGACTTTCCAGACCTTGGAGCCGATACTCCTCACTAAAGTAGATCCTCAGTTGACATTACCAGGCTAAGTGCTCCCGTGCCATTCCTTGTCACCAAGGAAACATCCTTGGCATTACTGGGAATCGAACCCTGGTCCCGCTCATGGCAGCCATTTAAGTTGTCCACTCAGATACGGATGAGGACATTTTAACACCGTATGCACAGTCATCGTGCTAACTGGACTATTGTTAGCACTTCGGAACACACGAGTAATTCTTCCCGTTGATTTAAAGTGGTTTTTACAACTCACCTCTGCAACGCTCTATGGTCCTTCTCCGTCAGTACATGAAGTCTGCCTGGTCTTAGTTTAGCTTTGGTTGTTACTCCGTGTTTCCACTTTAGTCACACCACCAGCAGTCGATTTGGGCAGCTTTAGAAGAGTTTTAAGTGTTCCTCGTCGATTTGTTACTCATGTGACATCTTTTATATCTGCGCCAAGGTATAACAAGAGTTAAAGACAGGCAGCACTTCACTACATTTATTAATAAAGCACTTATAACTGAACACGGTTCATGGGACAGTATATACAGAATAGTTGAAAGGATATCGTAGCGAATAGTTCAGACTTCGTAGTTAATCAAAGATGCAGAAGTTCTTGGTGATGATAAGACAAAATGAACAGTCATTTCTTGATCGAGTAAAATGAATCAATGAAACTTCATGGCAAATTAAAACTGGGTGCTGGACCGAGACACGAACACGGGACCTTAGCTTTTTCATTCTGGAAACATGCCCCAGGGTGTGGCTAAGCCATGTCTCCGCAATATCCTTTCTTTCAGGAGTGCTAGTTCTGCAAGGTTCGCAGGAGAGCTTCTGTAAAGTTTGGGAGGTAGGGGACGAGGTATTGGCAGAAGTAAAGCTGTGAGGACGGGTCGTGAGTCGTACTTGGGTAGCTCATATGGTAGAGCACTTGCTCGCGAAAGGCAAAGGTCCCGAGTTCGAATCTCGGTCTGGCGCACGGTTTTAATCTGCCAGGAAGTTTCATATCAGCGCACATTCCGCTGCAGAGTGAAATTCTCATTCTGAAAATGAATTAATATCCCGACCATATCAAACAAAGTTCTGTTCCACAATATCTCTCGACTAAACGGAATCAAAACAGTCACAGGAAGAAAATATCATAATTCGCAAGCTGAAAGTTTGTCAGAATCGGTAAACAATCAGAAAAAGTTAAAGTCCGCCAGTCTAAAAACAAACAGAAAAAGTTAAAGTCCACCAAGCTACGTTAGACACACACTTGACAGAAATTGGCACATGAAAAAAATATACCACCAACCTAGAAGTCGACCAGTGTTCCGGAGCAAAGTTGCATCTGACAGGCAGCAGGCCGAAGCTACTAAGTCCTACTACTACGCTGATCTTGGTGATTCTACAGCTTTATGCTACAATGTAACCGCCAGTGAGATTTTTTTTGGGAGGGGAGGGGAAGCAGGGTGTTGTACAGCGTCGCCGGTTTAGCAATGGTCTAACTGTCTGTGTGTAGCAATAAAGCTTTCCTATATTACAATGACATCATTGTATTGTACGTTGAAGGTGTAGCGGAGAGACTTAAAGTCCCGTACCACCTTCCGATGATGGGAGCTCAGCTTTGTTAGTAAGGAGTCACACAACTACATTGGTAGTCATAGCGGTGGCCCTACCAAGGATTTCATTTTATGAGTATCCATACCAAGCCTGTCACATTATGAGTGGCCGCAACAGAGCCATCGTTGGGCATGGTCCAAATCCAAGTCCAGACGATGGTAAGATGAACAGGGAGACGGTGCCAGTGCCGAGAGTCATGGTATCAATTTGTATCAAGCCATGACTTTGTGAGGGGGGGCGTTCACTTTGTCATATAGGTGCCTCGCCTTACCTCGAGCGACAGTGTTTCTATCGTCGTGCAGGGTAATAATCCTCGTGAATGGAGGGGCATGCAGGCTTCATCAAAGTGCTTATTCTTCAGACATTGGAAGGTCTGCATCCTAGAGGCACTAATAGTAGCCCGCACATTGGAGGCATATATGAGACAGGGGTGGATAAATGTGCAATACAGTCGGAGCTTCGTATCTAAGTTCATATCCCTACTGACAAAGAGCAGGTAAAATGCTTTTGTCAGCTTCAGTCCATTTTGGGTGACGTATTCTGTATGGTATGGTTTGTTAGTCATCGAAACTCCTAGATATTTGGTATTTGTGGCCCAGGCGCCTCCAATAGTGATTTTGTGGTGGAGGATAGCACGCCGTTTGGTGAAGTACACCGTCTTAGCTTTGGTGGCATTGAGGGCAAAGTTGTTGGAGAGACACCAGGTGAACGTTGCGTTCACCCACCTCATGAACTGGCCGGTGTTGCGGCTGGTCATATAGAGCGCCGTATCGTCGGCGGACTGCACCACGTGGCAGTTGGTATGATTGACATTTCATTAACATAAATGTTAAAAAGGATGGGAGAAAACACGGAGCCCTGAGGTCTCATGTGTCGTATGCTGAGGCGTTTTCCTCGCTGGGTAACCAGGAGGGTCCTATCACAGAGAAAAACCATTCACAATCTTAACATAGATGTCTGGGATGGTAATCTGTGTCACAATTTTATATATACGGGATTGTCTTGCCAAATCTTCTCGTAGGCATTTTTCAGGTGCTGGAAAACTGCTGCTGTCAACAAGGTGATGTTAAAGCGGTGATTCTGAGGACGTGTACTCGGCTAACAGGTGTGAAGAGAATTCGAATAGTTCTGGGCGGATTATCCCAGCGACCGTCAGAGGCTGGGAAATGTGGTAGAGGAAGAAAGATTCCAGGATCTTCGTCATGGTATTCAAGCGGCTGCTGGGCCTGTTGCTTGTAGGGACCATTGGATCCTTCGATGGTTTGGGGATTGATATGAGTTTTGCTTGCTTCCATTTTCCAGGAACAAGGCCAATCGTGAAACAGCAGTTCAGAATTCTGCTGAATAAGACCAGAGGCTTGCACGGAAGTGACGAAGGTGTTCGATTAAGATGCCGCCCAATCCAGAAGCCGACTGCACATGCTTCCACTAGAGGATCCATTGCACACCAGTTGAGGGCAGAAGGTGAGGGGCAGCAAGAGGTGGTCTGTTTCTGAGAGTGGCAACCTCCAACAGCATATCATTTTAATCTTAGAGTTCTTCAGGCATTAGATGCTGGACGAGAAGTTGATTCTGGGCTTCAAATGTATCGGCCAGAGTTTCCACTACATGGAGCACATCATAAGTTAAGCCATACAATGTGCAGATGGGATGGATCATCCTCAATGTGTAGTGCCTCATGGCTCAGACAAGAGTCGGCCCCAACTAAGTGTGGAAGAGATAGGTGGACGTCTTTCTGTTCTTGGCGATGGCCACATCGAGAATGTCTGGCTGGCAGTTGAAGTGGACTGGTATAATTGTTGGTGTTTGGGTGTCATAGACAGTCACTGCCAGAGTACCCCTCCATCTGATGAGGAGTGTGCCTTTGGGTTTGGCGATGTAAGAATGCTAGCCGAATGCTTGACATTGAGATCTGCCCCAATGATGAGTCTGTGAAACAATGTCAATCAGCAGGGGTCTGCTTCGAGAAGTGACTGTTATGCCTCAAATACACCACAGCAAAAGTGATGGCTCCAGGGCAGGTAGAGACAGTAACAGTTGTGTCCTCTATCTCTTCCAGTGGTTGGAATCCCTCTTAATTGTGGAGGAGTGCATTGAGGGAAATCTTGTTTGTGGGACGCCAGTACTGTTGCACCCACCTGCATAATGATTTAGCCAGTTTTGCGCCTGGTCGTGTAGAGCGCTGCAGAGTCGGCGTATTGCTCCAGGTGGCAGTGTTTTATAACTGCCGTATCATTAACACAAATGTTAAAAAGGAACATTGTCCTCTGTGCCCCCATCTCGGCGAGGGAAATGGTTAGTGCAATAGCAGCCCATATTGTGTAGACAAAAATCGTCCTCCAGTTTGAGGTGTGTTTCTGTAACAAGTAAAATAACCACATGGTAGTCATAGCAGAAGGTGCTCAATCCAATCTTCATCTGTTTAATGCCATGGGAATGAAAAATACAGGTAACTAGATTCCTAGCGAACTGGTGGCTGTGTGGTGTGCGACTTGCCATTAGAACAAAATGTGGCTCAACCCTTCATCAAGTGTGATGTCCTTTGTGAGCCTGTCCTCCAATCGATGGGTCAGATGAGCTGTTTCATGTACGACTGTCTTGATGTTGAACTGCATGAATAGAAAGATGAACTGGAAGTTTTCTTGCATGTCATCCCAAAACGGAGCATCTGTCTCCATCATTGGAGGGATATCCTGTGTAGGCTCCTTGACCATTCGGCAAGGAGGTGTGAAAGGAGGAGAAGGTGTGGCTGTGGAGGGTTATGAATCTTCAACAGGTGGCTGTGAGGAGGCTGCAGATGGCCTTTCTGTTTGGTGAGCATTGGCATTCATCACAAGAGATGTATGAGCAGGAGGAGACCAAGCTACAGCAGCAAAGATGGTCGGAGGGGACTGAGCTGGAGGGGTCCTGTGCCACAAACGTGTTATGTGTCTGAGCACCTGAAGTTGGATTCTCGTCAGGTTGGACCTGTAAGATGGTTGAATAGGTGCAGTTCCATGGTGGTGCGTCCAAATAGTGGTTGGTTGCACCAGTCTTTGGTTCTGACAGAACATAGTAGTGGGTGAGTGGTCCTTTACCAGGTGGCCATGGGAGTCGTTGGACGATGAGGTGGAAGTGGAAGATTGGTCCCACACGTGGGGCTGTGGACTAGCTCTCATGAATCGTTATCATTGGCAGAGGCTACTGGTGATTTGTGGCAGGAGGCAGGGTGCATTTGGTCCTTAGACCATTGAGTGGCGTCAGTATCGGCGCCTCCAGCAACATGCCAGGTTAGCCATAGATCTTCAGGTGTTACACCGCCACGTGGAGGGGCTGCGGAAGATTCGCCTAGCCACAGATTCCTGTCCTTGGCGCTATACATGATTATCCCAGGCCTGATTGACGCAACCACGGCCCCAGCCAACAATCACCCTAACTCCTATCGTCCATAAATCCCAGTTAGTCCGGGACAGTTGCGAAAAACAACAGCAACCTAGAAGGAAACGGCGAATCAACACCTACTCAGACACTACGACCAGCAGCGCTGAGCAGAACTCGTGACCGTTACGAACGACATGCACTTACTCGCCAATAAACGCTGTAAGGACTCAAATCTGAGTGACGCCGGTAAGAGTTTTTCTTTCCTTATTGTTATTTGTATCCCCACAACGGGGGCAGTCTGGCAGCGGATAAAACCGCTGTTCAGTCAAAGGTTACAAAGCTGTATTTAAATGTGGTTAAAATACATAAAATATGAAAGTAACAAACGATTTTGTAAAAAATACACAGGTGCTCGATATTAACGATTTTTACGTAAAACAGGTGATACTAAACGAGGGTTTGTAAGATACACATAGGTGAAAAATACTGATGTTTCTTGAAACTCGTTGACGATTTTATATTACAGTTAAAGTATAGACACTGATGAAGGTGAATGATGGCTTTGTGTAAGGTGATTCTAGACGACACATGAAAAAATTGTCGTGACCAAAGTGCGATGATGAGTATGACTATGGGGCGCTGTAGAACTGCAGGTAGCGACTAGAAGTCAGCAAGGTGGATAAAGGAAACCGGAGGGGGGGAGGGGAATTGGATTATGGTATTGGGTGGAGCATGGTGACTAGGGATGGAAAGAGGGCTATATCTAGGGACGCATTTCATAGTTGAAGAGAGATGTTTGGTTAAATTTCCGGCGGTATAAGATGGATAAGGCATAGAGGTGCACAGAATGTGGAATATGGGTGTAGTGACCACGAAGATTACTTGGATTGGTGATTAGTAGATGAGAAATTGGGTGCTGGGACTACGTTTAGGGTTTAATGTATCAGATCCGAAGGTGCTCTATGAAGAGAAGAATGTGTGGAAAGAGGATGCGCTGGAACAGGATGTGAGTTGGGGTAGGTAGGCAGATGCAGAAGTCAAGGCGAAATGCATGTCTTTTCAGGATTTCAAGGGATTTATACAATTTAGGTGAGGCAGAGATACAGGCAGCTTTAGCGTGGGTTACGATGTGAAGGATGCAGGATTTATAGGTGAGGATAATGGTAGGAGGATGTAAATCCCAGGTGCAACCAGTTAGTAGTTTCAGTAGGTTTAATCGGTTACGTGCGTTGCGTTGGATGGTAATAAGATGTGCGTTTCATGTTAATTTCCTGCGGCAGTTAAGCCTAAGTGCTTTAATGTGTCAGTCAGAAGGATGGATTGATTACAGATGGAGAGATGGAAATCTGGACGGCTGAAAGGCCGAGTGGTGCCACCAAAGATGATGGATTGGCTTTTCTGCGGATTTGCTTGAAGTTGGAGGGGCATAGCAGATTTGAAGGGTGTGATGAGTGTCTAGGTAGGCGGTGTCGTCAGTACATTGCAGGTGGTATGCTGTGGGTGGAAGTGTACAGTACGTAAAAGAAGGGTGAAAGCATAAAGAGCCGTGAGGCACACCTGCAATGGGGTGAAAGACGCAGGAGCAGGAATGGTTGCTTGTGGCATAGGTAGGTTGATGCTCAAGAAAGGACGTTGTAAGGTGGGCAAATTTAACTCAGAGTGCATAGATCTGTAGCTTTAACAGCAGTCCAGACTGCCATACCCAGCTGAAGCCTGTTTGGTTATTAAGGGAGACAAATACACTCCTGTAAATGGAAAAAAGAACACATTGACACCGGTGTGTCAGACCCACCATACTTGCTCCAGACACTGCGAGAGGGCTGTACAAGCAATGATCACACGCACGGCACAGCGGACACACCAGGAACCGCGCTGTTGGCCGTCGAATGGCGCTAGCTGCGCAGCATTTGTGCACCGCCGCCATCAGTGTCAGCCAGTTTGCCGTGGCATACGGAGCTCCATCGCAGTCTTTAACACTGGTAGCATGCCGCGACAGCGTGGACGTGAACCGTATGTGCAGTTGACGGACTTTGAGCGAGGGCGTATAGTGGGCATGCGGGAGGCCTGGTGGACGTACCGCCGAATTGCTCAACACGTGAGGCGTGAGGTCTCCACAGTACATCGATGTTGTCGCCAGGGGTCGGCGGAAGGTGGACGTGCCCGTCGACCTGGGACCGGACCGCAGCGACGTACGGATGCACGCCAAGACCGTAGGATCCTACACAGTGCCGTAGGGGACCGCACCGCCACTTCCCAGCAAATTAGGGACACTGTTGCTCCTGGGGTATCGGCGAGGACCATTCGCAACCGTCTCCATGAAGCTGGGCTACGGTCCCGCACACCGTTAGGCCGTCTTCCGCTCACGCCCCAACATCGTGCAGCGCGCCTCCAGTGGTGTCGCGACAGGCGTGAATGGAGGGACGAATGGAGACGTGTCGTCTTCAGCGATGAGAGTCGCTTCTGCCTTGGTGCCAATGATGGTCGTATGCGTGTTTGGCGCCGTGCAGGTGAGCGCCACAATCAGGACTGCATACGACCGAGGCACACAGGGCCAACACCCGACATCATGGTGAGGGGAGCGATCTCCTACACTGGCCGTACACCTCTGGTGATCGTCGAGGGGACACTGAATAGTGCACGGTACATCCAAACCGTCATCGAACCCATCGTTCTACCATTCCTAGACCGGCAAGGGAACTTGCGGTTCCAACAGGACAATGCACGTCCGCATGTATCCCTTGCCACCCAACGTGCTCTAGAAGGTGTAAGTCAACTACCCTGGCCAGCAAGATCTCCGGATCTGTCCCCCATTGAGCATGTTTGGGACTGGATGAAGCGTCGTCTCACGCGGTCTGCACGTCCAGCACGAACGCTGGTCCAACTGAGGCGCCAGGTGGAAATGGCATGGCAAGCCGTTCCACAGGACTACATCCAGCATCTCTACGATCGTCTCCATGGGAGAATAGCAGCCTGCATTGCTGCGAAAGGTGGATATACACTGTACTAGTGCCGACATTGTGCATGCTCTGTTGCCTGTGTCTATGTGCCTGTGGTTCTGTCAGCGTGATCATGTGATGTATCTGACCCCAGGAATGTGTCAATAAAGTTTCCCGTTCCTGGGACAATGAATTCACGGTGTTCTTATTTCAATCTCCAGGGGAGTATGGCAGACTTCCGTTTATTCAGTTGATAGGAGATTAGATGGGTAGGGTAAAGAAGTTGGTCGTCTATGGAATAGTAGGGATGAAAGTCACGTTGGGAATTGAGATTGAGTAGATTGGTCGCCAGGTGCTGGTGGATTCGTTGGGTAAGGATTGTTTCAAAGATTTTGCTGAAAACTGACGTGAGGCTGATGGGTCGATGCGATAAGGTTTGCGAGGGTGGTTTATCGAATTTCAGGAATAGGAAGACTTTGGACGTTTTCCATTGCTGTGGGTAATAATCTGTGTACAGGATGGAAGTCTAAAGGAAGGCAAGGGTCAATTGAAAGACTCTGGGAAATTCTTCGAGGTGGCATTAGGTAATTGTATCATGACTGGACGTAATGTTTCACTTTTTAGCAAGTATTTGTGTAAATTTGCCACCTGTTATTGGCGTGTTTAATCCTATTCATGGAGTGCTATGTAAGTACTGGAAGTTTGGCGCGAGAGGAGGGATAATTGTGTCGGTACATTCATACACACAAGGGCCCATCGTGTAATCAAAGTTGGGATTATGTTGGATGTAGAATGTGTCTTCCAAGCAGGACACAAAGTGGTTGACTTTAGTGAGGTTGTCTGGAAGTGGTCTGTTGTTATGCAGGATGAGAGAGGCGAGAGTGACGTTGTTTCTGGAGAGTCTTTGGAATGCTTTCCAATACTTTGTGGATTTTATAGGTGTTTACTTTAGTTTAAGCATGTAATGACCCAATCGCAACATCGTTTTCCTTGTAAGTAACTACGACCATGCCTCTGGAGCTATCAGTGGCGTATGAGTGTCTCCCGGTCACGAGTGCGAATGAACTCTTTGTATGCACGACGGAATTCTTAGAGCATGCCAAGAGCACATGGAAGAAGAGTAGGACAGTCATAGCAGAGAGTTCGAAGTGGGATATTGTGGGGAATGGCATCCAAGACGGTGTCTTGTAGAAAGTCAACATTACTTTAGATATCTGCAGAATTTTGAAGGTTGGAATCATGGTTTTCGATTATGGTAAGAAATTGGGAATGGTGTGCATTCCAGTCTGCACGAGGATAATCCTGGATGTGTGGGAATGGATGACTAGAAGTGACACGACTTAATGTGAGCTTTGGGAGAAAGGTGGTGAGGATGAGGCACTCAGCTGAATCATTTAGGAGCAGTTGAGCAGATAGAAAGGATATTTCGGCGATGACTGATGGCTGCTTCTCCATGGGTAATAGGATGGGGATCATCAGTATGATGTAGAATGCAAGGAGACACACGTATGGAAGAGTGGAGTTGGAGAAAGTTTTCTTTGAGGAAAAGGCATGGATTTTGTGTTGTTGGACGATATGGATCAGAAGTGTTTATTGGAGCAGAGGGATCGAATATTTTGATAGAAGATGTATGTCGGCTGCGCCATTTTCAGTAAAACAAAGAGGAGAGTGAGGGTAAGTTAGACTAGTAATTCGAGATGATCTAAAATGAAATGGGCTAGAATTTGGGAATATATGACGTAGGTACTGGGATGGAAGATGGTGTGGGCAGAGAGGTTTTTTTTTTTTTTTTTGCATGGTGTGGGGTCTTTCAAAACGATGTATATATTGCTGCATTAATGTTATGAAATGGATTATATCTTCAGTGGTGGGTGGAGAATGGAGGGAGTTGTTTGTATGAAGCGGTTAATCAACTGTGTGTATAAGGATGGTGAGCTCAGACTTATTGGTCATGGGTGTTGCAGCTAGGTGGGGAGTCTAGGTTCGGGCATTCTTTGTGATTTTGGTTTTGCTTGCAATGAGGACAGGTGGGAGGGTTCCTTCAATGCTCTATTAGATGTTGGAGGAATCGCTGACATCTATATGCTTGTGTAGTGGACTGTGATACTTCTACTGGATTCTTCCTGCGGTGCATCAAGGTCCACTTTTCGATGAGTGTCAATGAGTTTGGGTGATTCTGAGAACACTCGTACTAAGAAGCGAGGTCCATTATCACTTTGTATGAGGAATGCCTTATGAACATTGATTTCCAGTCGCGAACTGGGTTCACTTTCGATCTGTTCGTCTGTGTACTCTAAGTTGATCATTTTGGTCACTGCTGTGAATGTGGAGGGCCGGCGTGGAGATTGCGGTTGCTTAGGTAGATGGTTTGGAAAGGTCATAATGGTAGCATTTCCTCCAAAAGAGGGAATAATTCAGAGAAGTGATGAATGGGAATGAGAATATTTAGTTTTAATGATAATGGAATCTCTCCAAGGGATACGTTGCTGGTTTTGCATTGCTGGCATGTGGAACTGAATCTGAGTTACGAAAGTCTTTGGAGTATGAAATTTGGTGTCACGTGTGCTGAGTAAAATGGATGAGGAATGTACTAAGTGTTGCTGTTCTTGGATTGTCTCAGCATGCATGTCGTCAACGTCTGGGAGAGTGAACTGGATCCCTTTAGTTTCACCCTGAAGATCAATGGTACTCGGCCATTTGTTAGTTTTAGTGATAATTTTAGACTGGGTGTGGAAGGATGGCTGTGGGATGACTGGGGGTAGGAAATGTTTATTTGGTGCTTGTGGTGTGGCTGGCAGTCTTGGGGCTGTTGCTGGAGATGTTGTGGCTTCTGCTGTTGTGGCTGCACCTGGTGAGTGAGTGGCTGCTGCTGTTGCTGACGATGCTGTGACTGATGATGTTGCTGGCGTTTGCGTGGCTTTTGCTGTGAGACATGGCGATGATGGTGATGGTGCTGTGTCCTGGGCGGTGGTGCTGAGTGTTGTTAGAAGGTCCTCTGGACTTCCGACAGGTAGTTGTTGTCCAGGTAGCAGGCGGTGTTGTGTAGATTGCAGCGGTATTTGTTGTGGCAGCAGTTACGGGAGATGTCCTCATTCTGCAGCCTTGTTCGTCGTAGAGCAATGCGGCGATGGAATTAGCGTCCGTCCGTGACAGAGGAAGCTGCCCTCTCGCGCGATGATTTTGTGAACACTGCTAGCGTTGGGTGTCGCGGCGGCGGTGACATTCCTATGCGACAACAGAGACATTTTGACTAACAGATTTAAAATCTAGAAGAGTGGCTTCTAGCGACGCAGTCACTGTGATTTAAGGAACTCCTACCCTTGCTGTAACGGTAAGAGTGGCCGCGAGAGCCAAAGTAGTCACTAGTGCAGTGATACTATATTTCTGACTGGTTGCTATTGTATCCTCCGTAGCAGCAAGTAGTGCGTCATGCACACGCCTCCAGGTGATACACGCGCGTGATGCGCAGGCCGGTTAGAGAGCCTGTATAGGGAGAGAGTGGCCAACCGGACGATACGGCGGCCATTTTTCTGCCAAACTGCGTGCGGGACTTTTGAATGGCCAGTAGTGGAGTAGTGGAGTATACACTCACCGAATCAAAAGCACAAGACAATATGGCGATATCATTCGTTAAATGCTTTTCTTTACAGCTATAGTATACTCATAGTAGCCTACTACGTACAGCACAGGAAAATTTGATACAGTGGCTGTACAAATTATTCGTTACTTGCATTTATCTCCGTTAAAGATCGTTTGTTAGACATATTGCAATGGAAGTACCGCAAATAAAAAAAAATAGTGTACAGCAATTTTTTGTATCGGAAGCGCATAACGCTAAAGATTTAACGTACCTGTATTACGTCAGATGAATGAAAGTCGTAAGCAGTTGTTTACTTGTGACATGCAAAAAGTGTGAGACGTATTAGTACTTCTTGTCACGTTTTCAAACTTTTTGCATGTCACAAGTAAACAACTGCTTACGACTTTCTTTCTCGTAGATAAAAATCGAAGAAGATTACAAAAATCAGGTAATGTTAAATGTAGGCTACTGTAATAACGACCAAATATAACAAGAAAACTACCGTATTCCTTCTACCCCACATTAAATAGGCCTATTAAAAACTGTCTTCAAGAGAACCTACAATTGTTTACTACAAATAATGTTTCAGCAACCACGACAACTGCGGAAAACGTGCTTACAACCTACCTGCGTCAACAGTCAGGGAATAATACTGAAACCAAAATAATGCCTCGTGTTCTGATTCGGAACGAAATAAAGTTTGATGCTACAAAGTCGAATGTGCATGGCACAACGATTGCAGGAACTTTCCGTCTCCAGCATGGACTGTCAGAAATTGCCTTGAGAAAAGCTTGTGATGCTACCAGTATGCACGCAAACGCTAATTTCGTACTAAAAACAATATCAAGTAAATCTAATATGCATGCACAACGCATAACAAGTCTCTCAATAATTCAAATACTTTTTAATCGTTTCCAAAAGTCCTCTTAACTTCAATTCAACTCAAAACCGCGGCGAACATACGAAGCGCATGAGAAGTTTGGCAGAAAAATGGCGCCAAAGCTAATCAACCATTCACGGGCAATTTGACCTATAGCCACTCTCTCTGTATAGAGGCTCTCTATGGCCGTATGTGGCTGCCGCCCTATGTTGAGAAAGGCGCGTAGCTTTCACGTGTGTTCGTCCGGCAGCCACCGCGAGGTCTGTGTTGCTCGGCGTGCACTGGCTGGATTGAGTGGCGAGAGGTGCTGTCGGCGAGGCGTAGCCGTCACACCACTAGCAGAAGGTTCAAATGGTTCTGAGCACTATGGGACTTAACATCTGAGGTTCTCAGTCCCCTAGACCTAGAACTACTTAAACCTAACTAACCTAATGACATCACACACATCCATGTCCGAGGCAGGATTCGAACCTGCAACCGTTTCGGCCGCGCGGTTCCAGACTGAAGCGCCTAGAACCGCTCGGCCACACGGGCCGGCCGCACCACTGGTAACATGCGGTGACTACACGACGATCAAATTCAATACTTTAGCCTGACCGACCAGTTCAGCTGTTGCTGCTTCTTTACTGACGGAACTACTGTCTAATAAATGCTATTACCCTTGTACTTAACCAATCTATACCTCAAGCACGAACGCCTCTGCTCTTGCTGCTCTTATTTTCACAGCCCCCCCCCCCCCCCCAATCCAAATTTAACGAAAGTATTATCTCCGGTATACTATGTCTTATAGCATCCCCATTGTTGAATTTCACCTCTTCCAGGAGTGCTAGTTCTGCAAGATTCGCAGGAGAGCTTCTTTCAAGTTTGGAAGGTAGGAGGCGAGGTACTGGCGGAATTAAAGCTGTGAGGACGGGGTGTGAGTCGTGCTTGGGTAACTCAGTTTGTAGAGCACTTGCCCGCGAAAGGCAAAGGTCCCGAGTTCGAGTTTCGGTCCGGCACACAGTTTTAATCTGCCAGGAAGTTTAATATCAGCTCACACTCATCTATAGAGTGAAAATTTCAGTCTACAAAAAGAAATTTTTCACACATGTCCATCCTTCTCAGCTTCATGTCAGGAGCGAGCATTCGGGGCACCCATCGTGCCCACAATTTTCTGTGCAGCAGTTGCGCAATGATACCCTGTGCAGGCTTTCGTGATATGCCACACTTAAATGAGAGCTTTGTCTGTGTTGTCCGACGATTTTCTCTGATGAATTCATCGACCCGATACAGACGAGTGTCGTTAGATGCTCTATACCACGTTGCCAACAATTCGAACTGCGAATCGTGCCCTGACACAAGGGCCGTAGCGCTCAGTCTGGATGGCACTTTTCCCTCACTGCCACACCACACTCTCTCAGAGTTAGGACGGGGAAGCTACGAACGCACCAGATTTAAATAATAATGCAGTCACACTTTGTACGACTTGGTTTTATATTTCACATTCCTCAACGATATAGATAAAAACAACAAATTTTCAGTATATGGCTCTAAGAACTATGGGACTTAACATCTGCGGTCATCAGTCCCCTAGAACTTAGAACTACTTAAACCTAACTAACCTAACACACATCCATGCCCGAGGCAGGATTCGAACCTGCGTCCGTAGCAACAGAGCGGTTCCAGACTGAAGCGCTTAGAACCGCTCGGTCACAGCGGCCGGCTTTTCAGTATAGCAGCTCCCTGAAAACAAATAATTTTTATCTGTTACAAACTGTCAGCATACTGACAGACGTAGACCAATTTCACAGATTTTCGCTCTCAAGCTGACACGTAATCTTCACTTATTTAGTTTCATAACAGGAAAAAAGAAATATAGTGGCGCCTTAGCAATATCATAATGAAGACGTGGAAACTACCTGATAAAAGTAATGTAGACGTACTGGACAAATTTAACATTAAAGGAATTTGTATTTAAAACGGCAATTACCCTGCATATGAATCAGTTACATCTTCACATTCACAGGGGCGCTTTCAACTGAAGCAGCACACGATCTGGAAAAAAGAGTTCAAACACAGATGTAAGGATATGAGTGTCCTCAAAACGTTTAGGAAACTATCCTTGTAATTCTTTCAAGGCCACAATAAAATCATAAAATCTTGCATTTCTTAACGCCTGTGAGCTAAGCCATGTCTCCGCAGTATCCTTTCTTTCAGGAGTGCTATTTCTGCAAGTTTCGCAGGAGAGCTTCTGTGAAGTTTGGAAGGTAGGAGACGAGATACTGGCAGAAGTAAAGCTGTGATGACGGGCTGTGAGTCGTGCTTCGGTAGCTGAGATGGTAGAGCACTTGCCCGCGAAAGGCAAAGGTCCCGATTTCGAGTCTCGGTCGGGAACATAGTTTTAATCCGCCAGGGTGTTTCAGTAAGAAGTTGTTTCTCATCTTGCAGTGTGCAGTCAAGTTCATTCGAATTTTAATGCGAGGTCTGAGACCCATTCCGAATGTTGCAATTTTCTTTCCTATACTCATTTTTACTTCATACAGTGAATAATAACGAATTTTAAATCGAAAAATCCTTCTAGGCATGTCCCTTGACTTAAACAACGCACTTTTCATTATTATATAAAGTCTCCATACTTGTCTTTGAGTTTCTTCGAAAACTGCTGCAATTAAAAGTGGAATAATGCATGCGACTTCAGAAATTTTACTATTCTTAGCACTAATTTCTCCACGTGCTCCATACGAGCAAATTTAGCACAAAGTGCTTCTTCATGCACAAAACAATGAATCCCGTCTTTCCGTCGTAATAATGTTTTACTCTTTCATTGTTACTAAATCATTAAATTCATTCTGTATGGTATTGTAATGTCGTTTCATAGCAAATATGGAGTACCCGTCTTTTATGCGACTGCTTAATACCAGGTGATCAAAAAGTCAGTATAAATTTGAAAACTTAATAAACCACGGAATAATGTAGATAGAGAGGTAAAAATTGACACACATGCTGTGAATGACATGGGGTTTTATAAGAACTAAAAAGAAAACAAAACAAAGTTCACAAAATGTCCGACAGATAGAGCTGCACAGCAGTACGTCAGTGACTGCGCATGACAATCGTGTATAAAAGGAGCTGTAGTGAGACAGAGAATCAGATGCGCCATCAGTCGCAGCATGATGACGTTACCTGAAAAGGCGCTTTTAGTGAAACTGTATTATCGGAATGGGGGATGTGCTAGTTCAGCGTTACGATCCTATCGCCATAGGAAGGGGATTCGAACGGGTAAAGGTCCGTTGACAAATGCAGCTGTGGCGAGAATGATTTGGGAGTTCGAAGCCACGCGTTGTTTAGACGATAGAACCCATAGTGGCCGTCCGAGCGCAAGGCGTAATGCTGCTGAGACAGTTCAGGAAGAAATGGAGACTGTAGCGGGTTCGTCTATGCACGGGGAAGTCAGTGCTCGTGCATTCGCACGTCGCACCGGCATTCCATACACTACTGTTTGTTTGGCACTGAGGCGTACCCTCCGATGCTATCCGTATCGGCATCGTGAACTGTTACCTGGTGATTTAGTGAAGCGGAGGGCATTTGTGGTGTGGGCGCTTCAAAAGATGGCGGAAGACCAAGATTGGTTGAGTAACTTGTTGTGGACCGACGAAGCCCATTTCACGCTCCGAGGGTATGTCAATGCCCACAACTGCAAAATTTAGGCTACCGAAAATCCTGGAACTATCGTGAAAACTCCATTGCAAGACGACGAAGTCACGGTATGGGTTGGATTTACCACATCTGCCGTTTTCGGGCCTTTTTTCTTCGAGGAAATGCGTGATTCTGGTTTTGTAGCTGCTACCGTGACGGGCGAGAGGTACGCCGATATGTTACAGAATCGCATCACCCCCAGCCTGGCTGATAAACGCCTGCTGGAACGTACAATGTTTATGCAGGATGGCGCCCCACCCCATATTGCTAGACGCGTGGAAGATCTCTTGCCGCTTCGTTTGGTGATGATCACGTGCTCAGCCGCCACTTTCGTCATGCTTGACCTCCCAGGTCTACAGACCTCAGTCCGTGCATTATTGGCTTTCGGGGTACCTGAAGTAGCAAGTGTATCGTGATCGACCGACATCTCTAGGGATGCTGAAAGACAACATCCGACGCCAATGCCTCACCATAACTCCGGACATGCTTTACAATGCTGTTCGCAACATTATTCCTCGACTGCAGTTATTGTTGAGGAATGATGGTGGACATATTGAGCATTTCCTCTAAAGATTATCATCATAGCTTTGTCTTATTTTGTTATGCTAATTATTGCTATTCTGATCAGATGAAGCACCATCTGTCGGACTTTTTTGAACTTTTGTATTTTTTTGATTCTAATAAAACCCCATGTCATTCCAAGCATATGTGTCAATTTGTACCTGTCTATCTACATTATTCCGTGATTTATTCAGTTTTCAAATTTATACTGACTTTTTGATCACTCGGTATGTATAGAAAATTCTCACCCCTCTCTTCTGTCATTCTAATTAATTTTTAAAGGTTTGTGACGATACATCGCCAGACTGCTTTATTTTGTGCGAACATCCACAGGAGCTGTGAACGTTCTTCATATGACGAACAAATAGCGAGGAGTAAGCAGTGCTGACACGACGATTTTCCGAAACTAAAGAGAGTTATGACGAACGGAAAATGCCACGCAGCAATAGTAAATGAAATGTTGCGCTGTACCGGGTACTGTCTGGAAGCAATAAGCAGAGCCGATGCATTGCGAGCCTTAGGCCGCCTTGGCCGGCAGTCCTTGCACGTGTGAATTTTGGCACGCCGTGGCCACCATTATTGTATGCATTCGTCCATTATTTGACCCGTCAGACCTGTTGAGGTTAGCACCACCGTTTACTTCATTATGAGCACAAAGAATACAACGTCTTACATTACTGATGTCGATACAATCATCACCGTACACAGCTTTCATTCTTCTGCGTATCTATTGGAGGCACGTTTTCTGTGGTTAGAAATTCGATTACAGCATGCTGTTACTCACGAACCGACATATTTACTTTACACACTGCCATGTTACACGCTAAAATTCGGAACCCTCCAGCGGCAATAGTTTGCAACTTGCATAAACAAAACGTGATCGTTGACCGATATTGAGAACATAATAAAAAATTCGGTGGTCTGTGCTTGCGAGCATTGTTTGCATTATTTCGAGAGGGGCACTGTATGCCGTGTTATGCGCTATTTGGACAGTTTATAATTACTCAGTGTGTCTACAAATCAGTGTGAAGAATTACTTAGGGGCAGTTTGCTATTGTCTATTGAAATTACGACATGGTTGCGTGTCTGTAGGCTGTGTAACATGGCCCCAGGCACATCAGGGTGGATCTTTTGTATCAGTGTGATAGATATAGTTTATCGTTAAATAAGTTGTTTCAAAATAAATAGAGCGCAGTCAGTCCTTACTCTCCCCAGCAGCCGAGAGCAGGCTGAGTCGTCTTGCCACCATTTTTCCTAACCATCTTGGTTTACGTCAGGAAACGGACGACAGCGTCCTCTGCTGGTGGTACTGAGTACTAGACGTCGTGGAGAACACACCGTTTGCTGCCATCATGGATAACTGTACTTGCGTCATGAGCTGGTGTCATGGTGGTGTCCTCTGGCGGCGACGAAATGTACTGAGCCAGTTGGGGTATGGAGCTCGTGGTGAAGCCATTAGGTGGCGCCATGTTAGATTACGGTACTTGCGTCACCATCTAACGTCACTACAGCGTCCTCTAGTGGCATCGATTTGAACTAAGTCAGTTTGGCTATTGACTCAGTGGCGAATGCACTTGGTGGTGGTGCTACCTCTAAATGTTTAAATAAAGAGTGGTGTATGATTTAGACAGTTCACGATTTGGAAGCAGAGTGTTTTAGATGAATTATTATTTCGATAATTTAGGAGTTGTTTGGCTATCTGGACGTAAATGTATTGCATTATTTACGAGTGGTTCGCAAGTCTGTAGGCTGTGCAATGCATTATTTTTGATGGTTTACAATTAGGAAGCGTGTGTGTAGAGTCTTATACATAAGTTATGTAGGAGTACTTTGCAGATGCTGTGGGGCATGTCAGAGTGTGTGTTCTGTGATATGTATACTCCATCCCTAAATAAATTGCGCCCAAATAAATAAAGTACATTCCTTCCTCTCTCCATCAGCCAAACGTGGGCTGAGTCCTTTTACCAGCAACCCCTACGAAGAGGTTCTGCCCTGGAGACTTAGGTTAGTGGTGGTGAGCTTCTTTTGCAACAATTTTCTTAGGCTGGTAGCGAAAGCCCAAGTGACCTTTCATTACTCCCAGAATTCAAACTCAGCGGCGGTTCCTAGGAAGAGGTGGCGATCTGGTCCTTGAAACGCAGTTGAAACCAGGTAGTTGAAAGTATAGTGAACACTTTTTCTTACCCATTTCAGGTCGAATGACGTAACTAATGCAGTAGCCAATAGGGGTGCAGCATTATAGGGGTGGGGGTGCTAGGTCATCGTGCTAATAGTGCTAATAGTGGGAAAATGTGGAACTTCTCATTTGATCATTGAATATTGATATTGTAAATTGAGTTATTGTATATGATTAAAATGAAATGAAATTAAGTACTTAGGTAATTGATAACTTCGATGCACGATGTCGGTGTTACTTTAGTTAGTATATTTATAGAAGACTATGTCTGGTGCGTGTATGGAGATGGCAGCCGAGGGTATATGACATAAGTGGTTGGCTGCCTGCGGGCTGGTGTCGCGTCGTGTGTCCAGTTATAATGCGTGCACAAGAGAGAGCGAACTATCATGTGTCAACGCGTGACTACACAGTAGCACCCTCTGGCGGGCACAATATGAACTAAGTCAGTTGGGCTGTGGAACTCGCAGTGTACACAGTGGGTGCCATCATCTTCAATACCGCTACT
This sequence comes from Schistocerca gregaria, assembly GCF_023897955.1. Classification (NCBI taxonomy): domain Eukaryota; kingdom Metazoa; phylum Arthropoda; class Insecta; order Orthoptera; family Acrididae; genus Schistocerca; species Schistocerca gregaria. Next base: position 216,853,665 of record NC_064931.1, read on the forward strand.
TGCATCATGACTGATATCATGGTGGCTGTCTCTGGTGGCGAGGATATGAACTAAGCCAGTTGGGCTCTGGAGCTCGTTGTGGACACGTATGCTTGATATTGGTGAAATAATAAAGACAAGTCTCTTTTTCCCGCCATTTTCCTAGGTGTAACGCATTATCATGTTGGAATTTGAACTTTCCGCCGTTTTCTGGGGGGGGGGGAGGGGATAGGTTAGTGGAGGCAGCCCAATTCACCTTCTTCTGGGCAAAATTCGAACTTCCCGCCAAAATCGGCCACCTTGATTGACGTCACTGGGGGTGTGTTTGTGACGTCATGGGCGCCATCTTGGATGACATTACAGGGGGTGTGTCTGTTACGTCACGGCCGCCATCTTGGATACATCTGGCAACAATGGAATGTTGGGCCGCGTCGTTGTTGCCTCCCTACTGACACCATCTTTCAGATGTAGAAAACTGCCTACCAATATTCGTTTATGTTGCTCAACTCCTTCTTGATGTTGCGGTTTTTTTTTCGTTAGTTTATATACATATACATTCGGTGGCCATAAAAAGTCTGAAAAGCGTGTAAGAATGTTGCAGGGTAGGTCGTGCTCCGAAATAATTGATAAGAAAAAGTTTTGATACGCTGTGCCTTTTCCGAGTTAATTGGCATTGAAGTAAGCCAATCAGATTGTTGCTCGCTCAAGTTCAAGTGTCCCTCCAGAGAAGGCATCGCCGAACGTGTTCTTCATTTGATTCCCTAATACCAGAGACGAGAGCGATACAAAAATTGGACATGGGACGGTAATAAGGATGGATCTCGATCCAAATGCTGAACAGTCTCGTGCGCTACCATCTACGCTATGAGAACAACAGACACTAATTGTATCTGGTGGGCCACTTGAATTTGCACGCGCAACGGCCTGATTGGCTACCATCATAATTCATTAACTCGGAAATAGTGCAACGTTTCGAATTTCTTTCTTAACAATTGTTTCTCAGTACAACTTATTTTGCAACACACTTACAAGCTTTTGAGTCTGTTTCTGACCACCCTGTACACATATATACATATATTTTCCTAATATGTGTGGATTCCTTACAAAACACTGACGTGCACTGTTCTGATGGAATATAACTCTTCAAATGCAGCCAAGAAATTTTACCAGTTCGGACTGTTCATCAACTCTTCAGTAAGAATAGCGGTTAGGAATGTGTACCAATATTTCGGCCGTTCCCTTTTTGAAACAGTGTCTCACATTACTGGCTCTAGAGAGCTTTAAACATTAATTTACTTCAGTCCATGAAAATTGCAACACTACGAATGTGGTTTGCAACATGCTTCATACTGGTGTGAAATCTACTACATGCAAATGATTCGCTCTTCAGTGCAACCATACAAAGTAGGTGGGAGTAACGACATTTGCAGTCTTTTTGTAAATGAAGTTGACATTCACAAATCGCATTTGAGTATTGTTTTTCTTGTGAGGAGCTCGTATTATGCTTTGCCTAAGGAGGAGAAAAATCTTCCACTATCGTGACCTATCGAGACTGTGGTGTATCGCTCCGCTATATTGCTATTCAAGCGGGTCGGGGTCCCAGGGCTGTCTTGTACGTATGGGGACGATGGGTTCCAGATTGCCATATTCAGCGCAATACAGAATTTCAGTCCCCCTCGCTACTGGCGTACACAGACATATTGTTCGCTCGGCAGTACGGGATCGTACTGCCACGTCACGTACCGCGAGTCAGGGAACGGACTTGTTTGCAGCGAGACTAGTAATACACACGGACAGTGCGACGACGTCTGGAGAACCACCGCCTGCCATTATGGCGACCATTGTTGCGGCAGCTGAGAGAAGCGCATCGACTACACTGGGCAAAGGAGCGGCAGCATGCCGTTTTTTAAGGTGAATCCCGATGCTGACTACATGGCGCAATGGACGTATCTGTATGTGGAAACTCCGAGGAGAACGAACGTTGCCAGATTTCATTCGTCATTTCCATGCCTACCCAGTACCTGGTGTAATTTTAAGGGGTACCACTGGAATTACAACACGACTGTATCTTGACAGCAGCCGCTACTTTTCTGACGATTTCAGGCGAGTGACTGTGCCCCCCTTCGTTGCTTGCCGTTAAAATTCGGCAAAATAACATTAAGTCGTTATATTTTCCGTGTTATCATGACCTGTTTCAGTACAGAAGGCGTTCGACTGTTGCCCTGAGGAGCACATTTTCCATATCTCTCACATAATGGTTTCTCATTCACAAATAACGCTTGGATGTTGATTGTATGTGAGGATATCGGGTTGTGCCCCGTGTGAGAAGGAGAAACGTCTATCACTATGTGTCGGTATTCGACAGAGGCAGGAAGGTTGCCAAGAGACTGGTGCGCCATTACAAGCCAGCCAGTACGATTAATGAGTGCTAGAATAGAATTGAAGCAGCATGGAATGACGCACCCGATCTGTCATCCACCCTCATTTCGACTCTATGCCCAACTACGGTGAAGCCATTGCTGCTATCAGGGTTCGCAGCTATGTGTACTAAGTTCATCACCTTTGCACTCCCACATCAACTAAAAATTTAACAATATATTCTTTCTATTCTATTGTCTGCGCGTAACACGTAAACTTTCGTTATTTGGTGTCCTTCCTGGTGTTGCAGTTTTCACGCCTGGCACGTTAGATGCTTATTCCTTGATATGTCTCATGAGAGTTAACAACTATTTTGTACGAAGAGTTGTATTTGAATCTCGATAGTCTCACAGGTCAGGTCCAATTAGTTGTGAGTATATGGAAAGTAAACAGCTGCTGACTTTAGCATCCAAAGTCAGAAGACGGAAAGAAAGGTCAGTTTATAATACCACATTTGATTCATTCGTATTGTGGTCACAATACCAAATATAAAAATACTGATTTACTATCTACGTAAGAGCAATAAACTTGATTACTGTTTGCGCAACATTTTCTCATCCTGTGAACACCAAAGGTCATACGTCCCGCTCCACGAGAAGAAAACCACAACGATGGGCCGGAAGCTGTCTACAGGGAAACAGATATGGACCTATCGATAATAAACACTGAGAAGAACCGAAACATCACTGACGATGCTTTGTTGAAAAAGAACGAAATGCGTCTGCTTCGGATAAATAAACTACAGAAACTAGCCGTAATATGTAGATTGCTTTTCTTTCGGTATAAACATGAAGTGTCGAAGGTAGCCACACACACCAAGAGCAAAATAAAATTTGGCACTGAAAATTCTGTTATTTATCACTTAGAGTTGCTATTTTTTCACAATGGATTTCGGTGTTTTCTTGATTGTACTTTTGACTTTTAATTGGCGTAGACTTTTGTTTTCTATTCAGCTGACTGTGGCTAGCTCACTTCTATTGGATATAGGCATACAAGCCATATGATTGAAGTAGAGCAAATGTCTTCCACCGAATTGACTGTTATAGCCACAATATCTGGAGCATTCAGAAAACATATATTTTTGACCAGGCAAATTATTTAATGTGGATAACATAAGACTACCAAGAGAATCTTCAGAAGAAGATTATGATGAGCAAGACGCTCGCGTAGAATTCCTTATAGTAAATAAAGTGTTCGTAGAACCATCCGCCCCGTTGTTCTGAAGTCATTTTATACCCCACTAAGGAACTGTATGACCTAGAGGTGAAAATTTAGTTCGAAATAACTAAACAACTATTTACGACTGATTTAGAGACCCATACTTTCGTGAATTATACTCATTCAGCGATTCGGATCAAAAGGATTAAACCTACACCAGACGCAATCCCACATCGTATTCACGTCAGGTGATACACCTCCAAATCGGAGAGATATGGTTCCATTTGCTGTTATTCGTTCGATAGTTATTTTGTAAATACAGCTGAGGCTAACAGAGTCTGGACTGTCATCACCTCTAGAACTTTATTTATATTTATTTCCACGCATCTCCTTTAATTCCTTGTTAAGTGTACGACACGTTCATTGAAATATGCTTCTTCCACTGGTAACATCACTTGTCTCGCAGTAACATACGTCGTGCCCGAAGTAATTAAAATTTCGTGGTTCTTCTATAGTTTTAATATTTATAACTATGTTAGTAGTGAAATGCTTACAATCTAAGCCCACCGCCTTGGATTGCAGATAACCTCAGATTAAATCTTTGCCTCTATTTTCCAGCTTCTTTGCTCGTAATTGCAGGTCATCTTCGGAGAAGCTAAATGAATAACAAATGGAAGGTATTTAAAATCAGACTGTGCCATGAAAACTATTTCACGTGGTACTATGCCACTCCTGTGTGACTGCTCCTATGTACCAGGTGATCAAGAAATCAGTATAAATTTGAAAACTGAATAAATCACGGAATAATGTAGATATAGAGGTACAAATTGACACACATACTTCGAATGACATGGGGTTTTATTAGAACCAAAGAATACAAACGTTCAAAAAATGTCCGACAGATGACGCTTCATCTGATCAGAATAGCAATAATTAGCATAACAAAGTAAGACAAAACAAAGATGATGTGCTTTACAGGAAATGCTCAATATGTCCATTATCATTCGTTAACAACAGCTGTAGTCGAGGAATAATGTTGTGAACAGCACTGTAAAGCATGTCCGGAGTTACGGTGAGGCATTAGCGTCGTATGTTGTCTTTCAGCATCCCTAGAGATGTCGGTCGATCACTATACACTTGCGACTTCAGGTAACCCCAAAGCCAATAATCGCATGGACTGAGGTCTGGGGACCTGGGAGGCCAAGCATGACGAAAGTGGCGGCTGAGCACACGATCATCACCAAACGACGCGCGCAAGAGATCTTTTACGCGTCTAGCAATACTTTGTTTTTTTTTCGGTTCTAATAAAACCCAATGTCATTCCAAGCATGTGTCAATTTTTACCTCTGTATCTACATTATTCCGCGATTTATCAAGTTTTCAAATTTATAATGACTTTTTGATCATCTGATATACATAACAGACAACTGGTGATATAATAATTATAATAATAATAATAATAATAGTAATAGCGATACTGGAATTAATTATACCAATTGTATTAGTTCCGCTACGTCAGCCCTGTCAACACAACTCGTCTGTCAACTGACAGTAATGGCATGCCGACAGAAAGCATGGCACTGGTTAAGGGGAATAATAAATTCTCCATCAAAAGATAGTTGTTCTACGAAACAGTCAGAAAGAATAGGAAAAATATAGCAAAAGTAAAGAAAAAACCGAAAAAAAATAAAGTAGAAACATGAGAAAGCTTGTGTATAATGCTGACAAGTGTGTTCCTTTTCCCAGGAGCGCTCGACATCACGCGGCTACCTTCGTCGTAGTCCTGTAAGCCTGTATCACACGAGCGACTTTCTCGTCCGAATCCGTTCCTCTGGGTGAGCGCGCGTCATATGCTAGCGTGTCAATTAGTCATCAGTCAACTCACATGTGTTTCGGTGACGTCAAAGATTAGCTGACTCTGCCTAGAGTACAGTTCCAAGATCCTGAGTATGCAGAAGTGTGCGTATGTGCACAAACAAGGGACAGAGGCATTGTCTGCTTACGTCAAGTAGTTAACCAATTCTCTCCTTGCTCACTCATGTTACAGAAATGGATATTGAGTCTTCTTAATATTTATTTTATTGTTTGATATGTTTTTGTGCTTCTGTGTAAACATTTCACGGGACTTTATATTGTTCTCATCAGTGTTCTCCCACAAGAGAGACCAAATATCTCATAGTAAAATGTTACTTATGGTATACAACATGGGATCAAGAAATAGATTGCAGAAAGAAGAACGTTTATATATTAATTTTTAAAATGAAAATGGTTTCAACAGCGAAAAGGTTAACGCTTTCCAAGGACGAAATAGTTTTGTATGTTATTTAGCGGTTAAAAATGAAAAACATACACAAAGGATAAAGTGAAATACAAAAAGTGCTGTCCCCTAACTATTGTTAGATGGCTTTGTTATGTACATTTTCTGAAGCAAATAAATATTGATGTTTTGAAATATGTGGCGACACTTTCTCAACGAGCGAGGTGGCGCATGGTGAGCTCACTGGGCTCGTATTCGGGAGAACGCTGGGTCAGCTGTCCGGCCACCGACATTTAGATTTGCCGTGATTTTCCTAAATCGCTCACAACAAGTGCCGTGAGAGTTCCTTCGGAAAGTACACGTCCGATTACCTTCCCCATTCTTTCTCAAGCCGTGCCTGTGCTCGGTCTCTAATGATCTCGCTATCGACAGGACATTAAACTCTAATTTCACTGTTTTTGCCCCTTTCTCTATTACTTATATTCTTAGCTGTCAGGAGAAATTACTATATAACGTGTGTAAAGAACACTCACTATAAATTTTGCTTTGTGTCTTGATAAACCCATAGTTCCTGCATGCTTTTGCTATATTTTGACTTTTCGGAAGAATGGCAGGGACCTCATTGTCACTATTCTGGCACCGAACTGCGTAGCAGACAGCACTGACAACAAACGCAATTTTGGCGCTGACGTGTAAACACAGATATGGGCCTCAGGTTCTATTCCGGGGCGGCTCGGAGATTTTATCCGCCTGGGGACTGGGTGTTGTGATATTCTAATCACTAGGTGGCCGAACAATCCCAAATGGGGATCCCTTTGCCAAAAATGCTATCTGATCACTTCATAAATGTGTCTTACTACAGGAATTAAACGCCAAAGGCGCTGCAGTAGACTCACTTTACCCGAGTTGTCGACTGACACAAGAAATTCGCTTGTGTGAAAAAGGCTTTACATCAGACTGCTGTACGGTGCCTATGTAGGCAAGATCTGCGTTTCACATCTATTACTTTGTCCACAGTTTCATTCGTCTTTTGCTGCAGTGGATGGAAATGCTTATTCACAAGCAGGGCGTTATTAGTGCTAAATATTTCTCAGCTGTTTCCTACAGCCAGTTCTTTGGATGTGATGGGCTATCTTTTTTTCCGTAGCTCACATGAACAAAGAAATGAGTTGTACCTGGGACAGTGTTTCCGAAGGCCACATACTTAAGACTACGAATGTAAGGAGCAAACTGTACAAAAAATACCGAACGCAGTCAGACTATACAATATTTCCTCCCATCGAAGGACAACAATGAGAAACGTATAAGTACGTAAGCACGGTGTTATTTTTTAATCTTTAACAGTTCTGCATACTTTCACCCTGCATTAAGAAACACCACACACAAAAACTTTCGTGAATAATATCCATGGAAAAATTAGACAAGTTAAGGAATTCAAAATTGGTTAGTATCCTAATTATGCCCATACGACAAATCACGGACAAATGTTGCATAAACTTATGTTTGTGGAGCGTAGTGAAAAGGTAGCAGTAATAGATTGTAATTTTTGCGATGTATTCCTTCCTTTTTAAGAGTGCAAAAATGAAAAAGGAATGAAGATTAGTGTTTAACGTCCCATCAACATGAAGGTAATTAGAGACGGGGTAAAACCTCTAATGAAAGAGGGATGTTTAAGGAAATCGACCATGGCCTTTGAAAGGAACTATCCCGACACTTGCCGTAAAGAGTTTAGGAAATCACGGAGGACCTAAGTTAGGATGGTCGGACAGTGTCTGAATCGTAGTCCTCGCGAATGCGAGTCCAGTGTGCTAACGATGGCGCTACCTCGCTCGGTGTAAGGAATGCAGAGTATCTGAAGAAATTTGGAATTGGAGATCAGTTTCTCTCCTAAAACTGTTCGGACATGGTCTCAGTGCACGATAGATCGACGCTTTGGTGTTCCACATAGAAAAATAAGTTTATAATGTTTTAATATTGTTAATACATAATGAATACCGATAGTCAGAACGTTATTTACTCCCTTGAAGGAAATATGGGGATGATTATTTCGAAAAAGATATGGTCGACTACTTCCCCTCTACTGCCCAATTCGAGCTTGTGCTATATCTCTAATGAGATCGTCGTCGACGGGACCATAAACTCGCAGACATCCCTGCACCCTCCTTTCCTACCCTCAAGCGCTTATTGTGAGATGAGCTCCAGCGACAGACCACAAACAGCGTCATGATATACATTGTTGCACGAATCATACCATTCCCATCTTTAGTCATATTATTTTATTCGTTTTCAGTGTAAACAAATTTAGAATGTTTGTGTGTTAGACTGCAGAGCAGCTTCGTGGGCAAATTACACTTTGCTGTCGTTCTTTCAATGATTCCTAGTTCGGCATATGGTTTCCCCCCAAACTAGACTTATCTGTCGCTCTGGAGAGATACTCCTAAGTGCTTGAAAGTTGTGATTGCTTCCACTGACTAATCGTCGATTGTGTTGTCAAATGATGAGGCGCCTTTTCGTCTACATTGCATTCACTTATGACGAGGGCCAGCTGCCAGGCGTGACTAGGTTCTCCAAAACCATATTTTAAACTTGACTGTTCGTTTGGTGCTATGCAAAGAGTAGAAATATGCTACGTTATTATCTATATGCTGACTTAGGTATTCAAAGAATGTTCTTTATTTATTCTATTGCAGGATTAGTATCCCCAGCTTCAGCGGCATCACATATATTATTTCCTTAAAACATGCCAAAGATATTTTTAGTAAATTTGGCCTATTCCTCCTGCCACACTTGTATTGAGGCAGCTGCGTTTCTTTGCTCTCAGTACGATGTTCGCATGTTCCTCTCGGGCCAATCATTCAATCTTTCTCAAAATCCGATAGCAACACGAGCACGTTATGTGGGAATATTGTGTTCCAAACTCCTCCTGAGAAGTTCCAGTAACATTAGACGCACTTGATAGCGACGATGTACTCACCTCATTCATCAGCTGCTGAGTTGGCTCCTTTGTGTACTGAAAATATTCTTGTGCAATGATGAAATTGTAATCAATATATCCCACAGGCATATAAATACTGGAGTATGAGCTTGCTACAGTTCGGTAAAGCTGTTCATTGTATATAACTTTCCATCTCCGTCAGTGTATATAAAACATGACATACCTTGAATAATCTGAAATTAACATGGTCCATAAATGTTAATTTTGTATGTCTGTCTTTCTTGTTCGTATACATTGACGGCCATCCATCGATATCGTACCTTTAAATTCACCCTCTGTCGCCTATCAGTCATAAAATAAAGATTCATTCGTAATTTTAGAGCTTCTATGGTGACGTACGCGTCATGATGCGTGGAATAGTGCGATATCTTATCTGATTTTGCAGAAAGGCTTTCTGTATAATACGAGTAAATGACATCATCACCACTGTCAGTTCTGGTGCTTCACTTCTTTTTAGTCACCAGTGAAACTTCAAATGTCCGCTTCCGTAGCTGAGTGGTCAGTGGGACTGACTGCAATTCTTAAGTCCCAGGTTCGGTTCCCGGAACCACCAGGATGTGTCCTTGGAGGGAGGACTGGACAGGGGTTCAGCGGCTCCAGGTCAAGAAAACAGGCAACGGCCTGGAGAGCGGTGTCCTGACCACACGCTCCTCCATACTGCATCCAATGACGCCATGATGGAGGATGACATGACGATCAGTCCGTACCGATGGTCCCACTAGGGTCTCAGGACGGAGTTTACGTTTTCCGTGAAACTGGAAATATGTTAAAGAAATTTTGTGTGTGTACTTCTTTGGCTTAATAAGAATTCTGTTCTTGTTGAAAGATTTAATACATCTATTATAGGTGAGCTGGCTCATCTTTTCTGCCACGAATTATCGCATTGAACTGAGGTACATCAGCACTACACAGTATTAAACTGAAATAATTCATAAAAATAAGCGCAAGGTCCGATAGTTGCTGAACCGAATATCACGGGTGCCACATTAATCGCATTTGACTGTTTCAGACAGTTTATTCTTTGAAGAATGTTATCAGAGCACTGTTATCGACTGTAGCAAGACAGTTTCCATCGACGCTTCCCCGCCGCATCTAGCACAATCGGTAAAAGCATAGCTCTTGCCAATGGCTTGACACAAATTATGAGAGAAGCTAAGAGAGGTATTGGGGTTTGGGTTCTTTGGGGGGAGAAGACCAGACAGCGAGATTATCGGTCTCATCGGATTAGGGGATGATGGCGAAGGAAGTCGGCCGTGCCCTTTCAAAGGAACCATCCCAGCATTTGACTGGAGCGATTTAGGGAAATCACGAAAAAAATCAGGATAGCCGGACGATGGGTTGAACCGTCGTCCTCCCGAATGAGAGTCCAGTGTACTAGCTACTGCGCCGAGAGAGGTATTATAATGGCACAGAGAAGCTGGAGGAGGCAGGCGGAAGGCAGCTGGAATATACTGAGAAGGAAATTACTCCAATCATACTAGTAAAGGATTTAGTTCCCTCTTGAACGTATCGTGGTTTCGGACCACATGCAGGTTACCAGGTAGTTTGTCTCCTAGTGTATGGCTAATGTGGAGAGGGAGACAGGGAATGATTGAGAGCTGTGTACAGATATAAAGACGTTGGTCATATCAGACCCTGTTATTACAATTATGGGAATGCTGTAAGTATTTAATCTGTGATGAATGCTTTTGAGGATATCACAAACTGAGAAACTGACAGAGAAACACAGAGTCTGAAAGACAGATCGCTATTCTAGTCGTACCTACGTAAAGTGAGCATTATACTCTAGTCGCCTCCAATTTTCAATACTTGTACTATGCTTAACCACGTAACAGTGTTAATGAATCCGCAGGGAATGACGGAAACATGGTTCAAATGGCTCTGAGCACTATGGGACTTAACTTCTGAGGTCATCAGTCCCCTAGAAGTTAGAACTGCTTAAACCCATCAAACATAAGGACATCACACACATCCATGCCAGAGACAGGATTCGAACCTGCGACCGTAGTGGTGGCGCGGTTCCAAACTGTAGCGCCTAGAACCGCTCGGCCACTCTGGCCGGCTGACTGAAATGGTTTTAATATTAGATGGAAATATATTCCTGAAGTTTCGAAGTACCTGTACTTGGATAGCGGCTTCTTGCATGCTGTCAGACTTTGTTAACACAAGAAAGACTGTTCATCGACGATTATACTAGAATATTTTACGATTTTTCGTTAGTTAGTTTGACAATATCAAGAATTATGAGAGTAACTGCATCAAGGAACATTTGTTAAAGGTAACTTTATTTTCCATCAGTTACTTCCTGGCAACTACTTCCACACTTACCTAGTGTGATTAAATGTGTTAATGTTCTTAGTGAATAGCTAGTAAATAAAGTAAATTCCATAAGAAAAGATTTTGAAAGTAAAAATTAACGGTTCAGCATTGGTCAGTAAATCTCATATTTACATGTTAATTAGATTAAATAAATCTCTTTGTGGTACTTAATTTATTTATCATTAGGAGTGAGTTGATAGATTTCATTTAGTGACTATTTTGTGTAACCATTGATTATAAAGACTGATTAGTAACTTTATAAAATTATAGCATGTGTGCAGCCCTTTTCACTCTTCGTCTACAATTTTATTGATTCTGTTAGAGTTCATTTCTCCATTGCACATGGGGAGGAGGTGGTTGAGCGTATGAGCAGCTCTCATGAAAATCAGCTGAATCCAAGTGTTACACATATTTCTGCACCATGTGGCATGGTGTAAACATTTCAAGCTTTTAAGGGGAAAACCATCACAGAGGCGTACGAGCTTACAGAAGGCTGCCAAGACAAAGTGTTGCGGGAAGTTTTCCTACACGGTAACTGTGCTGAACGGCAACACACAAGCCAATTCTGCGCTGGACACAGGTACAAGGACACTGAATCTTGATTCTTGGCGCAATTAAATAATGTGTCACCGCCCCAGAGTCCTACTCTTGTATTCTCTTCACGCAACATTTAGTGACTTCTTTGAGTTACCTTCGATGAACAAACCTTTTCATGACCGGTATATCCAGGAGTAAAATTGGTGTTTTTAGAGGTGAAACGTTTCCTGCACAGCAAAAATTCTGACTACTACAACCAACGTTGCTAGCAAGTTATCCATTATTAGGAAAATCTGTGAAACTGAAGGGTGAATGCATAGAGAAGGACTGACACCACTACTGAATTCATGCTTGTAGGTAGTAACTAAAACCTTATGACCAGTATCGCACCATCTACAGAAGCTGATGTTTATTGAAACATGAGAAGCCGCCACATATTCCAGTGCTGTCAACAGTTAGCTGTGTTACGAGCAGAGATAACTTGGCGCTGATACTAAAACCGCTTCCACCCAGAGTGATGCGTTATCCAGTAAAATGCATCATACTGCATATGCTCTGCCTTACAAAAAAAAATTGAAGCATGCAGAAGACATGGTTGGATTCTAATATAACTTCGTACACGTTGTAGCCATCACTGCCAAATGTAGATGTTGGCATACAGTGGAGGAATGTTGGACATGGATGGAAACTGTCAGGATGCGTCATATTAAAACTCGGCCATGACCTTAAAGTGTTTTGCTGTTCCCAGCTACAGTTCCACGTTCTGTGACTTCTTAGACTTCAACTTCTTCTTGGTCTTCTCTGCAACTGCGTTATGTATTTACTTAATATTTCGAATAAATGCAAGTTGCCTATTGGTCTTCGCTATAACTGATTTTGCTCGTGTTCTCCTTCATATCATTTTGTAGCTTTGCGTCTATTTATTCAACCGTCGTAACTCGGTTCTGCTTGATCCTACAAGTGTCTCTAACCAGAACTCCTTTCAAATCAGTCATCTCTTAAGTATTGTATTTTAAGAGGCAGACTGCTTATTGGAAGCCTTATCATGGAAGCAGTTGACGAATTAAAGTGTAAGCCGATTAGACTATTGAACGATGAGATTGTAGGTACATGTCGCAAACACAGGTATTTTAATGGCCTAAAGCCTAGAAGTGACGTATACTACTTTGTTACTAACGCACTGGTATCTGTTGAGCAGATGTACGAGGCAAACGCGAGCTGCAGGGCCAGCGTCGCTGAGGCGAATGAATGCTACCAACAATTACAAAGGACCAAGAATGAAATTCTACAGCAGGGGCAAGAGTTGATGGTGGAAAGTGACAGAGTCCTCAAAACCGCCACAGTGTCTTACTTCGAATCTCAGCAGTCCCTCGCAGCACCCCTACCCGCACAGGTAAGTCAATTATAAGCAATTCACTTATTTAATGTCTGTGTGCCCAAACTTATGTCGATGACTGATCAGAATGACGTACAACGGGAGTGAACTGAGAAAGGAATTTTTCTTCAGTTTGGGTGTCTGAAGGCGATACTACGTCGTGGAATAGTACACAAAAGTATCGACCGTTACAAAACTGGTCGCTGTGCGAAGGACCTACAAACTTCATGAAAAGTTCTAAATGTCCGCCCATCAAATTGCTTTTTCCACGTTCCGATCAGATGAAGACCACTGCGTGCTAGTTCGTACTTATCCAACGGACAATGTGAATCATTGCACCTCAGGTGGGAGGTATGGGACCACCCACCCTCATAATGGTCTTGACATGTCACCCAATAATTTCCCATACATGGGCTCTGTGAAGGAATACTTCACTAGTAATTGAATCACAGAAAAATGGGACATGCAGTACGCCGTCATGGTATTGCTTATATGCAGGCATAGGCGTCTTGCATAAAGAATGTAAATATCGTGTGACATTATGGACAGGGAAGTCACGTAGAGATTTTGTCACCAGTATTAGAAAAGGTTTATATATTCAGAGCTTTTGGGCATTTTTCCTTGGGGAAGTATGAAACTTATGTCTTTACTGGAGCTGTTTCGTGTACCTGACTGTGAAGATTTGTAGTGAATGTTGTTTCGTGTCTGGGCTGTTAAGATACAGTTATATTTACTAGTATATAAGTAGGTTTAGGGAAACCAGGCGAAATTTAACTCTGGATGATCTACAGAAATTTGAACCCCGCTCAAACCGAAGTCGAATTAAATTGCTTAACTGCGGATCCAAGAATATCGGACACAGTCGTTGCAGTGTGTGTTGCGTGAATCCTTGGCAACCAGACGTTTCTTTTACGTCTTAAAGAGTAGTACATTAGGTGCAGCTCACTGTTAACCGGTGATCCATATCCAACAGCACTCACTGATCTCAGCTGTCTGTCTGCACCATAGACTGCTGTTTCCACGTAATCTCGTATTCTGTCGATTGAACTGCATTTCGGAGCATTATACTGTAAGAATTCGGAAGTAGTGGTGATCCGCTATCACTGGACGGTCCCCGACAGCTCTCCAAGATTTGCTGGGGTTGTAGTGCGCCTACAACGTCAATTGATTCCACAGTGTTTCTTTCATGAAGCCTTGGAAGACATGGCAGGGACAGCGTTGTTGTTAACACCACCCCAACTACTGAATAGAGAGATTCAGCTTTAGCAGTTTATCACAATTTACTGATAGAGTAAGATTATTACTTGTTGATAACTAATTTTACGAGTATCTGCTTTTGGATTAAATAAATTATTGGTGATACCAGATGTTTCCGAAATATTTATTCCATGATTTGGTTCCAGACTTTTTGTGACTCAGATGCGACGGCAGAAGGTTTCCTTTTCGATTAATTAAGCATCCTGCTCGATAGCAGCACATGTTTCACTGTGAATCATGATCCAGTAGATGTAGTGTGGTGAAATCAGTGGTAGTTACCGCTGTCAGCGATCGAATTATATTTGCTTACTTTAGCAATAGACGCGTAATTGGTAGTAACAATACATAAATTGCTTAATTTTGCTTAATTTTTCATGCTGTCAGAGGATGAGCCGTTTTACTTTTGGAACTCAATTCGTTTTCTCCGTAATCGAATAAAGAACGTTGTTCGTAATGAGTTGCTGTCGTACCTTTAAGGTAACGTTTTTTCATGGTCCAAGAAACCAGAGGCATAGTGATAATGTGATTAAGACATGCCTCGGCAAGATTGCAGCATGTATCTGATTAGTGATGAACATCTTGAGCATATCCCACTGAACAAATAGTTAGGGGTAAGCGACCTTATATTGGACGCTCACATAAAATAAGTATTACAGAAGGCGAATGGAAAATACATTTGTCAGAAAGATTCTCGGCAAGTTTAGTGAATCTGTAAAGAGAATTTTATACACGACTCTACTGTGACAATTCCAGGGAATTTTTCCAGTGGTTGGAGTCCCTCTCAGTTAGTCATAACAACAGACATCGAGCGAATGTAGAGACGTGTTGCTAGGCTCGTAACAGTATTATATAGCCTTTATGATAGTGTTATAGAAATACTCGGGCAATTTACATGGGAAACCTTGTAAGAAAGATTACGTTGTTCTCACGAAACCCTGTTGGGAGAATTTAGAGAACCTGTATTCCAGGAAGACTGTGCAAATATTCTGCCCCCACTATCGTATATCTCGCATAGGTATCATGAGAAGATGATAAGAGAGATTATGCACGTACAGAGGCATATAGGATGATATATACACTCCTGGAAATTGAAATAAGAACACCGTGAATTCATTGTCCCAAGAAGGGGAAACTTTATTGACACATTCCTGGGGTCAGATACATCACATGATCACACTGACAGAACCACAGGCACATAGTCACAGGCAACAGAGTATGCACAATATCGGCACTAGTACAGTGTATATGCACCTTTCGCAGCAATGCAGGCTGCTATTCTCCCATGGAGACGATCGTAGAGATGCTGGATGTAGTCCTGTGGAACGGCTCGCCATGCCATTTCCACCTGGCGCCTCAGTTGGACCAGAGTTCGTGCTGGACGTGCAGACCGCGTGAGACGACGCTTCATCCAGTCCCAAACATGCTCAATGTGGGACAGATCCGGAGATCTTGCTGGCCAGGGTAGTTGACTTACACCTTCTAGAGCACGTTGGGTGGCACGGGATACATGCGGACGTGCATTGTCCTGTTGGAACAGCAAGTTCCCTTGCCGGTCTAGGAATGGTAGAACGATGGATTCGAGGGCGGTTTGGATGTACTGTGCACTATTCAGTGTCCCCTCGACGATCACCAGAGATGTACGGCCAGTGTAGGAGATCTCTCCCCACACCATGATGCCGGGTGTTGGCCCTGTGTGCCTCGGTCGTATGCAGTCCTGATTGTGGCGCTCACCTGAACGGCGCCAAACACGCATACGACCATCATTGGCACCAAGGCAGAAGCGACTCTCATCGCTGAAGACGACACGTCTCCATTCATCCCTCCATTCACGCCTGTCGCGACACCACTGGAGGCGGGCTGCACGATGTTGGGGCGTGAGCGGAAGACGGCCTAACGGTGTGCGGGACCGTAGCCCAGCTTCATGGAGACGGTTGCGAATGGTCCTGGCCGATACCCCAGGAGCAACAGTGTCCCTAATTTGCTGGGAAGTGGCGGTGCGGTCCCCTACGGCACTGCGTAGGATCCTACGGTCTTGGCGTGCATCCGTGCGTCGCTGCGGTCCGGTCCCAGGTCGACGGGCACGTGCACCTTCCGCCGACCACTGGCGACAACATCGATGTACTGTGGAGACCTCACGCCCCACGTGTTGAGCAATTCGGCGGTACGTCCACCCGGCCTCCCGCATGCCCACTATACGCCCTCGCTCAATGTCCGTCAACTGCACTTACGGTTCACGTCCACGCTGTCGCGGCATGCTACCAGTGTTAAAGACTGCGATGGAGCTCCGTATGCCACGGCAAACTGGCTGACACTGACGGCGGCGGTGCACAAATGCAGCGCAGCTAGCGCCATCCGACTGCCAACACCGCGGTTCCTGGTGTGTCCGCTGTGCCGTGCGTGTGATCATTGCTTGTACAGCCCTCTCGCAGTGTCCGGAGCAAGTATGGTGGGTCTGACACACCGGTGTCAATGTGTTCTTTTTTCCATTTCCAGGAGTGTATTTCCCCTTTCCATAAGCGAATTGTGTAGTACAGGGAACTGTCAATACTGATATGAGGTAACCTCCATCATGCATTATAAAGTGGTTTGTGGTGAATACAGGGTGTACCCGAATTCCACAGACAAAATTTGGAGGTTTTTCAGGGATATTTTCTGAGTATTCTAATATAAGGGATCCTCAGTCTGCCCTGGCTCGCCACAGAGTAGTAATGTAATTAGGATTTATTAAGTTTCTTACAACAGTTAGTTTTCTTTTGTGAAAATTCGTTCACAATAGTGAACAGCTCAGCATTTCCTCGTTGTGCTGCTCCTCCCTTGTCTTCTGTCAACTCATATACGATGTGCAGTGGACATTTGCACTCTTGTGAAGTTTAGTGCGGTGTAGATACAGTTGTAAATTGGGACAAGAAATTAAACGAAACCAGTTACACTGTAATGAGCCACAAGAGGTCAATTGAACAAAAATACTCAGAAAGTACCCCTGAAAGGCCACCTATATGCGTATGTGAAAGTAGATCTGACACATTGTTGTAGAAACAGATATACGATAACGCCAGGCACGCACCTCAGGCAGCACTAAAAGTGATCCCTGTTCCTCTGTCGGTATCAAACTGATTGAAAGTACAGAATGTGGTGGTTTCGCTTGGCAATAGAGATTGAACAGTTCTTCCCCACACTTGTGACCAGGCCAGAGAGAGTGGCTCATTGTCATGCATCCCATTCCTAGACAAGCACCCTTTCGGGGTGCAATCTGCAATCCTTTGGCTTGTGGCTTTCCATTGGAACGGGAGGGGGGCAATTCTAAAAGAGAAAGAAACGTTTTCATAATCATTTTTTTATTCAGTTAAAAGTTTCGACTGACAAGAATGTTCCCTATCCTTAACTATCTCTCTCAGTTTGGCCTGGTATTAATTCGTATTGAACTTGCGACCCTCTTAAATAAATTGCGCAACTTGACCTGACTAAATACTGACAAAAAGGATGTCGTCGAGTTACATAACAAAATTATCCAACTCTGAAATAAATCTGACAGCTTTCGAACACAGCACAATGGCATGGAACGCAGCACATTTATTGCATTAAGGTGCTATATTCCGACGAACTGAGGTATCACCCTGTCCTAAACAACAGTGAAAGCGACTGCTTCTGACTGTCCGATTCCTGTGCCCGCACTTTCGGTAGACGCTCGTTGCTGCTCTGAAACTTGCCTACTTACTTGGACTAATATTGTCCTTAATACTCCTCCCTGTGAACTGCTCTGATATCATACTGCGTGCGAGTGAGAACAGCTGCTTGCCCACTGATCAAATAGAAACTGAGCCTACAACCACGCGAGAAAGAGAGCACTTCTAATGTCCAACTGCTGTTAGAGCTGCTTAATTTCCCCATTCTGCTTACAGAGTGATGAATATACAACTCACAAATACGTGCTGGTATATCTACTCGATAATCAATCGGAGTCTAACTGCCTTTGTCCTGCGCGCAAGATGTTTCAGACAGAGACACGTTCTCTCTACTCACGGAGAAGGTCCAGACCCGACAGCTCTATACACAAAACTGACAGCTCCACTATTGCAGAAGACCAGCAGAAGGATCGCACTTTCCTGTCCAATCACAGGGCTCGTCTCTAAACGAGTGCCTCTTTTCTACTTCGAGCCATACATCCTGCCGCCAGTCCACCTAGCAGATGAGTGGAAATTTCCAGCAAAACTCTCACTCCTGCCTAGTTTTTTCAGAATAGTCAATGCCTGTTTTTCCTTCAAATTTAAGCTGTCGCCGTTGGACTGTGACTGGGCTGAAGCCGTTTCGTCAACAAAAATCACTTCTCAGATCTTTCCGATTTTCGAGCTCCAGAGGAAAGGGCAGCTTGGCACCAAGACTATGTATCAACTAATAGCGCACATTTGAAAGGATTTCTTCGTGGTTTGGCACCTGGATCAAGTTTAGGTATAGATAACAGAGTGTTGAGAACACAACAAAAAGGAATGCGTTTTGTGAAAAATGGAACTCTGAAGGTTTTCCATTCTCACTCTTCGATAGAAAACAAATCATCGGTCCAATAACTCAAAAATGAAAGCATGTAACGAGCTTTACTATGATTTTATGGAAAGATATGAAGATTTAGGGCTGAGAACAACTGAACCGACGATTTTGCAACGAGCAGCAGGCTTCAGAAAGAAAGACATTCAAAGAGTTTATGATGGTCTAGGTGATTTGATGGGCAGGTTCAAGTTCATAACCATTTAAAGTCCTGTTAAATCCATTTTTTGCAATAAAAATGTGACTTTTTACTTATTATGGTTTCATGTCCGGTATAACCCCCAAAAATTTAAACGACCAAATGCAAAGGGTGGAAAATAAATAAAAATATCAACAAATGAAAGTCCTTATATAACATATTTTCATAATTCTAGTGAGCTACATATCTTGTACTGTTTAGTGTGAAGAATGTTCCAATACAATCTTCAGGACATATTATGATTTTTAAAAGGCTTAAGTGTCCGGTACAACTCACCCTCTCCTATATGTAAATGAAATGGTAAACTTATTTCCAGCCGTAACATCGGCGTATACGTAGAGCGGCTGATGTGAGCACACTGCTGTAGCATGGTGTGTGTAGTTCCAGGAGCTGTGTGGACGGAGCGCCTTGTACGAGCCAGGAGCACACTATGCAGAGCTGGCCAAGAACCCTGCAGACTGTGAGGAGGAGCTACTGGAGGATCCGTTCATGTTCCAGCTTTTCTACTCGCCGCACAGCATGATCGAGGTCGAGCGCAAGTCAACGGGCTCCATCGAAAGTGAAGATATGTACCAAGGTGAGCAGGTCTTCAGGATTTTCATCATTGTTTTCATTACGTAACTTTCATTCACATGAGTTCACATACTTTTATGCTTTCGCAGTTTGTGTGTGTGTGTGTGTGTGTGTGTGTGTGTGTGTGTGTGTGTGTGCGTGTGCGTGTGTGTGTGTGTTTGTGGTTGCGGTTTGTTACTTCGCTCTGAAGAAGAACAGAACACTGACTGCGACCGTTGCAACGTTCGTAATTTTGTTTATGTGACACTAGAGCACTCGGTGCCTCTAGTATACGGTGATTGATTACCTTTATGCCTTCCATTATTTGTAATTTTAAAATAAGTAAATATAATCCAGTTCACGTATGCCATAGCGGAAATAAGTCTTTCGTTGTATACCTCCTCAAGACAATCATTGGCACATGAGGTTCAAAGGATGGTAGGTAAGTGAAATGTAATATAGATATCTCATTGTAAAGAAGCTTGCGACTTTCTCATAGAACGCTATTTTTTCTATAGATTCTTCTCTCTTCGAGCCAGACACTAAGCAGTCGAAAGCTGCTCTGACACACAATTTTCGCTCTCTGAGGACACCTGGCCGTTGCCGAGAATGTGATTCGTACGTCTATTTCATGGGTGTGGAATGCATAGAGGTCAGTAATTTTGTTTCTTCGTGTCCACATAACATTACACGCTAATATAGTTTATACCAGATTAGATACTGTTATCGTTAAGAGCCACAGAGGCAAATTTATTACACGTACATACAATATCAGATCTCGTGCCATTTTACTTGTGCGTCTTCCTATATCAAATGTGATATGTAAGTACCTGACACTGATAGGATTCCTGCCAAGATACAGTGGATTCGAACGGGAGATCTTATGAAAAAAGCTTAATCAATGCGTTCAGGTTGGTGTCAGTCAACATACACCTAAAATACAAGATATATATTGTTTTATTTCTTGCGTAGCAAAAATTTTCAAACGGATGATAATGTTGTGCAATTCATTTAGATCACACTACCACTCATTACTGAACTAACTTGTAATACTCTGAATACCTACAACGACCAAAAGCTTACTTAGTAGCTGCCTTATAAATGGAACAAGTATAGTTTTTGCATGGTTGCATAGTTTACTATTTGCTTGTTTTATTATCTGGCATTTCCATCAGTGGACAAGTGACGTTAATTCTATAGGTGCACATTTAATAAAATTAAAACGTTCCAGTAAATAAGTTACTTGTTTCTATTTTCTACTATGTCCCATGCGCTTAGGTGTTACAGTCCATTTTCAAGAATTACAGTTTACGCTTTGACCTTGCAGTTGGTTTTGCTTCCCACGTAGTGTTAAAAGCGAGCCGGTTGTAAATTTTGCGAAAATGATAACATGGGTGGAACTGTACGTAAAAATAACTGTGGATTCTTTTGCATTGAACATTATCCATGTGTCATCTGCATCTGTGAAAAAAAATCTGCATTCACACTCCCGCTTGACAAAACTTCCAATTTTATCGACAACTACGACACTAATTGACTGCTCACTTGATTCACAGTTGTTGTTTGATAGGTCAACATTCCAGCCCTGTAAAATTCGTAAATGGTTCGTGGGAATAACGTCTATCGTTTATCCTCTGTGTAAGCTCAAATTTCAAAACTGTGTTATCTTACCGTCGTGATCATTTTGTATTATATACACATGGGAAGTAGTAATACAAGGACTGTTCAAAAAATTCCGGAACATTCGTAAATTCGCGCCAATGGTGTATTGGAGCGAAATGCGGTTGCCATCCCTGCATACGCCTGTGTTTAGTGTATAACTACCGGAAGTTTCATTGTTATATTTGTTAGTTATAGTTCAGTGCTGTATTGAGGAGAACGTTGTATCGCACAGTTAGCGAAATTCGAGACGGCAGAGTTAGAGAAGCAAAGCGTCTGCATTAAATTTTGCGTGAAACTCAAGAAAATCCTTACAGAGACACATTAAATGTTGCAGGAAGCAACTCGTACCCGGCGTTACGATTGGTTCACAAGGTTTAAAAATGGCCGGGCGGAAGTTGAAGATGCCTCTCGTTCAAGACGCCCTTCGGCGTCGACCGATGACACTCATGTCAGGAACATTAAGGAAATTATGCGTGCCAATCGAAGACTGACCGTCCGAGAGGTTGAAGAAGAATGTAACATTTCAGTTCGATCATGTCATGAAATCCTGACACAGCACCTAGAAACGCATCGTGTTTCCGACAAGTTCGTCCCTCATCTCATGAGTCAAGACGAAAAAGACCTTCGCCTCGCAATCTATAAAGAGCTTATACATCGCGCAAAGGAGAAGGAGATGTTTCTTAAGAAAATCATTGCTGGTGATGAGACTTGGGTCTACCGTTATGATGTTGGTATCAAGGTTCGATCTTCACAATAGGTCAAGAAAGGTTTTCTAAGACAAAAAAAAATCGTTAGTTCATATCAAACGTCAATGTCATATTGAAAATTTTCTTGGGATTTGAAGGATAAGTTCATCATTAATTCGTGCCACAGGAACAAACAGTTACTCGATGGTACTATCGACACGTGTTGCGACGCCTGTGAGGAAATGTGCGAAGAAAACGGCCAGGAATGTGGCGAGACAATTCACGGCTCTTGCATCACGATAAGCCACCTGCACATTCATCCCTGTTGGTGCGTGACCATTGCACAAGAACCGAACTCACTGTGCTGAGTCGTCATCCGTACTCTCCAGGTCTGGTCCCTGCAAACTTTTCTTTATTTCCAAAGCTGGAAACCCCGCTGAAAGGACGAAGCTTTGCAACAATAGAAAAGTTAAAAAAAAAATCGCAGACGGCGTTTCGCGCGATTCAACA
This sequence comes from Schistocerca gregaria, assembly GCF_023897955.1. Classification (NCBI taxonomy): domain Eukaryota; kingdom Metazoa; phylum Arthropoda; class Insecta; order Orthoptera; family Acrididae; genus Schistocerca; species Schistocerca gregaria. Next base: position 216,876,108 of record NC_064931.1, read on the forward strand.
AGAGGCGTGTGAAGACTGCTTCCGATAGTGGAAATAGCGCCGGGAACGGTGTATCAGTTGCGAAGTAGAATATTTCGAACCATGTACAACTACACTACTGGCCATAAAAATTGCTACACCACGAAAATTACGTGCTACAGACGCGAAATTTAACCGACAGAAGAAGATGCTGTGATATGCAAATGATTAGCTTTTCAGAGCATTGACACAAGTTTGGCGCCGGTGGGGACACCTACAACGTGCTGGCATGACGAAAGTTTACAACCGATTTCTCATACACAAACAGCAATTGACCGGAGTTGCCTGGTGAAACGTTGTTGTGATGCCTCGCTTGAGGAGGAGAAATGCGTATCATCACGTTTCCGACTTTGATAAAGGTCGGATTGCAGCCTATCGCGATTGCGGTTTATCGATATCGCGACATTTCTGCTCGCGTTGGTCGAGATCCAATGACTGTTACCAGAATATGGAATCGGTGGGTTCAGGAGGGTAATACGAAACGCCGTGCTGGATCCCAACGGCCTCGTATCACTAGCAGTCGAGATGACAGGCATCTTATCCGCATGGCTGTAACGGATCGTGCAGCCACGCCTCGATCCCTAAGTAAACAAATGGGGACGTTTGCAAGACAACAACCGTCTGCACGAACAGTTCGACGCCGTTTGCAGCAGCATGGACTATCAGCTCGCAGACCATGGATGCGGCTACCGTTGACGACGCATCACAGACAGGAGTGCGATGGTGTACACAACGACGAACCTGGGTGCACGAATGGCATAACGTCATTTTTTCGGATGAATCCAGGTTCTGTTCACAGTATCATGATGGTCGCATCCGTGTTTGGCGACATCGCGGTGAACGCACATTGGAAGCGCGTATTCGTCATCGGCATACTGGAGTATCACCCGGCGTGATGGCGTGGGGTGCCATTGGTTACACGTCTCGGTCACCTCTTGTTCGCATTGACGGTACTTTGAACAGTGGACGTTACATTTCAGATGTGTTACGACCCGTGGCTCTACCCTTCATTCGATCCCTGCGAAATCCTACATTTCATCAGGGTAATGCACTACCGCATGTTGCAGGTCCTGTACGGGCCTTTCTGGATACAGTAAATGTTCGACTGCTGCCCTGTCCAGCACATTCTCCAGATCTATCACCAATTGAAAACATCTGATCAATGGTGGCCGAGCAACTGGCTCGTCACAATACGCCAGTCACTACTCTTGATGAACTGTGGTATTGTGTTGAAACTGCATGGGCAGCTGTACCTGTACACACCATCCAAGCTTTGTTTGATTCTATGTCCAGTCGTATCAAGGCCGTAATTACGGCCAGAGGTGGTTGTTATGGATACTGATTTCTCAGGATCTATGCACCCAAATTGCGTGAAAATGTAATGACCTGTCAGTTCTAGTATAATATGTTTGTCCAATGAATACGCGTTTAGCATCTGCATTTCTGCTTGGTGTAGCAATTTTAATGGCCAGTAGTGTAATAAAAGGTAAGCATAGAGAAATGTGGACAAAGTTCCGGAATTTTTTGAACTGACCTCATATTTTGAATGACTGTGTCGGAGCCTGTGCTGTCGTAACTTTGACGCCAGTCACACCACTTTCGCAGTACCAGCCAATATAGTTGGACGAGCAGCTCCTTCTCACTCTCAAACTGAGTAAAGGCGCTTGTTATGACTAATGTGGCGCTACAAGTCGGCAGCTGTTCAGTCTTGTAACTTGAATTTTTCAGTCGTAGTTTCAAAAAATGTGCAAATGTGTGTGAATTCCTAAGGGACCAAACTGCTGAGGTCATCGGCCCCAGACTGACACACTACTTAAACTAGCTTGTGCTAAGAACAACACACACACCCATGCCTGAGGGAGGACTCGAACCTGCGGCGGGAGGGGCCGCGCTATTCATGGCGCCTCAAACCGCACGGCCACTCCGCGCGGCTAGTCACAGGTTCAATACCTCAATTTGACAGTAATGTGCTTCTCCATCTTCATTGAAAGTTAGCCTCATTTCAATAGAAAAACGATGCACATTTCAAAATACAGGTTATAAAGATTAATTGCGTTCTTAATTAGGTAAACTTAATTTCTTATTTGATGAGATCGCTCTGATCACAGGCGAGAGGCTCCATGTAGTATTTTTTACGTCTACAGAGTGAACACAATGGCCATCAACAAATTTTAGCATTTGTTTAGGGATATTTTCTGAATATTTTTTCGTAAGGGACCATAGTCTCCGTTACAGACTTAGAGATGTATTTTGTTAATAATATTTCGTCTTCTGTCACAAAATTTTGATATCTAACGTAATTACTGACCAATGCTTTTCAGAGGTACAACTGCATTTTCAAGGACAAAGACAATGGCGTTACATGTGCTTCAGCTTTTTACTCTACGGTTACAGAACGACACCGTTGTTAGTTCCAACGAGTAAACTGTCTCAGGCGAAATTAATAAGGAGAATCCTAGGGGAATGAAGTACTGTAATAGGTTACTTGTGTTTGACCACATAATATTCTTCCCCTGCATTGGCGAAAAACAAATAAAGTAGATTCCTTAGTAGGAGATCTATAAAACTTTTTGAAGCGATGATGCAGACAAAACAGTACGTCTGAGATGTCCTTTCACAGAGTGCAGAGAATAACGAGTTTCTCCATACAGGGGCCCTGTCAAATGGCCGACGCCGGCATACAAATGCTAGAACGCCCAATATATGTGACAGTCATGGAGCCAGTGACAGGCTATCATGCAGTCAGTGCCCTTCACTCAGTAGAGCATATAAAAGATGTGGCGTCTAGCTACCTAGACGTTTTCTGCGATAGTGGCGTGTTAGGCCGTTTACATGTAATTGTGTATGAGTGTGGGCCACGGAGCTCATTGTCGCATTTGGGATATAAGTTAGTAACGCGACAATAGTACATACGGTTCGGAGATGTGCTCTCGGTCTCGTTCCTTTTGCGAGTCTTATAACTGTGTTGCATCCTTAATCCCGTGGGCATGGAAATATTATTCCACAGCAGTAAAGTCATTTCCGCGTGGCAACGTCCATGTACCAGTGGACAGAGTCATTTCGCTTAGTGAATGGTTACTCTCTTCAGGCAAGCTATTTTTATTTACAAACTGTGAGAAATTGTATGTCATTCCGCACACTAATTACTAAGTAGCATATCATTGTTGTACAGCTGAGTCCAACTTAGTATTCATTATAGACATTGTTGAGATACTTTGTATGAAACGCTTGGACGTCTTTATGGATATTCTGGAAGTTAATAACAATCGGACTATCAATATACGCCAGCATTTATAATTTCAAAGATATAGCCAGTTTTCGTTAATCTTTTAATACAGATACAGGTCGATGCAACGTTCGAAATTTCGCAAGATGCGGCTGTCCAGTTAGCTACAGGATAGTAGTTTTGGCCGACTATTTTTTTCAGTTAACAGGATAAATTTAGATATTCACACACTCTGAGCGAGAAGAATATACGACAACATAAATGGTAGAACGGAAACTGTCTAATGACATTTGAGTAGCAAGCTAAACAAGCTCAAAACTTTATTGTGGCATTTCTGGTGTACAAGCTCCCTTTGCCCAGAGATAGTTGAGCTGCCACAAACAAATTTTGCAGCAACCTCTATCATAACAGTATGTACCGAAATGTAAGGAAATAAAACAGCGTAGTATATTATTGATACTCGTAAAAAATTCTCTGGACTACAACCAAGTTCTCTGATAATGCTTTGTGCCAATCACATCTCGTCAGTACTGTCCTCCTGCAAATACCATTTCAATGCCGACGGCACCCAGCTTTACCTCAGCGCCCTACCTAAAGATTTCGGTACTGTGGTCTTCCCGATGAATGATGGTATTTAGCGGTAAGGTGGACCCAATTCTTGAGACCAAAACTAAATGTGGAAAACTCCCACTTAATGTTAGTATCCCATCAAAAATAGTAAGTTCTGTACTACGTGAGAGTTACCACCTACTCTTCTCAATGGTATTCCAATACCATATCATAAAACAGTGGAGAACTTGGATATAACTTTGGATGGGCATCCCAACCGGTTAGGAAATACTGTCGCTACATGCAGGAAGACTTCCACTTTACTCTATGCCTTCAATATGCTTCGTAACAAATCTCAATTCGATGCGAAACTTAAATTTGTGCAGTCACTCGTTCCACCAATCCTCCACTATTTAGATGTAATCCAACACGCCGTATGTAGTGAGAAGTGTGGAGACGGTTAGAATTAATCATGAATGCTTGTGTGTGTACATTAGAAAAATCCGTTTATATGATCATTTGAGTGCTTCATACATTCAGTTAGGTTGGTTACGACCAGACAGTTTACGGGGCAATATTATGTTATGTGTAGTTCCTTGCTCGCCAGCGCGCATTTACACCATTACCTTGCATCAGAGATGTAATACGAAGTACGTGTCATCGTATCATAACAGCAACACAAGCTCTCACTTATTTGGTATCATAGATGTCTCCATCCATAAAACAAAGCATTCGCAAACTCAACGTCTCTTGAATAAGCTACGCTATACGTTGTGCACAGTTCACTGACTTACTGCTCTTACGAAGATGAAGCACTTCTTTCTCTCAACCGCATAACGTTTGTCAAAAATTAGCGTATATTGCCAGATAGCCCTCTTTCAAACAGTAATGGAAATGTACCCGTATTCATTTATGTCAGTCAAGCCTCTTTCATCTTTTTAGTAGTTGGGTTTCATCGCGTTTCTCTTTATATCCCCTTCTCTTACGTCCACTGCTACTAGTACTCACAGTTTAATCCTGCCTGCCTGTAATTCGTCTTTGTGAATTTCTCACGAAAGAATGTAAACACCTTTTTTCTCTGAACTATAGTAATTTACAAATGCTGTAGTCCATATTAGATGTAACTTATAAGGTGCTTTGAAGAAAATCTCAGATAAGTTGAATGCCCGATCAGATGTAAGAGAGGACCTGATGGCGTTAACCTTGCATTTTAAATAACTCAATAGATAAAAAGAAGTAACGCGAATATGTGGCTTCTGTGTTCCAGTGTGGAATGGTGTGTCACAAGAAGTGCGTTGTCGGGCTTTCTATCACGTGTGGTCATCGCCGTCTGCCTCGCAAAGTACCAGTGTTCGGAACAGACTTGAATAACTACTTGTCAGAAACGGCACACCTCATTCCGTTTATTATCTGTAAGTGTATCGATGAAATAGACGCCCGTGGTCGGCAGTCAAAGGTAAGTCTACTGCATACAATTTACACGCTTTCTCACAGCCACCTAACGTACGACATCGATCGAGAAGTTCATTTTTCTTTGTGCCTCAGGGCATCTACAGGGTGTCTGGAGTGAAGACAAAATTGGATAAGCTGTGCAACGCTTTTGAAATAGGTGGGGACCTTGTTGACCTCTCGGATATTCATCCAAATGTGATCGCAGATGTGCTGAAGATTTACCTACGGCAGCTCCCCGAGCCGCTGTTGTCCTTCAAGCTCTATCCAGATTTTGTGAGGTGAGCTTCTCTTGTTATTAACAGTGATATGTGGAACTATAATTTAGGTACATCACCAACTTAATACGTTACTGATTTTTTGCCGTGCTGAGCAGCTAAAGTATTTAATACTAGTCTGCGCTCAGTTTGCTCTGATCTTTCTACATTTTAATACCAAATTCTTTATGTTGGTCCAACTGTTTTGATAGTGTCAAAAGTACGAGGGGCATTCAGGCAGTACCACAATACATTTTCTTCTGAAAGCTGGTTGTTTTTATTCAGGTTTCCTATACACCTTATTATTTTCATTCATTTGGCTAAAAACCCTATTCTTCGACGTAACTTCCATTAAATATGAAGGCCTACTTACTGGGAGGGCCTGCGTGCCGACATGGTACCCTCCTGCTGGTCGACACTGGAGCCAACGTCTTACTTCTTCAGTAACCTTCCCATCATCCATGTGCTGCTTTCCGTGAAGTGCATCTTTCACTCGGCCAAACAGATGGAAGTCGGTAGATGCTAGATCCCGGCTTTAGGGTAGATGAGGAAGAACTATTGGATTAAGTTCTGTGAGTTCCTCTCGGATGCTTAGACTTGTTTCAGGCTTAGCAACAGAGGTGTCCAGTTGTGAAGAGGGGTGTTTCACTGTGATGCGTCGATAACCTCGAATAAGAGTGTCCTCATGTTCCTACATTGTAGGAGTTACAGCGGTGTGTGGCCGACCAGCACGCGGGCGTGGAGCAGGTTTGCGCGACCGTGCTACGATGATGACAGACGCTTCACCCAACAACAACTCACCGTGCATTCGTTCATCGCCAGGACTCCGTAGACTTTCTGCAAGCACCTATGAACAACTGTGATGCTCTGGTTTTCCGCCAGAAGAAACTCAGTGACAGCTCTATGCTGGGAACGCAGCTCCATTACATGCCCCATTTTGAAGGCTATGCATAGCGCCACCATCAATCAGAACTTCATGAAACTATAGAGGCTGAAGTGCGGATATACCACCATGTGCCATAACAAATTCTGCATTTTTCCAACCGTAGCGGAGAAAAAATTTGTTTGGTTTACTGACTTAATGCTCCCTTATGTACAATAACCATTCAGCTGATGTACGGAATGAAGCGACAGTGTTATTTGTTGAAGAATATAGGGTGGATGTGTTGAAGAAAAGTCAGAAAGAATCAGTTTATATCTACAATGTTGGGACAGGACGAAGAGAATACTTAGGTTGAGGCGACGTGTTAGTCGTTTTTCGATAGCTTCGCGTAAGTTATTAATTCTATCTCGGTTTTCACGTCACTTAGGGACAGGCCAGTCTACAGGGTTTCCGCTAGCTAGCGATTATCAGACATCGTAGATGGGGACGATAACCCATCTCTAGTATCGAACTAGTGGCTGCAGACCATTGAAAGTATATCAGTCTGAAGTTTCAGAAAGCTATAATACAAATGTCGAATGGAATAGAATGCCTAGTAGATGCCCAGAGCTGGAACCTGTTATTTGCTGACAAAAGTGATCTTCCAGATGTCAGCTACACATCTTTAAACCATCTTCCAGAAAGAAAACTTCTCCCTAGGGCCTATAAAATTCTGGTTGCCCAGGTGGTGACATTTTGTTTGACAGTCGTCAAGTCAGCTACGAAAACGGTTCTTCAGAGTGACTTATATTACTGTGTAAAAACTTAGAGCTGAAGCATTCCCCTTGATTTTCTACTTATTTGAGATGTATTTCATCTAGTAGTGTGCCTCATCCTTTCTGGGATTAGAACCTTATACTTCACTGGTGTCCAATGGTGCAAATATTTTACATCCTTACTTTTCACAAAATATTAATCTCTGCCAATGGACTGTTCTTGATTCATCGAAAATAATTCACGTCTCACCTCCTGCGTTACCCCTTAATAATATTAGAATTGTTATAATTCACCATCCAGTCAAATAACAATCAGTCTGCCTTCAAACTTTTCCATGCCTCTTTTATGACACAGATGTTACATTCTGTTGCGGTTTCATAATAAATATAGATTGATGTTTAAAAGTGAAAGGCAAACAAACTGGGTTTTGTGTCCCTACTCTTTGTTGATTAATGACAAAGCTTATTAAACAACAGCTTATTAAATTAGCATCAGATAACAAATGTCTAGCGTCCGTGAAGACAATAGTGTGCTATAAACCAAATCTTGTAGACTAAAGACGTTAAGTACTACACAGAATATTTTGTCATATCTTTAGGCAGGAAATGTCTAATCGAGTGGACATTACACGTTCTATGTTACAACTATTAGGGGCTTTAACTACCTATAGTGTGATGCATTTGAATAGGGAAACAAATTGAGAGAGACTACATTACAAGTAATTGATAGGCACCGCACGAGAGTCGCAGTTAAGAACCAGCATCATATGATCTCTGATTTCTAATACACAATGACACAAAATTATTTTTTCTCTGATGAGACACACATGATTATGTATAATATAGGAGATGATTTTCTCATGACATTATAACGATACATTTATTTTAAACTACAGTGTGATAATTAAATGGGACATATTCAGATCAAAATTTATTGCCATATTAAAACACACAATTTCTATGACTGTAGTATAATTAAATTCTAAAAAATTTAACACAGGTACTGAGTTAGGTGATACAGTGCTTACACTTGCATTAGGGATAAGTATGGTTCAAATCGCCATCCAGCCTTCTAACCATCCAGATTTAGGTTTCCCATGATTTCCCTGAATCAGTCCAGGAAAACGCCAGGATGATTCCCCTGGAAAGAGACTGGTCAATTTCCTTCCCCATCCTTCCATAATCTGAGCTTCTGCTCCATCTCTAATAACCAAACTGCAGACATGGAGTTAAACTCTAACCTTCCTTCCTTCCTTCATTTCGTAACACAGGGAAGAGAGAAATAAATTATATTACCCAGAATATATGAAATAGACAAACATATATAAACATAAATCCCACAAATCACATTCAAACTACCCACAATTGTAGTAGATCTATGAGTGTTTTGGTGTAAAGAGCATTTCTGAGTTAAATTTCTAGGATGCCAACCTAGAACCTAGTTTCTCACTGTCCCCAACTAAAAAATAGCATTTCCCTATATCCAAAAGTTAAATTCTACACAATTACAATGGAAAAAAATGGTGAACAAGGCTGAGTTATTTAAAACCCTTAGAAAATTATAGCGCAGCAAATCCTAATTAAAAGGAAATATGAAAATGTTTAAATTTATTCAAATTCAAAAACATGAGGTGGATGAACATTATTTACTTCTTTACTGCGATACACAAAATGTAAAGTTATAGGTCTATCGAATTTATCATCATCATCTTTAAAAATTTTAGTATAACTATCTGGAAGAGTTATTTTATAATTTTATCTACAGGTAGTAAAATTTTATCTCAAAATTTAGTAGGTAAATGTTCAGCTTTTGAAATTACACAAGACTTATGTTTGTTAAATTCTGATAATTTAATGAAAACTTTTAATGAGGCATTACTATAATTATTAAGTTCACTTAATAGGTTTTCAGTGTTACAGTTCTTGGATATTTTTATTTATATAGGGAAAATTTTAAGAAAAGATTAAATTTTTTCCATAAATTTGGAGAAAATTTTAATTTTTGAACAACAAAAAGATCACAGTTTCGATCTTCTCCAATTTTATGAAAATAATTCAAAAGGGAACGAAAACAAGAGGTTAAGAGATCGTTGATTTTTTTCTAAATTTTCATTCATTTGCTTAATCAAAAATCTTCAATAAGTATACTATGTTGGGAATCAGAAGAGAAGCAATAGTATTATTTGGAATCTTCCCATTAAAGAATGCACATAATTTCACTGTAATTTTTTGAGTATTTAAACATTCATACTTCCAGTCACATTAATCACATAAATCCGATATTTTTGAATAAAATTGAAAGGACTCACATTTACATAATTATTTAATAGTGTTATTTTTTAAAATCTCTAAGACAATCATAAGCTTTTAAGAAGTTATTTGGTGGTACAAGGTTTTCATCACAAATATAAATTCTTCTATTGTGCTTGGTTGTTTGTGTAGTAATCTAGAAAGATTTTTGATCCCACAGTATTATTTTTATTATTTAAATTAACATTAACTTCCTAGTCTTGTGTATGGTAAAGAGGATATACAATCATTTCTTCATCTTCGTCACTGTTTTCTATGCATAAACATTTGTGAAATAATTGATTTCTTTTCAATTTTTTGAATATATGTTAGCTGGACAAGAAATTTAATTTTCTCTCTTCCAAAATTTTCATCTAATTCTAATCCATTAACATTATATTTACTAACTCTTTCTGCATCATGTTCTACAGGCTATAATGATGATTTTACTAAATAATGAAAACCATTTTGATTGTTATTTTTTCTGTTCACTACAGTTATTTTACCTTCAATTATTTCTGGTACAACAGTATAACAAGAACCTAAAATTAGATTGTGTCTATTAGCATTTACTTCTGAATTATCTGTATAAAATAAAAACTAACCATATTGTTTCGTTTGCATACCTTTCATTTCAGTTAACAGTTTATTCGTTGATTTTTGATAATAATCTTATCAATTGGTTGTTCTTCATAAAACTTCATTAGTTGTTTTAAAATTTATCTCTCATACTTCTTCTTGTCTTTTAAAATTGACATAAAAGTTCATATTAACTTTGATCTTCTTTGAATTAAAATATTCTATAATTTGGTGATTATTTTAGCCTTAACTTGATTACAAATTATTGAGGCACCAAAATTGTATGTATTTTATTACTTCGATGAGTTATTATTGTTGATGCAAAAGCAGAAGCTCTCCTAAAAGTGCATTTGTTGATCTGAAAAAATCTTCATCAATTTAGAAAATTGAAATGTGGTGAATTTTTCTGATTACTTTTTGTTTAATTTTTTGATATTTATCTAGTCGGAGTTTTTGGAAATAATTCTTATTATCATTATACTTAATTTTATTCTCAGATCTATGCTCAGATTGATTATTTGTTGTTTATTACGAAGAGAATATTTTTTTTAATTTTTCGTTTTACAGATTTGTTGAACTTCTTTTAAGGATTATTTACTGAAATCGTTATCATTATTAATTTGAACTTCAGTTCCTTTAAAAAGATCAATGAATGGCCATTTTTTCATTTTGCATAATTTCTTATTATTTTGCTCAACAGATTTAATGAAGAGGTTTTGCAGATTTTTACTGAATTCATTACTGTTTTCATCGTTATTAATATTGCCAACAGGATCTGCAACAAGATCAGTGAACTGGCTTTTTTTAACTTTATAATAATTCTGCATTTTTTCTGCTTTAGGAATTGATCAAAGTTATTCTAATGTTTTATGTTTTACTTCGTTTTTATTTCTTCCTTTATACATTTCTTTCCTATTAAAATGTTCAATAAATTGAAACAGTTCTTCTCTAGTTACATTTGAATAACCAATTCTTTACAATAATTTTCTAAATCTTTTAAACTCAATCTAACATACCTTTTCAATAATTTTCTAAGTTCTTAAAGAACTCAGCTTTGCCCATTATTTTTTTCATCGCATTTATAGAGAAAGAAATTGTATTTTTTTATTAAAGTGTTTACTGTTAGAAGTACCTTTTGAAATTTTATGTTTGGAGGTTCTTATGTATAAAGATTAAAATTTATGAGATTTGAAATTGTTTTAATGATAATTTGGCTTTTTCAATATAGACAAATAATATTTTTGGGTCTTATTTATAAAGACTATTTTTTTTAGATTTTGAAAATTTTTAAATCAGAAAATGATAATTTTTTTCTCAATTGGGCACATGTAATTTTTTGGTTCTTATTTATAAAGTACAAATTTATTAGATTTGAAAATTTATAAATGAGAATTTTTTTAATATGAAACTGAGATTTTTAAAATTTTATATTTTAATGCAAATTAAGGTTTCCTTTACTATAACTTTCTAAGTTTTTTAAATATCTCTTTTTTCACAATTTCTCTTTTCATTGTGTTAATGTAGGTTTTAATTTTTGGATATAGGGCAATGGGATTTCTTTGGTTGGGGGAAAAGTGAAATTGGGTTCTTGATCGTCATCTTGGAAATTTGACTCAAAAATGCTCTTTGCACCAGAACTCTGATAGATAGTACTCAGATTTCATTTAAACTACATTCTAGCAAATAAAAATGTTAATACAAAGGACTGAATGCCAAATAATTAAATACTGTTTTAAAAAATATATGTTAATCACAATAAAACATTAACAGTAGACCAGTAACATTATAGTAGACTAGCACATAATGTATGATAACCAAAGTCTACTATAAAACATTTAGAAATTACAGTAGGAGGTAAAGTGCAACTCACACAAAATTGCTACAGCTTCCACTACACAAATGATAATATCAAAATACAATGAAACTATTTTCACATTTCTCAGTTTTGATTAAAAAGACTAGTGGCACACATCTTCACAGATTAAAGGTGTGTGCCAGATCGGGACTCGTATCTGTGATCTTTGCCTTTCACGGGCGAGAACTCTACCAGAGACGAGGTACTGGCATAAGTAAGGCTTTACGGACGGGTGAGTCATGCTTCGACATCTCAGTTTGTAGAGTACATGACCCAAAAGGCAAAGGTGATAGATTGGGGTTCAGATCAGACATACTGTTCTAATCTGTCAGGAAGTTTCAAATCAGCGCATAGTTCGTTACAGAGTGAAAATTCATTCTGCAGTTGCGTAATTTTGTTACATGCATGTGAGTGGTTGTTTCGATTTAAAAGACGATGCTGTTTGAAATGCTAAGATGATGGAAGTTGTGCTTGTGTAAATGGGTAAGGTCCTGGAAAAAGCAGAGGGGAGTGTTGATCATGTCACGAATGCAAAAGAGAGCAGGACAGTTAAAGGCGTTAGGACAAGTTTTACAAAAATCTACAGAGAAATAGGAGGAATATGAGGAGACGACAGATGTAGGTGAGGAAGACAGATGACTGTACACGGTGATTAAAGTGTTTTACGGCATACATAGTGTAGGAGAAGTTTGGAGGTGTGAAGATAAACGTAATGTTGATAAAGATAATGACCGCGTTGCCCATGTATATAGTGTGCTCTCAAAATCTCGACTCGAGGTGAGACCAGGGTGGAAGCAGTTCAATCACTTACACTTTTTTGCGCTGGTCTGTGTGGAGTACAAATCAAGCAAACAGTGGGCGGTTTTGTCAATGTACAGAAGCAATAATATGTATGTTGCAGGCTGGCCAAAGAATTCGCTTCTGACGAAGACCTCGACCGGGCGCGGTGCGTGCAGAGCTTCCGGGAGCTAGTGGCGCGGCTACCCAAGTCCCACTATCTGACCCTGGCGGCGCTCATGCTGCACCTCAAGAGGGTGGCCGACGAAGCGGACGTCAACAACATGCCCGCCAGCAACCTGGGCATCGTGTTCGGCCCCACGCTACTGCGCCCAGACGAAAGCATGCCATCCATGAACTCTCTGGTCGATACTGTGAGTACGCTTACTGCTGTGTGAGGAAGATTCGACTAAATTAACCTGTCCACCGTAGTCCCACATTAGACTTTTCCTTCACTCCAGAGATCGGAAGTACGATATATAGTCCTGAGTAACTGAACTGAATTTGTAGTACCGCGTAGTACCTACACTACTGACCATTAAACTTGCTACACCACGAAGATGACGTGCTACAGACGCGGAATTTAACCGACAGAAGAAGATGCTGTGATATGCAAATGATTAGCTTTTCAGACCATTGACACAAGTTTGGCGCCGGTGGGTACATCACAACGTGCTGACATGACGAAAGTTTACAACCGATTTCTCATACACAAACAGCATTTGACCGGCGTTGCCTGGTGAAACGTTGTTGTGATGCCTCGCTTGAGGAGGAGAAATGCGTATCATCACGTTTCCGACTTTGATAAAGGTCGGATTGCAGCCTATCGCGATTGCGGTTTATCGATATCGCGACATTTCTGCTCGCGTTGGTCGAGATACAATGACTGTTACCAGAATATGGAATCGATGGGTTCAGGAGGGTAATACGAAACGCCGTGCTATATCCCAACGGCGTCGTATCACTAGCAGTCGAGATGACAGGCATCTTATCCTCATGGCTGTAACGGATCGTGCAGCCACGTTTCGATCCCTAAGTCAACACATGGGGACGTTTGCAAGACAACAATCATCTGCACGAACAGTTCGACGCCGTTTGCAGCAGCATGGACTATCAGCTCGCAGACCATGGATGCGGCTACCCTTGACGACACATCACAGACAGGAGTGCATGCGATGGTGTACTCAACGACCAACCTGGGTGCACGAATGGCATAACGTCATTTTTTCGGATGAATCCAGGTTCTGTTCACAGTATCATGATGGTCGCATCCGTGTTTGGCGACATCGCGGTGAACGCACATTGGAAGCGCGTATTCGTCATCGGCATACTGGAGTATCACTCGGCGTGATGGCGGGGGGTGCCATTGGTTACACGTCTCGGTCACCTCTTGTTCGCATTGACGGTACTTCGAACAGTGGACGTTACATTTCAGATGTGTTACGACCCGTGGCTCTACCCTTCATTCGATCCCTACGAAACCCTACATTTCAGCAGGATAATGCACGACAGCAAGTTGCAGGTCCTGTACGGGCTTTCTGATTACAGAAAATGGTCGACTGCTGCCCTGTGAAGCACGTTGTCCAGATCTCTCACCAATTGAAAACGTCTGGTCAATGTTGGCCGAGTAACTAGCTCGTCACAATACGCCAGTCACTACTCTAGATGAACTGTGGTATTGTGTTGAAGTTGCATGAGCAGCTGTACCTATACACCCCATCCAAGCTCTGTTTGACCCAATGCCCAAGCGTACCAAGGCCGTTATTACGGCCACATGTGATTGTTCTGGGTACCGATTTTTCAGGATCTATGCACCCAAATTGCGTGAAAATGTAATCATATGTCATTTCTAGTATGATATATTTGTCCAGTGAATACCCGTTTATCATCTGCATTTCTTCTTGGTGTAGCAATTTTAATGTGCAGTAGTGTATCTATTATCCTGATTATGAGGGCGACACGTCGTGGATCGTCTCCAGAAGACTGTAAAAGAATTGAGGAGCCATTCTCAATCATGACCGTTCAACTGCCGCCCGCAACATAATGAAATTGGTCGCAGCTGACTCCAAGGAGCACACGTCTCGCTCGAGGGCGTCCCAGATTTACACAATAGGACTGAGATCAAGTGCACTAATAGAACGGGTTGCACAAAAGTGTTCACATGTGTGTGAAGTGTTGCTCAAATCATTCTAACTCAGTTTAGGAGTATCGAAATGATACACTGTTCAGTTGTAGGTGCAGGTCACCTGTGGATTGCTGGATATGAACAATGGGACTCAGATCAACAATGGGACTCAGATCTTCAGGTAGTAGTGTGAGGCGATAGTAGATGTACCCCTTTCCACACATGTAAACCGATTTCATGAGAATAACTTCATCACGTGCCTCCACTGTGTCTTGTTACCAAGTGTGACAATCCCGGTATTGTTTCTGCAGCCATGTTAATATATGTGCGGTTTTACGCGTAGTTAGCCAGATGTATTATCGACTCCAAAACATCCGAACGATCTTAACTGCTATGATAATGCCTGTCTCTGGAACATATGTGTAATATCGTGTGGTTTAAAATGCTTTCGCTTGATTTGAACGCAGCCCACATAACGTAGTTTTCCTGCAGTTCCTCTGATGTTCTTACGGTACAGTCGTTTTATTCCACAAAATGCTTACCACAAGAGATCACTAGAGGTCACTGCTCTTTATAGAAATCAGTCTATATGAAAATTAATACCACCTTACTACAAATATTATTTCTGGAGTTGAGACAGTCCGTAGCGTTTGTAAACTAAACTTTACTACAATTTAGTGACTGTTTCAAATGTACCACCAACCTCATTTGTACCTGCTACAAAAATAACTCCAGTAACTCACGCACATAAATCATTCAGTAATTCTCAGTTAAAAGTAAATATTTTTATGAAAAAATAAAAAAATACTTAGACTGATATAGTTCTGTGAAAATTCCAAATAGCCGGTCCGTGTGGCCGAGCGGTTCTAGGCGCTCCAGTCCGGAACTGCGCTACTGCTACGGTCGCAGGTTCGAATCCTGCCTCGGGCATGAATGTGTGTGATATCTTTAGGTTAGTTCGGGTTAAGACAAGTAGTTGTAAGTCTAGGGGACTGATGACCTCAGAAGTTAAGTCCCATACTGCTCAGAGCCCCATAGGACTTACAACCATTTGAACCAATTCAAAATATTTTTGCTCTCTTAAGCCTTTCCGACCACCTATTAACCGATATTCACTTGGTGACAGGTTTTTGATAAAGTGGTTAAAAAACTAATCAGTGAACATAAACATGATTAACATCAGCAAGCGCCGTATAGAATCCTCAACGTGAAAAACCTATCTCTAGAAATTGCACTATAATCATGACATGTCGTGATTCAATGTGCAGTTAGAAAGTCCGTTATTGCCTTTGTTATCTAGCATCAAGTGACACTAAAAGTCTTAAGGTACTCATATGCATTTGTTTGAAATTTATGTGGGAAGACAAACTGTTTTGTTATGAATCTGGATTCAAATGCAGTACCTATTGCCAAGAAACCAAAATTTCGTGCCTAACCGAGAATCGATCAAGGCACCGCTTTTCATTGGTGACTAGGCATAAAGACACGTGAAACATCAAACTTTTCACCAATATCAGTTAATAAGTCAGAACTTGAAAACAAATGACGAATTTTTTTTCTGCCCCAAAATCCTATCAAGCGCCTATTGTCCCTCTTAACTAACCACAAAAGATTTTTAATATATTTTCATTCGCAAGTAAAAAGGGTGCATGTGTTTATAATTGGAATTCACTGATGTAAATTTTTATGACTGTCGGGGGATCGAACACATCACCTAATCGGATTATTACCTGCCCGCATCTCGTGGTCGTGCGGTAGCGTTCTCGCTTCTCGCACCCGGGTTTCCGGGTTCGATTCCCGTCGGGGTATGGGTTTTTTCTGCCTCGTGATGGCTGGGTGTTGTGTGTTGTCCTTAGGTTAGTTAGGTATAAGTAGTTCTAAGTTCTAGGGGACTGATGACCTTAGATATTAAGTCCCATAGTGCTCAGAGCCATTTGAACCATTTTTTCTTAATATCTAAGCACAATCAGACGTTTGGTATATTTTCACCAGTTGCGACATGACGAAACGTTTTTCAACTCGATACCTTTCGACCTACGAACAGTTTTTTTCACCTGCAGCTGTATGTGCGCATATTTGACAGAAAAGTTTTGTGCTAAATGGGTGTCCAACCCCACACACATCACCACGAATGTACGGTAATTATCGAATTCTTTTTCTTCGGTAGCTAGAACTGGCATATTACGGTAGAAAGTTCTATGCTGACTCCGAAGAGACATTAAGTAGAGAATTCTTTTTCGCCAGTAGCTAGGAGTGGCGTTTTGAACTTGAAGTGATGTGACGAAAAGATCACTGTCTGGCTGGGAGTTGAAACCAGCACTTATCGTTATTGTTTGCAACACACGAAAAGACTTGAAAATAAAAAATTTTTCACAAGTAGTACGATGTACACGTGCTATGGCTTGAAATAGCATGATAAATATTTTCGAGACGGGTCAGGATAGAACCCAGGTACGTGCATTTCATGGACATCTAGCAGCGCTTTCAATCTTGGGGAAAACAGCAAAATTGTGGAACTGTATCGTCTGGAGAGGCGATCTCAATTTAAATCAAAGTCCAGTGAACGGGTGTCATGTTTATTGTGGATTCTGAAACACGATGCAACCAGATTTTCTTCAGTTGGTGTTACCACAGGTGAAGGAGTTGTGTTCTTGTCTTTTGAAAACGGTCGCCTCAAGTGAGAATCGAACCTGTACCATGCACATACGAAACTCGTATCAATCAACCACACCACTGAGGCAGTGTCATGATTGTGTTGCAACCGAAGGTACGCCGCACTCTACGAGAGTTCTGACTTCCTCAGGGTGGATTCCTGCCTGTTCAATACATTCATATCCTGGCTCTGTTGTAATATTCTTCGACCACATCGGCCTTCACCAACAGCTTGGTTACTCAGTGCGTACTTCTGACATGACTAATACCTCACGGGCGCTAAAGACTACACTGTTGAGCGCCCATAACACCATATCCTCCTAATACCTCAGGTAATTCTATAATTCAATGAGCGTTTGTATGATACTGAAGTCATCACAAAAAGCAGTTCATATGCGGGTTTAACTGCTAATTGAATACGGTTAATTTAAGACTCTAGCATCAAAAAGAGCTTACATGATAGACATGGTGAAGAAAAACTGGCTCTAAATTATCAGCGAGCACCTACCACGAAAATTACGCTAATCGAAGTGGAATGTAAAAGCGCTTCTTGCCATCAATACTTCGATTCGAATTCGTTTGGAAATTTTCAGGGTCTCAACAAATTTCTTAGTCCGCGAATTGCTAATGCAGAGTATGAAGTTATCAGGTAATTCCATTATATTATCGTTATTTCTATTACTTCCTGCATTCACCCGCTGCTGCTGTTGTGCCTGCAGAAAGCATTCAATGCAATTTGGTCATTATTGGATCAGTTTCTCAATAATAGGTAATTATTTGGTCGTTTCCATATTCAGGAAATACTTTTGACTTTAATATTGGACATCTCCAGAGGCACGTTGATTACATTCGAACTAAATTTTTTTGATGAACTCGTTCCTTGACAACAGAAATCACGTTGAATTACTTCATTTATTTGTGCTTAGCGAGGACGCTCGTAAAAAGCTCAGACTGGCGGTATATGATAATTCAAAAGCCTGATGATGTAAATTGCCTATGTTAACTGTCATGGTCATTCTTTACAGATAACTTGTTCGACTTGGGCGAGGTTTCAGCGGAATTAGTTTCAATTTAGATTCCTCTTCAACGACGTATAGAAATATTTCTCAGTTAGAAACTTCACGACCGATTCAGCGACCTTATATTTATTCGCCCACGAAACATTCTACATCTGTGGAATAACAGTTTCAGTGAACTGATTTATCGAGTATTGTGGTACGCAATGCTCCTTATCTCTTGAAAATACCCAGTTGCCTTATTGTGCTCCATAACTGCACTGTAACAGTAATTTCGAGGACACGAAATGCTTACGACTGCAGAATTTAACAGTGCCGTGGCTTCCAGTTCCCTCTGTACGCTAAAACTCCACCCATAGACCCTGGATGGCCAATTGGTACCACTGACCGGCATGTCATCCTCAATCAGGAGCGTCGTTGGATATGGTATGGAGGAGTATGGAATCAGCCCACCACTCACGAGCCTGAGTGCCCCCTCTTCCCGTCCTCCCACCAGGATAAAATCTCTGGCATACCAGGATTCGAACCATTGTCTTCCACATAGCAGCCCGCCACGCTGACCACTCAGCTATGGAGGCGGAGTAGTTCTGCGTAGTGCGGCTGGTCCCGGCGGAGCTTCGAGTCCTCCCTCGGGCATGGGTGAGTGTGTTTGTCCTCAGGATATTTAGGTTAAACAGTGTGTAAGCTTAGGAACTGATGATCTTAGCAGTTAAGTCCCATAATACTTTACACACATTTGAATATTTTGAAGTTCTGCGTATACCTGACCTATACTGACCCAGCATCAGTTCATGTCCCCGGTACTGCAAAATATATACTGACACCAGCTGTGTGCTCGTACTGCCAACTTCATTGTACGTTCCAACTGATTTTGTAATCACTGAAATAAAAACGCGTACCGGCTGAACATGAGATGTTTTATTTTGTTCCATTTTTCCTTCTGGGAGTTTTTGTCAACCAGCATATTCCCTTTAAACCAGCGAAATGAGGTAAAACGCATCTGCTAACCGATTCACAAACCGCCAAATCGCTGTTCGGTACTGTTAAGGACATTTCTTTTAACGTTCTTCGTATGGGAACTACTTTCATTTTCTCTACAAAAGTCTTAAGCGACGAAGTTTACAAACTTCCCAAATAAGAAAAGCTCATTGGCCAGATAGGAAGAGGTTTAAACACATCCCGCACCTTCTGAGCCAGTTTGGTCTTTTCGTCAGACAGCAATACATAAGTATTTTGTACAAAATCAATTTTCTGCAGCTATGGAAATCATTAGTTAAAATTGTATTTAACACCTAAGGTTGCAATACTGCTAAAAATCTAAAATCTATTATCAACCGAAGATTAAGTTTATGGTCAAACTGGCCTTATTTGTACCACAGAATTGAGTGGAGTCAGTTTGTCATCGCCTTCCTCCAGCGTCCATTCGAAGCCATATACACATACAGGTTGTTTCCGTAAGAGAGTGCAAAAATTTGACAGGACAATGGAGACTGAACAATTTGACGTATGAAGCGTGGGGTCTGAGAAGCCAGCTTAAGGAGATTAAAGGACTAAAATCACGTTACTGTGTACTTTTTTATTTTCATTATTTACACTACTGGCCATTAAAATCGCTACACCAAGAAGAAGTGCAGATGATAAACGGGTATTCATTGGACAAATGTATTATACTAGAACTCACATGTGATTACATTTTCACGCAATTTGGGTGCATACATCCTGAGAAATCAGGTCCCAGAACAACCACTTGTGGCCGCAATAACGACCTTTATACGCTTGGGCATTGACTCAAACAGAGCTAGGATGGCGTGTACAGGTACAGCTGCCCATGCAGCTTCAACACGATACCACAGTTCATCAAGAGTAGTGACTGGCGTATTGTGACGAGTCAGTTGCTCGGCCACCACTGACCAGACGTTTTTAATTGGTGAGAGATCTGGAGAATGTGCTGGCCAGTGCTGCACTCGAACATTTTTTATATCCAGAAAGGCCCGTACAGAGCCTGCAACTTGCGGTCGTGCATTATCTTGCTGAAATGTAGGGTTTCGTAGGGATCGAATGAAGGGTAGAGCCACCGGTCGTAACACATCTGAAATGTAGCATCCACTGTTGAAAGTGCCGTCAACGCGAACAATAGGTGACCGAGACGTGAAACCAATGGCACCCCATACCATCACGCCGGGTGATACGCCAGTATGGCGATGACGAGTACACGCTTCCAATGTGCGTTCACCGCGATGTCACCAAACACGGGTGCGACCATCATGATGGTGTAAACAGAACCTGGATTCATCCGAAAAAATGGCGTTTGGACATTCGTGAACCCAGGTTCGTCGCTGACTACACCATCGCAGGCACTCCTGTCTGTGATGCAGCGTCGAGGGTAACTATAGCCATGGTCTCCAGGCTGATAGTCCATGGTGCTGCAAACGTCGTCGAACAGTTCGTGCAGATGGTTGTTGTCTTGCAAACGTTCCCATCTGTTATCTCAGGGATCGAGGCGTGGCTGCACGATCCGTTACAGCCATGCGGATAAGATGCCTGTCATCTCGACTGCTAGTGATACGAGGCCGTTGGGATCGAGCCCGGCGTTCCGTTTTGCTCTCCTGAACCCACCGATTCCATATTCTGGTAACAGTCACTGGATCTCGACCAACGCGAGCAGAAATGTCGCGATACAATGAACAGCTATCGCTGTAGGCTGCAATCCGGAAACGTGATGGTACGCATTTCTCCTCCTTACACGAGGCATCACAACAACGTTTCACCAAGCAACGCCGGTCAATTGCTGTTTGTGTATGAGAAATCGGTTGGAAACTTTCCTCATGTTAGCACGTTGTAGGTGTCGCCACTGGCGCCAACCTTGTGTGAATGCTCTGAAAAGCTAATCATTTGAATATCACAGCATCTTCTTCCTGTCGGTTAAATTTCGCGTCTGTAGCACATCATCTTCGTGGTGTAGCAATTTTAATGGCCAGTAGTGTAGTTACAGTTAACTTCAAATAGTATCACTGACACAAAGAACCTACTACTCTACATCTGCATTCACATGGTTACTCTGCAATTCACACTTAAGTGCCTGGCAGAGGGTACATCGAACTATTTTGATACTACTTCTACCATTCCACTCTCGAGTGGCGCGTGGGAAAAAGGGACACCTAAAACTTTGCTTTCGAGCTCTGATTTCTCTTATTTTATTATGATGATCATTTCTCCCTACGTAGGTGGGTGTCAACAAAATATTTACGCATTCGGAAGAGAAAGTTGGTGATTGAAATTTCGTAAATAGATCTCGCCGCAAAGAAAACCGCTTTGTTTCCAATGACTGCCACCCCAACTCGCGTATCATATGACTGACACTCTCACCCCTTTTGCGCGATAACACGAAACGAGCTGCCCTTCTTTGCACTTTCTCGATGTCCTCCGTGAATCCTACCTGGTAAGGATCCGATACCGCGCAGCAATATTCCAGCGGAGAAAAGACAAGTGTAATGTAGGCTGTCTTTTTAGTGGGTTTGTCGCATTTTCTAAGTGTTCTGCCAACAAATCGCAGTCTCTGTTTCGCCTTCCCCACAATATTATGTATGTGGTCATTCCAATTTAAGTTGCTCGTAATTGTAATTCCTAGGTATTTAGTCGAACTGACAGCCCTTAGATTTGTGCGATTTATCGTATACCCAAAATTTATCGGATTTCTTTTAATACCCATGTTGATGATCTCGCACTTTCCTTTGTTTAGTGTTATTTGCCACTTTTCGCACCATACAGAAATTCTCTCTAGATCTTTTCCAAATGGAACTCGATGATTTACCGTCTGTCACTACGAACTATTTGTACTGTATATTAGAAAATGTGCTGTAACTGATGGCCGTCAACCTCATTGCAAGCAAGATATTGACGAACATGATTCTGACGCACCCTGACAAATATCCCTGTTGTGTTTAGAATGACATCAGAGGGAGCTACAATTCTGGCAACTAATTCCATCCCCTTATCCACTAGGGTCTCATACACAAGTGACTTTACCTTCACTCATAGGAAATAATAAGGGGAATTCAGGTCAGGTGACCTCGCAGGCCATTGAATAGCACCTCCCCTTCAAATCCAACTACCACTATATACAGCACTCAGATGGTTGCGGATATCCGCACTGAAGTGAGGCGGTGCACAATATTGTAACCACATCCTCTCACGAACAGCCAAGGGTGGCCACTCAGACGGCTAGGTAGAAGATACAATATAATGAGATGGTCCTCTTTGTTTCCTTGCGGGAAATAAAGAATGTATACGTGAATAAACAACACAGTACGTGTATACTTGTAAGCGTGTTAGTTGTACATCAGCTGGAAAACAGTAATGCTAGACAAAGCGGTAGACAAGTTTATTTTCATATCCCCTTAAGCTGGCTTCTCCGACTCGAGGGTCACTTCCTCGAGTTGTCCGTGCGGTTCTAGGCGCTACAGTCTGGAGCCGAGCGACCGCTACGGTCACAGGTTCGAATCCTGCCTCGGGCATGGATGTGTGTGATGTCCTTAGGTTAGTTAGGTTTAATTAGTTCTAAGTTCTAGGCGACTGATGATCCCAGAAGTTAAGTCGCATAGTGCTCAGAGCCATTTGAACCATTTGAACCTCGAGTTGTTCAGTGGCGCATCCTCTATATCCTCTCGAATTTTTGCACGCTCGCACGGAAAAGCCCTCTATGTATACAGTACTATGAATAGTCCGAACGCCATATTTGTTGTTGTTCTCATAAACTAATAATTCATTGTTTACAACCAATTAAAGTTTTTGTAAGTGATATAACCGGATACCCACAGATTGCAAATTTATCACTTTAATTCCAACACAATCTTTGCGATGCTATGACCAATTTGTATGGTGTGATAAGTGGTGTAACATCTTTGCTTCAAAACACACTATAGCCGGAGCAGCATGGACTGAAATTGTACTTTTAACCTCTGAAAACGCCGTTGTTATTACCACGTACGATGTACCGAGGCAAAATGCGTACCGCCGACATTCGAAACAATAATTACGAGTTAACTATTTATGAAATATTTCTGCTCATTCTGAACTTGATTAAACAGTTGTAAACTGTCTTCTAAAATAATTCCTTCATAATATTGATCGCATAGTGGTTTAAACTCTAGGTATTTAACATGTGCGTGGTATAATCCACAGCAGAGTTTAAATCGAACGATCAATTTGGCCCAAAATCCATAAACTGAGCTCAGTTGCCTGTTATACATAAGAGAAAACGGGTTTCATTATCGATATTGCAATAACCATCTCAGTGAAACGCTGATTTATATCTCTTTTCATATTTTTCAGAGTATGTCTTTGGAAATGAATTTGACTTTCGTGGTAGTGCTCGCCACATTGTAATACACTTCGTTTCCTGCTGTCTACATCTACGGCTATATTCTCCAAACCACTGTGAAGCGCATCGCGGATGCTACTTTCAACTCTATCAGTTATTAAGGTTTATCCCGTTTCATTCATGTATAGATTGCTGGAAGAATAATTGCTTAAAGCCCTCTTTGCGCGTTGTAACAAGTGTCATTTTGACTTTGCGTTCTCTGTGGGAGCAATATGTACCGGTTTGTAGTATATTCCTAGATTCGTCATTTAAAGTTGCCTCTAGAATCTTTCTATTTAGGTTTCCACAGAATATTTTGCGTCTTCAAAGTGTCCCAGAAATGTTGCGACAAATTTAGAGGGGTTCAGAGAATTTCTTGAGGAACAAATCGAGAATAGGAACAATTATTCGAAGACGTCATATGACGACGCTACAGAGCGTCGAAGTTAAAGCTCCGGCGCTTGACACCGGAACACCCTTTCGGCAGTAAACGTGACTTCATACATTGACAGATCGTTGGCGGTGCGTCTCGCAATGTCGTCTGTTAGTCAGTGACTGCGACCGATTGACACAGTCACCAGGGGAGAATGTGGAGCTAGCTGCTACGTAGACAGGCCTTGTGTCTTATGAATGTGATGCCTTGTTGGATGACGGTTACGGACACGGGTTTCCATCTGCAGTTTATTTTTCCCCAGTATACCGAAAAAAGGTAGATTTTAGAGGGTTCCAGGAGAAAATTATACAGCGGATAGAAACCATTGCCCGAAACCGTCATCCGGCGAGGCAACAGAGCATCGCATTCATCCGAGACAAGGCATGTCTAGGGCAGCAGCTTGCTCTGTCTTCTCCACTGGCGACCGTGGCAATCAATCGCGATCAAGGAATAACAAGCCACTTTGCAACACGTTCCGCCTACGGTCAGTCAACGTACAAACTCATGTTTTCTGTGGAAGAGATGGTCTAGTGGAAGGTGCCGATGCCAATAACTTCGACACTCTGTAGCGTTGTTGGATGATGTTTCCGGACTTCTGTTCATATCCTCGATTTGTCCCTCAAGACACAGTCTCTATCCCCTAGAAGTCTGTGGCAAGATTTTTTGAGACAACCTATATATTTAATCGTCTGTCAGCTCAGTTCTTTCAACATCTCCGTCACACTCTTTCATGATTCTGATTAACCTGAGACCATTCATGCTGCCCTTCTTTCTTTACATTCAATATGCACTATAAGTTACATTTGCGACGACTCCCATACATTTGAGCAGTATTCTACTATAGTTCGTATGAGTGTTTTCTATGAAATCTCCTTTGCCAACTGATTACAATGTTTTGTATTCTAAGAATGAACCAAGGTTGTCATCTGCTATACCTACGACTTGACCGACTCTCACTGTGAACGATTGATATTATAGTCAAAGGATACTAGATTTTCTCATTTTTTAAAGCACAAAAATTTCATATTTTTTAAATTTCAAGCAAGTGGCCAATTTTTGCTCCAGTTTGAAATGTTATCAAGAACTGGCTAAATATTTGTGCAGCTTTTTTCAGACAGTACTTGATTACAGACAACTGCACCACCTCCCATAAATCAAAGGTTACTATTAACATTATTTGCAAAGTCATTAATGGACAACAAGAACGCCGAGTCTGATTGGCCGAGCGGTGTAGGCGCTGCAGTCATGGACTGTGCGGCTGGTCCCGGCGGAGGTTCGAGTCCTCCCTCGGGCATGGGTGTGTGTGTTGGTTGGTCCTTAGGAAAATATAGGTTAAGTATTGTGTAAACTTAAGGACTGATGACCTCAGCAGTTAAGTCCCATAAGATTTCACACACACTTGAACTTTTTTTTTTTTTTTGCAATAAGAACAGTAAGGGTCCCCTGAGGCACGTCGGAGACTATTTCCAGGTATTTTGTTGACTCTCCCTCTGAGATACGTTGTCTGATGAGAAGTATCCGGACTGCTTTACTCAATGCGGAACTGCCCACTAGATGTCACGAGAGGCTGATCCGCCAACATAAAAGGAGGCGATGGTTATTTTGTTGTTAGCAGACAAGCGGTAACGGCAAAACGGATCGGACGGAAGAGCTCCTGAACTTCGAACATGGACCAATCACTGCCTCTCACCTGGGTGACAAATCCGTCAGGGACAGTTTCAATCCTTCTAAAGTCCCCATATGGATTGTTGGTGGTTCGATTGTCAGTTGGAAAAGCAAAAGAATAACCACACCTGAACTTAGACGAAGCACACCTCACATGCTGACGCACCGGGAATATCAAATTTTGCGAAGATTGGTTGTAAAAATCGCACGAAATCCGCGCAAGAAATCACTCGTGAATTGCAAAGTACTAAAAGCGACCCAGCTAGCACAGTGACTGTGCCTAGGGACAGTTAAGAAAATGTTCCGGGCTAATATGACGTGGTCGAATAGATTTAACATTTAAATCAAACATTTTCAAGGGGGTCGTAACTTCTTTGAGTGCCTGATTCACACCCTTGGTCGCTACTGACTGCAGCAAAATTCCGTTTACTTGTGCTTCCACGCAGTGGAGTGACGTTACATGTTTTGAATACCCGAGCGCAATTGGCCGCTGTCGACTGTCGCCGTCGGCTGTTGCTATCACCACATGGAAGAAGACTGGTACACATCTTCTTCAGCACCGGAATCCGCATATCATTCTATTTCACCCTTCCTCCTTCCTATTGAAATTCCTGGGGTGTTTTACAATCTCTAAGGCCTCTCAGTATAGCCTTTCATGGTATCCGCTTCTGGGTGCCAGCACTTGAGTCC
Organism: Schistocerca gregaria; assembly: GCF_023897955.1. NCBI lineage: Eukaryota > Metazoa > Arthropoda > Insecta > Orthoptera > Acrididae > Schistocerca > Schistocerca gregaria. The sequence goes on from NC_064931.1 coordinate 216,902,685, forward strand.
TATGAAAACCACGGAGTTTGAACTTAAAAAGTAGCAACTATTTATTCACAACCGATACAAAAGTGTTACATGTTTTCACCTGTTACTGTCCTTCAAAGTAGTCACTAGCGTTGTGTAGAACTCGTTGCCAGCGATGGGGAAGGCGTAGTATACTGTTAGCACAGCCTGTTCTCTTGGTGGTGCGAATGGAGCTGACTACTGCCTGTCGAATCTGTGGAACAGTTCTGAAGCGAATGTCACGAAGTGGTTCCTACGTCTTCGGAATCAAATCAAAGTCACAAGGACTTAAGTCCGCTGGCCGCGGTGGTCTCGCGGTTATAGGCGCACAGTCCGGAACTGTGCAACTGCTACGGTCGCAGGTTCGAATCCTGCCTCGGGCATGGACGTGTGTGATGTCCTTAGGTTAGTTAGGTTTAAGTTCTAGGAGACTGATAACCACAGCCAACACTCCCATAGTGCTCAGAGCCATTTGACTTAAGTCCGGGGAGTTTGGTGGATAGTACAGTACTTCGCATCCATTTCTGCATTTGCGTCAAGTCACGCGGAACCCATCGGGATGCAATTTTTCGCAGGCCCAGGCGTTCCTTCAGGATGCGAAGCACAGTCTTATGCGCTAATCCGGTATCCTGGGCGAGCTCGAGAATCGTATGGCGTCGATCACTGTCCACTAACGCGCCAACAGCATGCACTTCGTCTTAAGAGACGATAGGACGACCTGCCCGATGCATGTTTGCCACAGTTCGCCGACCTTCGTTGAAGGCTTTTACCCAACTTGCCACTGTTCTGTACGGCAATGCCGATTCGCCGCACTCCTCTTGAAGACCATGATGACACTGTTGTGCTGTACGACCCCTGGCACATTCAATCTTGATCCAACACCGTTGTTCCTGTTTCGAAAACATAGTGACACCGTTACGTTAGACAGCTCGCTCACAAGTGACTGTTTTTCCCTCGATTGTGCGCACGCCGGTTACATAGGACGCGCGAGTCCATTTGCCCGGAGGTAAGGTAGGTATGTCAACAACGTGTGCTATCAGCAAAATTGCATATTCCATTGCATGGTGTATCCACAGCAGTGTTGCCACTATTTACGTTTCAACCTACGTATAGGTGGCGGTCTCCTGGCTGCAAAGCATTCCACAACAGCTGATCTGTGAAACTCTCCTCTTCTGCTAGTGCCCTTGTGCTGTAATAGTCGTTTCTTGACCTTTCTTTTTGTAGCACCCACGTACACCTCCCCATAACTACACGGAATCCTATAAATCCCTGCTTTTCGCAGCGGTTGGCGAGCATCCTTGGCAAATTTTAGGTGATCTTTTAGCTTCCAGGTGGGTTTGTACATTACCGCGATGTTCCGTGTTACCGAGATTTTTCCTATGCGATCAGCAACGCATAGTCAGTTATATGCAGTGTGCGGAAGCACTCGTAAACGAAATTTTGGTGCAGTCAGTAGTGACCCAGGATGTCAATCGGACATTCAAAAAAGCTACGATCCTCCTTTGAAATCTCCTCCGCAGATGCGGACGAAACGTTGGGTTTAAATGTGGAATCCATTCGAACAAGGCATAATAGCCCAGAAAATTTTATTAGCTGTGACATTTCCAACATTGAAAGTTTACATTTTACACTGAAGAGCCAAAGAAACTGGTACGCCTGCTTAATATCGTGTATAGCCCCCGTGAGCACGAAGAAGCACCACAACACGACGTGTCATGGACTCGACTAATATCTGGAGGGAACTGACACCATGAATCCAGCAGGGTTGTCCATAAATCCGTAAGAGTACGAGGGGGTGGAGATATCTCCTGAACAGTACATTGTAATGCATCCCAGATATCCTCAATAATATTCATGTCCGTGGAGTCTGGTGGCCAGCGGAAGTGTTTAAGCCGCGCAGGAGTAGCCGAGCGGTCTAGGGCGCTGCAGTCATGGACTGTGCGGCTGGTCCCGGCGAAGGTTCGAGTCCTCCCTTGGGCATGGGTGTGTGTGTGTGTTTGTCCTTAGGATAATTCAGGTTAAGAGTGTGACCTTAGCAGTTAAGTCTCAGAAGATTTAATGGTTCAAATGGCTCTGAGCACTATGGGACTTAATTTCTGAGGTCATCAGTCCCCTAGAACTTAGAACTACTTAAACCTACCTAACCTAAGGGCATCACACACATCCATTCCCGAAGCAGGATTCGAACCTGCGACCGTAGCGGTCGCGCGGTTCCAGACTGTAGCGCCTAGAATCGCTTGGCCACACCGGCCGGCATAAGATTTGACACACATTTGAACATTTGAAGAGTTTAAACTAAGAAGAGTGTTCCTGGAGACATTCAGTAGCAATTCTGGACATGTGGGGTTTCGCATTGTCCTCCTGGAACCGCCCAAGTCCGTCGGAGAGCACAATGGACATGAATGGCTGCAGGTGATCAGACAGGATACTTACCTACGTGTCACCTGTCAGAGTCGTATCTAGACGTATGACGGGTCCCCTACCACTCCAACTGCACACTGCCCACAGCATTACAGAGCAGCTTGAACACTCCCCTGCTGACATGCAGCGTCCATGGATTAATGAGGCTGTCCCCATACCGGTACACATCCATCCGCTTGATACAATTTGAAAAGAGACTCGTCCGACCAGGCAACATGTTTCCAGTCATCAGCAGTCCAATGTCGATGTTGATGGGCCCAGGTGAGTCGTTAAGCTTCGTGTCGAGCAGTCATTAAGAGTACACGAGTGGACCTTCGGCTCCGGAAGCCCGTGTCAGTGACGTTTCATTGAAAGTTTCGCACGCTTACACTTGCTGATAGCCCAGCATTGAAATCTACAGCAATTTGCAGAAAGGCTGCTACTTCTGTGACGTTGAGGGATTCTCTTCAGTCGTCGTTGGTCCCGTTCTTTCAAGACTTTTTTCCGGCCGCAGGGATGTCGGAGATTTGATGTTTTGCCAGATTTCTGATATTCACGGAACACTCGTGAAATGGTCGTACGGTAAAGTCCCCGCTTTATCGCTACCGCGGAGAATCTGTGTCCCATCCGCTCGTGCCCCGACTATAGCACCACGTTCAAACCCGCTTAAATCTTGATATCATGCCATTGTAGCATCAGTAACTAATCTAACAACTGCGCCAGACACTTGTTGTCCTACATAGGTGTTGCCAGACGCACCGGCGTATTCTCCCTGTTTACACATCTATGTATTTGAATAAGCATACCTATATCAGTTTCTTTGGCGTTTCAGTGTATAATGAGACTGTTGTTGTTGTGGTCTTCAGTCCTGAGACTGGTTTGATGCAGCTCTCCATGCTACTCTATCCTGTGCAAGCATCTTCATCTCCCAGTACCTACTACAGCCTACATCGTTCTGAATCTGCTTAGTGTATTCATCTCTTGGTCTCCCTCTTCGATTTTTACCCTCCACGCTGCCCTCCAATACTAAATAGGTGATCCTCTGATGTCTCAGAACATGTCCTACCAACCGACCCCTTCTTCTAGTCAAGTTGTGCCACAAGTGCCTCTTGTCCCCAATTCTATTCAACACCTCCTCATTAGGTATGTGATCTACCCATCTAATCTCCAGCATTCTTCTGTAGCACCAAATTTCGAAAGCTTCTATTCTCTTCTTGTCTAAACTATTTTATCGTCCACGTTTCACTTCCATACATGGCTACACTCCATACAAATACTTTCAGAAACGACTTCCTGATATTTAAATCTATACTCGATGTTAACAAATTTTTCTGCTTCAGAAACGCTTTCCTTGCTATTGCCAGTCTACATTTTATATCCTCTCTAGTTCGACCATCATCAGTTATTTTGCTCCCCAAATAGCAAAACTCCTTCACTACTTTAAGTGTCTCATTTCCTACTCCAATTCCCTCAGCATCACCCGATTTAATTTGACTACATTCCATTATCCTCGTTTTGCTTTTGTTGATGTCCATCTTATACCCTCCTTTCAATACACTGTCCATTCCGTTCAACTGCTCTTCCAAGTCCTTTGCTGTCTGTGACAGAATTACAATGTCATCGGTGAACCTCAAAGTTTTTATTTCTTCTCCATGGATTTTAATACCTACTCCGAACTATTCTTTTGTTTCCTTTACTGCTTGCTCAATATACAGATTGAATAATATCAGGGATAGGCTACAACCCTGTCTCACTCCCTTCCAAACCACTGCTTCACTTTCATGTCCCTCGACCCTTATAACTGCCATCTGGTTTCTGTACAAATTGTAAATAGCCTTTCGCTCCCTGTATTTTACCCCTGCCACCTTCAGAATTTGAAAGAGAGTATTCCAGTCAACTTTGTCAAAAGCTTTCTCAAAGTCTACAAATGCTAGAAACGTAGGTTTGCCGTGCCTTAATCTTTCTTGTAAGATAAGTCGTAGGGTCAGTATTGCCTCACGTGTTCCAACATTTCTACGGAATCCAAACTGATCTTCCCCGAGGTCGGCTTCTATCAGTTTTTCCATTCGTCTGTAAAGAATTCGTGTTAGAATTTTGCAGGTGTGACTAAAGAGATAAAAATAAGGGGTACATTGGTCCTCACAAGCCTCACATCGGTCAAATCAATGCTGAACGACGCCTGAGATGGTGTATTCAGCGGCCTTTCTGTTGTGGGGTGTCAGGCGCAGAATTCGCGCGCGGTGGAGCTGATGATCCGACTGAGCGACGAGCTGTTCAGCAGCGAGGAGGTGTGGGAGGCGCGCCAGAAGCAGCTCAAGATGCGAGAGCGGCTGGCGCAGGCGCAGGCGCAAGCACAGGCGCAGCAGAAGACGGCCCGCGGCGGCTCCTTCCGGCTGCCCGGCACCTCGCGCTCCCACCACGAGCCCGACGCCAAGCCGCGCCCCAAGCCGGACCCGCCGCCGCAGCCGCCGCCTCAGCAGCAGCAATCTCACCCTGGTGCGTACACCCTCTGCCGCTCTCAAGTGCATGGCAGACGCTAATTCCCATTGTACCACCTATTACAACACGTCTCTCTTTACTTGACCTACGGAATGCGATAAGAAAATTACTTAAACGCCTCTTTGCGCACTGTAGACAGTCTAATAGTCTTCACGACCACTATGGGGGCGATACTTAAGAGACTGTACTACTAAGGGGTTATAATTAAACTTTCGCTACTTGAGCAAGTACAGTCGGAAAACTATTTACCGTGTGGGTACACAACTTTAAAGGAATGACGTTCAAACTGTTCGCTGCAAGATTTGCGTACTCATAGTACAATTCTTATATCTTGGCGGCTAGCGCATGCCCGCCCAGACGCGGGAGATTGCTGCGTTGCCAGTTCCACGTGCCAAGAGAAGCAGCGCCATAGTAAAGTATAGTTCTCAAACTTACGTTTAGGGGGGAGCGCGCAGTTTATGAAGTAAAGCCACCACGGCCGCTGTGCGCAACACTGCTCGCCTGTGCAGAAACCTGGTGTTCCGACTGCTTTGACACAGTTATCATTCGATTTCATAAAAACTATTTGGCCCAAAATTTGATTTTTACACATCTTCTTGACTGATACCATCCCCCCATAAATGACTTAATTTTGTTTCGATGTTCACCGCAGTTATTGTGCAGCATTAAATGTAGTAACCCATTGCACGAAATTTTGAAGAGTTTGCAGTGGTAAAAGTCCACAGCGTATACTTTCCGTATGGCTGCCACTAGAAATTTCAAAAAATTACATTCAAACGAATAAAATTCATGAAGTAAGTCACTTCGATATTGTTTTTAAATAATGAAAATATTAAGCATCGAACAAGATTTGAAGTTCAGACCTTTTGCTTAGCAGCCAAACACTTCAACCACTACGCTCGCGCAGCTCGTCGTTTAACAGAAATCGTGGAGGAGACTTTTACAAAGTGGCGCAAAATACCGACAAACACTGCTGGTATGACTATGAATTACTCACGTTTCCTCGAGGTACAATAGGAAATAAACAATTACAGCTGTTCTTTATTGCGAAAAAGCGGTTGGTGAGAATTAATTTCCTTGCTATCGCCTGAATTAGGAGGCCTATTGCTTGTTTGGTTTAATTAATTAATAGAATATGAATCAGTTGGTATAAAGAACGCTTTGTCCAAACGTTCCTTTATAGAAAGTCTGCTATCAAGACATTGCTTTTGCTCAATTACTTTATTTATGACTGAACGTTTCTAAAACTGAAGACACTAGTCGTTCTCTGCACTGCAGTCGAGCTCTGGCAGCGTCGTTTTTTGTTCGTTGGCTGACTGTGTTTTGTGATGTCAGATGCGCAGAACGAACCTAAACTCGGCCTTCGTCGTAAATGACGCGCACTTTAGTAGGGTTAATGGCAGTAGACGATGGGACTGGTACAGCGACCAAGCGTTGAAACGTAAGCATCAGTGTGCATTAAAGTTGCCGACCGTCAACTTGGGTCTGGAAAAAATGAGCAGGGCTTTTTCGTAAAGTTGTTTTATCCTAATGTTGTGATATTTAGTCCGAAGACAGGTTTGATGCAGCTCTCCATGCTACTCTATCCAGTGCGAGCATCTTCATCTCCGATTAACTACTGCAGCCTACGTCCTTCTGTATCTGCTTACTGTATGAACTCATCTCTTGGTCTCCCTCTACGATTTTTACCCCTTACATTTCCCTCCAGTATTAAATTGGTGGCCGGCCAGTGTGGCCGAGCGGTTCTAGGCGCTTCAGTCTGGAACCACGCGACCGCTACGGTCGCAGGTTCGAATCCTGCCTCGGGCATGGATGTGTGTGATGTCCTTAGGTTAGTTAGGTTTAAGTAGTTCTAAGTTCTAGGGGACCGATGACCTCTGATGTTAACTCCCATAGTGGTCGGAGCCATTTGAACCATTCTTAAATTGGTGATCTCTTGATTTCTCATAATGTATCGTATCAACCGATCCCTTCTTTTTATTAAGCTGTGCCACAAATTTGTTGTCTCCACAGTTATACTCACTACCTCTTCATTAGTTACGTGATCTACCCATCTAATCTTCAACATTCTTGTGTAGCACCACATTTCGAAAGCTTCTGTTATCCTTTCCCCTAGATTGTTTGTCGTCCACGTGTCACTTCCATACATGGCTATACACCACACAAACACTTTCAGAAAGACTTCCTAACCATTAAATCTACATTCAATGTTAACAAATTTCTTTTCTTCAGAAACGCTTTTCTTACCATTGGCAGTCTACATTAGATATCCTGTCTAATTAGGCCTTCATCAGCTATTTTGCTGTCCAAATAGCAAAACTCATCTGCTACTTTAATTGTCGTAATCTAATTCCCTTGGCATCACCTGATTTAAATCGACTACATTCCATTATCCTTGTTTTCCCGTTTCTCATGATGACGACTTCCTCCAGAGTAGTCCCGCTCGGAGATTCGAATGCGGGAATAATTTAATGACGAAATATTTTACCCAAGAGGAAGCCATCATAATTTAACCATGGAGTAGATCTGCATGCCGTCGGGAAAAATTAAAACTGTAGTTTCCCTTGCTTCACGCCATTCGCTGTACCAGCATAACAACGCTGTTTCGGTTTATGTTGCGACGACAGATCAGTCAGTCATCCAAACTGTTACCCCTGCAGCTGATAAAAAGGCTGTTGCCTCTCTTCAGGAAGCACACGTTTGTCTGGACTCTCAACAGATACCCATCCGGTGTGGTTGCACCTACAGTACAGCTATCCGAATGGCTGAGGCACGCAAGCCACCACACGTATGCAAGGTCAATGGTTCATGGGAGATGGGGGTATCCTAACAACAGCAATAGTGTTGCTGTTGGTCGCGAGTATCGACGCATTAAACGAATGCGGAGATGTCCTCTTTCAGCGAAAGTTCGGATTAACTGGCGGTTTGGGAATCGCTCTCTGGTGAAACCGACAGCCACTTGCAAAGCACATTGTTAAACTAGCTACAGTTGCCATAGCTGATGATGCTGGATACAGTGTGTGGTCTTCAACTAGTGTACGAAATGTGTCACGACAGCTGAAGATTTCATGGCCCACTGTTGCTTCTGGCAACTGTGGAGCAATCTCTAGTGCGGTTCCAGGCTGTTGTGGTTACAGATGGTAGTCACACAGAGTAATTTTTACAAGTTGGAACGTAACCATGGTATGTAATAACAAATTTTACCCTCCTGGGCTGAAATTAAAATGTGTTTCTTTTCAATGGTTTATTCGGTAATTGTTCGGTAATTCGATCAACAAGTCTTGTATCCTTTTTGTGTATCGGTTGGATTACACCCAAGGTCCATTGCTCCTGGATTCTTTCTTGATTCCATATCTATCTGATAAGTATGTGGATTCGCTTATGTGACCAGTTCCTCTATTTTTCAACAATCTTTAGTTATTCCTTCAGTTCCTGGTGCTTTTAAATTTTTTTCGACAGTGCATTATTTACTGTACTTCCTCTAATGTGAGTTCTCCTGTTTCTGGATCTGCCGTGTAATAGAGTGGCTGCTTACTCCTGGTAGGATTGCCCTCCTGAATTCTTGTTTATGTGTCAGCAATTTTCTCTCTTTGTCGTTGCATGCTGTTGTTTTCGGTCTATATTCATGAGTACCTTCTTTAATTTACTTATAAAATTTTCTGCTTTCAATCCTTCGGCAGTGCTCTTCCATCTCCCCTATCTTTCTCATTATAGTTTCGCTTTTTTCCCTCCTACATACCATTGCTGCATCTATTATCTTTTCATCATATAATACCTGACTTCATCTTGCATTTCGCTGTAAGTCATCAATGTTGCTTCCTTTTCTTGTTGCACTGCCTGTCTACATTCATAACACCAGTCTTTATTTCTAAGTCTCCTTGTTCCCTCCCCCCCCCCCCCCCCAGTATTTCATGCACTGTTGTCAAAACGACATTTTTCATAGCGTTACGTCCTTTGTCTATATGTTATTCACCATATTTTGTTTTTAACTCAGTAGACCTATCTTCTAGCTGATCTATATTCCATTTCTTCACTTTAGTACTGTTTCCTTTGGCAGCCATAGAACGTTTCTGTCTCATATTGGCTCCTACTAGATAATGGTTACAATCGGAACTAGCTCCCTGCAGTCATGGACTGTGCGGCTGGTCCCGGCGGAGGTTCGAGTCCTCCCTCGGGCATGGGTGTGTGTGTGTGTCCTTAGGATAATTTAGGTTAAGTATTGTGTACGCTTAAGGACTGATGACCTTAGCAGTTAAGTCCCATAATATTTCACACACAACAAAAAAAAATTTTTAACTAGCTCCTCGAAAAGTGTGCAAATTTTCCATAACAGATGCCCACTTCTTCGACACCAATATATGATCTATTTTGTTCCTGGTGTTTTCCAGGTCCCTTTGTAGATGTTTTTCCTTGGGAAATAGATTCTAACTGTCTTTCAGTTGTTCGCAGAGGCCAACTGGGCAATCCTCATACCGTTATTATTAGGTTTCTCGTGCAGACTTTCCTTACGATCGCGCTTCTGAAAGTCACTCTTTGCCCATTTTGGCATTTTAGTCATCAAGGACTACTTTGAAGTCATATCTAGGTATTCTCTCACAAACCTCCCGTAGCTCTTCGTAGGAACCATCTACCATATCCTCATCTGATTCTTTTGTTGGTGCATATACATTCAGAATATCATATTGTGTAATTTGCCTTTGATACGCAGAGTACGTATTATGTGGAGTGAAAGCAATTACAGATGTACTCGTATCTTTGGAGACTATAAACAGAGCTCCATGCTCCCTTGTCTTTCATCTTTCCCGGAATAATATAGGGAAAATCTATGTTTACCAATCTCACCCCTTCCATTTCACTTTACTTCCTGAAGTCCAACAGCTACCGTTCCACAGCTTAGCGTCTCTTCAGCAATACTATTAATAGCTCGTATCTACAGCAGTGTTCGAACATTTCATGTTATAAATTTAAGCACCACTATATCCATATTCCCGTACCTTGGCGCATTTCGCCTTCATAAGGGAAATCTGACAAACCTTGTTAAATTATTCGTGATTATAGACTCTTACAAGGTAGGGGTATCGACCCTACACTCAACGCCAAACCTGAAGGACCAGGCTTTCTTTTCAGGGTTAGCTCCCGTAGAGGGGTTGACGTCTTAACTTATGGACCCTACTTCCCCTGCCCCCTCCTATCCTATGATGTGGGACACTCATAGTCTGGCTCCTTCACTGGGAGCAATCCGGCTTGGGTGATCCTATTAGCAGCTACGCTACAGCCAGTAGAGCCCCTAGCATCTTCAGAGTTCACAAGCCTCCCCACCCGGCACGTAAGGTGCCTTCGACATGGCGGTATCTCCTGGGAAGATCCACTGTACGTCACCAGACAATGTTAAGTGTTTCCGTTCATCAGTTGTTATTTCCTAGTTTCATAATCCGACAGCTAGAAACTTTATAAATTACACGCGTACGACGGACAATTCAGCATGTTGTTCGCTTTAGCTTAGCGGAAACCGCACCTCGAAATATTTACTCTTTCTTGATATGAGTGGCCTGTTTCACCTGCATTACCCTATACAATTCTGTAAATTTTCTCAGCATACATCGTTTCGATCTTCACCCAGGACCATCTTATGCATAGAAAACAACCTATTATGTATATACAGGGTGTTACAAAAAGGTACGGCCAATTTTCAGGAAACATTCCTCACACACAAATAAAGAAAAGATGTTATGTGGACATGTGTCCGGAAACGCTTAATTTCCATGTTACCGCTCATTTTAGTTTCTTCCACCTACGCTCAATGGAGCACATTATCATGATTTCATACGGGATACTCTACCTGTGCTGCTAGAACATGTGCCTTTACAAGTACGACACAACATGTGGTTCATGCACCATGGAGCTCCTGCACATTTCAGTCGAAGTATTCGTACGCTTCTCAACAACAGATTCGGTGACCAATGGATTGGTAGAGGCGGACCAATTCCATGGCCTACACGCTCTCCTGACCTCAACCCTCTTCCATTTATGGGGGCATCTGAAAGCTCTTGTCTACGCAACCCCGGTACCAAATGTAGAGACTCTTCGTGCTCGTATTGTGGACGGCTGTGATACAATACGGCATGCTCCAGGGTTACATCAGCGCATCAGGGATGCCATGCGACGGAGGGTGGATGCATGTATCCTCGCTAACGGAGGACATTTAGAACATTTCCCGTAACAGAGTGTTTGAAGTCACGCTGGTACGTTTTGTTGCTGTGTTTCCATTCCGTGATTAATATTATTTGAAGAGAAGTAATAAAATGAGCTCTAACATGGAAAGTAAGCGTTTCCGGAGACATGTCCACATAACGTATTTTCCTTCTTTGTGTTTGAAGAATGTTTCCTGAAAGTTTGGCCGTACCTTTTTGTAACACCCTGTATAGTGCCTGACAAAACTAATTACCACCCAGAAGCCATGGTGGGATGTCAATGTAACTCCGTACAAATTCACACCATCGGCGGTTACTTAAATTATTAGAGTTGTAATTCTGTGTGACTGGTGTGCATTAATGTTGTTTGTGTTAACTGTTTTTACAAGACCTGGTAGGGTATATAAAGGGAGTGAACAGCGTCAGTGATTACTTTGTAGGATCCGAAGATGCCGCGTACACGTATGAGATAACATTTTAGCATCTGACAGATTTTGAAATCGGCGTCATTGTGGTTCTCCATTTGACCAGGTGGTCGACTCGTGCAATATCTAGGTTTGTGGGGCATTCGGATTTGCCAGTGACACGATGTTGGGTCGCATGAAAACGTTGAGGGCAAGCTTCCGAGAATCAGCAGAATAAGTGATTTGGAGCAGTTTCAGATGTACTTGAGAAGGAGAGCCCTATCTAACGAGGATGGCGATGCATACACCACAACAAACATTCGTGCGAATGGATTCGAATACACTTGGTATATTTTTTACTCTTCGGAAATAGTAGGAAAGGTGTTCCACAGTTAATATAGTTTTGTTTTAATTACGCATTTCGTCGCCCATAGGGTGGCCATATAGACGTATTCAGGCCAATCATGATGTAGAAAATACACTACAAGAAAGGCATTATGCACTGTTGGAAGACTTATGCTTAAAATTCCAACGTTCCAGTGTGAGTCAAGCAACATGCTACTACATTGAACATATGTCACGCTTAATGACAACGAAGGGAAAGGTACAAGAATTCCAGTGCATACAGATGGGTCTTTCATACCGCACACCACCTGTGAATGTAATAGGAAGTGATAGAAATGACTCTGAGACACTATGTATCCTCCACCACACATTGCATGATGTAATTAGGAAATGAAGTCACTGCAGGTGAGATTCCCTTTCTTTTAGTTTGAGGTTTTTCTTAGTGTGAGACATTATCTGGTTATACAGATTTACAGTCTCTTATATCCAATAGTGACTTAATTTTGTAGAATATAATAGTGCTTTCACGCATTCTGTGCCTGGTGATGAGACGCCATGTGACATTATCATTAAAAATAAAATGAAATATGCAGCTCATTTTCCTAGTACTTTACTTCTTGGCACTTATGTCTCTGAGTTACAGAGAACGTTTTCTTATGTACTGCAGGAAACGACATGGCTCCATACGAGTTCCCATACTTCGTGGACATGGACCTCGCGACGGTGTCACAAATTCACAGAAGCGACTCCACACCAAAGATATTCAAAGGTTCACTTAAGGACTACCAAGGACTCGAAGGGGTACGTACCGGCAACTTATCACTGTTTCGACGTGACTAGTGCTATGAACCAAACAGGCAATTTCCTTACTTACTCATAAAGTGAATGAATGTTAGAACGTACGATGTTTCTTCATTGTTATGTATATACCATTTACTGCAGCTATGCTATTTACACACGAACCCTTCCTGTTCACAAGCACTGACTACATTAAAAAACAGTAGGCATGTAAACTGAACAGTCTTCCCATATTTTTAAATTTATTGTTGACTGATCACACGCCAATACTTATATGTATATGTGCTGGACAAAATTTTTCTTTAGTTCAGTGTTTAAAGGAGTATACATTTAACTAAATTTTAATAGATTTAGTCGATCCTTGTAGATTCAAATCAATGCAACATTCATTATTTCACTGTCGCTGATAGAAGTTGCAAGAGAGCTCTTTCAAGAGAAGTGTGGTGTGCGTACTGTAAGACCATCAGATTATTTGACTTGTCGCTCTAACGAAGTAGGCGAGTGTCAGCAATATGTCTCGTGGTCTTATCGTGGCGTGTTTATCTTCTGCCGTTAGGCAGAAGATAGAAATGCCACTTGCACGCTTAGAGTAGCAGATTGACAGTGATCAACTTTAAACAGAACTTGATTAATTTTCACACACATTTATTAAAATAGTAATAAGCATGAACCTTACATAACTTGATTCTGGATGCTATTTACAATTGGTAATCTGAAGTTCCTTTGGTCTTGGTACGTTAATCTTATTCTCACATATCTCTGATACTTGACAAAGCGTCTACACATTTATCTACATGGCTATGTACAGGAATATGATAATCTTATTAGGCGCAGACTGAAACTTGACTATAGACTGGTATAGACTAATGCAGACTGGTACAGACTGGTGCAGAAAAATGCAGACTGACTAATTGGAGGTCTGTACACTCGTTATAATACCTCATGTGTTCAGGTATCACTGCGCGAGTGTGATTCGCGAAGAGAAAAGGTTCTACGTTAGCAGCAATCTCATTGGCTGCGTTACGTATTAATACGCGGATCGGCGGAAGCAGAATATGGTCCGTCTCTAAGGCAGCGCCATCTCGTAGTGTGGAGACGGACGAGCGCTGCACCTGCGCTGTTGTGCTTAGCGGGGCGCACTCTAGTGGGAAAGTTGTGTACGCGCTGACTACGCGGGACTATGTACACAAGAAGAACAAAATAATGTTCTTGAAGAGGGTTCTGTCTTGGGTATCGTTCGAAATAGGGAATGTGTCTATAGGAACTCTTTATTTCACATGACTATTCCTGTATATTCTCGAATTACTGGCGTTTCGTTCTGGCACACGCAGTATGGCATGAATAGTAATAATCTTAAGAAATTTTCGCTACTACACATTGTGATGCTTTCACTTCTGATAACGATACCTTTCTGACAACGACGTATTTAGTTCTATCCGCAAGAAAGTCCCCAATCATCTGTGCCTCTGGTTCCATATTCAGAAAGCACGTAATTTGTTTACTGAGAGGCGATGTGTAACTGTATGGCCAGCAGTCTTCGTAAAAAGAAAAAAACTGGCGTCAAATTGAGCCCTCTGAATCTGAAATTTCATTGTCCACAAAACCGATTACACGTGACCACTGTACGTCAACACTGTATTGCACAGGCAAAAGTGTCTCTGTATGTTACGGTGTCACGACGAAACTGCTGAACCGATTTTCATGGGATTTAGCTGGAGATAGCTTGAATCCTGTGGAAGAAGTAGGTAACTTTAGAAATTTGTATTATTTTTTTAGTATTATTAAATATTTTATACTTGAGTGGGATGTGAACCATGCTTGAGAGGGGGTGCGGTTCAGATTGTTTATTCCGTGAAAGTGCGGATCTCACGTTCACTCGTGCTTCCGGTTTCTGAAATTTTGGAAACAAATGTTACACCACCTACAGAAGGTGGCCAGGTTTTTACGGCGAAATATTGTAAAATAGAATAATATAGTCCGACGGTAAGTCCGAAAATAATATTTAAAATATGAATTCTGGAAAGCCTTTACAAACATATTGTTAATATTATTTATTTTACGATATGCCTCGCAAACGGAAATCTGATTTAGCGCATAGTTCTTAGACAGCTCGAGTTGTGAAGGTTACTCGCACCCAACAAACCTCGGAGCTTCTTCAGATTCGCCGGACTTACAGGCAGTACGTCATGTGACTTTAAGAGTCAGATAACATTACAACAGCCACAAGCCCATCGCACGTTAGACGCTGAGCCTCATACGTCTCTTTCAGTTTCCGAGACGCTTGAGGATTCATAGCGACGGCGTTATTTAAATGGTGTAAGGTAAACAAACGTCGTGCGTTCACATGTAGAACGTGGTAGGTTTTAGTGAGGCTGGATTGGAATATAACCCATATTTAACCACTATATACCCAGATATTTAATAAATACTTGCTTATTTACCCACAATAACTCGTCATAGAAAAACTGCAGATATGTGAGCGCCATCACGGATAACACCTACTGTACCATACACACATAACAACGCCGATTTAGTCTTTCCCATCTACATGAGACGCTTTGGTCGGCCAGTGATATTGGTAAATATCTGCTGGAAGAGCTGTCATTTCTGTTCTCTAATCCATAAAGAGGCTAATACTCATCCAATAAGTTGCAATAGACGTGAAGTTATCGAGCGATTAATCGTTTCTGATCAGCACAAACGTTTAACTGTTGTCTCTATCACTGTACGGACAGATAATGCGAGATTGTGATATAATGCCTTTCTTCAGTGAAAATGTTTAGCAAGACTTAATCATTATTTTATCCTGCGTCCCATTGACGTATTTCTACATATTTGACCTCAGATAAGGCCCAAGTTTCGTTGAATATTTCAGCACATTGGTGATATAATTTTGCTTTCTGGCTCTTTGGTCTCTTCATGCATACCTTACTCTCTCTCACTCTTCCGTTACCATTCAGTTAAACACATATTCTTCACAGTAACAAACTTTATGAGGGGTGAAAAAGATACATGTGTGAAACAAAAACATTAGGACTGACTGGGAATCGAACATGAGATCTTATATCTGTAATCTGACCACTCTTTCTTATGACCTTGACACTAGACCACGACGCTAAACTCCGTTTTAACCGTTCCTCAAAACATATGCTTTTGGCAGTTGTATGCACCGTAAACGTTTCGAAAGTCAAATACGTGCACTTCAAATAACGAAAAGCAACTTAGAAATAACAGACTTTATCAAACAAAAGTCGCTATAAAACAAGGAACTTTGTAGCAACTAGAGGTACCAAAACATACTTTGCGCCTTTATTTCATATAATTTTCGTGAAACTCTTGCTAGTTGGTGTCACTTGTGTTACCGTATTTTAGCTGACTGTAATGAGACATTCAGAAACATAGCATGTCTTTGTGGACAGAATTGCCAATTCTAGAAATAAAAAAGTATCTCTAATACAATCAAAACATTAATATTAAGCATTGACTAACGACGCATGAAAGCATAACAGTGATATACAGAGACAAGGATTCAAAAGAGGAGGTTTAGCCATTCTGATTATTCCCCTTCGTTGTAAGTAGCGGAATGAGAAAATCATGTAGAAGATAGTTCAACTCCCTTAGTCTCAATGTTTAGTCTTCTGGACTCCCATAAGCCAATACTCCGTAGAAACCACTCCACTAGACCTATGCTACGAGGAGCTAACTGGCATTTCAAGTCGTCGCCTAAAGTCTACTACTTGTTTAAAGAACGTCCCTTAGTACGAGCTGTTTTAAAAATATTGACTGACATTATTTCGGTTTGAGTCGAAAATATCCTAGAAGCACACCTTTAATTTCAATTCTGTAATATATTATTGAGAAATACATTTTACTCAGTCTTTTTGGGTGGCTCAAACTCAGAGCCTTTAGAAACAAGCCGAACGAGAACCTGGTGAATTCGTACCTTCACAGTCTTTATGGCAATTAGTTACGTATCTCAATTCTGTTGTGTGTGTTGAGTATAATGTAGCCTAGAGATAAATAATACAGAATTAGGTACACTGGCTGCCAGATTGTACTAGTTCATTAAGTTTGCATTATGGGAACAACCCAATCTACTCTGATTCGGTAGTTCCGCATACTGTTAGTAATCGCTACATCAAATCACCGAACATCTGACGTTCTCATGAGAATGAACAAAGAATTCCGCCATGGTCAGAACTGCCATTCATTAATTGGAATCAAAAGTTGGTACCGGAAGTGCGTGGCTTCCCTCCAAAAATGGGTCTCTGAAGAGACTCCTTCATGTAAATGTCTTGCGCCCAAGCAAACTATGAACAATATTGTGAGGGCATGTACGCTTCCAGTCCATCAAGGGTAATGGAATAAATTTTTAGAAGCTTCTCCATATCGTCTGATCTGAACTTTAAAGTTAGATACCAACTTACGAATAGTTCAAAAAGTTCTTTTCTCTTTGTAGTTTGCGCAGAATGTTCCAACCTTATACTTTTTTATATTTCTCTTTTGCATCTTGCATTTCTAAATATTCATTTCTTCTTCTTTTCCTTGTTCCTTTGTTCCAAATCGCCACAGGGTCGGCTGGTTATTAACGGTTTTGGGGTAGCCGGATGCCCTTCCTGTCGCCACCTGATTACGCACCAGGACGGAATACTTGTACGCCGACTGTCTGTGTGTCAAGTGGAAGTGAGCAAAACTTTTATAAATGTTGGTAACTGAGACGGGATTTTGGTACCAGCCCGATAACCACCTTGTAGGATTTGGGAAACCGCCCAAAAACTACGTGCAGGCTGGCCGACACACAGAACCTCGTCATTAACCCACCGGGCGGATTCGATCCGCTTACGGTACATAGCCCCGTCCTGGAAACGGCGCTTTAACACGCACGGCTCTTCGACCGTGTTCTTGTCCAAACACTCATTCATACGTATGTACGCTGATGGGAAAAAATCGCAGCACCAAGATGGTGTTATGCGACATAAACTAAAGCAAGTAGCCACGTTTAGACATACAAAATATAATATCTATTCAAATTTCGCGCCAGTAGCATAACAGTGGTGCTAGTAGCAAATCATGTTTGCTACAAACAAATCCAGTAACGGCCGTGTGCATTAGTTACCTTTGAGATTGGACGTGGTGAGATGATGTTAGTCTATAATGGCTTTAAGGCGACAAAGACAACTTTAAGAACACCTCATTGCGTTTCAGTAAGAACGTGTAATAGAGCTACGAGAATATGGATGTTCCTCACCTGATATTCCAGAAATACCTGGCAGGAATGTAGGCACCGTACTTGATTGTTGACAGCGGTAGTCACGAGAATGTACGGCAGCAAGAAGACCTGGCTCCAGACAGCCACTTGGCACTAACGAGAGGGAAGACCATCATGTTCGATGTATCGCTCAAAGTGCATCGTACTGCATCTGAAGCAGCAACCTGAGCAGCAGTTGTTGCCACAGTGACACAACGAACTATTACAAATCAGTTACTTCTAATGGTTCAAATGTCTCTGAGCACTATGGGACTCAACTTCTGAGGTCATTAGTCCCCTAGAACTTAGAACTAGTTGAACCTAACTAACCTAAGGACATTACACACAGCCATGCCCGAGGCAGAATTCGTACCTGCGACCGAAGCGGTCTCGCGGTTCCAGACTGCAGCGCCTAGAACCGCACGGCCACTTCGGCCGGCCAAATCAGTTATTTCAAGGACAGCTCCTAACCAGACGCCTTATAGCGTGCATTCCCCTGAACCCAAACAACCGCTATTCGCGACTTCAGTGGTGTCAAGAGAGAGCTCATTGGAGAGCGGGATCGAGGTCTGTTGTATTTTCTGATGGAGGCTGGTTCTGCCGCGGTGCCAGTGATGTCCGTGTGTTGGTTAGAAGGAGGCCGGCTGAGGATCTGCAACTAGCCTGCCTATGTGCTATACTCACTGGAGCTACTTCTAGATTTCTGGTCTGGGGTGCAATTTCGTATGACAACAGGAGCAATCCCGTGGGTATCCACGCACCTTGACTACAAATTTGTACGAAAATTGGTGAATCCACCTACTGTGCTGCCATTTATTAACAGCATTCCAGACGGTGTTTTTCTGCAGGATAACGCTCACCCACATACCACTGTTGTAACCCAACATGCTGTACAGAGTGTCGACATGTTGCCTTGGGCAGCTCGATCACCAGACCTGTTTCCAGTCATGCACATACTGTACATTGATCAGGCAGAACATTATGACTACCGACCTCCTGTCGATATAAATCTGTCCAGGCGATATCTGCACTATCTAGCGAGGAATGACCGCTAGTCACATACATGCACGGTGAGTGTAGCGTGAGTGAGTGTGTTGTCAATGTGTAGAATGGTGTTTGATTGGAGGCAGACTGTGATGGCCCAGAGGCCCGGCACGAGCATTTCGGAAACTTAACGATTTGTCGGCTGTTCGAGTATTACTGTGGTGAGTGTCTTGAACACGTAGTGAAACCGAGGTGAAACCACGTCCAGACGTCGGGGGGTTAGGCGGCCTTCCCTCATTACAAATTTCGGACGTCATATGCTGATGAGACTGATAAAATAGGACACTCGGCAAACTGTAGAGGAACTAGCATCAGACAATAATGCTGGGCAGAGTAGATGTGTGTCTGAACACACAGTGCACTGAACACTCGTAACGATGGGCCCCTGCAACCGACGACCAATGGAATTTGCAACGTTAACACCACGACATCGGCAAATGTGACTGATGCGGGCACGTGACCATTGGCAGTGGACTTTGGCAAAGTGGTAGCGCGTTACATGGTCTGATGAATCCCGATACCTTCCTTATCATCCCGATGGGAGGACGCGAATCCGTCGTCTTCCAGGGGAACAGATCCTTCACGCCTGCACTGCACGACGCAGTCAATTTGCTGGTGGCTTCATTGTGCTCTGGGGAACATTCACGTAACCATCGATGAGTCTAGTGGAGACCGGGGACCTCCTTACACTGGTACTAGACCACATACACCCCTACATGACAATCATGTTGCCCGAAGGCAGTGGCATTTTTCAACAAAATAATGCGCCATGTCAAAATGCCAGGATTGTGATGAAGTGGTTCGAGAAACACAGTGCTGAGTTCCACTTGATGTGCTGAGCCCCAACTCGCCAGATCTCAACCCGATCGAACACATCTGGGATATGACTGAATGTGGCGTCAGAGATAATCTTCTCCCGCTCCGAAATTTGCGGGTATTAGGTGACCTGTGTGCAGGTGTGGTGCCAGCTCCCTCTAGCAAGCTACCAGGGCCTCATTGCTTCCACACCACGACGAGTCGTCATCGTTATACATGACAAACGTGGACAGAGTGGCTATTAGGTAGGTCATCATAATGTTCTGGCTTATCAGTATATAGGACATCATCGAAAGACAACTCCAGTGTCATCCAGAAACAGCACTGACCATCCTTGTATTGACTGGACAGGTTCTCCATGCATGGAACTGCATCCCACAAACCGACATCCGACACCTGTATAACACAATGCATGGACGTTTGCATGCTTTCACTCGACATTCTGGCGGTTACATCAGTTATCAATATCCCAGCATTTCGCATTTGGAGTAGCTTATCTCACACATTAAGGTGTGCTCTTGCAATGTTAATCACTTAATTATGTTACCTAGACAAATGTGTTCCCTGAAATTTCATTACTCTAAATTAATTTTTTTTGTTTTGCGATTTTGTTACGTAAGTGTATTTTGTTGACATTTTTTCATGTATGACATACGACTAATAAATAGCCCGGCGTTTGACTTACAGTACGTTAGAGAATGGGATCTGAGAACTACAAAAAATGAAGATAGCGTAAGAGGGATCTGCAGCCCATTCGTCACGTATAAGTGTGCAGCGTCTTAAACACTGTGTCGTCTCGCTTGATAACGTTAAAATGAGTTGAAGCACTCCATTGTAGCTCACCTAGTACCTTCTTTTCCTACAGCTATCGCTAGTCAAAATGACACAACCGTCTGAAAGTCAATAGCATCTGCGTGGAACGTAACACGAATACACACATCACGACTGCAACGCTGTTACTCTAACTTGTTTCTCTGACATCGGCACCGTAAGTGTGCAGTCTTTTGGCACTAATCAACGCCCTATTCTTGGATCCTCCTGGTTTGTCCTCCTCTTTCCCCCATCAAATTTCCCATGCAGTTTGTTGCAGATAAGCACACAAAAAAGTATCACCGCTGGAAGGTATCTCGCCTACCGTATAGCACTTCCTGTAGCGTTGATTATGATCTTAATCTTCGAGGAAGAGAGTCCACAAGTGTCTACGACTGAAACCAGTCATCGAGGATTAGATCTCACAGAGCAATAAAACTGCTGGGATGCTGACTGCAACGTTTCACACTTTGTTCCAAATAGTCTCAGACGTTTCCTATAAGGGGCAGTCAAATGGAAATATGACAGATGGAAAGAAGTAAGTAAACTGTTTATTATTAAAAAAATGGTTCAAATGGCTCTGAGCACTATGGGACTTCTGAGGTCATCAGTCCCCTAGAACTTAGAACTATTTAAACCTAACTAACCTAAGGACTTCACACACATCCATGCCCGAGGCAGGATTCGAACCTGCGACCGTAGCGGTCGAGCGGTTCCAGACTGTAGCGCCTAGAACCGCTCGGCCACCCCGGCCGGCTATTATTCAAAAGTAATCGCCATAACTCTTAACACATTTATCCAACTGTGAGACAAGGCGATTAGTGCCTTCATGGAAAAATGTTTTCTGTTGCATGTGGAACCATGACTAAGCCATGTCCTGCGCTCATCGTCCGTAGTAAGCTGACAGTCACGAATGACTTTCTTCAGAGCTCCTAAAATTTGGAAATCGGAAGAGATTGAAACAGTAAGGGCTTCCCAGAAAAACTTCTGAAGCATAGTCGAAGCATCAGGCACGCCAGCTCCTGGAATGTCATGAGGACTTTTTCTTCAACTGCAAGGGCCTTTTCTACACTGAATTCCTGGAATACAGTGCCACAAATAACGCACACTGGTACATGAGCATTCTACAAAAGATGAAGAGCATCATCAGACCCAAACGCCCAGAAAAGTTGACGGACGGCATATTCTGCTGCAGGATAATGCCTGCCCACATGTTGCCAAGGTTGTTTCGACTATGCTGCAGGAATTCCGCTGGGAAGCCCTTACACATTCTCTATTAATCCCGCTCTCTCTCCAAACCATTTCCATATTTTTGAAAACATGAAGAAATACATTCGTGATAGTCTGTTTGCCTGAGATGAGGAGGTTCACCCCTGGGTACGATCATGGTTATCTAGACAACCACAAACATTATACAGTGGCCTTCTTGTCTCACAAAGAGATAGTTGTATTAACAGTTATAGCGATTACTGTTAAAATAATAAAAAATATGCTGACTTATTTACCATTGTCTCGTTTTCATTTGATTGCCCCTTATATGAGAATGTGGTCGGATGATTTAGAAGGTCAGTCGAGATGCGATAGGGTGTCTGAGTTTTGACCCAACCAGGCGGTTAAAAAATGGTTCAGATGTCTCTGAGCACTATGGGACTTAACTGCTGAGGTCATCAGTCCCCTAGAACTGAGAACTACATAAACCTAACTAACCTAAGAACGTCACACACATCCATGCCCAAGGCAGAATTCGAACCTGCGACAGTAGCGGACGCGCGGTTCCAGATTGTAGCCCGTAGAACCGCTCAGCCACCCCGGCTGGCCGACCAGGAGCGTTTGCGTATAGTCCTTTGAACAAAACTGCTGTCCTCTTGGAAGACGGGAGTGTCCGTAGCATACTGATCATGAAGATGTAGAAGAAAGTGCAACACTTTATCACCGAGAATGTTGAAGTAAATATCCTGGTTCACGTTCACGGTAGCATGAATGAATGGGCCCAAGTCATATTGCGAACAACACCCCAAAAACATCATAGAACCTCCTCTGACCTGAACTACATATTTCCGATACTACGAGTTAATCGCGTTATTGGGTCGTCGGTGCCATGAATAATTTGAGAACAGGCAAAATCGGGACTCGTCGGAACACACCAATCGCCTCGAGGCAACCATCGCCCGGTTTATTTGCTGTCTGGGCCACTGAAGACGTCCACCTTTGCCGGCCGCGGTGGTCTTGCGGTTCTAGGCGCGCAGTCCGGAACCGTGCGACTGCTACGGTCGCAGGTTCGAATCCTGCCTCGGGCATGGATGTGTGTGATGTCCTTAGGTTAGTTAGGTTTAAGTAGTTCTAAGTTCTAGGGGACTGATGACCACAGCAGTTGAGTCCCATAGTGCTTAGAGCCATTTGGATTTGGATGTCCACCTTTTTTCTGCCGCTGTCAGCAATGGCGTTTTGCGATGTACCTGGCTTAAAATGTCCATTGTATGCAGTGTCCTTTGCAACCTTCGCTCGAAATCTGGTTGAAATGGACATGCATTCACTGCCAGCAGAAATCCTTGTTCGGCTTGAAACAGATTGTCATTGACAAGCCGTGACACTCGCCTCTAATACCAAACAGTTATGATTTTATTTAAGACTACTGTTCTTAACGCTGTGTTACGTGGCAGCGAGTGGAACATCATTCCTTGTTGACACGTTGGACGGTCCTCTTTGATACGACAAAAAATCAAGCCACTTTACTGACAGTATGGAAACTTCCATACACGGTAGGTGCTTTCTGCTGTTCTGTCAGGTCCACACGTCAATCCATCTAAGTGTGCTGATTCCATACAACAGACGGGCTCATAGACATCATTTCAGTGCCTTAACTTAAGTCAGCGGTGGAGGCTCATATAACAGCCTTCTACCAGTTCTACAACGAATACAGCGCTGTGAAAGTGACCAGTATGTTTCCTAAGTAAATTACCATTATTTTGGTAGGTGTTATTTTATCTAGTCATTTCTAAAGAAGAGAGGAAATTTTATAAAACGTCAGCTTTGACGTGCTTAAAAATGAATAGACATGGGGGGGGGGGGGGGGGATTTCCTCTTCAGCTCTCTACCTGAATAATCTGGGTACTCGCCTGATGTGATATAGAGAAACCTCGGAAACATAAATCAGGATGATCGAACAGAGATTTGAAGCCCTTTCCTTCTGGATATGGGCTCTGAGTAAAAATTGCTAACTCTCCTCCCTCGCTGATATTTTAAACTCTTTAACTGGCAATGTTCCTCTCAAGCTACACATCTAAATTTACAAGCATATTTCTCAAACCACCATATGGTGTATGACAGAAGTTACACTGTACCACACCGACTTATTTCCTTTCCTGTTCCACTCGAACATAGAGCGAGGAATAAACGACTCCCTATATGCCTCTGTACGTACCCTGGTTTATCATATCTTCGTAGTTCCTAAACGAAATGTATGCTGGAGGAGGTAGAATCGTTGTGCAGTCAGCTTTAAAGGCCGGTTCTCTAAATGTCCTTACAAATATTCCGCGATAACAACGTTGTCTTCCCTCCAGGGAATCTCAGCTGAATCCACAAAGCATTTCTGTAGCACACTCGTGATGACTGATTTTATCAGTATCTAATATGGCAGCAGGCTTCTGAATTGCTTCGATATCTTCCTTTAATCCGACCTGGTAATGATCCCAAACCCTTGAGCAGGACGAAAGTATTGGTCGCATTAATGTTCACCAAGCGGTCTTCTTCACAAATGAGCCACACTCTCATAAAATTCTCCCGGTAAACTGAAGTCGACTACTCGCCGTCCAGACTACCGTCCCTGCGTGCTCGTTTCATTCTATACTCTTTGCAACGTTGCACTTAGATATTTAATGTGTCAAGCAACAGACTACTAATGTTGTATTCGAACATTAAGGGACTGGTTTCTCGTACTCGTGCGCATCAACTTAATTTTTCCGCATGCAGTGCAAGCTGCTATTCATCACACGAACTAGAAATTATGTGTAAGTCGTCTTGTATCCTCTTACAGTCACTCAACGACGGCACCTTGCCGTACACCACAGCATCAGCAGCAAATAGCCGCAAACTGCTGCACACCCTGTCCGTCAGATCATTTATGTATGTGTCCGCAGCTCGTGGTCTAGTGGTTAGCGCTGCTGCCTGGCAGTGAACGCATGTCGGGTTGGGGACTGGGTGTTTTTGTTGTCTTCATCACTATCATCATCATCATTGGCGACAGTAGCTAGACGGGGCCCGATGAACACTCGCTGTCGAGGACAATGAACTTGGTTCTGTTTCTTAAAAAGTCTTTGAACCACTCGCATATCATGGAACCTAGACCGTATGCACGTATCTTCGTTAACAGTCTGCAGTGGGGCACTGTGTCAACTGTTTTCCGGAAATCTACCACTTGTTCTTCATTTATGGTTCGCAGGATATCATGTGAGAAAAGAGCAAGCTAAGTTTCGCACGAGTGATGCTTTCTAAGGCTTTGCTGATTTGTAGACAGTAGCCTTTGTGTCTCAAGGAAATTTGTTGTATCCGAACTTCGAATATACGGGCTTCCGGAGTCGAAGGCCCACTCGTGTACCCTTGATGACTGTTAGACACAAAAGCTTTACGCCTCGCCTGGGCATGTCAACGCAGACATTGGACTGTTGATGACTACAAAATTGTTGCCTGATTGTACGAGTCTCGCTTCAAATTATATCGAGCGGGAGGGCGTGTGTGGGTATGGAGACAACCCCAAGAATCCATGGATCCTGCATGTCAGCACGGGCGTGTTCCAGTCGGTGGAGGCTATATATTGGTGTGGGGCGTGTGCAATTGAAGCGATATGGGACCCCTGATACGTCTAGATACGACTCTGAACGTGACACGTACGTAAGCAGCCTGTCTGATCACCTGCAGCCATTCATGTCCATTGTGCTTTCCAACGGACTTGCACAATTGCAGGAGGACAATGCGACACCCCACGTGTCCAGAACTACTACAGAGTGGCTCCAGGAACACACTTCTTAGGTTAAACACTTCCGCTGGCCACTAAAATCCCCAGGCATTAATATTATTGAGCATATCTAGGATCCCTTGCAACGTGCTGTTTAGAAGAAATCTCCACCCTCTCGTACTCTTATGGATTTATGGACAGCCCTGCCAGATTTATTTGGTCATTTCCCTCCAGCACTACTTCAGACATTAGTCGAGTCCATGCCACGTCGAGTTGCGGCACTTCTGCATGCTCGTGAGGGCCCTACATGTCATTAGGCAGGAGTACCAGTTCCTTTGGCTCTTCAGTGGCTATGAGGAGGGATGTGAAGCATGTACAACATGCAGGTAACACAGAAGTAAGGGTTGCACTGTTTGTGAGTGTGAACTACAGTAGTGTCTGAAGCAGACTTGTCTTCACCTTATGTAAGTGATGAAACCTGAAAAGCTTAAAGATTACGATTCCTAGCTGGGCAGTAAGAAGATATAAAAAGGCATTGTTTCCCATAAAGTAAAAAGTTTGTGGTTACATTAACTAGCAAATATCTTTTTGAATGTGACATGTGTAATTAGCTATTGCAGATGTAAGCTAATTGTAAACGACAAGGAAAATACAATAATGCTCTGTTTCTAATCGGTGTGATTAAGTTATGTAATTGTGATTTGGTTTTCACCTGAAAGGACTTTCGATTTGTTTCATAAATAATTTAAAGTATTGTGGCAGGCTAGATTCGAACCAACGACCTAGTGGTATTAATTTACCGATCTCGAAATCGATATCAGCTGTATATCAGATTTTACACGCCAAAAATCACGCTGGTATGACACTTTTATGCTGAAATCGTCGAGTAGCATAGATCTGAGATCTGTCGCTGAGAAATGCTTCGTCATTAGTCAATTAATTTACCGAATTTGAAACCGATATTAGCTGCAATATTCGATTTTATAAGTCAAAAAGCCAACTGAGGTCATAATTGTGTGTGTTTTTCATTTCTAGAAAAGCAGCAAATGTCTCTTCCACCTATGTTTCACCATCTCGGGGCAAACAACATATCGCAATCTACGTTTTTCCAACCAAATAAAGACGAAAAATATGTAGAATCGTAGTACAAACAGTCATCTGTTCAGTTTACATGGGAGGAAAGTAATTCTCCAGCGTAAACATTCGCCATATTGAATCTTCTGAAATTTACACATAACAATCGTAGAATTCTCACAACAGACGCCATCACAAAGGCTGCCCAACACATACTGACTATTAATCCGGTATTCATTCGTCCACAAGGCGACAGTGTTAGGTAAACTACATCCACGTTCTCCGAATCATCGGTTCAGAAATTTCACTGGTGACCCGCTCTTTAAGCCGGAAATATCCACCCGTCCCAGCCACCAGCCACCACCTCCAAGGATCCTGTACCGCAGATGGTGTCGTCCTACGAAACCAGCAACATATTTATGTGTTAAATTACAACTAAATATTACGATTTCAGCACCAATCTGGTGACATTCGACAATCAGCGCAGTACTGCAAATGGTCTCTCCTCGACTGTGGCTCTTGAAATATCAATTTTCGATGTAAATCTATATCCTCCTTATCACTGAACATAATTTTCCACGTAAAATCATTCATATCTCTGACAGCTATCGATTCACTGGAATCGCAGTTTTCCTCGTCAAATCTATACCTCCCTTACGAACAGATGCAGACATTTTCTCTGTACATGACACAAAACTAATAACAGGAACATTACGATCCAACTGCATAACATTCCTGACAAATAGCATGATTATCATTTATATGTGTATGGCATCCGAAAAATTATCTTGTGTACACTCTCACACCAGATGGATATCGTTTCGCAAGGCCTACCATAGCTTCCCAATATCAAAACACAACCGCCCCATTGTCGTTATTACATATTTGTCTAGGAATAAAAAGTGTAATTACAACCAAAAAGCCCTCGCGTCTTTTATGTTTCCTTTCATTAGGTGATTGTAACATGCTGTCAGCGCAATATCAGTCCCTTGCTATTTCGACAGAGTAGTTTGCATAGCCCTTGTGTGTGTGTATTCTGCCAAGTGACAATATTAGGCGCTATGCCTGACCATCTGGATGCCACATCAGGTTTAGCAGGGCCGAACAAATCAGAGTGTCTGTAGGACACTTAACAAAGAGATGCCTGATTCGTCCGATTACTCGTGTTTTGCATGCGCACATGGCACTTCCCTCTCACCATACCAATCGCCCTTCCACCCCCATTAACCCCCACTCACACCCCTGGCTATCACCCATCTGTCATTTTCCAATTCCTCGCGAAACTACAGTTTATCTGTGAGCTTGGTTGCACGCACTTGGTACCATGTGAATGAGGTTCAGCTCGTTTCCTTGCTCCAGGTCCAGTTTTGCCTGCTCTCACAGTTGATGTCAGGCGACCATCACAGAGTCCTTCATCGTATGTTTCCATGAGGTGTCGTTCGCTCCGTTAAGACTGCTGCCTCAACAATAGATGTCTATCACAAATGCGTATTTACAGCGCCAATGTTTTAATATTTACAAAATGTGAAGATGAGAAACTGTATAAACATCAATTCAAAAAAGAAGCGAAATAAAAGCTGAAGAGAATGTCAAGCTGATAAATAGTGCTGCTGATAAGACTCTTGTAACTGGAATGCTTATGAGACACATAGCAAGTTTTCAGCTAACCGCCTTCGGATTACCCAGTTTGTGGGTTGTCCATGCACAGTTCAGCGAATGTTGGAAAAATCTGAAACGAAATCTATTATAATTAGAACGAATATTTTCGTTTAGAATACGATGTAGGGAATCAGTCCTATCGCCTGGTGTGCCAGGAATAATTTACCATTCTTTTCCTTTTCAACTTCTGGTAAATCTGGGAATTATACTCTTACAGCATTTCCACAGCTCATTTTCTCCCTATGCATATGTATAGCCCTCCCCCCGGAGGTAAGGTTGGATAATTTCCGTTTACGAGGAGAGACTAAACCGCAGTGATAAATTTCAGATTTTTGCTACCTCTTCTTCACAGACATATCAACGACAGTAATTCTTGATTACCTGTTATTGGTCATGCGCAGGAAGCTATTATAGTCCACAGGCTATCGACCATAGAAAGTTCGCGGATCTGGGATTTGGTTCTCCCTCTGAAATCTAAGTGACCATCACCACTACTTTTAACATGTCACAGACGCCTCCTTAGGTTAGTTAGGTTTAAGTAGTTCTAAGTTCTAGGGGACTGATGACCGTAGATGTTAAGTCCCATAATGCTCAGAGCCATTTCAACCAACCATAGACGCCTTTCCATTACACAGTAATAACAATAAATCTACATCTATATTCCACAAGCCACCTTACAGTGTGTGGCGGAGGGTACTTCTATTAATGTATAACAATGTAAATATTTTAATACAGTGGCGTGCAAACATAAGAACAAAAGTAGCTTTCGCATGATATGCCACTACCTAGTAACATAGCTCGATAGAGCTTTGCCCATACACAGAAAGAACGCCTACAGTAGGTACTTGAAAGAAATAAGCAATGACATTTCCACAAAGATAATAATTACACTGAAGTCACCGTGATTTATGGTCTTTACGAAGACGTTAAAAAGGTGACACGTGGTTCGTAGCAGAGTGTGTAAAATCTACGAAAGGAATCACTCGTGAATTTCAGCAGTCCACTTAGCTCAACGGCTGTGTGTAGGGAGACAAATGGAATGAGATACAGTGGTCGAACAGCTTCTCATAAATCAGTCGTTTCTGTAGTCAGTGCTAAGCGAAATTTGTGGTGGTGTAAGGTGCGACGCCACTGAACAGTGGATGAGTGGAAGCAAGTCAATTCTGCCTTACAAAGCTGTCTCCGGATACTTTTAATCAGATAGTGTTTATGTACAAATACACTACTGGTCATTAAAATTGTTACACCACGAAGATGATGTGCTACAAACGCGAAATTTAACCGACAGGAAGAAGATGCTGTGATATGCAAATGATTAGTTTTTCAGAGCTTTAACACAAGGTTGGCGCCGGTGGCGACACCTACAACGTGCTCATATGAGGAAAGTTTCCAACCGAATTCTCATATACAAACAGAAGTTGACCGGCATTGCCTGGAAAAACGTTGTTCTGATGCCTCATGTAAGGAAGAGAAATCACGTTTCCGACTTTGATAAAGGACGGATTGTAGCCTATCGCAATTACGGTTTATCGTATCGCGACATTGCTGCTCGCGTTGGCCGAGATCCAATGACTGTTAGCAGAATATGGAATCGGTCGGTTTAGGAGGGTAATACGGAACGCCGTGCTAGATCCCAACGGCCTCGTATCACTAGCAGTCGAGATGAGAGGCATCTTCTTCGCACGGCTGTGACGGATCGTGCAGCCACGTCTCGATCCCTGAGTCAACAGATGGGGACATTCGCAAGACAACAATAATCTGCATGAACAGTTCGACGACGTTTGCAGCAACATGGACTATCAGCTTGGAGACCATGGCTGTAGTTACCCTTGACGCTGCATCACAGACGGAAGCTCCGGCGATGGTGTATTCAACGACGAACCTGGGTGCACGAATGGGAAAACGTCATTTTTTTGGATGAATCTAGGTTCTGTTTAAAGCATCATGATGGTCGCATCCGTGTTTGGCGACATCGCGGTGAATGCACGTTGGAAGCGTGTATTCGTCATCGCCATACTGGCGTATCACCCGGTGTGATGGTATGAGGTGAACTTGGTTACACGTCTCGGTCACCTTTTGTTCGCATTGGCGGCACTTTGAACTGTGAACGTTACATTTCAGATGTGTTACGACCCGTGGCTTTACCCTTCATTCGATCCCTGCGAAACCCTACATTTCAGCAGGATAATGTACGACCGCATGTTGCAGGTCCTGTGCGGGCCTTTCTGGATATAAAAAATGTTCGACTGCTACCCTGGCTAACACATCCTCCAGATCTCTCACCAATTGAAAACGTCTGGTCAATGGTGGCCGAGCAGCTGGCTCGTCACAATACGCCAGTCACTACTCTTGATGAACAGTAGTATTGTATTGAAGCTGCATGGGCAGCTGTACCTGTACACGCCATCCAAGCTCTTTTTAACTCAATGCCCAGGCGTATCAAGGACGTTATTACAGCCAGAGGTGGTTGTTGTGGGTACTGATTTCTCAGGATCAATGCACCCAAATTGCGTGAAAACGTAATCACATGTCAGTTCTAGTATAATATATTTGTCTAATGAATACCCGTTTATCATCTGCATTTCTTCTTGGTGCAGCAATTTTAATGACCAGTAGTGTACATTGCCCGCATCTCGTGGTCGTGCGCCGGCCACGGTGGTCTCGCGGTTCTAGGCGCGCAGTCCGGAACCATTTTCGTGGTCGTGCGGTAGCGTTCTCGCTTCCCGCGCCCGGACTCAAAATTCGTA
This sequence comes from Schistocerca gregaria, assembly GCF_023897955.1. Taxonomy (NCBI): domain Eukaryota; kingdom Metazoa; phylum Arthropoda; class Insecta; order Orthoptera; family Acrididae; genus Schistocerca; species Schistocerca gregaria. The sequence goes on from NC_064931.1 coordinate 216,933,668, forward strand.
CGCTAATCTGGTGATTCCACCTGTTGTGCTGCATTCATGAAGAGCATTCCAGGGGGTGTTCCCCAACAGTCTGTCGTTGTAACCTCTACAGGGTATCGACATGTTGCCTTGGTATGCTCAACAACCAGCTCTGTCTCCAATCGAGTACATGTGGGACTTCATCGGACGACAACTCCAGTGTCATCCACAAACAGCACTAACCGTCTCTGTACTGACCGATCAAGTGCAACAGACATGGAACTCCATCCTATTTCTTTGAACATTCTGGCAGTTACGCCATTTATTGACGTACCAGTAGTTCACATTTATGATGGCTTATCTCGCACTTACGTTAGCCTGTGATCTTGCAGTGGTAATCAGTAATATACAGAGTGTTTTTTTTTCCTTTATTGAATTTCTATTCCCCCTAAGGGGGCGGGCTGGTAGCAGCTTAGTACGCTAGTATTCAGCCTACAGGCTTTTTAAAACGTAAGAAGATAAGAAACAACAAAAGCAGGCGATAAAACGGTGACTAAAAATTGTAAAATGGCGGAAAATTATGGAACCCTAAAACATAAAATAAAGGGTTGGCAATGCTAATAAAATACACAGGAAGCAGACAGCTAAAATAGTAGACAGACAATTAAAAAACATAGCGACAGTCTGGTTTCTGTTCGCAAGATATATAAAAATCACACCCAGCGACAGCATGATTTCCGTTCGCAACACTTCAGAAAAGACACACAACACTGAACACTCATTGTAAACACTGCACTAAAATGTCAGCACAAAAATGACACACCATAGCCAAGGGCAGATGGGGGAGGGGCTGGACAGATGAGGGGGAAAACAAGGAGGGAGGAGATGAAAAACGAAAGGGGAGGGGGGGGGGGGGAAACCGAAGTTGGTAGAGGACTCTTAAGGGGGGAGGGGAGAGGGGCAGGGCAGACGCAAGAGGGAATGGGAAAAGGCAGAGGAGGGAAATGCAAAAGGACTCAGGGGAGAGAAGGGGGACAGAGAGAGGGTAGGTGGGGAAAAACGAGGATGGAAGGGGGAAGAGGGAGCCCAGGAAAAGGACGGAGGAAAGGAGGGAGGGTGAGGATAAGAGTTGATAGGAGGGATAAATGGAGGGAGAGAGGGCAGCATCTGGGAGGGGGAGTTGATGGAAGCCACATTGGGAAAGGAGAGGAAGGGTGTAGAGATGGAGGGTAGGGGTGACACAACAGTAAAGACGTGGCAGGGGGCAGGGATGGGAGAGGAGAGGAGCAACCAGGTGGTGAGGGGGATCAAGGTGGCCGGAGGTGTAGAGTATGCGGATATGTTCGAGGAATAGGAGCAGATGGGGGAATGAAATGAGGTCATGGAGGATACGGGTGGGGGACAGGAGGCATATACGGAAGGTGAGGTGGAGTGCATGACGTTCAAGGATCTGGGGGGAGCAGATATCCAGGCAGGACTGGCATAACAGAGGATTTGTAGGTGTGGACGATGGTAGAGAGGTGCAACCCCCATGTCTGGCCAGAGAGGAGTTTGAGGAGTCAGAGGCGTTGTGGGCTTTGGATATACAGGGTGGTCGGAAATTCCCATTAAAAACTTCTAGGACATGTAGAGGGTAGTGAGTACAGAACATTTCGAACAAGAACCCATATCCGGAATCGTATCGTTTCCGTTCTACGACAGTTTCAATTCAGATGTGTACCGCGTCAACGTCTTCTTAGCGCAAGAGTGTAGACACGATGACATGTACTACGTAAAACGAACCCCAGATGTGACTTATTGTCCGCTTTGCTGTGAGACAGAGTCAATACCTGTGCATCACGGATAGAGGAAACATGGGGCAGTACACGTTTTCGGAATACACAGACATGCTCCTTGTGTATGGCGAAGCTGAAGGTAACGGAAGAGCTGCTTGCCAGTATCACGAACGTTTTCCACACCGTCACACTCCATTGCACAAACTGTTTGCCCAAGTTACATAACGGCTACGAGAAGCGTGACCCTTCACCGTAAGGAGGCAGGTCTGTGGTGCTCCACTGCGATGCCGCACTCCCGAATTTGAAGAAGGTGCACTGCGTCGCATTGAAGATAGCCCATCAACGACTTCGCGAACAATTGTGCGTGCAATGGCTGTTAGTCACAGTACCGTCTTGGAAATCCTATATGTGCAACAATTACATCTGTACCACTTTCAAAGGATGCAGGCTATGGGTCCAGCAGACTTTCCACAACGCGTCGCCTTCTGCACATGATTCCTGCACCGTTGCATCGACCCGCCCCTGTTTCCTCGTCGAGTTCTCTTCACAGATGAATGTAGGTTCACAAGGGATTGTGTTTTGAATGCTCGAAATAGCCATGTTTGGGCGGACGAAAACCCTCATGCCACCCATGTTCAGAGATTTCAAGACAGATTTGGAATTAACGTGTGGGCCGGTATTCTGGACGGTCATGTGATTGGACCATACCTCCTTCAAGCCAAGCTCACGGGTCCCGCATTCTTAGTCTTCCTACGACACGTAATGGACCCGTTCTTGGAAGCTGTGCCATTGAACGTCCATCAGGAAATGTGGCTTCAGCATAATGGAGCACCACCTCACTTTTCACTGGCTGTCTGGAGACATATCAACAGACGGTATGGTGAAAGACGGATAGGCTGTGGTGGCCAACCGCTTGGCCGCCAGGATCGCCGGATTTAACCCCTATGGACTACTTCTAATTTATGACTCACCTATAGAGACAGAGGAAGATCTGCTGGCACGAGTTCTGGCCGCTGCACAAAAATTGAAGAGACACCAGGTGGGAAGGAGAGAGCGTACCAGAACATGCTTCGGAGGTGCAATGTGTGTAACAACTTTGGTGGTCGTCACATCGAGCCGTTGTTGTAATGCATCGGTACGTTGCGGCTGGTGCTGTAGATGCTGGGTTCTTGTTGTCGACTAATGTAAACCATAAGGTGTAAGTTGTAATGAAAATGCGTAAGTAATAACGGAAGGAGTCTGTAGTCTTTTTAAATGGATTGCAACAATTGTACTGGGTCACGCCTAAGTACATTCCTCAAGTGGGTGTGGATGAGTTAATCATTTGCATTGAAACTGTCGTAGAACGGAAACGATACGTTTCCGGACACGGGTGCCTATTCAAAATGTTATGTACTCACTACCCTCTATATGTCCTAGAAGTTTGTAACGGGAATATCCGACCACCCTGTATGTTACCTAGATAAATGTATTTCCGAAATTACATTACTCTACATTAAATATTTTTAGTGTTGAAATTTTTTCCATGAGTGTATAAATGATTTGGTATACCATTCAGTGGGGTATAAGTAATGTTACTAGACAGTCCAGACACATTGATGACCACCGCCTATGGTCGACGTCAAAGTGTAATAACCACTCACAGACGGCATTTGGCAGAACTAGCAGTGGAAGGTATATAAAGTGTGTCTGGGAAACACAGACAACAGTGCAGTCATGGTTGGAATGCAGAAATGGAGCCTGCCCAGAAGGGCATGATCATTAGCTTTCGGAACTGGAGTCGAAGCATTTCTGAAACGACTAAAAATGTAAAATGATAGTGTGCCACCATGGTTAAAGTATACCATACATAGCAAAATGGTGCCATACAAAACCGACCTGAGGTGACAGCAGTGCACCACAGCCCATACTTGATAGGGGTGCATGACTACTGAAGAAATGTCTACGGGCGAATAGATATGCAAATGTTGAGGACTGACCACCCACACGAAGCAGGGAGATACCAACAGTGTCTCCTCAGCGACCGTTCAGCGAACGTTGCTGCATATGGGCTTCCATAGCACTTACCTGGTTCAAGAACCAATGCAGACTGCTGTCCATCGGCGACATAGGCTGGATTTCCACACCAATACCGCTATCCGATGCTCAATAAGTGGCGGCAGGTGGTCTTTTCACATGATTTACGTTTTAGGCTCCAAACACCATGCAACGACAAGGAAGTATTATGATCTGAGGAATGTTTTTATGGCATTTCCTGGCTGATCTCGTCGTTTTACAAGTGACAATCGATCAACAAAAGTATGCCTCTATCCTTGGGGATCATGTCCATCCCTAGATAAAGTTTGTGTTTTCCTTGGCACGATGGCATCTACCAGCAGGACAATACAACGTATCACACCGCTAGCAGTGTATTTGCGAGGTTCGAAAAGCACCAGGATCAGGGTATCATACTCCTCTGGCTACTAAGCCATCCGGATTTACTGTAAATCTAGTCAATAATCTGTGTGGACCCTCAGCCGAGAAAACTAGCTGGCCATGACATGGCTCCACTTCGCCGGCCGCGGTGGTCACGCGGTTCTAGGCGCGCAGTCCGGAACCGTGCGACTGCTACGGTCGCAGGTTCGAATCCTGCCTCGGGCATAGATGTGTGTGATGTCCTTAGGTTAGTTAGGTTTAAGTAGTTCTAAATTCTAGGGGACTGATGACCACAGCAGTTGAGTCCCATAGTGCTCAGAGCCATTTGAACCATTTGAACCATGGCTCCACTTCCCTGTTGGTGCCTTTCAGGACCTCAATGACTATCTTCTTGCAAGTCCGCACTACAAAAAAATTGGTTATTCAGACTTCTGGTAGGTGGTCATATTAATGTGACTTGATCATGTATGTTGACAACCGTGATAATACTAGAAAATTGTATGAATATTAAATCATGTGTGTCCTAAATTGGCCTACTGTTAAATAAAACTATCGACTAGTATATCCCAAAGTAACTGGTGGATACAAGGATTCGGTAGTATATCTCACACAAACATAAATACACTTTACTGCGTTTGTCATTGACTGCGTTCGTTATAGTTGCTGATAACGTGTTTATATCTGTCAGCAATATAGTTGTCCGGCGCCCGGGTTCGATTCCCGGCTGGGTCAGGGATTTTCTCTGCCTCGTGATGACTGGGTGTTGTGTGATGTCCTTAGGTTAGTTAGGTTTAAGTAGTTCTAAGTTCTAGGGGACTGATGACCATAGATGTTAAGTCCCACAGTGCTCAGAGCCGTTTGAACCGTTTTTAGTAATACAGTTGTCCTCTGCAAGAACAGGACGAGAGTTGCTTTTAACTCACTTTATGATCAACCGTATGCAATCAATACTGTAACTACGAATCTCTGATCGCTAAGCTCTGAAGGAGCAAATTCACTTCATTGCTTCCGAAATTTACAATGTATCAGTATTTATTTTTATCATCGTAATTTGTACTTAAAATTCAGTATGAGAGCAAGTAGTATTATTTCTGATTCAACACTTCGGCAGCCATATTTAAAAATTTTCACTTAAGCAATCACTGAAAATTATTAATCAGTACCAGCACTTTCTTTCAAACAAAATTAATTTCAGGAAATAGAAAACAGGCGACCAATGCTTTAATTTTTCTTGCCGTTCTGTTTATATGAACAGAATGAGAAGTTCATAACACTTTGAAATCTGAGAAGTTTTCAGATTATACAAATATAATTTTTAATATTGTGATTTTAATGCGAGTCACTAATTACAGTATGTGACACAGGAACTAGGATTGTGACTGGATTGTAGATGAACCAGCTACCATGAAAAGGAAGAAAACATTCCCAAATTTACCTAGAATTAAGCTTGCCTTTCAGGCCTAACACTCAAACCGTACAAGATTATGCTATTTTCCAATTTAGGGGTACTAAAACAACTCCAAAATTATTGAATAACAGACATTATCAAATTTGAAATACATTACATAACGACATCAACACAAAACTATAAAACAATAAATATTTAAAAAATTTGAATCCAACTATCCTTCTTGATAAAAACAAAAGAGCTTCATGGACTATAAGAAAGTGAAACACAAAAATGGTTCAAATGGCTCTGAGCACTATGGGACTCAACTTCTGAGGTCATCAGTCCCCTAGAACTTAGAACTACTTAAACCTAACTAACCTAAGGACATCTCACACATCCATGCTCGAGGCAGGATTCGAACCTGCGACCGTAGCACCAGAGCGGCTCCGTGCTGGAGCGCCTAGAATCGCACGGCCACTCCGGCCGGCAGTGAAACACAGTAACGTCGATAAATAGTAAATCTCTTGAAATAGTGTAAACTATATTTCACTTGTTATTGTGTAAATTTCTTCTGGATAGTCCTGTTCTGGTGGCCTTATGCAGCCCAAAGACGTTTTCTGGTTGGTCGGAAGTTAGGTCGTGCTGTCGCAGATGGTGTCAACGTCTGTGCTGGTGACGCCATCTGCGACGACATGACGTAACTACTGACGAATCAGAAGCCGTGTTTGCGATATATAAGGTCGCCACAGCAGCAATTTTGACAGTCAGTTGCTGCTGACGATGACAACGGTGTAAATCGTCGAAAGCTCAAGTTTTATACAACTCCGTCGCGAAAGACTTCGTTCTCGATGATTAAAGCTGCATACACGCTTCTTATCTTATATTTGTACCATAATTAGCAAAATACCACACGTTAGTCTAAATCAAAATACGGGGTGTCTCATAATTAATGGCGTAAACGCATACAATTGAAAGTATACGATACTAGGAGCAAAAAAGTCTCACTAAAAATGGGATCTAAAATGTATACCTTAAGAGCTACGAGTAATTTTTCATCTTCGATACTGTGAAGCAAATATCTTCTTTTGCAAGCTCTTCGCTTTCAACATTTTGCGAATTAGTAGTATGGACCAAAACAAGAAAATATTGTCCATTAAACATGTGTTTTAAAATGCATGCCTCAAGAGCTATGAGCACATGCTCACCAGGCCGGCCGCTGTAACCGAGCGCTTCTAGGCGCTTCAGTCTGAAACCTCTCGAACGCTACGGTCGCAGGTTCGAATCCTGCCTCGGGTATGGATGTGTGTGATGTCCTTAGGTTAGTTAGGTTTAAGTAGTTCTAAGTTCTAGGTGACTGATGACTTCAGATGTTACGTCCCATAGTGCTCAGAGCCATTTTTGAACCATGCTCACCTTCGCTACTTGGAACCACAACTCTTCTAATGAACAATTGCTCATAGCTCTTGAGTTATTCATTTTAAAGCAAATGTTTACTGCACATTTTTTCTTGTTTTGATCCATACTGCTACTTCTCAAAATGTGGAAAGCAAAGAGCTTGCAGTAAAAGAGATTTGCTTCACAGTACCGAAGATGAAAAATTGCTCGTAGCTCTTAAGGGATGCATTTTCGACCCCATGTTTACTCAGACTTTTTTGCTTCTCGTATGATGTACTTTCAACTGTATGCGTTTACGTTATTAATTATGATACACCCTGTATATGTGGTATTATCAAGAACGAGCTGTAGACGACTTGATATTGGCTAGTTTCAGTGCTTCTGTTGCATATCTGCAGTCCTACTGTCTAGTGCAAGAGCTGCTCTACGGGCAAAAGCACCTACACGCGCATTATTAGCGTGTGTCTTTTATGTGTGACTTGGTGAGGGTTAGTTGCTTACAAGGGAAACTCCCCATCGCACCCCCGTCAGATTTAGTTATAAGTTGGCACAGTGGATAGGCCTTGAAAAACTGAACACAGATCAATCGCGAAAATAGGAAGAAGTTGTGTGGAACTATGAAAAAATAAGCAAAATATACAAACTGAGTAGCCCATGCGCAAGATAGGCAACGTCAAGGAGAGTATTAGATCAGAAGTGCCGTGGTCCCGTGGTTAACGTGAGCAGCTGCGGAATGAAAGGTACTTGGTTCAAGTCTTCCCTCGAGTGAAAAGTTTAATTTTTTTATTTTTCAGACAATTATTATCTGTCCGTCCGTCCGTCCGATGCGATCACTTTTTCGGGGGTGATTATCACATCCACAAGAAAACCTAAATCGGGCAAGGCAGAAGGATCTTTTTACCCATTCGCCAAGTGTATAAGTTAGGTGGGTGGACAACATATTCCTGTCATGTGACGCACATGCCGTCATCAGTGTCGTATAGAATATATCATACGTGTTTTCCTGTGGAGGAATCGGTTGACCTATGACCTTGCGATCAAATGTTTTCGGTTCCCATTGGAGAGGCACGTCCTTTCGTCTACTAATCGCATAGTTTTGCGGTGCGGTCGCAAGACACAGACATTAAACTTATTACAGTGAACGGAGACGTCAATGAACGAACGGACGGATCATAACTTTTTTTTTCTCATTTTGCTCGTTTTCGTTCGTTGTATCTGCTCGGTGCGGACATCGCAAGATACGCGTTTCAGTTCGTAGTTGATCCGTTAACTCGTTTTTTTTTTTTTTTTTACAGAGGGCACCTAACTCTCTGACCGAACACGCTGAGCTACCGTGCCGGCTGTTACTTAGCTAAATTAAACAACGTAAACTTTTCACTCGAGGGAAGACTTGAACCAAGGACCTCTCGTTCCGCAGCTGCTCACACTAACCACGGGACCACGGCGCTCCTGAGCTCAGACTCTCCTTGATGTTGCCTATCTTGCACATGGACTACTCAGTTTGTATATTTTGCTAATTTTTTTCATAATTCCACACAACTTCATCCTGTTTTCTCGATTGATCTGTGTTCAGTTTTTCAAGGCCTATCCACTGTGCCAACTTATAACTAAATGTGAGGGGGTGCAACGGGGAGATTCCCTTGTTAGTTGCTGACGAGAAGTAGCATAAAGCTGTGATCAAGCGTTTCGGCATGTGCAGTATTACTGTGAGTCACTTATGGAGGATTGGTAAATGTAGAGCTGTTTGTGTTACAGCCGTCACGCAAGCTGGTGAGCGAGCTGCTCAGTGAAGAGAACCGCTCTCGCCTGTATCATTATCGTGAGCTGTAGATGACTTGGTAATGGTGAATTACTTGTGTTGCAGTCGCTGTGAGTGAGTGGTCACAACAACGGCTGCATGAGCTGCTCACCAAGAAGAGTAGCTAGGCTCACAGTGTTATCGCTAGTCAGTTTTAGATGACTAGGTAATTATGAGGTGCTTATGTTGCAGCTGTTGGGGAAACGTATGCACATGGTGGTGCATGAGCTGCTCGGCTAGAAGAAACTCCTGCACACGCAATATTATCTCCAGTCAGTTGTATGCGACTGGGTAATGGTAAGTTGCCTATGTTGCAGCTGTTGGGGGACCGGTCGCACAAGCTGGTGCACGAGCTGCTCAGCGAGGAGAAACGCTCGCAGTCAGATGCGGCGCCCAGCGACCAGTCCCTGGCGCGCAACGACTCCTTCTCCAGCGCTGGCAGCGCCCTCAACTCGGGTTAGATTTTTACACAAGTATACATCATTTTCTTGTTCTGGTCAAGAAGTGCTTGGCGTGAAGTTACCTCGTCAGTTTCAACATCAGTGACAAATTATCTGACACTGGCACAAGAGGCCAGAGCTATCCACTGAGCCATGCTCACAGAAGGACTCAAAACTTTAACTTCTCACCAGTTTCTCTGTATACCTTAAGAGCTCCGCAGAGTTTCTCTTGTCTTGTTTTGCGTCTAAAGTTCGTAGCAGAAGTCAGAGAGGTTTTGTTCTACATCGATGTTCATTTTTCAGGTGTTGGTATTGGTTTACACGGTACACTAGTAACCACATACTTTATGTACAATCAAGTGGAAAAGCATATATAATTAAGAGTATACCAGAAGGGTGCATAACTGAGTTTAGAAACCTGCTCGTATAGAGTAAAGCGTAGCTAACTGATTTATGTGATTTATGTGAACCGTACCGGATCGAATCAGCGTGACGCATTAACGGCTGTAGGTTAATACAGCGACCAGCCTGTGTGTGAATTTTAGGCAGTTTCCCGCGTTCTCTGAGTAAAGTGCTGAAATACCGACCCTGTACTATACGTAATAAACGATAGAGGGAAAAGAGAAAGAAGCAGGACCTGAGATAAGTTTAATTATAAGACATGTAGCATACGGGAAGAAAGCATGATTGGAGTTAAACGTCTTGTCATAGGCGATGTCGCTGCAGACGAAATACAAGTTCCAAATTGACAGGAGTGGGAAAGAGAATCGAACATCCCTGTTGGGAGTAGCCATCCTGGCATACCTCCCTCATCACTTAGGGAAACAACACAAAGTCTTTCACAGAACTGAAAAGCCTGAGGCAGCTGTATGCTCTGTAGACAATTGTTTACAGACACCGATGGTTTTTGCTGTCAGTTAAGGCCATACGTCGGTCTTGCTGTCAAGTGGCTGCTCCTAGTCAGCTTAGTCCTATCCTGTGACATTTCTGCGTCTCGGAATCACCTCTTCAAGGCGTCCAAGAATTTTAATTGACAAACGTGACTGTGTTGGTTGGTTCATTTGGGGGACGGGATCAAATAGTGAGGTCATCTGTCCCATCGGATTATGGAAGGATGGGGAACGAAGTTGGCCATGCCCTTTCAAAGTAACCATCCCAGCATATTTGCCCGCAAAAATTTAGGTAAATCACGGTAAACCTAAGTCAGGATGGCCAGATACGAGTTTGAGCTGTCATTCTCCTGAATGTGAGTCCAGTGTGCTAACCATTGCCTCTCTCTCCCTCTCTCTCCCTCTCTCCCTCTCACTCTCTCTCTGGTGCGGGCCCCACGTTAGGAAACAATTATGCAGTGAGTCTCTTGCCTTAACAGTCATTTATAATGATTTCTGGGTGCCAGAATGTATAAATTTGTTGCTAATAACAAAAATCATACATTAAAACAAACCAATACGTTATTTATTTGAACGCTAGCTGAGAAACTTCCAACTTTCTATTAGTCCATCTTCCCCTCCCTCCTCTCTCTGACCAGCTCCTCCTTCCTCCTCTCTCTACCAATGCCCTCTAGCTTTATCCACCTCTCCTCTTTCCTCTGGCCACCCCCCCCCCCCCCAATCCCTGTCGATCACCTCCATCTCTCCCTCTCTCTGTCCAAATCTACCACTCATTCTTTCTGTCTCCTCAGCCCCCTACTCTCTCTCCAACTCCTCCTGCCCCTCCCTCTGTCTATCTAAACCTATCTCCCCTCTCTGTCATGCTCCTCCCATGCCTGTCCATCTCCTTCTTCCCCCTCCCTCCGTCCATCTCCTTCCACCCTCTCCATTTTCATGTTGTCTCATTTACTTTCTGTGTCCACCTCCTCGTCTCCCCACTCTCTGACTCTCTGTCTGTCTCCTCTTCTTCCCTTCTTCTACCCATTTCAACCTTCTCCCTCTGTCTGTTCATTACCTCCTGCCCCATCTCTCTGCTTTTCTCTTCCTCCCCCTGTCTACCTCTATCTCCTCGTTCCTTTCTCTGTCAATGTCCTTCTCTCCCCTCTCTCTTTCCATTTCCCCTTCCCCTACATCTGTCCATCCCCTCCTCCTACCTGCGCTTACGTCCTCCCTCCCCCTCGCTGTCTGTCCATCTCCTCGTTCTCCCTTCTCTCTCCATGTTATCACGTTCCCCCAATAGGAGGCTGATGGTTGTTAACCCCACAGTATTTATTTCCGTATTGTAATTGATGTGTGTACCAAATTTGATTGAAATAATTCCAGGGGCTTAGGCTGAGCTTCTTCCCCGTAGCTTTGCTAGCTAACATACTAGTCATCATATATATTTCACACATAAGTAACATATTTCCCGAGTGTTTGTTCACATATTTAATCTGTATGTCTAGGGAATTTCGCCCTGCAGTTTAATTTCCAGGCAGCTTAATGTTTATGACGTTTTATCTCCTGAACCATGTGCTGTACAATGATATTATTTTGCAGATACATCCAATGGTATATGTGCCTACCCTTTGCGAAATGTGTTGTGAATAGATTTAGTAGTAAAGAAGCAATAAATTAAAATTTTACGCATAATGCGGCAGTTTCTCATGCATCTTAGTGTTTATGACGTAATATCTCCTGAACTATGTGTCGCACAACGATATATTTTTGTAGGTACGTTCAGCGACAAATGTGAATACTGTCTTCGAAGAGTGTCGCAAACAAAAGTAGTAGAAAAGGAGTAATAAATTTAAACGTCTTGCATGATGCGGTAGTTTTCCACGCATTCAGTGTTTATGACTTTGTATCTACTGAACTAACTGTTGTACAGTGATGTAATTTTTCTGGTTCACTCGATGGTATACGCAATACCGTTTGCAAAATGTGTCGCGAATACAGTTAGTAGTCAAGACGTAATAAATTAAAAGTCGTGATTCATGTGGCACTTTCACTACATGAACAGCGAAAAAGTAGTAAGCGACAACTTTTTTTCCTTTCACAATTTTGCGGGAGTCGTGAGCAAGAAAAAATTCCGTAAAAGTTTGAAACCATGTGTAAAGTATATTACAGGTCCTGGTGCTCTCATTTTCAAATACTGGATGCCTGAAGTACGGCTGTTCTCGCGTAGTGGCCTACACTGCTTTTGCACCACTATCCTTACCGCTATGAAAGATGGGTGGTTTTTACCTCCACTGTTATTTTTTTCGGACAGTAAATGATATAGGTACCTAATTTGGTTGAAATCGGCCCAGTGGCTTAGCAGGAGATGTGGAACATAAATAGACGGCCAGAGTGGCCGAGCGGTTCTAGGCGCTACACTGTGGAACCGCGCGACCGCTATGGTCGCAGGTTCGAATCCTGCCTCGGAAATGGATGTGTGTGATGTCCTTAGGTTAGTTAGGTTTAAGTAATTCTTAGTTCTAGGAGACTGATGACCTCAGCTGTTAAGTCTCATAGTGCTCAGAGCCATTTGAACCATTTTTTGGAACATACAATCAGAGTTTACATGGATTTAATTAAACAAAACCGAGCGAGGTGGCGCAGTGGTTAGACACTGGAGTCGCATTCGGGAGGACGACGGTTCGATCCCGCGTCCGGCCATCCTGATTTAGGTTTTCCGTGATTTCCCTAAATCGCTCCAGGCAAATGCCGGGATGCTTCCTTTCAAAGAGAACGGGCGACTTCCTTTCCCGTCCTTCCCTAATCTGATTAGACCGATGACCTCTCTGTCTGGTCTCCTTCCCCAAACAACCCAACCCAACCCAATTAAACAAAAAGGGAAGACCACTGCCCTGAACTTCAGAGAATGCTTGGCCTGAGTGGAACGTTTGCTGTATGTTAATCATTCCAAGTGGCCCCCCGAAATCAGCTGCGTTTATAATCTACATTTTTTCTTTGTGCAGCTCAATATAGACTCGTGTTATCTCAGGTGAAGTGCTAGAGTTCTTCTGTGGTGGCAGGGCAGGTAGACCGGTCTATTTTGCCAGGCCATCCCCGGGATTTTAAACGACTCAGTCTCCTGCTGGCCGTTTGGGTTACCGGTGGAGTGCGCGTCTGTCGGCGGCTAGCGAACAGAATTAATCAATAGGGAAGATCAGACATGTCTGGCGACTGTGTGGTGGAAGACTTGGGGCGTTAGCAATGAGCGAAACGGAATAGATGCGCCTCCTGATCTATATAAATGACCTGGGTGACAATCTGAGCAGTTCTCTTAGGTTCTTCGCAGATGATGCTGTAATTTACCGTCTAGTAAGGTCATCCGAAGACCAGTATCAGTTGCAAAGCGATTTAGAAAAGATTGCTGTATGGTGTGGCAGGTGGCAGTTGACGCTCAATAACGAAAAGTGTAAGGTGATCCACATGAGTTCCAAAAGAAATCCTTTGGAATTCGATTACTGGGTAAATAGTACAATTCTCAAGGCTGTCAATTCAACTAAGTACCTGGGCCTAAAAATTACGAATAACTTCAGTTGGAAAGACCACATAGATAATATTGTGGCGAAGGCGACCCAAAGGTTGCGTTTCATTGGCAGGACACTTACATACAGTAGAGGAACAGTCCAGAGACGATGATTATTCGTATCAACACAACAATGCACCCTGTCATAAAGCAGCCTCAGAGAGGCAATGGTTTGTGGGAAATAACATTCCTGAAATGGAATGACCTGTTCAGGTTCCCGATGGGAACCCAATGGCACACATTTGTGAAGAATTACGATGTACGTCGCTACAGACCCCACAATCCAACATCACTGCTTTCTTTTTCCCCGGCTCTTGAAGAAAATTGGCTTCACTCTTCCACAGACATACAGGCACCTCACTGAAAGTTGCCTCAAAGAGTTTAAGCCGTCATAAATGCGAAAGTACACACATCTCTTATTGATGTCTAAAGTGTCTGGGTAATTTTGATCAGATTGTATATATATTCACACTGAGAAGATGAGGACTGCCGCATGCCTAGCTATTTTCTGTGGTGTCAACAAGCTATCAGAATGGGTAGGAATCGAAGGGAGATACTTTGGTCTCGGTGGTAGACCACAAATTTATGGGTGCTTTGTAGAATGATTTATAGCTGTCTTGCTAAATGCTAGCAGCTCATTACCAAACTTGGAAACTGTATCGTTTTGCCCACGATTATTAGAAGAGGCAACACTCTTACACAGCTACAAAAGAATTTCGTAATGGAACAGCACCTCATGTTTCACGATGCATTATTTTCCATCACAGGTCTTCACTAGTGATTACTTATCATCAGTTATCCATGAAATGTTATCCTGCGTTATAAAGGCAGTAACATATATTCTAGTGTAAGTAACTCGAAGTACACACCACGTACAAAGTTCGCGTATGTTTTATGTATGTGTATTACAGTCAGAATTGATGGGTATGTATACAGATCAAGCTGTCAGTGACACGAACTTCATCCGCTTATACAGCTTGAAAACAGCTCTATGTGTGTCACAGAAGGCGTTGCCTTTCGTCCATATATCATAAAATGTAAACATTAAAACTAAAATTTATAATGTAAAACATTTATTTGCAAAATTTTAATTGTAACGAATTTATCAGGGAGAGCACTTGTTTTTTATGATGTGCTTCCACAGAAGAGAAATTTTATTCAGTTATAATTATGTCACTTTGTCAGTTTGTTGATTCGATACTATGAGATTTTTTATATATGCTATCTACAACTCATGCGTGTAATTCAGCTATTTCTCTGTTTCGTCCTTACTTGGTAGAGGACTGAGAAATCTTTTAATTATATTGTGGGAAATGTGCTTTCTTTTTCTCGACTGGATAGCACGAGCTGTTGGTGATAATTTATTTTATCTACGAATGTAGATGTAGAGAACAAGCTCAAGATGTGTTTCTTATTTTTAAAAGTGAGTTTTGGTGTTTTATTGTGGTTTGGTTTTATGGTGTTAGAAACAGATTCACTTTTTTGAAGGGAGTTTTTGAGCATATGTAAATTTTCAGTATGTCGTCTATATGACGTTTAATCATGCTAGTTATTCAGTTCTTTTTGTGGGTCAAAAACATGGCTGATACAAATTGCATCTATCGTAACTGACAAGGGAACCTCCCCATCGCAACCCCCTCAGATTTAGGTATAAGTTGGCACACTGGATAGGCCTTGAAAAACTGAACACAGATCAACCGAGAAAACAGGAAGAAGTTCTGTGGAACTATCAAAAAAATAAGCAAAATATACAAACTGCGCAAGATAGGCAACATAACGGATAGTGTGAGCTCAGGAGCGCCGTGGTTCCGTGGTTAGCGTGAGCAGCTGCGGAAGGAGAGGTCCTTGGTTCAATATAGTATTCCCTCCAGTGAAAAGTTTACTTTCTTTATTTTTGCAAAGTTATGAGCTGTCCGTTCGTTCATTGAAGTCTCTGTTCACTATAATAAGTTTAGTGTCTGTGTTTTGCGACCGCACCGCAGACTTACAGTTCGGAAAACATTCATTTACCTTGTTATTGAAGTCGCGAGCTATATTTGCTGGATTTTGCTGGATTCATATTGCCCACGGAATACATGTCACGTATTTAATGCACTGTCGTCCAAAGTAGCGAACAGCCAACTGCCAGCCAGGGAGCCTCGTTGGCAGGAATACTCTCTCTTCCCGTGCGCTGTAGTCGACTGACGTCGTGTGTTTATATGTTTGTTTAGGTGTAGCGTCCCCATACTACGGCGCAGTTACCTCGCATCGGACGGACGGACAGATAATAACTGTCTGAAAATGAAAAATTAAACTTTTCACTCGAGGGAAGACTTGAAACAAGGACTTCTTGTTTCGGAGCTGTTCACGCTAACCGCGGGACCACGGCGCTCCTGAGTTCACACTATCCATGATGTTGCCCATCTGGCTCATGGACTACTCAGTTTGTATATTTTGCTTATTTTTTTCATTGTTCCACACAACTTCTCCCTGTTTTCTGGATTGCTCTGTGTTCAGTTTTTCAAGGCCTATCCACTGTGCCAACTTATAACTAAATCTGACGGGGTTGCGATGGGGAGGTTCCCTTGTGAGAATTGCATGTCATAGGTGTGCTTCCTTTTCTATGCAAATTTTGTTTTGTTTGGAAAAGGGAATAAACTGTGATTATGCACTCTTGTTAATAACTCAACAGACTCAGTTCTTGCCTATTGTCATTAAATTTTTTTATTACAGTCAGTTAGTTTATTACTTCCTATTATTCTCACCGAGTGCCTTATAAGAATATAGCTATACAATTTAGTAATGTCGAGGCATGGGAATCTTGCTCTTTTAGGAATGTCAGTAGCTCTAAGCCGTTCAGACAATTACTTACTTTCTCAATAAGGTACTTTATTTTGTTCCTCTGTAACTGCTACTATCAGTGGCGTTTATAATGGGGTCTATTGTCTTTACGATTTTCAAATTGAGATCTAATATTTAGTTCTATTTAGCCATTTATCGTAAAATTAATGTTATTTAGTTGGTTAGTAACATGTTCCATTGATCATTTGAACGATTCGTTTATCAATATAACGAGGAACGAGTCATTTTACTGGATATGTATAAATTAATGAACACTACTAGTTGTTAAATAGAAAATCATCCCTGGAATAAAAGGTGTTGTCCAGGGTATATGATTTTTGGTTAGATTTAAAACTTACTTTTACACCTGTCAGATATTATATATTATTTGGCAAATGTTCAAACATTTTGGTTGCTGGATGTTGAACTCCTTTCTGAGCCGCTTACAGTTTTAATAATGAGTAATAGTGATCATTTTTTCCTCAAGTGATGAATGTATAGATACTGGTGAACACCACATATCGTTCTTAGTGCTTGTTTTTGAGCAAACAATACCTTCTTTCTAAGCTATGAATTAGCCACCAAAACTATTCTGTAAGAGTAGAGATATACAAGATATGTCAAGAACATAATATGTTTGTTCCCAAGACTTCCAAATACATGATGGGAAAAAGTAGTTGACTTAATTGTTTGAGCAGCTCATGCTTCTTCGAGTTCAGGTTTTCATCAGTATGGACACCCGAAAATTATGAGCATTGGGTCCTGTTTACTGATTCCCGTACATGTGCTACATCAGTTGTTGCTATGCCTCTTTACTGTACAGAAGTGAAAATAGTGTGTTTTCTCGAAATTAGGGGAGAATCCATTTTCAGAGATCCACTTAACAATTCTCAGAAAAAATCACTAACAATCTCATCTGATGCTTTCTCTCTCATTTGAGTTGTGATAGCCAGCTGGTGTGACCGAGTGGTTCTAGGCGCTTCAGTCTGGAACTGCGCGACCGCTACGGTCGCAGGTTCGAATCCTGCCTCGGGCATGGATGTGTGTGATGTCCTTAGGTTAGTCAGGTTTAAGTAGTTCTAAGTTCCAGGGGACTGATGACCGCAGATGTTAAGTCCCATAGTACTTCGAGCCATTGGAGTTGTGATAACACTAGTATAGCCAGCAAAAAGTGCCGATCTTGCTTGAAAAACTTTAAGGGAAGATCAGGAATAGGAATGGGCCCAAAATTAAATCTCGTAGGACTCCCTTCTTCATTTCTCCCCCGTCACTAAATTTTATCTGGTGTAAACATTGTTTGAATTATTTAGTTCAACTTTTTTCATTCTGTTTGTTAAGTATCATTCAAACAAGTTACTCAATGCCTGCTAGTGGGCTGTCTACTTGTGTTCAGTGAGCTAGTGTTCTTATAGCAGCTTGAGCTTTTCATTTTGTGTCATTAGTTATTAGTACCGCTTTCAGTGCCGTCTAAAATACACCAAAGCTAGTTTTAGTTTTGTTTTATATCGCCGGCCGAAGTGGCCGTGCGGTTCTAGCGCTGCAGTCTGGAACCGCGAGACCGCTACGGTCGCAGGTTCGAATCCTGCCTCGTGCATGGATGTGTGTGGTGTCCTTAGGTTAGTTAGGTTTAACTACATCTAAGTTCTAGGGGACTAATGACGTCAGAAGTTGAGTCCCATAGTGCTCAGACCCATTTGAACTATTTTGTTTTATATCGATTTAAGATGGAGAGGAACTGCGCCTGTTCTGTACGGATGCAGGGGGAGCTGGCCACGGTCTGCAAAGAGCTGGAAGCAGCGTTGACCATGGTCGGCACGATTTAGGTTGCTGGTCTTGGCAGCAGTGGCGTTGGGGAACCTGAGGCGAATGCGTTGTCACCTATGACCCCAATAGTGACGTCTGGGATCCCTTATGCCATTGTGTCTCTCATTCACTAGTCCCGGCAGGTCGACAGTTTCCTGACAATGACTGGCGAACAGTTGTGGGATCGCCAATCTTTGGGAGGAAGGCAAAGGGGATACCGGCAGTACGGCTACCCCTTTACGTCTTAAAAACAGGTTTGAGAGATTTTCTCCTGCTGAAAGTACATCTGAGCCAGAACACGATGCCTTGTCTATTGGGACTGTTGCTGATCTTCCTGAGAGGACCGAACTAGTAAAAAGGGTGGGATTGTTTCTCTCTGAGAGCTCCAGTGTAAGACGGATGATGGAGCCCCTCAGCAAATTAGCGGGTGTAAGGGGACACAAGGCCAGAGTCCATTCGGTCTGTTTCCTGGTGTTTCTCTTCCGAGACGTGGAGAACGCTCTCCCGGCAGCGACTGAGCGCACTGTGTGGTCTCGACTGTAAATCGTGGCTCATTATTATTGCCGCCTGGGTTCAGAGGCCATCCTCGGTTCCCACAGGCAGCTGGCTCATTTGGTGAGGAGAGCTACCCTCGAAGGCGAGGTGGAAGCAGAGCTATCGTTTTTCAGCATCGTTCCCAGAAACGATCGTAGTCCTCTGGTTTGAAAAAGAATGGAATGTCTAAACCAGAGGTTCAGACGACCGTTGGACGCTATCAGATACAAATTTCTTGACCTCCGCTATGCGGTTGAGAGTTGTAGGGTATTCATTAGCGGGTCAAGCGTGCATTGAGTGCAGGAAGCGATTACTAGTGTATCAGAGTACATGTGGTGTGCACATGTGGTTTTTTTAGCGATTTTATGAACAGAGAAATCCATCCAGAGACCACACAGATACCTTCTGATTCCAGACAGAGTAGCATTCATCATAGTAGATCGGGGAAAGAAAATGTTTCTATAGTATTCGTTAATTACCGCAGCGTCCAAGGAAAGGTCCCGCCACAAATCTCATTTAACATTGCTCACATAGAACTAGGGACAGAAAGCTGGCTAAAGCCAGAGGTTAATAAGAAGGTAGCTCTAATCTGAGACTGGAATGTTTATGGCAAAGATAGGTTCACCCCTGGTGGTGGAGGGATGTTTATTGTAATGAAAATACGATAATATCTAGTGAGATTAGTGTAGACTGAGAATGCGAAATAATTTGGGTGTAGATAAGTGCTGAATGCAAATCGGACATGGTTATAAGATGCTTTTATAGACTCCATGTCTCAGTGACAGTCGTGGAGAAAAAATTGAGCGGGGGACTATTTCGCGTACTCTCCTGTTCATGTTACAGTTTTAGATGGGTATTTTAACCTACCAGATATAGACCGAAAGACTCAAGTGATTAGGACGGGTAATACGTGCAGAGATTAATGTGAAATTGTTTTAAGTGCGAGAAGTAACTCGAGCATTTAATCAGAGAACAGTCTCATGAAGATAGTATCTGAGACATACTGGTGGCAAACAGATCCGAAGCTTTCGACTCAGTTAGCGAACAACAGGGTATAAGTGACCATAAGGCCGTTACAGCATCACTGAATGCAACTGTAAATGGAACTACAATGAAAGGTGGGAAAATCTTACTGTTCAGCAAGAGCGACAAGAGACCAATTTCAGATTACCTGAGGGATCGTCACAAAAAATTCGTCTCCCCCGCTGATAATGCTGAGTATCAATGAACAAAGTTCAAACGCGTCGTACAACAGGCTTTAGACAAATGTGTACTTAGAAGAGTTGTGATGGATAGAGAAACCCACCGTGGTTTTAAAACCGTGTTAGGAAGCTGCTACGAAAATAAAGAGAGCTTCACTGCAAATTTAAATGTAGCCAAAGCCTCGCGTACAAAACCAAAACTTAACGAAGCCAAAATCAGCGTAAGGAGGGCTACGGGTGAAACTTTCAACGAATACGAAAGGAAAACTCATCTGCCAACTTGACAGATAATCCTAAGAATTTCTGGCTTTATGTGAATTCAGTAAAATGATCGAATCCATATGTCCAGACACACTGTCACCATAATGCCACTCAAACTGTGGGTGGTACAGATAACTACCTTACCAGGTAGAAGTGAACCGTAGGTTTCTATAGGAGCGAAGCGTTTCTAACGATTGGAAAAAGGCGTTGGGCATTCCCGTTTTCAAGAGAGATCGTAGAGCAGACGCACAAAGCTAGACATCGGTCTTTGTAGAACTTTGGAACTTGTTTTACTCTCGCGTATTATGACGTTTCTGGAGACCGAAAATTTTCTCAGTAGGGACCACCATGGGTTCCGAAAACAACGATCGTGTCAAACTCTCTTAGTCAACGAGATCTAGAAAGCAGCAGATACAGACGCCCGTGTGGATGCCGTGTCTCTTGACTTCCGGAAGGCATTCAATATACACTCCTGGAAATGGAAAAAAGAACACATTGACACCGGTGTGTCAGACCCACCATACTTGCTCCGGACACTGCGAGAGGGCTGTACAAGCAATGATCACACGCACGGCACAGCGGACACACCAGGAACCTCGGTGTTGGCCGTCGAATGGCGCTAGCTGCGCAGCATTTGTGCACCGCCGCCGTCAGTGTCAGCCATGTCCCGTGGCATACGGAGCTCCATCGCAGTCTTTAACACTGGTAGCATGCCGCGACAGCGTGGACGTGAACCGTATGTGCAGTTGACGGACTTTGAACGAGGGAGTATAGTGGGCATGCGGGAGGCCGGGTGGACGTACCGCCGAATTGCTCAACACGTGGGGCGTGAGGTCTCCACAGTACATCGATGTTGTCGCCAGTGGTCGGTGGAAGGTGCACGTGCCCGTCGACCTGGGACCGGACTGCAGCGACGCACGGATGCACGCCAAGACCGTAGGATCCTACGCAGTGCCGTAGGGGACCGCACCGCCACTTCCCAGCAAATTAGGGACACTGTTGCTCCTGGGGTATCGGCGAGGACCATTCTCAACCGTCTCCATGAAGCTGGGCTACGGTCCCGCACACCGTTTGGCCGTCTTCCGCTCATGCCCCAACATCGTGCAGCCCGCCTCCAGTGGTGTCGCGACAGGCGTGAATGGAGGGACGAATGGAGACGTGTCGTCTTCAGCGATGAGAGTCGCTTCTGCCTTGGTGCCAATGATGGTCGTATGCGTGTTTGGCGCCGTGCAGGTGAGCGCCACAATCAGGACTGCATACGACCGAGGCATAAAGGGCCAACACCCGGCATCATGGTGTGGGGAGCAATCTCCTACACTGGCCGTACACCTCTGGTGATCGTCGAGGGGACACTGAATAGTGCACAGTACATCCAAACCGTCATCGAACCCATCGTTCTACCATTCCTAGACCGGCAAGGGAACTTGCTGTTCCAACAGGACAATGCACGTCCGCATGTATCCCGTGCCACCCAACGTGCTCTAGAAGGTGTAAGTCAACTACCCTGGCCAGCAAGATCTCCGGATCTGTCCCCCATTGAGAATGTTTGGGACTGGATGAAGCGTCGTCTCACGCGGTCTGCACGTCCAGCACGAACGCTGGTCCAACTGAGGCGCCAGGTGGAAATGGCATGGGAAGCCGTTCTGCAGGACTACATCCAGCATCTCTACGGTCGTCTCCATGGGAGAATAGCAGCCTGCATTGCTGCGAAAGGTGGATATACACTGTACTAGTGCCGACATTGTGCATGCTCTGTTGCCTGTGTCTATGTGCCTGTGGTTCTGTCAGTGTGATCATGTGATGTATCCGACCGCAGGAATGTGTCAACAAAGTTTCCCCTTCCTGGGACGATGAATTCACGGTGTTCTTATTTCAGTTTCCAGGAGTGTAGTTCCGCACTGTCGCCTAATGAACATAATACGGGGGTACAGGATCTCAGACCAGCTGTGTGATTGGATTGAAGAGAGAACACAGCACGTCATTCTCAATGGAGAGTAGTCTTCAGACGTAAAAGTACGCTGCGTAGGATTAGCCGAGCGATGTAAGGCACTGTAGTCATGGACTGTGCGGCTGGTCCCGGCGAAGGTTCGAGCCCTCCCTCGGGCATGGGTGTGTGTGTTTGTCCTTAGGATAATTTAGATTACGTCGTGTGTAAGCTTAGGGACTGATGACCTTAGCAGTTAAGTCTCTTAAGATTTCACACAAATTTGAACATTTCGTAAAAGTAACTTCGGGTGTGCCCCAGAGGAGTGTTATAGGACCATTTCTTCTCACAATATATATAAATGACCTAGCACATAACATCGGAAGTTCCATGAGGCATAATGCTGCTGTATGCAGTGAAGTCGCAACGCTACAAAATTGTAGCGAAATGCAGGAAAACCTGCAGAGGATGGACGCTTGTTGTAGGAAGTGACAGTTGGCAGCCAACACAAAAAATGCTTCAAATGACTCTGAGCACTGTGGGGCTTAACTTCTGAGGTCATCAGTCGCCTAGAACTTAGAACTACTTAAACCTTACCGACCTAAGGATATCACACACATCCATGCCCGAGGCAGGATTCGAACCTGCGACCGTAGCTTTCGAGCGGTTCCAGTCTGTAGCGCCTAGAACCGTTCGGCCACTCCGGCCGGCGCAGTTAAGTCAAACAAATGTAAGGTGTTGCGAATATATAGATAGGAAGACCCTTTATTATATGATCACAAGATTGCAGAACAATTTTTGGAAGCAGTTGCTTACATGAAACATCTAGGAGTATGCGTACTGAGCGGTTTGAAATAGAACGACCGCATAAAATTAATCGCGAATAAGCAGATGCCACATTTAAATTCATTGGAAGAATCCTCGGGAAACGAAATCTGTCAACAAAGGTAGTAGCTTCCAAAACACTTGCTCGACCTATACTTGAATATAGCTCGTCAGTAAGGGATCTGCACCAGATATGACTGACAGAGGAAGTGGAGAAGATCTGAAGAAGAACAGCACGTTTCGCTACAGGTTCATTTAGTTAGTGCGAAAGCGTCGCGTGGACGCTCAGCGACCTTCAGTGGCAGACGCTCCTAAAAGAGACGATGTACATTACGGTGCAGACCATTGTTACAGTTCCGAGAGCCTACGTTCCTGAAAGACTCAACGAATATATTTCTTCGTCCTAAGTATATCTCGCGAAAGGATCATCAAGATAAAATGAGAGAGAGTCAGGTCCAAGAAAATGGTTCAAATGGCTCTGAGCACTATGGGACTTTACCGAGCGAGGTGGTGCAGTGGTTAGACACTGGACTCGCATTCGGGAGGACGACGGTTCAATCCCGTGTCCGGCCATCCTGATTTAGGTTTTCTGTGATTTCCCTAAATCGCTCTAGGCAAATGCCGGGATGGTACATTTCAAAGGGCACGGCCGACTTCCTTTCTCGTCCTTCCCCAATCCGATGAGACCGATGACCTCGCTGTCTGGTCTCCTTTCCCCGAAACAACAAACCAACCACTATGGGACTTAACATCTGAGGTCATCAGTCGCCCGGAACTTAGAACTACTTAAACCTATATAACCTAAGGACATCACACACATCCATGCCCGAGGCAGGATTCGAACCTGCGACCGTAGCGGTCGCGCGGTTCCAGACTGAAACGCCTAGAACCGCGGTCCCCACGAAAGCTTACCAGCAATCGTTATTTCCACGAACTATACGCAACTGAAACAGGAAAAGGAGGAAGTGGCTCAAATGGCTCTGAGCACTATGGGACTTAACGTCTGAGGTTATCGGTCCCCTAGAACATAGAACTACTTAAACCTAACTATCCTAAGGACACCACACACATCCAGGATTCGAACCTGCCACCGTAGTGGTCTCGCGGTTCCAGACTGAAGCGCCTAGAACCGCTCGGCCACATCGGCCGGCCAAAAAGAGAAAGTGACACAGGCGCACAAAGTTCTGCCACACACGGAAGGGTGGCTTGCTGAATAAGATGTCGTGAAAATCCATCAATTCCATAAAACCTAAGTTTTCCTGAGAGAGTAACATGCTCT
This sequence comes from Schistocerca gregaria, assembly GCF_023897955.1. Taxonomy (NCBI): domain Eukaryota; kingdom Metazoa; phylum Arthropoda; class Insecta; order Orthoptera; family Acrididae; genus Schistocerca; species Schistocerca gregaria. The sequence goes on from NC_064931.1 coordinate 216,957,915, forward strand.
GCGCTATCAAACGCATTGGAAGGATCACAAAAAGACCTACTGGCAATATTTTATTGTATAAGCTTTGTAATATTTGGTGAGTTAATTCATAAAGGGCATTCTCAATCGAGAAAACCTTCTGGAATCCAAGCGGTGATGTATTAAGTTAGTTGTTTTTTCTTAAATGCGAGACTATCCTTGAGTTCCTTACCTTTTGGAATATTTTGGAAAAAAGGCGTCACTGCTGCTTCTTTGTTCGCTACACGAAGTCCTTGTAATCTTTTATATTGGCGGGTCCACTTCTCATGAAATGTAGTTGTCAGCTCTCCATTACGAATGGGTGTCGAGATACTTTTGATCAGATTTTGTAGGCGCATCCAACATTATAGAGCATCTCCTCTTCATATAAAATCACTTACAAGGGAACCTCCCCATCGCACCACCCCCAGATTTAGTTATAAGTTGGTACAGTGGATAGGCCTTGAAAAACAGAACACAGATCAATCGAGAAAACAGGAAGAAGTTATGAGGAACTATGAAAAAAATAAGCAAAATATACAAACTGAGTACTCCATGTGCAAGATAGGTAACATCAAGGACACTGTGAGCTCAGGAGCGTCGTGGTCCCGTGGTTAGCGTAAGCAGCTGTGGAACGAGAGGTCCTTCGTTCAAGTTTTCCCTCGAGTGAAAAGTTTACAATCTTTATTTTCGCAAAGTTATGATCTGTCCGTTCGTTCATTGACGTCTCTGTTCACTGTAATAAGTTTAGTGTATGTGTTTTGCGACCGCACCGCAAAACCGTGCGATTAGTAGACGAAAGGACGTGCCTCTCCAGTGGGAACCGAAAACATTTGATCGCAAGGTCATAGGTCAACCGATTCCTCGACAGGAAAACACGTCTGATATATTCTATACGACACTGGTGACGACATGTGCGTCACATGACAGGAATATGTTGTCGACCCACCTAACTTGTATACTTGGCGAATGGGTAAAAAGATCCTTCTACCTTGCCCGATTTAGGTTTTCTTGTGGATGTAATAATCACTCCCAAAAAAGTGATCGCATCAGACAGACGGCCGGACGGACAGATAATAATTGTCTGAAAAATAAAAAATTAAACTTTTCACTCGAGGGAAGACTTGAACCAAGTACCTTTCGTTCCGCAGCTGCTCACGCTAACCACGGGACCACGGCGCTCCTGAGCTCACATTATCCTTGATGTTACCTATCTTGCTCAAGGACTACTCAGTTTGTATATTTTGCTTATTTTTTTTATAGTTCCACACAACTTCTTCCTGTTTTCTCGATTGATCTATGTTCAATTTTTCCAGGCCTATCCACTGTGCTAACTTATAACTAAATCTGAGGGTGGTGGGATGGGGAGGTTCACTTGTAAGTGATTTTATCTGGAACAGGAGATGCTCTATGATGTTGGATGCACTACAAAATCTGATCAAAAGTATCTCGACACCCATTCGTAATGGAGAGCTGACAACTACATTTCATGAGAGGTGGACCCGCCAATATAAAAGATTACAAGGACTTCGTGTAGCGAACAGAGAAGCAGCAGTGACGCCTTTTTCCAAAATATTCCAAAAGGTAACTAACTCAAGGATAGTCTCGCATTTAAGAAAAAAACAACTAACTTAATACATCACCGCTTGGATTCCAGAAGGTTTTCTCGATTGAGAATGCTATTTATAAATTAACTCACCAAATATTACAAAGCGTAAATAATAAAACATCGCCAGTAGGTCTTTTTGTGATCTTTCCAATGCGTTTGAGGGGGATGCGATGGGGTGGTTCCCGTGTTAGTTGTTTGCGAAGAGCATTGTATATAAAGTAGCGCTATTTGTTTGAAACTGTCGCGGTAATAATTTTTGCTGTTTATTTATGACGCAGGCAACATATAAAAATTAACAGAGTACGTGACAGAGGGAACCCGTGCCTATCAGTTTCGGCAGCAACACTGTATTTTTTGTTTTCTCTAATACAATGAAGAACGCAGCTGTTGCCTACCACAGTGTGAAAAATCCTCCAGTAGTCTCGATTTTTGTTGCAGATGAAAAGGCCAACTACATTCCGCAGCTGCACAAACAGATCCGCGTATCGCTGTCGCTGAGTAACGCGTCCTACTCGGACCAGACGACGTCCAAGAGGCAGCAGAAGAGGAGCATGAGCACTTACGGCAAGACGGCATTCCAGAGCACGGAGGCGGTTTCCAGCAAGGTGTCCGTGTCCAAGGTAGAGCACGAGGGCAAGCTGGAGCGCGCCTGCAGCTACCGCCGGCGCACGCTGCAGAGGTTCGACGCGTCGGCCGCCGGCTCCGCGCCGCCGCCGGGCGCCACAGATTACTTCCCGCTGACCCTCACAGACCTCAACGACAGCAGCTCGGGTAGTGAGGACGCACACAAGCCTCGCCGATACCCCTAGCACAGGCGCCCCCTTTCCTACCACTCTGGGGGCAAAAGATAGGCCGACGAGTCAAATGAAAGTGAGCCACGGCCTTGTTTTATACATTTAGAGCGCGACCGACGGAAGGGTATGCAATGACAAAGTAGTGCCGCGTTTTTCTTTAAAAGGGCAGCTCTTCACGTTTCACAGAATATGAAAACAAAAGAACTATGTACAGTCGTGGACAAAACGAGCGAGACCCCTCGCCTTTTCGTTATGCTGATCCGTACAGCTTTAAAGTCTGCTACACAGCATAACAGGCAAGGCGGCGAAGTACTACCAACATACTATGCACAGGTGTGGAATTGACAAACTATCTTAACTTTGTCAGACTGTTTTCAATCATGTGTAAGACTCTAATAATACTGATTAGTGTATTAAACACAACTCGTAAATACAATATGTAAATGAAAGAAGAAACGCTAATCAATATGAAATGTACTAATAAAAGGGAATTTTAGCTTATCGAGATAACACAACTGTTCCAGTAAGACAAAGTACCCCAGATCGTTACGAATTAGCATAATATTATGCACATTCGGCCGCAAAACGGTTTATGTCAACTTTCAGACCAGTCATAGTGGATTACCGTTGCTGACCTACCTTGAAAGTGTACAAATTTAGCAATGCGTGAAGATTCATAACGAAGTTAGTTAAAACTGATTCAGTGCCACACGTAAGTCAATTCAGTTATTGACAGAAGCGGAAAAAGGAAGGCAGTAACAAGTATGAAATTCTACAAGAGTTTCATATTGACATCCACAGGGCGCCAGTACAGAATAAAGGTAGAAATACAACGTATTGGGGGCGCGGGAATTTCTTAAAATTGCTTTACTGATAGACTATCTGCCTCCATAGAGATTAGAACCGAAAACAAAGCAGACCTCCCTTGCAGTAGCAAACACCTTTCACTACGCTAGAAGACAACCTAGGCAAAAAGCCCTTTTTTATTACCCCAGACATGAATAAGCCGGCAATTTCGCAATGAAAATGGCAAAATGATCTGCAGTTTCCGTAGCATAGAGCTTTCTGAACTCTAAAACATGAATTTCCTACCTTTATGTCACCGCTTATGTGAAAATCATTCGGGATGTTTATCGAAATAACAAAATACTGTTATTAGCGATTAACGGCAACGGGTTCTACACAACGCTGGTGACTACTTTGAAGGACAGTAGCAGGTGCAAACATGTAACTCTTTTGTACCGGTTGTGATTAAATAGTTGCCACTATTAAAGTTCCAACCCTCGTGAAGTCTTACATATGATTGAAAACAGTCTGACAAAGTTCAGATAGTTTGTCAATTCCACTCATGTGTATAGTATGTTGGTAGCACTTCGTCGCCTTCCTGTTATGCTATGTAGCAGACTTTAAAGCTGTGCGGATCAGCGAGGGGTCTCGCTCGTTTTGTCCACGACTGTACATTATTGAGCTCACTGACGGAGCAAATTTTTGGGATCATTATCGTTTTGACCGATTTAACGCATCCCACCAAGATATTCTTTTCCGTGCCGATCTCACCACCAGAGTAGCACTTAACACCCAACATCCTAATTATTTTCTATAAACAGGGTGGACCTAAAACTTTAATCCCATTTGTTTCGATTCTGATTCAAGATATCGAAACTAATTTTTCGGCAGATTGTGCAAGAAGAGCAGCAACTAATCTTGTTTTTTAACTTTCGTATAAACGGATTATAGAAAGAAGCATGATTTTTAATGCAACGATATAGCTTTTTAACGGCATTCGAAACCTACTGAAAACACGCGTACAGCGATATACTACTTGAAAGTTGTTGCAGTAATATCCTAAAAATTATACTAAAGTTAAAGAATGACGACCTGAATCGGCTATTGCTGTGTAAACTCTGCCAAGAAGGCTTCTTATGCCAAGCTTCGTCGTTATATTCAGGAAGAAGATAGGCCTACGCTACTAAGATAAAACGTATTTCTCCTTGGCCCTATTTTATTCGACACTGATACATTACCAACTACGACTATTGTAAAATAAACTATATGCTGACACCTAACGTATCAAAAGGGTCTTATCGAAAGTATTTCGAATGTGTGTATATACTTATGTTTAAGTGAACAGCTTTTGTAGATATATGTCTCTTCTGGTTCTTCCTTGCACACTCCGGTTTCTATACAGAGTCAGTGTTGTTACATGACTTTTGACAATCTTAATTACAGTTAGTGGCTGGATTCCCTTCCGGTAGGCACCAAGTCCCCCGTCTGTCTCCTCCTAGAGTAAATATCATTTTCAAGTGTGACAACGTTCTCTAATTGTTTGTATAACGTGTATCTGTGGTAGGACATTGGTACTAGCCCGCTATTTGCCTAGTTGGATGTGAGAAACTGCCCAGAAACTATATTCAGCGTGGACAGCTCACCAGCCCTCGTCGTCAGTCCGCTTCAATTCGAAGCAGGATTGTCTGCCCGGATGCAGTGCGTTAATGCGCGCGGCTACCCTTGCAGGTCTGTGTATACCCGTAGACAGCCTAAAGGCACATACTTGCTTCAGTACTTCTGTTGATACAAAAGTTAAAATACAAAAGTTGAAAAGTCTTGTCCACACAACCAAATTACGTGTCTCTCTGTCTACTAACATTTGCAGATAAGCTCGTTTCAATATCTTAAGACGTTCATAAAATAAAAGATAATTACAATCGCTAGCTGCTTCCTGTACAATTTTCGCTCTTTGCGCCTCCCTCCAGTACCGTGGAAGTTATTCCCCGATGTCTTATTACGTGTCCTATCAACACATCCCTTCTATTAAATTGTGTTTTCTTTATATTCCAGCCCTCGGCAAGTCTGCAAAGAACTTTTTCAATTATTTTCTTGTCAGAACACTTACATATCAGCATCTTTTTGTGACACCACATTTCACATTCATCGATTTTCTTCTTTCAATCTTTTCCTAGAGTCTACAATTCACTTCCACAAAACGCTTAGCCGCAGACGTGCATTCTCGTAGATTTCGTTCTCAATGTAAGGCCTATGTTTGATACTAATCGATTGGCACTGGCGAGGAGAGCTCTCTCTTCGTCAGCTTCGTGTGTCTTCCTTGCTTCGTCCATACACTATGAGGTCCTTAATTTTGACGTTAAGTTTATTGGTAATGTCAATTCTGCTGCTATTCAATACTTTACTGTTTCAATGATTTACACGCATCCATATTCTGCGCTCAGTGGACTGTGCAGATCCTGTAATCCTCGCTCTTTCTCAAAGAAGATATCAGCGTCATCGGCAAATCTTCTCATTGTGATCCTTCCACACTGAGTTTTAATCCCACTTCTTCTCAGTTTTTGTTTAATTTCCTTCACAGCTTGTTTGATACACAGATTGAATGTTAGAGGAGGAAGATTGTATTCCTGCTTCTAATCGCGCGCTTCTTTCTTTGTCTCCCAAGTAATACAGTACGTTAAAGAGCGAAGAGGAGGGCATACTGCATACCTCAAGTCCTCTCAAAATGTATCTTTCTACACCAAGGAAAGCTCACTGCTCAGTTTTACAACACCAGTTGGTAGCTACACTCCACCAACCACAACCCCCCACGTTCACCAGAATACTATCCATAGCACCCACATCGAAGTTGTATTAAAACCGTCCTATAAGACCAACATCAAGTGCCTGACCACTTACCCATATAATCTGCTTCTACTCATCATCTTACACTATTCGGTAACACGTGACTCCGCATTATTGTTAACAGCACCATTATCGACATTATCAATATTGTCTAATTAAAACATTTATTTCAACCCCTTTTATTATTTTAAATTTAAGTCATTAAATGTAGCTGCTGACAGGCAGCGAACCGCACATATATCGGAACATATTACACCCCGGTGAGATCAGTGAAGCTACTCAGTACTTGAGAAATCACAACTTACAGATTTCTATATAGCTTATACTGAAAAAGGATAAGCTTCCTTTAAATGTCACGTAATTGTTGGTAGTAAATTGTATCATATTTTCAGAGAACATTGAGACACTTCACACGTATTTTTCAGTGACGTAAACTAAAAATTGTCGGTTTTTGACTTATCACTTTTCTTGCTGGCGTTCGATACGTATACTTGAAAGATAAATACACAGATGTCGTTCCCAGTCATTGTTACAATGTTAACAAAATTCTTGGACGATTAATCTATCCCTCTCCTTCAGGATATGTGATTGCTGATGTCCGACGTGTCCGCACAACAAGACTGTGTCCTGTCAGCAGCCAAGCGTCACTGTTTATAGTCAATTTTCACCTCTTTTTTTAGAAATCGCTGATAATGCTTGCATATAAAATCGATTTCATTGTAGTAATACATATACTACATTCATGAACAGCTATAACCCTTCTTCAGATAGCACCACTTCTCACATCTACCCTCTTCATCAGCCTTACTCTTCATCAGCCAAAGTCGTCACATTAGCTATGCATATATAGCTATTCACGTTAGGCTTCATGACAGCAGTCGGTTGGTATCAAGGGTAACTTTTATACATTCAGAGGTAGTTAATGACATCTTTGACTACTAAAGGGCTAGAGTTATTTAGTAGATAAAAACGAGAATTCGAGAATTTGGGTATTTGAAGATGACTGAAACTGACTGAAATCGGTTAAAGACTTAGACGATTACTATTTGTCATTTTACTGGGTAACCCGCTGCACTTTCTCGCAGTAGAGGACAAAAAACTATTTTAGTGAATGGCTGATACTTATGTGGTTGCATTGGTTGCAAATGTAACCAATAACGCAATTAAAATTACCATCTAGTGGTCAAAAAGTGCTTTTCTGAACCGTATTTACTTTACTCACACTCTCTATAAACTAAAATAAGCAAAAAATGTAAATTAGGAACTAACGAGTACAAAGAACACAAAAAACACGATTCTGTCAATAGTAGTACGCGTAGTGCAAAGGCAACTGCAGTAAAAGTTTTACTTTAATTAACATTTCGCAGTCCGTGCTGAAAATGTTCGTTATCGTAAATGCAAATAACACTAAAATCACTTGATTACTAGACTTACGTGGAGACAGTTTTCCATTTGCCAACCGGCCCCACCTTCGCTTGTTCCTTAAAACTCGCTTGTCAGCTTGATGAGAGTCTTTCGGACGAAGTTATAAGTATGAAATCGACAACCCTTCGGATTCTCTTGGTCGTAGCTAAACATGAGAAAGTACACTGGTGTTTAGTGGTATCCATACGTCGGATGTGAGGTAGCGGTTGTCTTCTTTCTCAGTAGTAACTGACAGCATTCAAACACTTTAACTGATCTTTACAGAATACAAAAACTAGATTCATGAGACAATGCTCTCATCGTCAGGTTACCGACTCTAAGCTCATATTATTAAACTCTAACAACTAACGAAAGAGCTACAGGAAAAAAAGAAGATGGTCACTATGCCGTGTTAAGGAAAGTCTTGCAAAGGGTAGTGACTAGCTTTAAACGTCACACCGGCAATGTAGCGTTCCAGCTGAATAATTTAGTAAGGCATAGCCTGAGACAGACTGTCGGTAAGAAGAAGAGCATGTTTGAAATATCAGACATATATAGTCAAAAGTGGGCGTCGTGTAATTCAGAGTATGTCGTGTAGGAGGAGAGAACATTTTCAGTAATACACAGTGAACACAAAGATGCTTTCAGGCTGAGGAATTACGTCCAGTCAGAAATAGATAATCATGTGTGCGAAACAGACCCCCCAGCAAAGAAATAGAAGAAATGTTAGAAATCTCCATACAGCATTAGCTAAACATGTGTACGAAGCAGGCTATTACATAAAGGCAACAGAAGACGATTTAGAAATCTATCACACAGAAAAGAAAGGAAAAATGTTCGACGCGCTGAAAAAATTTTAAATAATTCATATGCGAAAAGAAATACGATAACGTTGTTAACGGTACGAGATTTTTGCGTTTATTTTAATGCACATGTTATATAGCTAGAGGTTGACGATCACAGACTTCACCATGTTCAGAAGCGTCTTAGTAGATAAGGGAAGAAAAGGGTACAAGTGGAATGGCACTGTGATTCAGTCGGTAACTGCGCGTATGCAGTGGTAGCTCGGGCATAGAAGTTGACAGCTAAGCCAGAACTACAGGAGCAGCGTCAACTGGACACGGGACACAGAATGAAAAGGACACTACCTGATGAGGGGTGCTGGTGTGTGTTGGGAATTACTGACATGAATAGGTGTGGACTATTTTAATGTAAAACAAGGGGTAATAGTTCATACTATTTTATTTTTTGAACCTCGAAAACTTATTGTTAGAGCTTTTAGTATTTTAATCACATGAAATGAGGTCGACAAGGATGAGAGCATTGTCCTCGCAACGTGTTGTGTTGTGTGAAGTAGAGTGAAACAGCTTGACTGTCACTGAGTCGCTGAGTGAATGATGAGGGCCATAAAGTGCGTCTTGTGGGCTTTCCCACTTAGCATCTCGTAGATTTCACCATCATAATCGCCGTATGGGATCTGGCACTGTCCTGAACGGAGACTGCACCCTCAGAAAACATGACCCAGCACGTATTTTTGATTACTATGCGCAGACGTTCGAGGATCGTATGACAATAATCGTCGCTAATGATATGCTCATGCCCAGTGGATGTGATGAGTATAGCCATCTTGTTTTTAAAGTACTGGGTGATCAAAAAGTCAGTATAAATTTGAAAAACTGAATAAATCACGGAATAATGTAGATATAGAGGTACAAATTGACACACATGCTTGGAATGACTTGGGGTTTTATGAGAACCAAAAAAATACAAAAGTTCAAAAAATGTCCGACAGCTGGCGCTTCATCTGATCAGAATAGCAATAATTAACATAACAAAGTAAGACAAAGCAAAGATGACGTCATTTTCAGGAAATGCTCAATATGTCTACCATCATTCCTCAACAACAGCTGTAGTCGAGGAATTATGTTGTGAATAGCACTGTAAAGCATGTCCGGAGTTATGGTGAGGCATTGGCGTCGGATGTTGCCTTTCAGCATCCCTAGAGATGACGATACACTTGTGACTTCAGGTAACCCCAAAGCCTATAATGGCACGGACTGAGATCTTGGGGACCTGGGAGGCCAAGCATGACGAAAGTGGCGACTGATCACACGATTATCACCAAACGACACGCGGAAAAGCTCTTTCACTCGCCAGCTGTCGGACATTTTGTGAATTTTTTTATTCTAATAAAACCCCATGTAATTCTAAGCATGTGCGTCAATTTTTACCCCTCTATCTACATTATTCCGTGGTTTATTAAGTTTTCAAATTTATATTGACGTTTAGATCACACTGTAAATTATGTCAGTATCGGTTTTACTCTAAAATTGAGTTGTTTTATTTGCTGAGAGGGAGCTATTTCTCCTTCGCAGCCAAGGTCCCTAGCGCTCGTTTATGCAGCAGCGTTCGCCTCTGAGTTAATCTATTTGCATTTTGGTTCGAAAGAAACACAAATAAAACTGAAGGTAATCTAACTGTGTGCCATAGTGACATGCTAAATTATAGAGCGAGAGCATGTGCCAATGTTGTTAGTGACGCAACCGTGAAGCTTAATGGCGTCCTTATAGCCAACAGACTTGTGCTAACTCCGTGGTTCAGCTTTTTCATTCTTTATAATCGGTACAAACACAAGACTTGCGGATGACACGCACTCATCAGTCAGACTAAAACAGTTACCTGTAAGATCTAGAGAGACGAGCCGCCGAAGCTGCGTCATCTAGAAGGGCTTGTACCGAAGAAATCAGCAATATGAAATAGCAAAAATAATTATCAGTTGAAATACAGTAATAACATTAACCAGTCACTTTCAATTATCTTTATACTACACGATTAGGAAGTCTTTATTTCCATCATCAGTTAGATTTATTTAATTTAACAATACGTAGACGCTCAGCATTTACGATTTTTCGGGGCAACCCATGGCACTGTCTGACAGTAGAGGACAAAAAACTGTTTTAGTACATGACTCAAAGTTGTATTGATGTATAGGTTGCGAATGTAGCCAATAATACAATTATAAGTACCAGTAGTGGTCGCAACTGCTTTTCTGAATTGTATTTCCCTCACGGACACTCTCTATAACAGAAAATAAGCAGAAATTGTAGATTAAGAACTAACGAGTCCAAAGAACATAAAAAACACGATTCTGCCAACAGTAGTGAATAGAAACTATTGTTTATCTCTCTTCTTATCGATGTGTGTGTGTGTGTGTGTGTGTGTGTGTGTGTGTGTGTGTGTGCGTGTGTGTGGGTGGGTGGGTGTGTGTCAGACGCTGCCATAGGTTGCCCGGAAAAATCGTATGTATGAACGTATACATGATGTTAATAAGAGTAAATCCATCTGATAATAGAGGTACGGTTCTCCGAAAACGCGGACTGAATAGATTAACAAATGTGACATTATAGTTAGTTGTTTATTTCATAACTAATAGCTTAGCCTAACCCAAAATTTTTACGTTTATACATAAAAATAATAGTAAAAATTTGTTTGACGGTGACGATTGTATACCATACTCACCATTCTTTTCTGTCTCTAATAGCGTCACCGAGGAACGTTAGAAGTTGATATAGCTTTCGTTCCTTTTATCATCACTGTGTTGCATGACAGCGACATGCAGCAGTTCCATTGTTAGTGCCCAGAGAGATAGCACAACCTACGTTCCAGCACGACACATACAGGTATAAGTTGGCTCACTTTCAGTTGACCCGTACGTACAAATTGCAGCCACTAAGACACAGTCTTATGGATTCCCGTTAATGTCTCTGTCAATAAACTTCTGTGTTGCCCGATATCTTAACCCCGTTTTGTGCATAGGGCAGAACGGTAGCGGAGGCAGTTCAAATACCTCTGTTTTCTCGTAACTCGTAAGATTACAATCATCTCAGCATACTTTGTTATTACTGTAGTCGTTGTTGAGAAACTGTTTTCTTCTATTAAAGAGCTAGCTAGAGATGCATTTAACTGTGAATACAAATTATGCAGTACACATTATATTGGAAACTCGGCACTGTAGCTGATACCGCATATCAAATATTCCTGGCTACCCTATTCCATTATTCTACTGTATTTCATGTGAAACAGATTTTTATATCATTGCTTGTACTTTTCATAATGTGCCGTGTACTTGCGATACACTATCCCAATCGAAAATAATTCTCGTATATTTAATTACATGAAAGTTGTAGATATTGTTCAAATAAATATGTCGATGGAAAAAAACAAATATTACTGAAAGTAGTGACTGTTCTTTAACAACGTATTCCCTTTTTATTTATTTAATACTTCTGTTAGAAAAAACTTATCCCCAACGTCAACATAAACTGTGCTTTCGTAGTGCATAACAGCCAATGAGTACACTTAGCCTAAACCAACAGCGAAGACGCATAATTTGTACGTTGCGTTAAGTGCTGTCGTTCCGGCGACGCGCCGGAAAGCTTTGTTACTTCGACATGACATCAGCGTAACGCGTTCGGGAGCCGTCCCCATTCGTGAGCGCTCAACTCACTGACACAAAAAGCAACAGAGCGCTCTAAACCGCATACAATGAAAACAGTCCAATGCGACATCTTGTATAACTTAAAACCTTAAAGTACCTTTCTAAAGTTCGCCTTCTTAGCTGGATGGTAACGTGCTTGCTTCCCGTGCAGCGGGCTCGGCGTCAATTTTCGTCCGAGTTGGGGATTTTTCTCCGCTCGTGGACTGGGTGTTGTGTTGTCATTATCATTTCATCCTTATCACCGGCGCGCAAGTCGCCCAATGTGGTGTCGACTGAAATAAGACTTGCACTTGGCGGCCGAACTTCCCCGGATGGGGCCCCCCGCCAATGATCCCATACGCTCATTTCCATTTTTTACCTTTCTAAAACTGCAAAAATAAAGAGTTACAATACATTAGTGAACTCAAAATATGTATATGCAAACCAGTGTCGAGCATTGAACTACAATCAACACAAACTGGAACTATCAGAAAGCGAATCATTAGGAAAATATTAAGCCCACGAAAACCTACGCAAGATTCGAAATTACAAATTATCGAAACATCGAAAACATATCAGACGTAATGAGGAAAAGAAGACCGGTATTTTTTGGACATTTATGGTATAAAAAGTTGAAAAAAATTGAGTTCAGAAAATAAGATATTAATTTGCAAAAAGATATAAAATCTGAAGAAAAGTGATCGGGAAAAAGTGTCGAATATGAAGTGATTGCAACGGAGGAGAGTGAAAAAAAAACTGGTCTAATGTCAGAGAACAAGAGAAATCAACACATTGAACAGCTGAAAGAGCATTGGAAGAAAAGAAAGGAACAACGAATAATGTAGTGTTCCAGCTGAATAATTTAGTAAGGCATAGCCTGAGACAGACTGTCGGTAAGAAGATGAACATGTTTGAAATATCAGACATATATAGTCAAAAGTGGGCGCCGTGTAATTCAGAGTATGTCGTGTAGGAGGAGAGAACATTTTCAGTAGTACACAGTGAACACAAAGATGCTTTCAGGCTGAGGAATTACGTCCAGTCAGCAATAGATAATCATGTGTGCGAAACAGACCCCCCTGCAAGGAAATAGAAGAAATGTTAGAAATCTCCATACAGCATTAGCTAAACATGTGTACGAAGCAGGAAATTACATAAAGGCAACAGAAAACGATTTAGAAATCTAACACACAGAAAAGAAAGGAAAAATGTTCGACGCGCTGGAAAAATTTTAAATAATTCATATACGAAAAGAAATACGATAACGTTGTTAACGGTACGAGATTTTTGCGTTTATTTTAATGCACATGTTATATAGCTAGAGGTTGACGATCACAGACTTCACCATGTTCAGAAGCGTCTTAGTAGATAAGGGAAGAAAAGGGTACAAGTGGAATGGCACTGTGATTCAGTCGGTAATTGCGCGTATGCAGTGGTAGCTCGGGCATAGAAGTTGACAGCTAAGCCAGAACTACAGGAGCAGCGTCAACTGGACACGGGACACAGAATGAAAAGGACACTACCTGATGAGGGGTGCTGGTGTGTGTTGGGAATTGCTGACATGAATAGGTGTGGACTATTTTAATGTAAAACGAGGGGTAATATTTCATAGTATTTTATTTTTTGAGCCCCGAAAACATATTGTTAGAGCTTTTAGTATTTTCATCACATGGCCGGCCTGAGTGGCCGTGCGGTTTTGGGCGCTACAGTCTGGAGCCGGGCGACCGCTACGGTCGCAGGTTCCAATCCTGCCTCGGGCATGGATGTGTGTGATGTCCTTAGGTTAGTTAGGTTTAATTAGTTCTAAGTTCTAGGCGACTCATGACCTCAGAAGTTAAGTCGCATAGTGCTCAGAGCCATTTGAACCATTTTTTAATCACATGAAATGAGGTCGACAACGTGTTTTGTTGTGGGAATTACAGTGAAACAGCTTGAATGTCACCAATTTATACTGAGTCGCTCAGTGAATGATGAGGGCCATAAAGTGCGTCTTGTGGGCTTTCCCACTGAAGCATCTCGTAGATTTCACCATCATAATCGCCCTATGGGATCTGGCACTGCCCTGAACGGAGACTGCACCCTCAGAAAACATAACCCTGCACGTATTTTTTATTACTATGCGCAGACGTTCGAGGATCGTATGACAATAATCGTCGCTAATGATATGCTCATGCCCAGTGGATGTGATGAGTATAGCCATCTTGTTTTTAAAGTACCAGGTGATCAAAAAGTTAGTATAAATTTGAAAAACTGAATAAATCACGGAATAATGTGGATAGAGAGGTACAAATTGACACACATGCTTGAAATGACATGGGGTTTTATGAGAACCAAAAAATTACAAAAGTTCAAAGAATGTCCGACAAATGGCGCTTCATCTGATCAGAATAGCAATAATTAGCATAACAAAGTAAGACAAAGCAAAGATGATGTTATTTTCAGGGAATGCTCAATATATCCACCATCATTCCTCAACAACAGCTGTAGTCGTGGAATAATGTTGTGAATAGCACTGTAAAGAATGTTCGGAGTTATGGTGAGGCATTGGCGTCGGATGTTGTCTTTCAGCATTCCTAGAAATGTCGATCGATCACGATACACCTGCGACTTTAGGTAACCTCAAAACCAAAAATCGCAAGGATTGAGGTTTGGGGACCTGGGAGGCCAAGCATGACGAAAGTGGCGGCTGAGCACATGATTATCACCAAACGATGCGCGCAAGAGATCTTTCACGCGTTTTTTTGTTTGTTTGTTTGTAATAAAACCCCATGTAATTCTAAGCATGTGTGTCAATTTTTACCTCTCTATGTACATTATTCCGTGGTTTATTAAGTTTTCAAATTTATACTGACTTTTTGATCACCCGGTACATTCGTGACGAGGTGCAATCGAGGTATAGTAAGGAATAGAGATGAAATGAGTATTTGCTGGTTGATACACTCATACACGTTATAAAAGGGAACAGCAGTGGAGTCATTACACTGATAATTCTTCGTCCCCGTTGGTAAGCCGATAGCATTTCGGATAGTTTCTGTCGTAAAAGTATGAAAATAATAGCATAAACTTGCACGAAGCGTATTTCCGGAGTGTCACTTTGCCAAGCACATTTTATTTGTTACCGAGAAGCATTCACCATTAAGATTTCAAAAGAACGTCCCTCCAAAAATAATTTTTGACTCAATCCGTGCATATTTCAACAGAGCTTTACTCCAAGTTTAAAAGCAGCCAAAACCTCTCAGACAAAGATAAGCTAAACGATGTCAAAGTTAGCGTAAGGAGGGCTATGTGTGAAGCGTTCAGTGAATTCGCAAGTAAAATTCCATGTAACGACTTAACAGAAAATCCTAGGAAGTTCTGGTCTTACGTTAAATCAGTAAGTGGTTCGAAATAACAGATCCAGACACTCCGGGATAATTATTGCATTGAAACTGAGGCTGAAATACTAAACACCTTTCTGCAAAGCTGTTTCACAGAGGAAGACTGCACTGCAGTTGCTTCTCTAAATCCTCGCACAAACGAGAAAATGGCTGACGTCGAAATAAGTGTCCAAGGAATAGGAAAGCTACTGGAATCACAGAACAGAGGAAAGTCCACTGGACCTGACGGGATACCAATTCGATTCTACACAGAGTACGCGAAAGAACTTACCCCTTTCAAACAGCCGTGTACCGCAAGTCTCTAGAGGAACGGAAGGTTCCAAATGATTGGAAAAGAGCACAGGTAGTCCCAGTCTTCAAGAAGGGTCGTCGAGCAGATGCGCAAAACTATAGACCTATATCTCTGACGTCGATCTGTTGCAGAATTTTAGAACATGTTTTTTGCTCGAGTATCTTGTCATTTTTGGAAACACAGAAACTACTCTGTAGGAATCAACATGGATTCCGGAAACAGCGATCGTGTGAGACCCAACTCACTTTATTTGTTCATGAGACCCAGAAAATATTAGATACAGGCTCCCAGGTAGATGCTATTTTCCTTGACTTCCGGAAGGCGTTCGATACAGTTTCGCACTGCCGCCTGATAAACAAAGTAAGAGCCTACGGAATATCAGACCAGCTGTGTAGCTGGACTGAAGAGTTTTTAGCAAACAGAACACAGCATGTTGTTATCAATGGAGAGACGTATAAGGACGTTAAAGTAACGTCTGGCGTGCCACAGGGGAGTGTTATGGGACCATTGCTTTTCACAATATATATAAGTGACTAGTAGATAGTGTCGGAAGTTCCATGCAGCTTTTCGCGGATGATGCTGTAGCATACAGAGACGTTGCAGCATTAGAAAATTGTAGCGAAATGCAGGAAGATCTGCAGTGGATAGGCACTTGGTGCAGGGAGTGGCAACTGACCCTTAACATAGACAAATGTAATGTATTGCGAATACATAGAAAGAAGGATCCTTTATTGTATGATTATATGATAGCGGAACAAACACTGGTAGCAATTACTTCTTTAAAATATCTGGAAGTATACGTGCGAAACGATTTGAAGTGGAATGATTATATAAAATTAATTGTTGGTAAGGCGGCTACCAGGTTGAGATTCATTGGGAGAGTCCTTAGAAAATGTAGTCCATCAACAAAGGAGGTGGCTTACAAAACACTTGTTCGACCTATACTTGAATATTGCTCATCAGTGTGGGATCCGTACCAGATCTGGTTGACGGAGGAGATAGAGAAGATCCAAAAAAGACCTGCACGTTTCGTCACAGGGTTATTTCGTAACCGTGATAGCGTTACGGAGATGTGTAGCAAACTGAAGTGGCAGACTCTGCAAGAGAGGCGCTCTGCATCGCGATGTAGCTTGCTCGCCTGGTTTCGAGAGGCTGCCTCTCTGGATGAGGTATCGAATATATTGCATCCCCTACTTATACCTCCCAACGAGATCACGAATGTAAAATTAGAGAGATTCGAGTGCGCACGGAGATTTTCAGACAGTCGTTCTCCCCGCGAACCATACGCGACTGGAACAAAAAAGGGAGGGAATGACAGTGGCACGTAAAGTGCTCTCCGCCACACACCGCTGGGTGGCTTGCGGAGTATCTATGTAGATGTAGATGTAGGTATGAATCTCAGAAATGTCAACTGATGCCGTGTCACGGAGAGAAGAGTTCTGCAATCCTTTCAAGAAAATTTTGACCCATGGTATTAGTGCCGCTACTCGACGACTGGCAGAAGTGGCGCAATGGTTAGCAAAATGGACTCTCATTCATGTCTAGGTTTCCTGTTATTGCTCTAAATCACTAAGTGAGATGACGCAGTACTTAGTATATTGGGCTTGCATTCGGGAGGACGAGGGTTCAAACACGTGTCTAGTCATCCTGAATTAGGTTTTTCGTGATTTCCCTAAATCGCTTCAGGCAAATGCTGGGCTGGTACCTTTGAAAGGGCTCAGCCGACTTCCTTCCCATTCTTTCCTAATCCAATGGCACTGAAGCCTCGCTGTTTGGTCCCCTCCTTCCCCCTCCCCCTGCCCCACCGCCTCCCGCTAATCAACCACCCAACTAACCTAAAACACTTAACGCAAATGTCGGAATGGTTCTTTTGATTTGGGCACGACCCCTTCCTTTGGCGGTGGTTGCCCTTATATGGTACAGGCTCGTATAACTTTTAACTTCGATTTGTCGAAAACGCTTGAGATGCGCATCGTACTAGATCAGCATTTGTTGCATCTAAGTATAGTATACAACAGTACTAAACATGAGCAAAATATGTGACCCGTTGGCTGCATGCTTCACTAGCCAGGGTCCTAGGCGTGCTCAGTAGGACCGAAGACAGCTGACCCAGCAGGCACCTGCATCTCTATGAAGTGAACTCATACCAGTCTGGCACAAACTGGGAGTGATAGAGCGGAGCATTACCTAGTTGCAAGTATGGTGAGTAACAGGAAGGTTTGTGCGTTACTTCAAGGCGTTGCGAGCGGTTTGCTATAGTTTAACGCTGAAAGTTTAACTGATAATTTGTGCTATGATAGAAACACCTTTAGTAGACTCGGCTACTCCAGGAAATTTTGGAAAAGGAAATCCTAAAGAATCAACACTGAAGTCAAGTAGTTATCTGCTTACTCCCATTAATTACAGACAGCTATACAAGACTTGTGTAAATAATGCAGAGGGGTTGCACAAGTTTCGTGTCCGACGGAGGTATTAATCTGTCACTGCTAACTGAGGAGGGTCGAGATGCAAAGTGTAATACCCTACATGATTCTGGCCACGAGTCGACCATACAGATCAGGGGCCACTATCCTGATACCCAATGCACCTGTAAATCGAGGAATAAACGTGACGTTTTAAGGGCTCGGGTCTTCCTCCTCCAGCTTTCCCTGAAGCGGGGACAGTTAACAATTTTGTTTCAAGCCCTTCCGAGAGCAACACGGAACTAAATAAAGAGCACTTCGCTCCTCTGGAGTCTCAGCATGGATGTATCTGTTGCCCTTTTATGGTGTATACAATATTGTTTTATGATGGCACTTGGTGCAGAAGGTGCTGTTGTTATTTCCTCTTCGACGTGGGGACCACTCGTTGACACGAGGAGTATTCATAAAGTTTTAATTATAACCTCAAAAAAATTAAGTATATGCGTGAGTGTGTGTGTGTGTGTGTGTGTGTGTGTGTGTGTGTGTGTGTGTGTGTGTGAGTGAGTGAGTGTGTGAGTGTGTGAGTGAGTGAGTGTGTGTGAGGACGCGCCCGTGCGGGTTTGGAGCTTACGAGCGCTCGGTGCCAAGATTGTCATTGCCCTAACATATATTAAAAGAAACGAATGTAGATAGAATGGCAAAAACTGTTGTCATAAACTGAGAAGGAAACACATAAAATGTCACTCATTCATTCACTCCCATATCACTCACGTTGACCCACACAATCACTCTATCCTACAGCACTTAAGACAACGGAGAACAGGGAAAGGCGCTGTCCTCGAGATTAAAACAGAAGTAAAACCACGGAAGAGATAAAGGAAAGGCACAGGGAAATGTGACTGGCTGACCACTTACAAAAAGCATGGGTGAGACCGTCACCATGTCAACACGTTAAGAACACTTCCCTAAAAGTTTCGGAAACATGTCGGATGCATCACAAAACCTTAAAACTCTAACCACAGTCGTTTCAATGTCACTTAAAACAGAGGGAAGATCTGCCAGAAGATTTGCCACCGTTCTCTGATCCGGAAATAAAACACAATCTAGTAAAATGTGACGCACAGTGACCTGTACGTCACATTGGAGTGTCCTCTCACCAGACAAAAAAAAGTTACGTAATTGAGTAATATTCCTCTTATGTCTTTGCTCAGCGTTACCATGCCTATAAGACTGCTGTGCTATTAATTCGCACCAGTGGAATTGCACCCATGTGCCTGATACAACCGTGTTACTGGTACCTGAACGTGACCAACAGGAGTTCCTAGTACAGGGGTTGGAACTTTAATATTTGCAACTATTTATTTGCAGCTCGTACAAAATAGATACACTTTTCTGCAGGACCTGATCATCATTTTGCACACACTGAAGGATACACTTCACGACATTCGCTTCAGAACTGCTACAAAATACTGCAGTAGATCGCTCCGCTCAAACTGTCAACACAACTGGCATTGCTAAGAGTATCTACGGGTTATACATCATGCTGGTGACTACTCTGAAGGTGAGTAAAGCTTTGAAACACGTATCTATTTTTTACGAGCTGTAAATAAATAGTTGCCACTATTCAAGTTCCAATCCTCGTATGGTAGCATCTGCTTTCGGAAGCCATTCCGTGCATTTCCAGGGAGGAAGTGTAATCTGAGATTTCAGCAGAGTGATTGTAAGCACTTTTGTCACTCTGTTTCTCCCACATTAACAATGGCGACTGTTTCTGTAAGCCACAGCAATAGGTTACCTGTGGAGTGTCCTAGAATACACTTAATAGAATATCAAGTTCCTTCAACGCTCGCGACGAGAGATACCTGCAGAAATGTCGTGGGTATCATTCCATCATGTGTAAACATACCCTATGGCCCCCATTCTGTGCTTCCATATATGTATTACTCTCGACATACCTTGAATGAACCAAAATGGTACGATGTGACGCACCCATTTTCTGGAGACTGATGTCGCCGAGGCATTGTGGCATGTCCATCAATGCAAGCTGCACCTATTAATGGAAGTTTCGATATTTCATTGACGGGCTACAGCCGTCATCACACCGAACAAGCATTGGAGGGAACAATCAAATGGTGTGGGAGAAGTATTCCTCAGACACGGTAACAAAGACGACAGGTAAGTAATATAGTAACAGTACTAGTTTTATTTGTCTGTGTGCCATTCTGTACAGTGGTACTGGTCGTATCATGTTTACAAAGAGTTTAAAAATTGCTCATTTACAAGCTTAAAAACTATAAAGTTACATAAACATCCCACTAAGATAGATGATTATCTTAGTAAAAAGCATCTAAAAACGCTAACTTACACACAGATTTTTCTTAGCTTCTTCCATGGAGTTCACAAATTATATCAGTAGAAAGGGAAGTATTGCACTGTATTACTTGGCTCACTTTCAAGAACCCTGAGCCTCATGCTGGAACACATGCAGCACAGTACCATGCATATGATGTCACATGTGCTTGTTGTCTAGAAGCAGGGTGAAGGCAACGACACCCCTATCCAAGATTTCAGAATCACTGATGGCACAGTGGTGGGATATTCAGAATACCTACCATTAACGCAAAACAGCCAATCACAGCCCATTATTTTCACCAGCTATTAAAACAAAACAGCTAATCGCAGCACAGTATTTTACTGATAATTAAAACGAAATAGATAATCCCCATCTTGTTTACTGTACCTCTCACTTATCAACAAGTATAACTTGATCTCTGTACCATACATGGTGCAGGGCTCCAGCTTATAGAACTTGAAGCTTAAGCTCCAGTTGTCAATGAGCATAGTTCGATTATTGTACCACACTTAGTATAAAATACAGTGGACCATACAAATATAAATTGCCTATATTATTGCTGTATATCTGTACGTAAAACTTGGTACTTGTCAAGTAAAGTAATATACTTACATCAGTATATATATTCGGCTTCACATTTTGTAGAAAAACACTATTTGAATCCAGGAGCTCAGAAACCAGATGTATTCTCCATCCACCACGTCAGTTTTTAGGTCGCAATACCTGTATCTGAAAGTCTTGAATCTCTAGTTACCACAAAGCCTATTCTGCACAAACAAATTGTAAGAACATTATTATGTGAGAATAATTTTTGTTTACATGCAATTTGTGCGTCCAAATCAACTTACGCATGCAAAATGATCAGGCCCAGTCCATGACCTCCGTGGTTGCCTGCCCACTCCTGAAAGAGTCAGGAATAGAATAAAGAAAAAAAAATATTTTTACAACTTTTACCTCGAAACCTAGAAGTCTTTGTCATCCAAATGCAGTTGTCAACTAGTACCCGCATAGCTACACCTCTAACTGAGTTACACTGTCACACACTGCAAACTACATGATACTTCAATGAAACACGATACTGAACAGTGGTAGTACTCATTCGTGCTGGAAAGCAACGAGCGTTGTTGTGCTTTCTACTATCCACTTTCTACTACTTTTTAAAGTCAGTCAGTCATTACAGCAATTCCATCCTGGGATATAAAATGTAAACTGCAGTGTAATAGGTTTGTAATCTTCAGCTTATAAAGCTAACTTATGCTCTCATACAGTGTAAATTACGCAACTACATAGCACTGAAACGAAGTAACATACTGAACATTAGTAACGTACAGTCGTTAGGAAAGAAGCGAGAGTTGTTATGCTTTAAACTGCCCACTTTCGATTACTTTTTAAATTCATCCAAACAGTATAGGAACTCCATACTTGAGTATTAATTTCACCTTCTGCTTCACATAAGCTCTCCTGCTCTCCTCGCAGGTTCTGTGAAGTTTGGAAATTAGGAGACGAGGTACTGGCGGAAGTAAAGATGTGAGGACGCGGCGTGAGTCGTGCTTGGGTAGCTCAGTTGGTAGAGCACTTGCCCGCGAAAGGCAAAAGATCGAGTTCGAGTCTCGGTCCGGCACACAGTTTTAATCTGCCAGAAAGTTTCAAATTGTAAGATGCTGTCTAACAATAGCCGGCACGGTAGCTCAGCGTGTTCGGCCAGAGAGCCAGTTGGCCTCTGTAATAAAAAACTGAGTGGAAGGATCAACCACCGAACTTGAACAGGATGTCTTGCGACGTCCGCAACGACCGAACACAACGATCAACAAACTTGTAAAAAATGTACCAAACGTTGCCATTGATAAACAAATTTATTATAAATTGTTCCATATATAACCATTGATACATTAAATTGTAACACGCAGCCCCATAAATCATCACTTTTATGCGATGTATGCAGAAATTCGTTACTACTTTGATATAACATGTCAATGTATAGGGCATTTTCATACAATATTTGTTAACATGTCGATGTACAGTACATTTTGTTGCAATATTCTTTGATGCTTGTAACCAAATATAAAATGGTAGCAACTCCAACAATTTTGTGATAGCATGGTGATCTGTTGGGCAATCTGTTACACTTTTGTGTAAAAATGGTGACATACAGGGTAATTTATTACAATTTCATTGTCACATAGCGATGTATGGGGCAATTTGTTACAGTTTCGCTGTAACATAGTGATTTGTGGAGCAATTTGTTACCATGTATCATAAAGTGGCGACGTATGGGGTAATTTGTTACAGTTTTTCTGTAAAATGGCCACTATAGGGTCAAGAGTCATCTGTACAATACCATAAGCTAGCATTATCAGCAGAAGATGACAAATGTTTTGTAGTGTAAGGTAAAGTTAATACTCTACAATGGGGTTCTACAATGTTTGCGTGACTTTGAAAGGTAATTGAAACCGTGTAGCTGAAATCAAATGCAACCTTTGTTTCTTTCTTACCTGTAGAAATGCATATTGCTACTGCTCAGTATGCTATTTCATCATGTCGTCATGTAGCATCTACTGTGCAACAGCAAAAGTTAGCGTTATCAGCAGAATATCACAAATGTTTTGTAATGAAAGACAAAAATTTTACTCCCAGCTTGTAGTTTCTATAATGTCTGGCTGACTTTGGAAAGTAGTTGAAGGTAGCTAGATGAAAGCATGGCCACACTTATTTCTTACCAATAGAACTGTGACTTACTACAGTTCACTAGTACTACAGTAGCATTACTACAGTTCGTCCTCTCCAGGGGAACACCACTACCTAGTCAATGTACTTATTGTGAGAGCGGAGGGGTTGCATGTTCATGTGGAACTGAGAATGAAGCCTGCTGTAACACAGCTACTGTCTGGGTCTCCTATGATGAATAGGCCTTAGTAGACGTACCAGACAAGAGTGTCCCACAGCATCCCTCCCACATAGATTCCCATAGTCGACACCCAATTCCCAAGGTACTTAAACACTTCCATGGTACTACAGGGAGCTGTAGAAGGTAAAAACCGTAGAGGACCACAATATCCTTCCTTTCAGGAGTGCTAGTTCTGCAAGGTTAGCAGGAGAACTTCTGTAAAGTCTGGAAGATAGGAGACGCGGTACTGGCAGGAGTAAAGCTGTGAGAACCAGGCGTGAGTCGTGCTTCGGTAGCTCAGTTGGTAGAGCACTTGCCCGCGAAAGGCAAAGGTCTCGATTTCGAGTCTCGGTCGGGCACACAGTTTTAATCTGCCAGGAAGTTTCATTCAGCTTTATGTTCCCCAGATACCTTTGGGGAAAGCAGAATTTTGTTAATGAAAAAGCCTTTTTCCTTCCAATGTGATACAATTTGCTAATTGTATCTTTAGGCAAAAGTCATATATACCAGTACTGCAGTGAGAATGAATATGGTCACATTCTGTATAACGAGCATGCCTCATAAAAGTTTTGGTGTCAATGCTTCAAACCAATCTGGTTGAGGGATCACGATTAAGAAACGGGTAACACTGAAGAAAATTCCAATAATTTACAAATGTTTCTTTTGATAAATGAGGGTAATGAGTCTCTTGTACTTGCTAAAACTGGAAATTTCTTTTGTAACCTCATATTTACGCAGAATCGCAAATTACACTGTGGTATCAGATTTACGTATCCTGGAAATCAGTGTTGTAACTGCTGCTGTGTGACACATTTAGTTTTTAACAGTTGATCTGACAAAAATCCATTAGTTATGGCAAACTAATATGCGGTCTGACACTGCACATCATTCACAGTTCACAGTAACCCAAGACTTTCGATTAATAGTTACTTGAGCAGTATTTTCAACAGTGAATAGTTTACCATGTTCACACAATACATGAGAAATAGATATCTCTTCATAATAATTTATACATCCCTATGAACACAGTTCCCCTTTACAAAAAGTCAGAGACAATTTCAGTGGAAGAACAGTGTAAAGGTAGCTAATATTTTGGATCAAAGTATATTGTGCCAGGACATTTTAGAAAAGACAGAGACAAAAATGGACCATCAAAAGCAGATCCAGTGGATTTCCTTTCACAGGCATTACCTAATCCACCAGTAGACGTCAGTTTTGCCAACACAATTGTTAGAGATATTGCAAAAATCGTTAGGTCACTGAAAAGCAGTACCTTTTCTGGCTATGTTTCAGTCAGGGCAAGTGTACTGGAAACATGCTGAGTTAAAAGCAGTCTGCTTTAACTTTATGTACCAACCAGCTATGTTTCAAATCTGGATATAGCTGAGCTCAATGTACTATACTATACTATACTGTGCTGTGACATTACTGCCCTATCAATTACAGAAAAATTATATTCATCGTCAAAAGTGTCATCCATATGAAGAAGAAACAGATTAAACAAATCAATATTCTGCAGGCAACTCCTACAAACAAAATATGTGCAATTGTAAAATAAAAATTAAAATATGAGATTTGTTGATCGTTTGATTAGCACAAAAAAAGGAAATGATCAGGTAAAACATAACGTTCTACTCACAGTAGCAAAGCATTATTTCTGAACATCAGCACTCGTTCGCATAAACGAACTATTACTGGCATAGACTTCTGATTTGGTAGTGAAACTCATGTTTAAGTCTTTGGCAAAAACGTGGAGTCTCACACGGAAAAAAGTCTTTAAAAGCAATTCCACTACATCATGCTCAGGGCAAAAGAACCAGTGACACATTCAATACAACTGAGACACATTGTAAGCAAATGGTGAGGCACATTCTCATACTTCCAACAGTCCATAACTGCATTTTTGGAAGACCTCTTCACCATGGCGTATAACATTAAACGCAGCCTCTGTTGGATGCATCGGTGACCCTTGATTCACAGTTGATGTCTACTCATAGGGAAGGTTCTCTAAAGGTTGTGGAGAATGTATTGATTTAATACATGCGTCACTTGTAACTGACTTTGAAGTTCTTATAAATTTATGCACCACCCACCCTCACAAGTAATACAGTCCTGCAAGCTGAACAGTGTTAATACTTAGAGGGTCTGAGGCTTGAAGCTCTAATTCAGTCTCAACCTCTGGCTGTTTTTATTTGCAAAAAAAAGTCGAAGTAGTACTCGTCATTATCAACTTTATGTTATGATGACTGTGGTATATGTGAATACTGTGCAGTGTTTATCATCCTGATTACATGTCTTAGTGTTAATGGTATAGGATGAATATCAACAGTTTCATGGACTTGGGAAAAGAAATTTTCTGCACAGTCTGTGGACAGCCTACTAGTTAGTAGATAGTTAAGTAACTGCTTGGAAGATAGTTCCTCAAACAATTCCACAGCAGTTGTAGTAGACTGCTGAAGTCCAGCTTGTATTGTTTTCCCCTGCTTCTTGCTGCTGAAACTCGGTGTTGTAGAGCACTGCAGCATCTGTCTCAAATGCGTCATCCTATCTGAATTGTCCTTACAGAGTCATTCTGCTTTTTTCTACTTACCATTATTTCATAGGACTTATTAACACTATTAATAAACCAGCTTGTTATTAGAGTCTCTTTTAAAAGAAGCCCTGCCAATGCAGCAAACTCTAAAGCTGAAGTCACATTATTATTCAATAAGTTTCCATCCACTGCAACTTTCATCTTCTCAAACGTATTTGGATTAATCTCTGTGGCTGACAAACTTGGAACAAGTACAGCTCCACCCTCCCCTTGAAGTTTGACTAAAGATTCAACATGTTCAGTGAAAGTGTGTCGTGACTCAGAAAATTTTCTTTTACTGTTTGCCGGCTGGAGTGGCCGAGCGGTTCTAGGCGGTACAGTCTGGAACCGCGCGACCGCTACGGTCGCTGGTTCGAATCCTGCCTCGGGCATTGGTGTGTGTGATGTCCTTAGGTTACTTAGGTTTAATTAGTTCTAAGTTCTAGGCGACTGATGACCTCAGAAGTTAAGTCGCATAGTGCTCAGAGCCATTTGAACCATTTTATTGTGGCCACAGACATTATTATATTTTGTGACAACAAACATTTTCTAATATTCTTTAAAATGTGGGGCACATCTGCAGAAAATATAAGCTCTCATTAGGCAAGCACGGGTGCTTCATTTTATAGTTCACCTGGCCTACATTGCTAGAAACCCATGTCACTTGACATACACTTCACTATTAGACTTTGAGTATACAAACATTCAATTACTTGTCGGGTGGTGATTCAAAGTTTGTTTGGGCTTGTAGAGTTCCCAGTTTAAAAATATGCCACAACCCGCTTCCACTGCACTATGAAACCTCGCTCCACAAAAACTAAGGCATGGCTGGCAAGCTGCAGCTCTGATGAAATGCTTAACTCTTTACTAACAAATCCAATACAGGGTGAGTCATTAACTATTGTCACCAACAATAACTCCGGAAGTACCACAGTAGCTGAAAAGTTCGTAGGACTAAAGTTACATGGGACAGCGAGGGCCATAATATAACAGTGGTTTTTTGTTGCTAGGTGGGGTCGTGTTAGAGATATGAAGGGCAACTTTGTTTTTTTTTCCAATGGGATGCTATAGTTTGTACTTACTTTCTGGTAGCGGCTATCAAGACGAATCCAATGATGTGCACCAGTAAGGTCTTTGAAGGTCAACGAAGGTCATAAAGGTGGCACGAACGTCGATTTCGTGTTCGAAGTGATAACCACTGGTATCAATGGATTACTGCAATCTTCTTATCATGGATTGACTGGTATTCCTTATCACTTCGGCACTTATCGAAGCACATACTCTGACAATTCTCTCTTGCATATCTTCAGGCGCAGTTGGAACGTTTTTATAACCAATGTCTTTTATCAATCCCCACCAGAAAAAATCCAGAGAAGTTAAGTCTCGTGAACGAGCCAGCCATGACAAATCTCCTCTTGATACCACATTCTGTTCCTTGTTCCTAAAGGTATTTCTTCGAATAACAGATCTAACGTTCTTGCAGGAAATGATATAGGGGCCTATAATTCTGTTCAAAAATGGTTCAAATGGCTCTAAACACTATGGGACTTAACAGCTATGGTCATCAGTCCCCTAGAACTTAGAACTACTTAAACCTAACTAACCTAAGGACGTCACACAACACCCAGTCTTCACGAGGCAGAGAAAATCCCTGACCCCGCCGTGAATCGAACCCGGGAACCCGTGCGCCGAAAGCGAGAACGCTACCGCACGACCAGGAGCTGCGGACTATTATTCTGTCATCCAGAATCCCACACCATATATTCACCGACCATGGTTTTTGGTGTGCAACTTGCCGCAATCAACATGGATTTTCAGTTGGTCAGTAATGCATGTTATACAAATTAACGTTTCCAAGGTTTGTGAATGTAGCCTCATCAGTAAATAAAATCAAATTAATATAGAATCAATGCCAGTTATATTATGGCGATGCAGAACACGAACAATATTGCTCTGGCTCATGCTAGATACGCTTGCGCTTTGACGCGAACTAGCACAAGGATCTCGACCCACAGTGGCAAGAGTACCGATTTCCGTTTCCTCGTTATTAACATATCCACCAAATAAGCTGGATATGTTTCTGATGCGTTAAACATCCAGTTGTTCTCAGCTTATCATACACATATTTAAATGTACGACCTGTAGGGTAAGTACGTTGAGGATATCTTTCAGAGTATAAGTCTCTAGCTCTCTCCGAATTTCGTTGGCATTCTCTGTAAATGAGAAGCATATCAACTTGTTCTTCGAAGGAATACATCACTCACGTTCGCTTCATTCGACGATACTAGTGTTACCGTTCTTATAGGTGTTGTATTGCGAAACCGTCGAGTGGTGTTTACATGCCAACGACACGTTAAATGGATAAGCCGTATTCGGCGAATACGTACTGTTTGCACGATGTACGAGAGAGAATTTCAGAGAATGTGCTTCGATAAGTGCCGAAGTGATAAGGAATATCACTCAATCCATGATAAGAAGATTGCAGCACTGGATTGATACCAATGGTCGCCACTGTTACACATCATTTGATTCGTCTCGATAGCTGCTGTCAGAAAATAAGTACCAAGTATTTAAAATAAACAAAGTTGACCTACATAGCTCTGACGCGACCCCACCTAGCAACAAAAAACCGACGTCATATTATGGCCCCCGTTGTCTCTTGCAACATTTGTCTCAAAAAAACATTTCAATTACTATCATACTTTCGGAGTTATTCTAGGTGGCAATGAGGGCCGGCGCAAGCCCAAGAGCCGCCCCGTGCGAGCTGCCGCCCCCTCCCCCACCCCACACGTTTTTTTTTTTTTACACAAGTTTGAAGAGTTTTATTTACACAAAGCTGTAGGAAATGTCAGCAATCAATCGCAATTTTTGTCTTTACTTTTCAGATCTACCTAGATTTCGGCCACTGAATGGCCAGTCTTAAAGCTTTTAATATGTGCTTACATCTAAACAGTCATGTTGATAGTTACGTTTAGCATGACGGTATAGATGTAAACATAACTCAAACATTGAGATTAGCCACAATGTGCCCGAAATCTATATAGATCTGGAAAATAAAAACAAAAATTGCGACTGATTGGTGACATTCTCTGCAGATTTGTACAAAACAGTCGCTGGGCACCAGCCCAAAATTGAACTGAAACCTGATTCAAGAAATCTAGTCAATTTAAATAAATGTTCAAATGTGTGGGACTTAACTGCTAAGGTCATCAGTCCCTAAGCTTACACACTACTTAACCTAAATTATCCTAAGGACAAACACACATACCGATGCCCAAAGGAGGACTCGAACCTCCGCAGCGACCAGCCGCACAGTACACGACTGCAGCGCCTTTGACCGCTCGGCTAATCCCGCGAGCCACTAACTTACATTTAACGTAAATTAACATTTTTCAATGGTTGTGAACAGATAATGTATTCAACTGGAAACAAAATATATTTACAATTTAAAGATAATTTGGTTTGAACAATAATATTTACAATAACTATTTAATGTTGAACAAAATAAGAAACAACACAGTAAATAACCAAGACACTGACCATAATATGAAAATTTAAAAAAATACTAGGCAAACGGAACCTTCCTGGCTTTTGCTTGTGGAAACTCTTTCATACCATCTGTGTAATTTAAGTCCTCTGGAAGCTCGTGCTCAGTCGATATTGTTGCTAGATCATTCAAACGAGCTTGGCTCACCGTTGATAGCAGGTTTGTCTCTATCAATTTCAGTTTTGAGAAACTCCTCTCTCCACTCGCAACTGTCACTGGGAGTGTTAGAAGAATTCTCAGAGCAATGTTAACATTAGGGTAAAAATTATGTCTTCCCATAAACTTCAGAGTCTCTTTTGGACCTAATCCAGGTTTCAACAATGTTGAATGCCCTTTTAGTTCTTCCCTCAACTCCAGTGCATCAATGTCGCTTGACTCATGATCTTCCAAATCGCTGCGAGGTTTCTACTCTTTGTGTCCAGGCTGTCAGGAGGTGCATTCTTCAGCTTCCCTATGTCGTAGAGAAAATCAAAATAGTCACAACGAGATTTTAGTTGATTGAATCTCTCATCCAAAGATGTGGTTACTATATTTAAATGATAATAGTAGAATTCAATCTTGTAACGTTTTGTTGGGTCATCTATTGTCTCATCCCTTCCTTCATAGGTAAAGTGTAATCTGCTTCTTACTTTGTTGCCGGGAAACACTTATCCGTGGTAACGTTAGATCTTCTAGCTCTAATTCTGTAGCCAATGATTTGCAATCCGTCAAGAAAGACTTTGCTTCTGTTCTGCAGGTCTCAAAATATGCTTTCGTTTTTTCAAGCATTTCAAGGCCTCAGAAACATTTATTTCAGTGATCTGGAGGGTCTGACTGATTTCATTGATCTGGAGGGTCTGACTGACTACACTGATGTGAAGCAGAACGTCGTACCAGATTACCAGAGAAGTGAGAAAGCTGTAATTTTTTATTTGATTCGCAAGTGACGTTGCTTCGTGAGCGGTCATGCCATTGAATTCTTCTGATATTTGAACCAGTGCATCATAAACGCCTCCAATTGGAAACATCGTGGGAGTAAGTGCATCGATGCGACTTTCCCACCTAGTATCGCCCAGTGGCTTTAGCGACAGGTTAGGCAAATACTTCAAGGCATCCCAACGTCGAACGGAGGACTAGAAGAAGTCATACAAGCTTGTCACTATCTAAAACATGGAAACAGTGTATTTAGAAGACATAGTGGCATCGTTTACAACAAGATTCAATGAGCGACTGCTACATGGTCCATAAAATGCTCTCTTGTTCATTCTGAAATTCTTTTCTGGAGACCACACTTCTTCCCTTTCATGTTTGCTCCATTGTCGTATCCTTGCCCTCTCATATTATACAATAGGATTTTTTTATCTTCCAAGCGCTTGAGTACGACCTGCGTCAAAGTGGAGCTTGAAGAATCGGAAGAAATCTCAGGAAATGCTCCCAAATGCGAACATCGTCTCCTGGACGAAACGTACCACTTCTGTCATCTGCTCAATTTTTGAAATATCAGATGGGCAGTCCCGAATTATACTGTATTACTTTGCAGATTTCATCATTAACATAATGTTGTTGGTTATAGATGATCCAATAAGATGAATTAGTTCATTCTGTGTTTCTTTTCCAAGGTAACGATGACCCTTGTTCTCACCTTGCTTTGTTCTGTGCAGGTGCTCCATCATCAGTGTCGAACTTTCCGAATAATTCAACGAGTTTCAAGAAGTTTCCGTTGTCAGGCTGAACGAGTGTATCTGTACTTCCTCTAAAAGGCAGACATTGCTGACCCAGGAAATTAATTATTGCTGTTAAGCGCTCAAGAACATTTTTCCCATGTTCGCTTTCAGTATTCAGAAGCCTTTGATGAAGGGCGTCTACGGTTCGACTTTTTCAGTCCCTCGGAAAACAGGCTCCACTTTTTATGTGAATTCAAATGACCAGTAGACTTCCCGTGACTTTCGAGATACGAAGCAAGGTGCCCCCAGTCGCTTATACCGTTCGTTGCAATTTTTACTGTAGATGAGAAAAAAAAATTTGTAACAAAAGCAGACCACAGCATCCTTGCTCTTTGAGTACACCAGCCAATGTCTATCTGCTTCTTCTAAATTCTTCAAACAATAGCTGTAGTGCACAGTGCTGAAACGCCGGCTGTCCGCGTTTTTAGAACATTCTTCAGCTTCCTTAATGCGCTCTGAAGGATATCGCATGACCAAAGTCGTTCGAATGCAGTCGGTAATAATTTCCGGCCATCTTCTGGGATCTGAGTCAATTGTGTCTTCCAGTTTAGGCTCGCCTTCAATCCCTTCTCCGGTGGTGAGTACCTCGGCTGATGTTCCTCTGGTATTTTCTGAATCGGGTCACCTAATTTCAGTTCTGCCTGATGTTTCAGTCTCGCAGCTTTCGTCACAAAGCAGGTCTTGAATCCAGATAAGGTCTGTTGAACATGTTGTGGATGGCCCTCCGCCAGCATTGCTACTGTATGCGGTGGCCACAGTACTGTGTTCGTCAACTTTCTGGTCATGTCCTGAAGATAAAGATGTCACTGCAGTAGCTCCACTAGTGTCTGTACTTTCAGGATATATTTTTCCAGTCTCTTCACTGCTAGGTCGTTCTCTCTTTGGCCTGAAATATCGTTGTAGTGCATCTTTTTTCTTCTTATCGTCATCTTCCTTCAGCTCCCTTCTTTTACTATATACTGTGCCACACAGCAATTTTCTACCGTCTGACATGTTTCGATCCAGCCTGTAAAGAACGATTACGTGAATGTAATTGTTCATGTCAGTATACTAACTTTATTTGCATCACACTTCACAGACATTTTCCTGATATTCCACTGTACGTAAACGAAAAGTTGCATTACTGTAGTATACACTGTTCAGGAGATAAAGTCATAAGAATTGAGCAGCGTGAAATTGAATTTCAGGCCGAATTTCACTACAGACGCAGGTGAAACGGTCAAAGAGTGGGGGAATTTCAGGCCGAATTTCACTACAGACGCAGGTGAAACGGCCAAAGAGTGGGACGGAAGGCAATGGAGAAAGGAAGAATAAGGAGATGGAGTAACATAATAATGCAATAAATACACACCCGGGCATTGATGGGTACTAATGCTAGTCGACATATAGTAACTCACTGCACTGCGGTTGTTCATTTCAAAGAACTGACACTCTACATCTGTCGTAATTTCCATGTGCCACTTCTTTCGTGTGTGATCATGGAATAAGGGGTAACAAATTAGTCATCGCCGTATCACTTCACTTTTCTTCACTTTATTTTCATTCTAGCTATTGGGACGACGGGTGCTTATTTGCCAACTTGCCAATTTTTGAAGTAACAGATCATAAGAAAAATAAATTTTCCTATTCTGAAATCTTGAAGGAGAAAAATTCTAACTTGTGAGTAACGTGCATGCGCAATACTAATTGTACGTTATATGAAAAGCACTTACCTATTACATCCCAAGTTGCAAGAAATTCGGACGCACCAATTCTTCTGTTCTTACGAAGCGCCATGAAAGTGCTTCTGACCAATCCTGACTCCCTTGGCCTACTACCGAAACGAATTCTGTCGTTTTCGTTGTAGAGAACGAAACAATACCTATCGCCTGGAAAGGCGAAGTGGTGATGCGGCAGTGCCAGGAACAAGGTCACGTGACGAGTTACAGTGAGGTTACGGTTAAACTAGCGCCCAAGAAGAAGAATCAAAAAGCTCACAACAACTATATGACCGATGATATGGATAGATGTATTATCAGGCAGCAATTTCTATGGCATTACAAGCAACAGAAAGAAATACGAACTTTGTGAAAACTGCACAACTTTTGTCAAACAGAAATGAGCTTCAAAGCTAGCAAGGAGCCCTTAGAAGCGATGTTCTGTCTATGGATTTTCGTTTTAGAAGGTGTCAAAATTAACGTTTTGTTTTGTGAGGACGAGAGGGCATTCTTGCTAAAAGACCATACATTCTCAGGTTTCCATCAGAATCAAAGCGACCAGTAGTAGTTTACTAAGATGAAACATGGATTCACACGCATTATATGGTAAATAAATATTGGCAAAGTGATAGTGTGCGAGTAGTACTGTCAAACAAAAATGCTGGTCAGAGTTTAATTGTTGTTCATGCAGGTGGAGACAGGTGTTTCATGGCTCAAAGACCAAAACGTCCGACTATAACTCAAAAACGGATAGCAAAAATTTTCAAAAATACGTCGAAACCCAACTTATGCCAGGCTTATTTGCAATGTCTTTATCGCTTGTAATTACTCACAGCGTATTTATTCATTCGGAATACTTCTAGCCATTGTAGGTGTGGGACATATTTGACTGTAGTAATGTTCAAGCATTTTTTCCATAATGCGGGAAGAATAAAACACTCGGAAACTGCCATTGAAGGGCTTAGCAAAATTGTGTTCAGGCTTAACATGTAACTGCAGTATCGATCATTGAATTCCAATTTCCAAATTAGATTTCGTCTTCTGTAAAATTAGTTGTGAGTAAACGCACGACGCGGAACAGGCTGGCAGTGCTCCACTCATAAGAATACCGGCGTGTACGCCACACTGCTTCTCCCTCTCTGCTCCTCCAGTGTAAAACACGACAGTGCTGCCACAGTGGCAAGGAAGAAATTAGTCCTCCTCCCTCCCCTTGTTCAACAGGGGCGGCCGGCAGTTAGTCGAGGCGTCATGCCACGGTTCTTCCCAAAGCCGCTCCCTCCGAGGTTTGGTTTCGAACCCCTCTTGGGCATGAAAGTTGAGCTTGTCCGTAAAAAAAGAAAAAAATAGAAAAAGGGAGGCGGCAAATTTGCCGCCCTTCGGAAATTGCCGTCCCGTGCGGCCGAAAGTTTCGCACGTGCCTTTTGCTGACCCTGGTGGCAATAGTTACTCACTCTGTGTATCATTTTAAACTTTTTCCATGTTCAATAAATGGCCTTATGGATACTTCAGCCAATGAAAATAGGCACAGTTTTCCTTGCACATCTGCAAACTGCAACTTCACATCTAACCACTAAATAACAACATGGTGAACGGCAGGTCCAATTTGCTCCTCATGGTTCTTGCTGATGGCAGTGGGTAGTTGGTGCTCCTCAGATATTCATAACCCTTTGTACCAACAGCACATTTCACTCTTAGTGCAAATCTTATAGCTTTGTTTGACCATTTGTAAGGGTTTGACTCAGAAACTCTTTCCAAATACTTTATCTGATTAGGGCTTAAAAATGTGCTAAGCTTGCTCTCCATTACAGCCATCTTCATTTAAGTTTCTTCATCTGTAAAGAGAGAAGAATATTGTATATGGGCCTACCATAAAGACATATGTAAATGACAATTATTATAACACATTTCTCACTAGTGGTTTTTATTAATGATCAAAGTGGCATCACCATAAAAACTCACATCTGATTTCGTTCTCTTGTTTTGCAAAGCGCAAATTCGCAACAGTATCTTCATCTGTACTGTATGCTTCCTGTTTCTTATCATTTGTTTCTTCCTCAAATGCTTCAGTGGCTGGAAATATAATTCCGTTTCACAGCTAAAAATGTTGAAATAAACAATAAAGTTGAAACAGCCTTTTCAATAACCATCTTACCAGCATTGCACCTTTAAACAAACACTGGCATGCACTCAGCTATGAAACCAAGTTCCCTCATCTCAACACTGCATTTGCTGCTACAGTACTGGCATAACACAATTAGTGTGTCGGGTGCGACAATTGCTATCTTCCGATTTACTATTTATTCTTAATATCAAAGATTTCACTGAGCACATTACACAGTAACAAACTGTACAAACCCATGTTGTCGACATAATGCATACCAGTACAGTACTGAGAATCAACAGAAACTGGAGTAGGCCCAAATCAGAGTTTTAAACAAAAATGCTTCACACAAATTTATGTGCGTCTACAGTTTAATTCCAGGCACAATTTGCTCGCCACTTATTTGGCCCCCTCATAAATTAGCATAATTTCATGTTACGTAAGTGATGGTAACTGATTGTATATTGGAAGGTTACGTTCATAAATTTAAAATAAAGTTAACAACTGCGTTCTGTCAGGAACATGGTTACATATGAAAACTGAAAAACGTTGATGAATATCTCAGCTCCATTGACATCTGATTTAGTTACTGTCCTTGCTTTTGGATGTTTCCGTGAAGAAGAAACTACACTACAGGAAATGGAAAAAAGAACACATTGACACCGGTGTGTCAGACCCACCATACTTGCTCCGGACACTGCGAGAGGGCTGTACAAGCAATGATCACACGCACGGCACAGCGGACACACCAGGAACCGCGGTGTTGGCCATCGAATGGCGCTAGCTGCGCAGCATTTGTGCACCGCCGCCGTCAGTGTCAGCCAGTTTGCCGTGGCATACGGAGTTCGATCGCAGTCTTTAACACTGGTAGCATGCCGCGACGGCGTGGACGTGAACCGTATGTGCAGTTGACGGACTTTGAGCGAGGGCGTATAGTGGGCATGCGGGAGGCCGGGTGGACGTACCGCCGAATTGCTCAACACGTGGGGCGTGAGGTCACCACAGTACATCGATGTTGTCGCCAGTGGTCGGCGGAAGGTGCACGTGCCCGTCGACCTGGGACCGGACCGCAGCGACGCACGGATGCACGCCAAGACAGTAGGATCCTAAGCAGTGCCGTAGGGGACCGCACCGCCACTTCCCAGCAAATTAGGGACACTGTTGCTCCTGGGGTATCGGCGAGGACCATTCTCAACCGTCTCCATGAAGCTGGGCTACGGTCCCGCACACCGTTAGTCCGTCTTCCGCTCACGCCCCAACAACGTGCAGCCCGCCTCCAGTGGTGTCGCGACAGGCGTGAATGGAGGGACGAATGGAGACGTGTCGTCTTCAGCGATGAGAGTCGCTTCTGCCTTGGTGCCAGTGATGGTCGTATGCGTGTTTGGCGCCGTGCTGGTGAGCGCCACAATCAGGACTGCATACGACCGAGGCACACAGGGCCAACACCCGGCATCATGGTGTGGGGAGCGATCTCCTACACTGGCCGTACACCTCTGGTGATCGTCGAGGGGACACTGAATAGTGCACGGTACATCCAAACCGTCATCGAACCCATCGTTCTACCATTCCTAGACCGGCAAGGGAACGTGCTGTTCCAACAGGACAATGCACGTCCGCATGTATCCCGTGCCACCCAACGTGCTCTAGAAGGTGTAAGTCAACTACCCTGGCCAGCAAGATCTCCGGATCTGTCCCCCATTGAGCATGTTTGGGACTGGATGAAGCGTCGTCTCACGCGGTCTGCACGTCCAGCACGAACGCTGGTCCAACTGAGGCGCGAGGTGGAAATGGCATGGCAAGCCATTCCTCAGGACTACATCCGGCATCTCTACGATCGTCTCCATGGGAGAATAGCAGCCTGCATTGCTGCGAAAGGTGGATATACACTGTACTAGTGCCGACATTGTGCATGCTCTGTTGCCTGTGTCTATGTGCCTGTGGTTCTGTCAGTGTGATCATGTGATGTATCTGACCCCAGGAATGTGTCAATAAAGTTTCCCCTTCCTGGGACAATGAATTAACGGTGTTCTTATTTCAATTTCCAGGAGTGTAGTTAGGGTGTATTTGGGACGTCAAATTTCGTTGGAATGGCATTCCATTTTAGCAGTCTTCTTCTATCAGTTCTCCTTAACTCGAACTGTGAATCTTCAAAGTGAAGCTTTAAAAATATCATAAACATATAAATTATGCAGAAAACATACGGTATTTCAGCTTTAATTATCTTAAACGTTAATTTGCTTACCTCGCAGAACCTGGAATGTCTTGTTGGTTTCCATTTGTCTCTCGTACAGCTCTGTAACCATTTATCTCTCAGATCATTTTTCTGTAGGCATTCTGAATAATTCGATCCCTTTAGACGAATTGATGCTTCAATCCGGTGCAACACAGCAACCCATTTCTAAATACCCACACTCTGTCGCGACAAACACTATACCTAGTATAAAAACAATGTGCTACAGTCGCGTGATACGCTGGGCCCAAACTGGCAGCGATCCCAAAGGATCATGGTAGCGTGACCAGACCTGTCCTGTGTAGACCTTGGCCAGATGTATGGATGTTAATTTGACTAGAGTAGTGTGGCACGTAACAAAACGCAGGAAATAGATGCATGGTAGATATCGTGGTTTTTTTGTGTGTGTTAGGAGCTGTGCGCGTAAGGTGGCATAGAACGGCCTGGGCCATACGGGTTGTAATTCAGATGTAAGATCATGCCTATGGGATGGCTCAGAAGCTTGTTTTCGGTTTATAAGTTTGTGAGCTGTTAACAACATAGTGGAGTTCACCGTGACTGTGATGTAGTGAACTGTTTATTGACGGCAACTACTATGCTAAAACTATTTTAGATTCGATTGGACTGCTGTGTATAGGACCATCATAGCAGAGCAATTTTCAATGTATAAAGCAACGAGGCCTAGGAACAATTATGTAATTCTAAGGTGTGCTAAACGTACCTTAATGTCCTCAATTCTCCAACTTCATTGCTCAACTTACTCTTATATATGAGTATTTCACTGATCGACCTCATAGGCCATATTAATAATCGTTAATCGCTTGTGTAAGGACGTAAAACAACGGTGTGCGACGAAACCCCTGGGCAGACGAGTGATTTAGCTCGTTGTACTCAAGCCCTCTGGTGGATTGCTACCAGCAGTACAGTGTGTTTACTCTAAGGCGGCAGAGTTGAGACGGTAGTGCGGGGAGAGGAGGAAGCAAGCATTGGCTGGCGATGTGAGAGGAGCCGTTGATAAGGGGGGGGGGGGGGGGAGGGGGGGCAAGGCACGCCACCAGTTGCAGTGCTGGCACTACAAATTGCGCATCATGCTTACACGAAAGCAGACGAAAGGCTTGGAAGTAAAACTCGCTTTAAATGTTGTTCGTAAACGAAACTGAAATGGTCATGTACATTAAAATCTATATATATAAAAATGAATGTATGTATGTTTGTCTACTATGCGTTCACAAACCATTCATTCGATTGCAATGAAACTTTGGTGAGTTGTTCTCCGAACGCCCGAAAACAGTAATGGACAATGTTTCAACAATTAGGTCACTGTAGCTTGAGTGGCGCAATTGATTAGTCGCCGGCACGGTGGCTCAGCGTGTTCGGTCACAGGGTTATCTGCCCTCTGTAATAAAAAAACTGAGTAAATCGATCAACAACGAACTGAAACGGGTGTCTTGCGACGTCCGCCCCGAGCATATACAACGAACAACATTAGATCAATTCAAAAAAAAAAAAAAAAAAAAAAAAAAAAAAAAAATAGGTAAAGGCTTGACATGCAGCGGACCCGTGTTCGATTCCCAGTGCTCGCAATTTTTTTTCATACTATTTATTCGAGATGTCATACTTTTGTAAAAACATTTAAAGCCATGTGGTCCACCGCTTTCACTGTCACTATGTTCCGTTTCTGTGTTTCATTAAAATAGAACAGAAATACAATTTACAACAAACTAATAGGAGATTGTTTTTGTTATTCATTCAAGCTGAGATCTTTTGTAAAAACATTTCACGCCATGTGATCAATCGCTTTGTCTGTCACTGTTTTCCGTTTGTGTGTCTGAGTCTTCCTCACTTACATCTGATGTGGCTGTGTTAATGATAATTTCGTCCATAGCAATTTCGACGATACCATCACGTGCCCAATATTCTTCTTCTGTTTGTTTAACTTTCTTGCAATATGCCTTCCAATCATTGGCAGTAACCGACTGGAAAGCTGCGTCCATAATATTCAGCATGTTTGTGGCAGCCAAGTCATGTTTAGCACAACTGCACAAGAAAAACACGCAGAACAGTACAGCGCAAAACAATAACGAAGCAGACGACAATGGCTACCTTGTACAACACAGTCAGATACGTAATGTTGGCAGCAGTCGAAACTGCGTGCCTACCGAAGCCTCCCGACGTTTACCGACTTCTACCGATTCAGGACTAGGGAGAGGTCTGCATTTAAAAGGTTACACACTTGTAGTTACCGGTAACTGTTGGTGTCGTTGCAGTACGGTTGGTTCATCCTGGAGCAGACAGTTTCCTTTCCTCTTAATAAATATTTCGGGATCGTGTGTCCCAGGAAATACATAGGCCTGTGAAAATTTAGTGTGGGGCTCAGAGGTCTACGAAGTGCATAGCAGTAACAGTCTGGCAGTGCAAAAATTCTGCAAATGCGAACATTAATATAACAATACGCGGCAGCGCAAGAGACTCGGCACTGTGTGCTTAGCTCTGCCGCAACATTTCGTGGGACAGTCCGTTTCACGAATTCGGGACGCTGCTGGTCCGCGTGAATTTCGCAGAGCTGCCGTGTTCATGCTGCCGCCAGTCCACGTGGCAGTTATAGCGAGCGGCCGCTGACCATACCGGCGCCGAGGAGAGTCTCTGTTCTCGGTTTCTGTGGCACACACGCATGTGCCGCGACCGTCTCCATGACGTCTTCCGGCCGCCTCAGAGCCGTTGCCCGCTCCTCGCGTCGCAGTAATAGTCAACGTCACAGCAGCCGCAACGTAAGTACAAGCATCAGTTGCATTATATATCTTGTGTTGCTAGTCGTCAGCCATGGCCTATGAGATGCATAAACGTTCAAGTGAATGTGGGTCAGAGGCTATTAGGAGTAATTGTAGTAGCCCTGGTATCCCAAAGGAGCGTGGTTGGGTACCAGGTAACGAACTTATACAATTACTGAACGCATTGTGTGAGAAATTAGTTGGAAGATTAGACTCAATTTAGGAAAGTGTAAACTCTGAATTAGATGCAAGTATAAAATCTGAAATAGGTGGTTTAAAAACTGAACTTGGAGATAAAATAAATGTAGTATATCGAGAGAGTATCTGAAAAACTTGGATATAAACTACAAACGAAAAAACTGTGGGAGAGGTCAGCAGAAAAATAGACTAAGTAGAAAAGGAGATGGGAACCAAAGTGGAGAATGTAGAATCAGAACTTGGATGGGGGAGGGGGGGGGGGGGTCGAACTGAAACACAGGAAAAGTGCAGGAAATCTGAAAGCCAGACAAATGCTGAACTAGAATCGGTAATTAAAACTGGTGATGAAAAGTTAAAAGGGGAAGTGGGAATTATTCAGGGGAAGATAGACAGTCTGAAGAAAATGGTAAGTAATGTAGCAGCTGGGCAGGCAGCTATTATGATAGTGTCCCGAGGCAGTTGGTAGTAACATAAAGACAATCAGTGGTAGGTACAATGCAGTAGATTCCTTGGCTATGAGCAAAAATAGCTTTATAACAGTGATGAGTGAGGAGGCAAAAATAAAGCTTCTGAAGAGACAGACGGAGGGTCCACTCAGAATTCGGCTAACCAAAACCCTGAGGAATTTGTAGACTATAAGAAATTTTAAACACTGTTCTTGCATAAATGGGCGGGGGGGGGGGGGGGGGGCAGGCCAAGCAGTTAAGTCTGCAAAATGACTTCTATAATGGGCCAAATTACAGAAGTGGTAGAGAAACTATGAGATAATTCTGTGTGACAGGACTCATAAAAGAAATACAGTTCGATAGACTATTAAGGGTACTAACAGAAATATCAACATTAAAAAGAAGGCTGCTAGAGAACTTGCAGTGGGATCTAATACACAGGCCTACAGGTTCAGTGGAAGAGTTTTTGAATATTGTTGAAAGCATGGACAGGGCACTGTGATATAAAAAAAATTGGTAGACCGCAAGGAAGGTAGCAGAAATCAGAATGAGGGTAGCAATTATGGAAATAATGTCAATGAACTTTTGAATAGGTGGTCAAGTACTGGGAATGGGCAGAGTGACAATGACAGGGACTGCAGAAACAGTACAGAGAGAGACGAAAGAAACCTTCAAGAGTGTTGAAATGACTAACCAACTGGGAGAAATAACAACGAACACAGGCAAAGGGAACAACAGGGTGCAGAATTTCAAAGGTGGAGGATGGAAAACTAGACAGAGTCTTAAGTCCATAGGGGTGCTAGGACTTATGCTGTAAATAGGAGGAGAGGAGAATACGATAAACATGATGAGATGGAATGAAGGGAGTTGGCCATATATCACATGCATTCTGTGCTGGTTAAACCTGGTGTAAGTGAAAGTTTCATGACATTTATAGGAGAAATAAAGAAAACAGGGTGAGAAGTATCAGTGATGTGAGTGACAGCGAGCCATATTACATAAGTAAGTTATCTGATAGAGATGAGATGGTGGAGCATTTGTTATTGTGGTCTTCAGTCCAGAGACTGGTTTGATGCAGCTTCCCATACTACTCTATCCCATGCAAGCCTTTTCATCTCCAAGCACTTACTACAACCTACATCCTTCTGAATCCGCTTAGTGCACTCATCTCTTTGTCCCCCTCTACCATTCCTACCCCCAACTCTGCCCTCCAATAACAAATTGGTGATCCCTTGATGCCGCATATGTGTCCTACCAACCGATCCCTTCTTCTAGTCAAGTTGTTCCACAAATTACACTTCTCCTCAATTCCTTAATTCTATTCAATACCTCCTCATTAGTTATGTGATCTACCCATCTAATCTTCAGCATTCTTCTGCAGCACCACATTTCGAAAGCTTCTATTCTCTTCTTGTTTAAACTATTTGTCGTCCATGTTTTACTTCCATACATGGCTACACTCCATACAAATACTTTCAGAAACGACTTAGTGACACTTAAATCTATACTCGATGTTAACAAATTTATCTTCTTCACAAACGCTTTCCTTGTCGTTGCAAGACTATATTTTATATCCTCTCTCCTTCAATCATCGTCAGTTACTTTGCTCCCCAAATAGCAAAACTCACCTACTACTTTACATCTACATCTACATGACTACTCTGCAATTCACATTTAAGTGCTTGGCAGAGCGTTCATCGAACCACAATCATACTATCTCTCTACTATTCCACTCCCTAACAGCGCGCAGGAAAAACGAACACCTAAACCTTTCTGTTCGAGCTCTGATTTCTCTTATTTTATTTTGATGATCATTCCTACCTGTGTAGGTTGGGCCCAACAAAATATTTTCGCATTCGGAAGAGAAAGTTTGTGACTGAAATTTCGTAAAAAGATCTCGCTGCGACGAAAAACGTCTTTGCTGTAATTACTTCCATCCAAATTCGCGTATCATATCTGCCACACTCTCTCCCCTATTACGTGATAATACAAAACGAGCTGCCCTTTTTTGCACCCTTCGATGTCCTCCGTCAATTCCACCTGGTAAGGATCCCACACCGTGCAGCAATATTCTAACAGAGGACGAACGAGTGTAGTGTAAGCTGTCTCTTTAGTGGATTTGTTTCATCTTCTAAGTGTCCTGCCAATGAAACGCAACCTTTGGCTCGCCTTCCCCACAATATTATCTATGTGGTCTTTCCAACTGAAGTTGTTCGTAATTTTAACACCCAGGTACTTAGTTGAATTGACAGCCTTGAGAATTGTACTATTTATCGAGTAATCGAATTCCAACGGATTTCTTTTGGAACTGATGTGGATCACCTCACACTTTTCGTTATTTAGCGTCAATTGCCACCTGCCACACCATACAGAAATCTTTCCAAATCGCTTTGCAACCGATACTGGTCTTGGGATGACCTTACTAAACGGTAAATTACAGCATCATCTGCGAACAACCTCAGAGAATTGCTCAGATTGTCACCCAGGTCATATCTTCATACTCCATCCCTTCATTGTCCCAGCGATCTGCCTGATAAATATTTTGAGTGAAATGCAGGCACTAAAGGCATTATCTGTCGATCTGTCTATGAATCATTCTGCGTTTTGCAGAGCATTCAGATCTGACGTAAATGCAGAGTGTAGATGTGATCCCCACTTTCCTGGTGCTGACAATTTCAGCTCAATTAAGTTCGTATATTATTCCTTGAAACCAAAAGTCGAATGGTTTACGTGTAAGACGCGATATTACTGATTGTGGCGCAGCTTTTTTAGGTGTAAATATCCCCTCCAAATAAAGGAAGCTGTTGCTGGGAAGTGTCAATCCATGTTGATGCTGAATAATAATTCGTACCTACCTCATCATTATTATTAAACATTTCTGACACAACTGGTGTGCTAGAATAATATTCCTGGTTAATGATTCTCTCGTCACTTCGAGTGACGTTATTGCGGGGTTCAATCTAATGGTTTAAGATACTCGTAATTCTCGTGTGTTATAGGTATGTCGTATCTATACTTAATACTCATAATTTTGCTTCAGATGAAGGCGTGTTATAGTTTCCTCACCACAAAAATCTGCAGTGTTCAGCTGAAAATAACTTAATGTCTGAACAATTGCAGCGTGATGTATCAGTTTGCTGGGTACCTCTGCAATTTTATAATCAGGGCCCACTACAAGAAATAATGTGCATATTATGAACTAATCTGTCGTTAAGGTACGAATTCGTCGACGTATTACACACTACAAGAATCTTACTGACGCACGATGTACACTGGCTGATTTTCTCAGTTTTACGCTCCAGCACTTGTCCTCTTAGAAACCTAGTAGCGATCCTACTGAATCGAATCTTTATGACTGAAGTCCATTGTCACTTCTGTTTAAAATGTATCAACGGTAAAATGTGGCTCAAATCCTTTCACAGATCATTTTATGTACATTTCTAAATTGTCATATTCGTAGGAGCCAGAAGGTATTACCACACACTCCCTGGATGCAGTTCATTACTTACGTTAGTGACATTAGCTATGCTGTTGTATGTTTCCACACAGATCAGTGATATTACTCCACTTCCCCCTGATCAAATATGTTGGAGGAATGTAGCTTGCTTTTAATTTTGAAAAACGAACGTTCTTTCAGAGTTACTGTAAACGACATGGCATGTCAACCTTAAATGATGCAGTGTCGTGCATGCTGCTTGTTTTTATGCAATAGTCAGGAGAAATATTAGGGAGAAATGTCCACAGAGGAATGAACCGAACTCTTGGTAGCGTCGAAAATTGTACGCCAGGTTCTTGTTGGTGAAGAAACGGCACAATTCTTCAGTTGGCCTTAAGTCCCTGAATGAGTAAAAGTAGTATGGTAGATGGTATTCTGACGGTTTTTAACATACCCAATCCAATGGTTTCCATATCCCCCTGAAATCATCTAACGTGCGTCTCGCGGGCCCCGACGAATGAGGAATCATCAGAAAGGCCGAAAGCGTGACAGCGCTACCTGGTGACTAGACCTGTACTGTAAGCAGCTCTGTTGACATATTGTTGGCCACAGGGTGTAGACAGGCTTGCCTTCAGCTGTCGTTTTGGAACGTCAAGTCAATCCAGATTTTCTGAATGAAGCTTCCTTTAAGAGAATTGATTGTAGAAAGAAGGTTCGAATGCGAATAATCTAGATTATGGTGACATAATAATCTGCATCGTTGTCAGAGTTACAGGTTAGAGTCTTACGTGATTGACTGAAGCCAATTGCTTACAAATTATTAGTTGTATGGCAGACTGATTTATAGCACAACACTTATTACACATTCAGGACAATGTCTCTAATTTTTTTGACGCGTTAAGTGCAGCTTACTAATGTAACTACCACTGAGACGTTTGTAGTACGAATTTG
The DNA here is from genome assembly GCF_023897955.1 of Schistocerca gregaria. Taxonomy (NCBI): domain Eukaryota; kingdom Metazoa; phylum Arthropoda; class Insecta; order Orthoptera; family Acrididae; genus Schistocerca; species Schistocerca gregaria. The sequence continues at coordinate 217,002,780 of NC_064931.1, forward strand.
TCCTGTGCACCCATACCAGCAATAGCCAATACGGAAAAATGCATCAAATATGGTAGGGGATACGTAGTGGAACGTCCCTTGCATCTTTCCAGTTTGTGTGCGATATATATACGTAATATGTATCAAAACACAAGACGGATGCTTGCTTATTTTCTAATAAATGTTTTTGGGGGTGACCTAGTAGTTTTATTTTTTTATTATGAAAAACGCGTTAAATAGGGAAAAATGCATTTAACCATGCCCCAAACAAAATATTAGGCAAAGCCACACATCTGTCTGTTACTACAATCTTTATTTCTCATTCGCTAAGTTCCACAACTGTCAACATAATTATCATTTTCCAACCTAATGTAGTCCTCAAACTATGCTACAAATAAACTTCTTACTCCTACTAAGGTTTCTAGAGAAAAGGGGGGGAGGGGGGGGGCGAAATCCAATATAGTACTCTATCCCAGATATGTGCTCTTGACCAATCTGTATTAACGGTATGCTTAAATTTTGATCGTTGTTCTGTAAAGAAACAGCTATATGCCAATCACTTCTTCTTTTATGTAGTTTCCAAAAAGTCCAGTTTATTTTTATTTGATCCGTTGATAAAAAGAGCTGAATGAGGGATTATTAATAGATCTAAGCAATACTGAGATCTCCAAATTGTAAGACTTTTATAGATGCAAGTCACTGATTGTCACAGTGTACAACCGGCACGGTTACTCAACGTGTTCGGTCCGAGGGTTAGCTACTCTCTGTAATAAAAGACTGAGTGAACGGATCAACGAAGAACCTAAATCGGTGTTTTCGGACGTCCGCCCCGAACAAATTCTATGAAAAAAAAGAAGAGTGTATCAGGTACACATAAACGTGGAACAAAACATTTGAAATAAATCAAAAATCACGAAGCTTTAGGTTAGGTTCAACTAATATTTTTTAACGTGGTAGACAGTTACAGTTTTCTTCCGTATTTGAATGTATAGACATACTACACAAGCAACCAAATGGAGCATCGTGGAGGGTACCTTATACCACCACAAATCATTTTCTTTCCTGTTCCACTTGGAAATAGAGTTAGAGAAGAAAGGCTATCTATGTGCCTCCATATGAGATCTGATTTCTCATATCTTCTAAATTTTCTCAATAGTGTACCATAAAAAGAACATTGTCTTCTCTCTAGGGATTCCCATATGTGTTTGTCAAGCATCTTCATAAAACTCGCACATTGTTTCAATCTGCTGGTAACCTATCTAGCAAGCCGCCTCTGAGTCGCTTCAATGTGTTGGTTTAATGTGACCTGGTGGGGATCTCGAACACAGGAGCAGTACTCATGAATGGGTCACACAAGTGTTCTACATGGTGGTCTAAGTGATCTTCCCCTCATTCCCAATCTTGCAAAACATATCCGTATTCCCAGAGGAAGGAACTAATGGTTCTGAAAGCTAGAACTAGTTTTTTATTCAAGTGCTGTTTTTCTCTCAAACTTCATACAAAGCATTTCATAATTTTACAGAGAGTACTGTCAGGCTTACATAACAGGCTTACATGAAATAGTAACATTAAAATTCCGATTAATATGAACCTTAGTGTTAACCAGCATAGGCACCCTTGAGTCGAAACATTATGCTTAATTATAATTAATTATAGAAGAAGAGGCTATAAAATAATTTTTTACTTCGTACTTTTTTAATATTTTAGGATTTCCAGTTTTCTGCTGATGTCTAGCAGCAACCTGTTAAAGACCTTTGTATCAGAATGTAAAATTCCACTCTGAATCGTAGGCAGGGATGCATAATTTACATGGACATTATTTTTACCTCCATTGTTTTACAAGTTCATTTCACTGAACATAGTAAAGTACCCGTGTTACTGATAACAAATACTACGGGGTGCAGCAACGTTTATAGCGTAATTTGACTTGCATAGTACAATGACACACTTCAGGAATGCGCGCCAGCTCATGCCGCAGTTGTGTACTAATGAGCTGCCATTTGGAGTGTTATAGTAATATGGAGTGGTGGAGTGCAAAGCATCGTGCATTTGCTGTTGAAAGTTATTTCAAGAATAACGACTCCGTTGTTGCTATTGGAGAGGTAGCAAGAAACTGTGGTCCACTGTGTACATACCCAAATGCTGGTGGGGGTCAATTTGGGCACCACGGCTCACAACGACTTTTCATGGTGCTGTCATCATCAGCAGTCATTTAATATGTCCAGTATACCCAGCAGATGAGTTTATGCGCAGTACCTCGCATGGAGCAGGTACTTTCTCATTGAGACTGAAGCTGATGCAAATCTTATTCCACCCGATCTTGCATCCTCACAACCTCAGCCAATTAAACTTTCATTATTAATGCCCAATATGCCCCTAATAGATGTGCGTGGTGCTACTGACCTTCACATTCACCTTGCACCTAATAAAGTGTTTCAGAGGACACTTACATCGCTGGCATGAAAGAATTGGCCATAGGCATCAGATTCATTAAAAATTTTGGTCTGTCACTGGATCTAAAAACCACTACTCTACTCCATCACAATACTGATTTCCATATACCTGGCTCCATTGGACAACCCATGAACATCGTTTCCATCTGCACTTTCTCAGTGTTCCTCCTGGAATCATCGCTTGGCTTCCCTACTTGTTGAACTCTCCTGCAAGCGATCAGAGGTTGATGCCTTGTGACCTCAAAGTGGCAAGCTCACACAGGTGAACAACACCAAGGAAAACCTTCTACATGCGTAGTGCACAATACGCAATCTCACTTGCTGGTTCTCAGTGCACAGCACTGCCACATCAACTGCTACCAATGCACAGCCAGTGGAACCTCAGCCACCAGACATTGAGATTAGTGACATTTGCTCTCACACTCCCCTGTCCAATAGATTAGTGACTAACAGTGATGACAGTTGAATTACTCCCACACGACATGGACATATGAGTAGGAGCGACTGATATTGGTGCATACCATAGGATACACAGAATGGAGGACCCTCCTCTGCTTATTAAGGCCCGCTGCCCTACTCCTCACATGTTCCAACATGTGGAAGGCACAGTTAATGAACTGCTATCTGCTGGGATCGTCAGACCATCAGATAGTCACAGGTCTTCGCCTGATCACTTTGGACATAAGGAAGAGGGTTCATTACATTTGTGCGGGGACTCCTACTGTTTGAATGCCTGATTTATCATTGACAGTTACCAAATCCCCCACGTTCAGGATTTTGCACAGCACTTTAATGCAACACAAATGTTCAGCAAACTTCAGTGTCAGAAGGCACATTTACAGACCCCTATGTTTATCAATAACATTTCATAAATAGCAATCAATAGTTTGGGCTCTGAGTTCTGTTTTATGCTGTAGAATCTCCAGAATGTAGCTCGATCCGCACAGTGCTTCATTGATTTCATCTTGCTAGTTCTCAGCGTTATGCCTATCTTGATGACATCCTCATACTCTCTTTCTCAGTTAAGCAGTGTAAACAAGATGCCGATCAGGTATGAGCTGCTCTATTCGCCAACGGCGTTGAAATAAGTGCTGACAAGTCTCAGCTTGGCCACACAAATGTTACTTTTAAAACGTCCCCTTCGAACAATTATACACGACTGTCCTTAAACTGACACACAATATTTTTGGCGCAACGCAATCTGACTTTCAATAATCCCTACAAAAGAATGGCCCTGACTAACATTAACCTATACCTTTCACAAATCACTTACCTCACCAAAAATCTTCGTTACTCGAACTACTGCAATACAGCGAGCGCCACTACTGCCAGCTAAATAAAAGTTTCAAACTACGGAAGTCAATAACTACTGATAAGCACAGTTAGCAAATGAAAGATTTTAATAGAGAACAAACAATGTATTTACCTTAAGGGTCATAATACACTCCTGGAAATGGAAAAAAGAACACATTGACACCGGTGTGTCAGACCCACCATACTTGCTCCGGACACTGCGAGAGGGCTGTACAAACAATGATCACACGCACGGCACAGCGAACACACCAAGAACCGCGGTGTTGGCCATCGAATGGCGCTAGCTGCGCAGCATTTGTGCACCGCCGCCGTCAGTGTCAGCCAGTTTGCCGTGGCATACGGAGCTCCATCGCAGTCTTTAACACTGGTAGCATGCCGCGACAGCGTGGACGTGAACCGTATGTGCAGTTGACGGACTTTGAGCGAGGGCGTATAGTGGGCATGCGGGAGGCCGGGTGGACGTACCGCCGAATTGCTCAACACGTGGGGCGTGAGGTCTCCACAGTACATCGATGTTGTCGCCAGTGGTCGGCGGAAGGTGCACGTGCCCGTCGACCTGGGACCGGACCGCAGCGACGCACGAATGCACGCCAAGACCGTAGGATTCTACACACTGCCGTAGGGGACCGCACCGCCACTTCCCAGCAAATTAGGGACACTGTTGCTCCTGGGGTATCGGCGAGGACCATTCGCAACCGTCTCCATGAAGCTGGGCTACGGTCCTGCACACCGTTAGGCCGTCTTCCGCTCACGCCCCAACATCGTGCAGCCCGCCTCCAGTGGTGTCGCGACAGGCGTGAATGGAGGGACGAATGGAGACGTGTCGTCTTCAGCGATGAGAGTCGCTTCTGCCTTGGTGCCAATGATGGTCGTATGCGTGTTTGGCGCCGTGCAGGTGACATCATGGTGTGGGGAGCGATCTCCTACACTGGCCGTACACCTCTGGTGATCGTCGAGGGGACACTGAATAGTGCACGGTACATCCAAACCGTCATCGAACCCATCGTTCTACCATTCCTAGACCGGCAAGGGAACTCGCTGTTCCAACAGGACAATGCACGTCCACATGTATCCCGTGCCACCCAACGTGCTCTAGAAGGTGTAACTCAACTACCCTGGCCAGCAAGATCTCTGGATATGTTCCCCATTGAGCATGTTTGGGACTGGATGAAGCGTCGTCTCACGCGATCTGCACGTCCAGCACGAACGCTGGTCCAACAGAGGCGCCAGGTGGAAATGGCATGGCAAGCCGTTCTGCAGGACTACATCCAGCATCTCTACGATCGTCTCCATGGGAGAATAGCAACCTGCATTGCTGCGAAAGGTGGATATACACTGTACTAGTGCCGACATTGTGCATGCTCTGTTGCCTGTGTCTATGTGCCTGTGGTTCTGTCAGTGTGATCATGTGATGTATCTGACCCCAGGAATGTGTCAATAAAGTTTCCCCTTCCTGGGACAATGAATTCACGGTGTTCTTATTTCAGTTTCCAGGAGTGTATATATATATATCAGTTCATGACATCAATTCTTACAAATTTCAAAACTCCGCCATCTCTCTCCCCATGTCTACCACTGCTGGCGGCTCACCTCTAACTGCGCAACGCTATGCGCTGTTAGCATCCAGCTGCCGCTGCCAACACTACAATGGCAGACCAATGCAAACCAGCCACAGACTGCACACGGCACAGCCAGTGATTTTCATACAGAGCGCTACGTGGCGGCGGCGTTACCAATAAAAAAGCCTAAACAGCCTGCTTACACTTTCCTTGGCCACAGCAAAATGCCTGATAAGAACAGTCTGACTCCTGACCATGTCGAGCTAACTACCAAATGCTGCCTCCATTCAGATGTACCTCACCAAGGTTCTCACGGGCAATAACACTGCAGGCAAGTCAGAGGAAATCGTTCATGCTTTTGATAATCTCAAATGAGCACGAGCACTTACCACCATACTTGCACACCTGGTATTGGATGCATGCAATTCCAATTCAGCCATAACAAGCTTCATTTCAATCAGCACTGTATTTCAGCAAGACATGGCAATTCTATTCAACCCCTTAGGTCCTTTTCATAAAAACTTATCTTCTGTCAGTGTAAGTGGCCTGCTTTCAACAGAGAGTTACAGTATACGAGGCAGTGAGATACTTTCCTGATGACACTGATGGATGTGCTGTCACAATTTATACTGACCATAAGCCACTCGCCAACATAGTCTGAAACCCAGTGCAGAACCTTCCGCCACAGTGATTTCGCTATATGGAACTCATTTGTCAATATTATACAGACCATAGACATTTAGGCGACATAGGGTAGACAGTGGGGTGGCGGATTATCTCTCTAGGGTTGATGCAATCACTAATCCACTGGACATAGACGAGTTGACGAAATTACAAGCTGATGATGCCAAACTCCAGAATTTGCACCAAGATTCCAATTCCCCCCACCCCCCATCCCACTTTGGTGCAATTCTTCCACTGGTAACCCCTGCCCAGTCGTCCCTGGCAACCTACATGAGACTGTTGACTATTTCATTTGACTGAGAGTACAGAAAGATTGTCATCTTTGTGCTAAGGCTTGCATTCCACGCCAACAAGTGATGTCACACAACACACACAGCCATTTTTGGCACTTTTGACATCCCAAAGGGCCACCTACATCATATGAACTTAGATTTAATCGGGCCCCTTCCCTTTTCAGACAGCTATAAGTACATTCTGTCAGTGATAAAGGCCATCAATATCTCTAAGCCGGCCGCGGTGGTCTAGCTGTTCTAGGCGCTCAGTCCGGAACCGCGTGACTGCCACGGTCGCAGGTTCGAATCCTGCCTCGGGCATGGATGTGTGTGTTGTCCTTAGGTTAGTTAGGTTTAAGTACTTCTAAGTTCTAGGGGACTGATGACCACAGATGTTAAGTCCTATAGTGCTCAGAGCCATTTTTTATGAATCTCTACTGTTCTCCAACTTCTGCACCTTGTGAGGTGAGGACAGATTCTATTCCTAGCTTACCACCCAAAAAGCAACAGATCAGTTGACCAATGGCACCATACACTGTAAGTATTCCTAATGTGTGACAGAGGTCCTGATCAGAGGCTTTACCCTGGGTCCTACTGGGGATTCATGCATACCATAAAGATGGTTTAAATGCTTTCTTCACCATAATACTTTACGCTGAGCCACTCATTTTATCCCTTGAATTCATTGAAGAAACTCATCTACCACTTAGAGAGGCCCTTTCTGAGCTAGTTGAGTGTATTCAGTACCACATTTTGAACATCCACAAGAAAATGTTGTGGGGAAGGTTAACCATAGACTGCATTTTATTGGCATGACACTTTAAATATGGAACAGATCTGCTAAAGCGATTACCTACACTATGTTTGTCTCTCCTCTTTTGGATTACTGCTGTGCTATCTGGGATCCTTGCCACATAGGATTAACAGAGTACATCAAGAAAGTTCAAAGAAGGGCACCATGTTATGTATTATCACGAAAGAGGGGAGAGGGTGTCACTTAAATGATACAGGATGGGGGGTGGCGTTTTTTATTGTAGCAGAATTTTCTTACGAAATTTCAATCACCAACTTTCTCCTCCAAATGTGAAAATATTTTGTTGATGCCGAGCTACATCAGGAGAAATGATCACGATAATAAAGTAAGGGAAATCACAGCTTGCACAGAAAGATATAGGTGTTTGTTCTTTCTGTGTGCCGTACAAGATTTGAATAATGGAGAATTTTTTGAAGGTGGTTCAATGAACCGCCTGCCAGGCCCTTAAATGTGATTTGAAGAGTATTCATGTAGATGTAGATGGCCCTGCAAGCACATTTTCTCCCTTGAGTGTTCATTCACAGTGAATTAGTGCATTGAAAATACATCATGTTACACGGTGACACCATCCAGTCAGCCCTTCAGCCTCCCTGTTCAGCCCCCTACATCGTTTTCAGCCCTTCAGACGACCTGTTAAACAATCTTCTAAATGAAAAGAATCAAACAATCTTACTCAATAGAATTAAACATGTGGGCATTGGTTGATGAACCACCTTTGTACACAGACATTGCTCTGGAGTAACCAGCCACCTATAACACAAACTTATATGTGTTTCCATACCCTCCTAGTGACACTCCTTCGAGTGCATGAGCTGATGTCACCCCTATTTGTGATACGCCCCTCCCAGCAGAGGATGTTCAATCGCCTAAGTACTTTTTGATCACTTCCCCCTTTAGGGCTACAAGCTACGCAGCTGACATATCAGGTTATCACCTTAAGGATATTTTGCTGCAGCTCCATGACAACATGCTCCTGGTGTTTGTGAATTCTTCTACTGTGCAGGAGGATCAATCATTCAATTGCGACTGCCCCCTGCACTCTTGCTAGCATCCTACAAATGTGGAGGAAGATAGTATAGTAGCCTGCATCACTAAGGACGGCCACCATCACATCACCATCCCATCGTGGGTGATTGCACAGACATGATGTATGTTGATGGACTTCCCATGCTCTCATGCAGGCCAACATTTATGCCTGCCTGTTTGGATGCAGGATTTTGTCCTGGCAGATATACATCTCTTGGATAAACTCCAGTCTTCAAGAAATGGACGAGTCATGTCTCAGACAAGTGCTAGCCCCAGCATTAGTGGTCATGCATGCCTGTGCACAGATGCAGCAAAAAATGGTCCAACCAGCCCTTCCTTCAGGACTAGATACAGTACAGCTGGTCAAGAAAACTTGTGCCTCTATGGCAGAGATCGGCATTGGATCAACTTTCAACCTGACCAAGTTGGGCACTCTCTTCCATGCCAACCTTTTTTTGGACAGTTTTTTTCTAGACTTGCCTTATATGCATACAATTCAATCTTTATGTCCATCCTGTCTGTCTCGACCCAGAACAACAATAAACAGCATAAAGCATTATCCCAAAGATTGCATGGATCAGTCTAATTTCATTGTTCACTCCATATTCACCAGGATTGTAACTTTCATGCAGTATGTTTTCCAAGATTTGTTTGCCAATGTGAAACTCCAGGAAAAGTAATAAGTCAGAAAGTTCATCAATTCTAAGTGTCAGCATGATTGTCACTTTGCAGTCCCATCTATAAATCCATTCTTACACAGTAATGTATTGGTGCTTGATTGTTGCACTATCCCTTACACATTCTGATTACTGTATGATGTGGCAGATATTACAATATTCTATCTCTCTTTATAGATAATACCTCATCTAGGAAATTCAGACACCCATGATGAGGTTTCTGCTGCCAGTTAGTAGTACCAATCTTTAAATATTTCATATACTCACAACTGACTATGTAGGCTGTTGCCTCATATTGATTCATGTATTTCAAGGTAAAATATAAAAAAAACTGACACTTTATATATATCCATGACAGTCTGCAATGAGAGATTACTAATGGCATGCCTATTTAATTTCTACAATAAGATAATGTCTTAATGTATGGTCTGGATACATGCTTTAGATACAGGAAGTATGAAAAAAGAAGGTCACTGTTTAGATAGGTGTACATGGGTTATTTAAAGGAAAATGTGAAGGAATTTTCAAACAACTCAGGAAGTGTGAGGACACTGGTGGTATCTGTGAATTTAGAACTTGCAAGAAGGCAGCATCTGTTGGCTAATAAAAGAAATCGAAATATAAAGTAGAGGTTATCACTAACTAGATATATTAAGAGTTTAAAGTGGTTGCTGTTCACAATTACATTCTGGTCTTGGCGAAAATGATGGAGGGAAACGAGACAGCAGAATAGATTAAATCTAAGATTCACACACGTTTGCAATACTACTACAGCTAGACACTCCTCTATAACAATTTATACTGACTTGGTATCAAAGTGAGTAGCCTAATGATTGAATATTTGAAAGAATTATCCTGCAGTATTTAGTGTCTTCTGCTGTCTGCCAAGTTGAAATGGAAAAGTTTTGACACATATGTAATACTACAACCACAAAAGTAAGTTACAGCAGATTACCAGGAAGATGCTGACTTCAGCTTGATTGAACATTACTGTGTACATATATGAAATAAAAGTAATCTGTTATATCCAGCAATATTATTGTTAAGCAAATCTAGCAAAACAAACTCACGCGACAGGATACAGATAACGAACTTTATTCTTTTCCGTAATGAACATTGTTATTGTTGTTACTGTAATAGTAGCACAAATAAAGAACTACAATAAAATTCTTTTCATCAAGAAAGCAGGTTAACTCTTATGATTTGAAAGTAGCTGTGCTATACTAGATTCCCATGGTATTTAACATTACTTGTTATATCAATTCGTTACTGACCTGTTAAAAGACACCAGCCACAGCTGATTTTTCAAGTAGCAGCTTTAAAAATTATTCCAATCCATCTTGGCTTGGTGGTATGACAACCCTCTATTGCTACAATTTAAAAAACTGTCATATTTTACAGAATGATGTTTATTAATGTAAGAATAGATGTATTTTGTCCAGACTGAAAATATAAAGGGAAACAACATAGCAATAAATCTGGCATAGACCAGAGACTATGTGTGTATATGCATAAGTGTCCTAGGATCCTCATTAATAGGGACATTACATGCATGTGCATGAAGAAAGATAAGATTAATGTTTTACCTTTCAATACCTATTTTAATACGGTGTTGCACTTGAGTAAGGATGATTTGTGTATGGGAGGGTGACCAACTGATTATTAGTTTACAAGTGTGTAAACTAAATACTATTCAGAAAATTTACTCTCATACTGCGTGTCACCAGGATAAGAGACCCAATTTCCACTTTTCCTTTACAGAGTATGTTGTCAACCTCACGAATATTGTTTTCAGTGAAAAAAGCTGAATATGCTCAACAAAGGCCTTAAGTATAGCAACCAAACAAGGCTAGATGACGGCACTGAAACTTTATTGGTAAAAGTTTTCTACTTAGAACCACATGCAACATAACGACTAATAAATTGAAATCGATAATGCAGGGTATACAAATTTGTAGTGCCAGGAAGAGGAAACTAAACAATGTGAAATATAATAGAAACAGACATTTTACTGAGTATGTTTGTCATTATAAAGCAATATTTAAAAAAGTTGTGAAGGAAGACGAACAAATGGCAAACAAAAAGTTCATTGTACAACATAAAATTAAAACGAAATTATTGTGATCTGTTGTTAATCAGAGTTATGTATTAGAATTAGAAATTTCTAGAATTAAAGTAGATCATAGCTTTACTCTAAACCTGGCTCAAATATCAGAGTGTTTAAATGAATTCTTCATAAATGTGTCTGAGTCAGATGTTGATGTAGCATAGCAACAGAGTAAAGTAAATCTCTTTGGAATCCACCAAGAAGATGAGTATCTTACAGATTTTAAAAAAGTCACAACAAGGGATGTGGAAAATTCCATATAACCATTGAAAAATAAAAACTCTGCTGGGTGGGATGGGATCCCCACTAAAGTGATTAAAACAGTGAGTGACATAATAGCACCTCCCCTAACTAAAATAGCCAACCAGCCTTTTGAACAGGGATGCTTTCCCAAGGTTTTTAAGTATGCCGAAGTCAGACCTCTGTTCAAATAAGGGTTGAGGGAAGACATGGGAAACTATTCGCCTATTTCTATTCTTCCAGTACTGTCAAAAGTGTTGGAGAAACTAGCTGCAAGCCAGATCAAAAAGTTTATTATAAAAAATGATGTCATTATAAGCAACCAATTTGGATTTGAACCAGGAAGAAACGCTCTGGATGCAGTGAATAACTTTATTGAAAAGATAGGCAAATCATTGGACCAGTGGAGTAAAGTTGTAGGTATCTTCTGTGAGCTCACAAAAGCATTTGACTCCATGAACCATGACTTGCTTAACTATAAGTTAGACAAATATAGGATTAAGGACAATCCTCTGAGTTGGCTAGCATTATACTTGCACAACAGAAAACAAAGAGTAACCATCACTTCAGATGCAGTGAATTATCATTCTAAATGGAGTACAGTATCATAAGGTGTGTCTCATGGCTTCTCTTTGGGGCCAATCCTGTTGCTATTCTACCTAAATGATTTGCCCATAAATATAAATTACCCATCAATTTTGTTTGCAGATGATACTTCTGTTTTAATTGCTTCATTATAAGCACACTTGATACCTTACAAAACTGGTTCCAATTAAATACGTTGAAACTGAACTCTGGATAAACCCATATGGTACATTTCAAAACAAAACATTCAAAATGTGTAGAACTTAAAATAACTTTGACTAAATCAGTCAAAGTATGGTTGTGAAACATCTGTCACATCCCTTCCAGCTCCATTAGCAAAATTTGCAATGCAAAAAGAGTAAAAATGTATATCACTTATCAACCTGATATCAGTATTTCCTCAAGTGCAATATGGGTACACTTACCCTCCACTCAATTTACTAAGAACAGTTTGGATGTGTGGAACTCTGGGATTAATATTGAGACGACATTCATTAATTTCCAATACTGTGAACATTCCTCTTCAACTCCAAATTGCAAAAAAATTATGTTCTCCAATATTCACTGCCTTACATTGTCTATCACAGCTGATTTCCTATCCAACAACTTTTCATCTGACAGCATAATTAAAGTCACTGCACATTGGAGGAGATGATAAAGTCTCAGTTTGGTAAGATATACAGCTCACAATTCCTTATTCATGCCTAAACATTGGCAATGTTTTACATACAAAACTACCAATAACTGTTACTAAAGATAACCATTCAAGCATCATACTCATGAAGCTAAAATGTATCTAGGCAAGCAGACTCAAAAATCTAATATATACCAAAGACACAATTGAAAACCTTTGATTAAATTATATGTCTGGGTGAATGAATGATGAGAGTAATGTCTCAAAAGAGGGCACAAATGCTCTTATGTCGGATGTAATAAGCAGTCATGAAGTAGTACATAGATTCACATAGCTGCTTGAAGCTGCATGTTAATTCTATTTCATTAATAAACGGTGTCATTTAATTCAGTGTTATTAAACATTCATCCCACCACCTGGGCTTGTTACAACAATGAGCAATACAAAGTTAATTTGGCAATGATTGCATGGATCAATCCAGTTTCAGTGTACATTCCAAGTGCACTTGGATTATAACCTCTCTGCAGTCCATTTGCTAAGATTTTTTTGCCAATGTGAAACTCCAGGAAAACTAATATGTGAGAAAGTTCATTGAATCTAAATGCTACCAAAGATTGTCTTATTGCAACTCCATCTGTAAAGCCAGTCTTACATAATAATGTATTGCAGTCTGGTATGTCACATTATTCTGATTGATGTACGATGTTGTAGATATTACAGTAATCAACCTTTCAATTTTGATAATACTTCATCTGGGAAAGCTAGAAACTCGTGATCTGGTTATTATTGCCTGTTTTGTAATATCCGTCTTTAAAAATTTTATCTCCTCACAAATGCCTAAGTAAGCAGTTGCTTAATAATGTCACATATATCATGGTAAAGTGTAAAAAGCTGGCATTTTAAATTCATTCATGATGAGCCCGCAATGACAGAATGGCAGTCAACTGTATTTTTTTAATTTCTTCAATGAGATAATCTATGGTTTGGACACATGATACACTAAGTATGAAGGTCCAACATTTGGACAGAGTTTTTTGTGGAAATGTAGTAGCATTTTCAAACAACTCAGGAAGTGAGAGGACATTGGTGGCTCCTATGAATTTAGAATTAGCAAGAAAGTAAAATCTGTCATATGATAAAAGAAACCAAAATACAAAATAGGCAATACAGTTTAATAGTTATACTAACATGTTAAACTTGTTGCCTTACACATTCATCATTTGGTGTGGAAGGAAATTACTGCAATACTGGAAGTGATTTATTGAAGGTCTCTCATGGTATTTAATGTTATCCATCTAATATCAGTTTATTACTGACCTGTTAGAAGACATGAACCACAGCTGATTCTTCGACTAGCAACTTCACACCTATCACCCCAGTTGTAGTAACTGCATGTAAGATGGTGTGCCACCAGGCAAGGGAAGATCAGAGAATCTCAACTTGTTTTGACATATGGTTGAGAATTCCAGATTCCTGCTTTCACACTGATGACGTTTCATGTATAGACTTACTAATAATACTTAAGCCACACAAAGATTCAAGCACTGTACTCATTGACCTGAAACATAGCTAAATAGGGAAACACAGAACAGTATTACATATCCTAGACCCATTAGAAAACCTCTGATCAAATTATGTGTACACACCTGTTAGGAACTCATGTTACATCTCTCTCAAACAGCTGGCAACATTGATCTATGAGGGCACATGAATAATGAGAAATATGCACAAATATTACATCTACATCTGCATCTACATTTATACTCTGCAAGCCAGGCAAAGGTGTATGGCGGAGGGCGCTTTACGTGCCACTGTCATTACCTCCCTTTCCTGTTCCAGTCGTGTATGGTTCGCGGGAAGAACGACTGCCGGAAAGCCTCCGTGCGCGCTCGAATCTCTCTAATTTTATATTTCTGATCTCCTAGGGAGGTATAAGTAGGGGAAGCAATATATTCGATAACTCATCCAGAAATGTGCCCTCTCAAAAGTTGGACAGAAATCTACACTGCGATGTGCTGAGCGCCTCTCTTGCAGAGTCTGCCGTTTGAGTTTGCTAAACATCACGCTTACCATATTTATCCTGTGACGAAACACGCCACTCATCTTTGGATCTTCTCTATCTCCTCTGTGAACCTGACCTGGTATGGATCCCACACTGATGACCAATACTCAAGTATATGTCAAACGAGTGTGTTGTAAGCCTCCTCCTTTGTTGATGGACTACGTTTTCTAAGGACCCTCCCAATGAATCTAAATCTGGCACCTGCCTTACCAACGATTTTATATGATCATTCTACTTCAAATAATTTGGTATGCATACTCCCAGATATTTTACAAAGTAACTGCTACCAGTGTTTGTTCTGCTATCATATAATCATACAATAAAGGATCCTTCTTTCTATGTATTTACAATACATTACTTTTGTCTATGTTAAGGGTCAGTTGCCACTCCCTGCACCAAGTGCATATCTGCTGCAGATCTTCCTGCATTTTGCTGCAATTTTCTAATGCTGCAACTTATCTGTATACTACAGTATCATCTGCGAAAAGCTGCATGGAACTTCCGACACTATCTACTAGACGATTTATACATGTTGTAATTAGCAATGGTTCCATAACACTCCCCTGTGGCACGCCAGAGGTTACTTCAACGTCTGTAGACGTCTCTCCATTGAGAACAACATGCTGTGTTCTGTTTGCTAAAAACTCTTTAATCCAACCCCACAGTTGGTCTGATATTCCGTAAGCTCTTACTTTGTTTATCAGGCGACAGTGTGGAACTGTATCAAACTCCTCCCGGAAGTCAAGGAAAATAGCATCTACCTGGGATCCTGTATCTAATATTTCCTGGGTCTCATGAATAAATAAAGTGAGTTGGGTCTCACACGATCGCTGTTTCCGGAATCCATGTTGATTCCTACAGAGTAGATTCTGGGATTCCAGAAATGACATGATATGCGAGCAAAAAACGTGTTCCAAAATTCTACAACAGATCAATGTCAGAGTTATAGGCCTATAGTTTTGCGCATCTTCTTGATGACCCTTCTTGAAAACTGTAACTACCTGTGCTCTTTTACAATCATTTGGAACCTTCCGTTCCTCTAGAGACTTGCGGTACACGGCTGTTAGAAGGGGGGCAAGTTCTTTCATGTACTATGAATAGAATCGAACGGGTATCTCGTCAGGTCCTGTGGACTGTCCTCTGTAGATTGATTTCAGTTGCTTTTCTACTCCTTGGACATTTATTTCAATGTCAGCCATTTTTTCATTCATATGAGGATTTAGAGAAGGAACTGCACTGCGGTCTTCCTGTGTGAAACAACTTTGGAAAAAGACGTTTAGTAGTTCATTTTTATGCACCCCATCCTGAGTTTTAATGCCATTATTATCCCAGAGTTTCTGGATATGCTCTTTTGATCCACTTATTGATTTAACGTAAGACCAGAACTTCCTAGGATTTCCTGTCAAGTCCGTACATAGAATTTTACTTTCGAATTCACTGAACGCTTCATGCATAGCCCTCCTTACGCTAACTTTGACATCGTTTAGTTTCTGTTTGTCTGAGAGGTTTTGGCTGCGTTTAAATTTGCAGTGAAGCTCTCTTTCCTATAGCAGTAGTTTCCTAACTTTGTTGCTGAACCACAGTGGGTTTTTCCCGTCCCTCACAGTTTTACTTGGCATGTACCTGTCTAAAACACACTTTATGATTGCCTTGAAGTTTTACATAAACACTCCACATTGTCAGCGTCAGAACAGAAATTTTTGTTTTGATCTGTTAGGTGGTCTGAAATCTGCCTCCTATTACTCTTGCTAAACAGGTAAACCTTCCTGCCTTTTTATATTCCTGTTTACTTCCATATTCAAGGACCTTATGATCACTGATTACCTGTTCTGCGCTTACAGAGTCGAAAAGTTCAGGTCTGTTTGTTATCAGTAGGTCTAAGATGTTATCTCCATGAGTCGGTTCTCTGTTTAATTGCTCGAGGTAATTTTCAGATAGTGCACTCAGTTTATTGTCCCCGATGCTCTGTCCCTACCACCCGTCCTAAACATCTGACTGTCACAGTCTGTATCTGGTAGGTTGAAATCTCCACCTAAGACTATAACATGCTGAGGAAATTTATGTGAAATGTATTCCAGATCTTCTCTCAGTTGTTCTGCCACTAACACTGCTGAGTCAGGAGGTTGGTAAGAGGAGCCAATTATTAACGTAGCTCAGTTGTTTAGTATAACCTCCACCCATAATAATTCACAGGAACTATCCACTTCTATTTCTTTACAGGATAAACTACTACTAACAGCGACAAACATGCCATCACTGGTTGCATGCAATCTATCCTTTCTAAACACCATCTGTGCCTTTCTAAAAATTTTGGCAGAATTTTTCTCTGGCTTAAATATGGAAGTTGATTCTTTTGTCAGGTGAAATGTGTCATCCTGAAGTGGTATATGTCTGTTATTCAAATTTTTCACCTGTATTCATATAGCTGTTAGAGTTTATATAATAATTTTACATAATGAATAAAATGCCGCAATTAACTAATGGCTGTGAAACTATCACATCTCTTCCAGTTCCATTAGAACAAAATGCAGTGTTGAAACAATGTGAAAGTGAATATCTGGGATCAATTTGAATTCAGTGTTCTGTCAAAGTTCAGTGTGTGTATAACCTCCTTGCACGAAGTTTAACAAGAACTGTTTGTCCAAAGTCCAAAGCAAAAATGTCTCCATGTGGAAATTAGGAGTATATTTCTAAAAATGTAAAGGATGTTTTCAAACATCTCAGGATGTGAGAGGGCATTGGTGATATCTGTAAATTTAAAAGCACCAAGACAAATATATGTCTTATAATGAATGAATACTAAATATAAAATAGAAGGTATGGATAACTAAGTAACTGTAAACTAGGAAACTAAATAGATCTCTGTACACATTTGTGATCTAAACTTCAAAGAAATGACTTCTCAAAAAGGGTGTCCTTCACTGAGGACAAAAGAGATAGCACAAGAGAAAGAAGCCTAAGTTTCACACATATTTGCAGCTAAATCCTTATTACACATTTATTCACAGTAATGTATAATGTAAAACAAACTTCTATCAAAATGATATATTTAGTGAGTGAATATTAAATAAGGGAAACATGAATCAACCAGTACACAGGTTGCAGGACAGTTTGCACTGCCTGTTACAGCTGAGTAAACAGGATGTGTGTGAGCTCCAGCCTGTTTCGGAAGCTGTTGGCACAGAACAATGTACATTGAGCTATTTCTCAATGCTGTCAACACTTGGAACGCAATGTGTGGTCCCTGGTAGCAAGCTGCAAGAAGTGGAAATGAAGCAGAATCCATCATGTTGGTCATTTATATGGTAACCTCGGCTGTATATGTCTCGTCCAAGCAAACAGTTGTTTCTTGGACACAGTGTTATTGAGTGCTGTATGTACTGTGTTGATCAATTACGTATTAACCATGGCCGTATATGTGTCGTCCAGGAAAACAGTTGTTTCTTGGACTTAGTCTATTGAGTGCTGTGTTCCAAGATTACAGACTACAGATTTTCAACTTTAAGACATTGAGATCTTTCATAGAAGTTTGAAATTTAGCACGGACTTCAATACCAGATCCTTATAACACTTTACACAATAAAAATTTGTCTTGAAACCAGGCAAAAAATCTAAAGAGATTCGGTCGTATGTGAAGTATGTTAGCTGCAAGAAACAATCAATGCCTTCTCTGTGCAATAGCAATGGAGATACTATCAAAGAGAGTGCTGCCAAAGCAGAGTTACTAAACATAGTCCTAACAAAATGCCTTCACAAAAGAAGACTAAGTAAATATTCCAGAATTCGAATCGAGAACAGCTGCCAGCATGAGTAACGTAGAAGTAAGTAGTGAAGCAACTTCAATCCCTTAATTAAAGCATGTCTTCTGGTATAGACTGTGTACCAATTAGCTCCATACGAATATTCTTCTTTATCCGCTAGCTTCACCCATGATGTCATCATTAGCAGGTTCCAACCATTCGGGGCCCACACATGTGGTGACCTCGGACTCTTCCACGCAGGATCCTGTAGTACAGCTTCTCAACATGCTTGAGCAGGATAGCGAGGTGCTAATGTCAGTGCCAGAAACTGTGTTTGAGGTGGTTTCACAGTACTGGACTCCTTTGTAAATGATGTCCATTGATCATCGCAGAAGAGACGCACAACCATCTGTGCAAGAACAGCAGGCTAACTGTACTGGTGCAGATATTGTGGATGAAAAGATACCGACCTCCAGTGCACCACAGCCTTTACTGCTCACCTCATGCTATGTGCTAACATTTAGTGGTTCAAAGCATCTTCATGTAGGACTTAAAGAATCACAAGACAGTAGCCAGTCAACTGTGTTATTGCTCGAAAATGTACCCAAAAATATTAAAGTTGGGTTTTCTGACTTCAAATGGGATGAACTCTGTCGTCTAAAAACATACATCAAGAAGCATATGACTACCAAATACTCTCCATCCCACTCCTACCAGGACATGTACTGCGGCAGTCTAACTGTGGGTATTCTATCAATGTATGATGATGCTACAGTAAGAATTAAAAGTGCTGATGGTCATATTATTTTCATGCAGCACTCGACTATTGATAACTTATTCATTCTAGACATGGTAGTAACTAGTACAATAGAGAGACTAAATAGAGGGCGCCCATATGTTCAAGCTGTATACAGCGACATCATTAACTGGCTTCACACATGTAGCAGTCACATAGAAGTTATAGATCATTTTTTTGTACCTGTATAACTGCAGTGCCGAAGTCTTGTGCTATTCCTCGAATAGGTGTTAAAAATGTTGAACTCAAATTTACTGATGGAATACCAGACTACTGCAATGTGCCTATAACATTATGAGATAGACATGCTGAGTTTGAGGGATATAAGAAGCATTTATTTTCGAAATACTGTACTTCTGCTGCACGATTTAAAAAAGAATGAACTTATTGTTTTCCATGCTAATCATAATTGTATATCTTGAATAAATAAATATATATATAAATTTAAATTTCTTTTAGCCTTTTTTATTTCTCTAGGCAACAAATGTTACATATGTTAATCCACGTTAGTATACGTGAATGTATGTTAATGTATGTAACACACTTCCCTTTAAATATATCACTTGGAGTTCATTCTATTGTGTAGCCGTTGTAGCTCAGTTGGTAAGGTGACAGCACTATATTGGCAACACACACATATTATTTATCACATAAAAGCATATTGCATGCCAGTACCTAGCACAGTAGGAAACATGGCAGGCTGGGTGAAGCACCCTCGCCACAAGGGCTTTGTTGTATGTGACTAGTCCTGTGATGATGACCAAGACCAGAAAACCAATAAGAAGGAGAAGAATGGAGCACTCCTTCCTGATAGCATACGAGCAATCATAGTAGGTCCTCCCAACTGCGGTAAGACAAATGTCCTCATGGCTCTGTTAACACATATGGATGGAGTCTGCTTCGACCACCTTTTCGCCTTCTCCAAAACATTCTTTCAACCCAAGTACCAGAAAATATTAGATGGGGTAACGTACAGAGCATTTAGTGAAAGTGACGACATCCTCCTACCTGAAGAGGTAAAGCCTAACAATGTCTTCATATTTGATGATGTGACTGTTGAAAAGCAGGATCAAATCCGTAGATATTTCTGCTTTGGTCGTCATATGGGCGTTGCCGTATTTTATCTGAGTCAGACATATTCCAGGATCCCAAAACAGTTGGTGAGGGATAACACCAACCTCATTATAGCCTTCAAACAAGACAATCACAATTAAAAACACATTTATCAGGCTCACGTAGAGACCGACATGTCATACAATGAATTTGTAAAGATATGTGCTGATTGTTGGAACCACTCACAATAAAGGTTTCTGTATGACTGTAGGTACAGGCAGAACTTTCAGGAGTTTCTCCATATATAAATGCACAAAATAGGTGAGTGCATCAGTAGACACTACACCATGGACAAACTTGCATGCATGGTGGACGCTCAGTCTGAGAGGTTACGAGTGCATAGGCAGAATGCTCGCATGTACACCGATATGAAATTTAAGAATCTTCAGGGAAGACTCAGTAAGGTTATAAGGGAATTAAAGGACACTCAGAAACTTCTTGCGCTTTACCCAAATCATCTAGAGAATAGAATTAGCGCAACTGAGGGGAAGATCGAAGCTGAGGTTGTTGTTATTGAAGAAGGAGGTGTAGGAAACAAGAAGAATAACAACAACAACAAAGCATATATAACCACGTGATATGCAGAGCTCTGATTGGTATGCTCCGAGATGTCGACAAAGCATAAAGTCATTCAGGCACCAAATCAGTTTGAGAGAAATTACGTTTCATGAGGTTGGGACATATGGATCGCGAGTAAACACTAAGAGAAACTTTTAAACCTGTTACCAAATCTATTAGTAAGATGTCTTCACGTCATAATTATCCAATCACATAATTCACCAACCAGTGTGGGGTGGGTAATATAGATAGAACATTTGGTGTCAGCAGGGAGAGACCGTACATGCTAGGCTCTCAAACTATAAGTTTATCTGATAGCACAATACACATCAGGGATACAGAATTTAAAAGAACACCTGGCTTAATGAATCTAATCTTCCTAAGGCCATCAAAAAACTCAAAATACTCTACCAATGATTGCAAAGTGTGTAGTGAAATACTACAATTGACTGAACTTTATAAAAATCCTGACAGGACACAAACCTGCAAACTGGAAATACACAACCATTATACAACCTTTACTGAATGAGTAACCTAAAAGCATTGGTGAGGCTGTAGACTTTCAGCATAAATGCGTGAGCTATCAACTACCACAGTATATACATTACGATGAGCCAGATGAACTAATTGAAAGACTTTGACTGTTGATGGCTTCGGCTACTGTGAGCAATATAGCTTATTCAAATAAGGTTGTTTCGATAATCTCTTAGCTTCGAGAGAGAGCTACCATCGAATAAGTATGGAGGCGGTAGTTCTAGATTTGCACAAGCCAACACGCAAAACATACCCTCGCAGGCATGTTATGATCAAAGGCCTGGACGACTTTTGGCAGCCGATCTTGTAGATATGAGTCAATATTCACATGAGAATAATGAATTCAAATGCATTTTAATAGTTATTGATACATACTCTAAATTTGCATGGGCATTACCTGTGAAAACCAAAATGGGTAGAAATGTTGTTGTAGTGTTTGAGTGTTTGCTGCAGGCCGTAACGAATCGATGCCCGGACAATCTTCAAATCGATCATGGTGGTGAGTTTTACAATGAACATTTCAAGGCTGTGATGGAGCGGTACAGGATACACCACTGCTCCACATTTACCCATCTGAAAGCTAGCATCGGGGAGTTTTTGAACAGAACAGTCAAAGCTCAAATGTGGATGCGTTTTAATCTTCGCGATTCTTACAAGTGGCTACGTAGCATCCCACAGATAACTGCATTGTATAATCGAACCAAACATAGTACAATAAAAATGAGACCGATCGATGTTCGCAGTAATTCACCCATGGACACAGTATATTTCCGCATTAAAATGCTGGACCCGTGCACACAGAGATTCAATGTAGGTGACTTTTTACGTATTTCAAAACACCAGACAGCATTCGAGAAATCTTACATACCAAACTGGTCGGCGGAGAAATTCACAGTATCCACAGTGCAGAGATCCAACCCTACAACATATATCTTAAACGATGGCAAGGGTGAAGAAATTGTAGGATGCTTTTACACAGACGAATTGCAGAAGAGCTCTGAACCAGATGTATTTCTCATCGAACGCGTGATAAGACGTCGCAGGAATAGAGCGCCAGTTAAATGGTTATTATTTCCATCATCTGAAAACAGTTGGATTGACACTGAAGAGTTAGTATATAACAGGACGCGTAGGATGTTATGATCTCATTACTTACAAAGGAGTATCAAAGTCACTTTCCTTTAGTGCTGCTCATTTTCCACAACACCAATACAATTATTCCTATTGAAGCAGGCAATATATTTTTAAATGATGATAAGTGACTTTTGAATCTCACAGTTTTCTATTCCTTGAAAAACTTGTGCATTGTTAGGACTTTCAAGCTCTGTATATAAAACTCATGGGGTAGGGTTCACTAAACCTGGTGACAACAATTGGCCTTTGGCATTGCACATATAATTTTGCTGGTGCACAAGATCGGATGCACTAGTTTCACAACTAACTTGTGCTTTGCCTTTCCTCAGTACATGCACAGAGTGTACACTAGAATTTGTACTGACATTGTACTTCTAGGAATGCCAATTATTCAGCTGCAGACCTTAAGGCAGTAATATTTATCAATATAAAAAACAAACCAAAATGCTTGTGCCATCAAAATCACCATTAATAGTAATTTCTTTATATGGTTTATTATTCTGCAGTCCTAACATGCATTATAGAATACAACAACATACCACAGTGTGCCAATGGCCTCCCAGCACTGGTAACACCAGTTATTGCCAGGTCACCAATGTTTAGCATTGTGGGCCTTGGCCACAAGCTGGATTTGTGATTGTCCACATCTGTTCAGCACTGTTGGCAAATGGATTGCAATCAGCCACTGAGAGGCAAGAAGGGAGCTACTTCACTGAGAACCACGGGCTCTAGTCTCATTACTTGATAGATGCAATTGGAGCAGTTTGCTCACCACTTTTACCTTCACTTAATCTTTAGTGGTTCTTATAAACTGAGGATGATACAGCAGTCAGTTGCTACCAGTGACCCTCCAATGCCTGTTTCAATTGAGTTGATTTTTGCACATTACCACATACAATTTTTGTTACAACAGTCCACATCAATAGACATTACAGAAACTGGAATGACAATTTTTTCTCACAGTCACATTTCAGTGTTTTTAACTTTATTGCTTAGCAACTAATTTTATTTGAATCCACACTAAAGCAAGACAAATTGGTGCAGAGTATCATGACTCCTCCAACTGAGCAATCATCATATATACACCAATACTGAAAACATCTTTGAAATTTTCTTCAAAATATGCTTAGCTTCTCCATTTAATGTCTGCTCTGTGAAGTGTGTACTTCCTTAAAATTCGGAGTACATTACCCCATCCAAATTTTAAGGAAGTACATTCTTCACAGTGCAGACATTAAATGGAGGATCTAAGCATATTTTGAAGAAAATTACATTACCCTCAGTATATTCACAGGGTTGTATAACTTGCCAACTGACAAAGTAGTTCCACTAAATAACAAGAATAAAAAAAACTTGCTACTGCTCATATGCAGAAATGCATAGTTATACCATAAACTAGATGTCTGGCAATAAAATTGAGTAAGACACAAAGTATTTAGTCAAGAGCATGAAAGCTTTTCACAATACAAATCACATTTTTTGATAACATACATGATGCCAACAATTTGTCTCAAAGTGCCTCACACCACAATAAAATGTTATACTAACATGTCATATCAACATTGGTAACTACCCTTCAATTTAGAACTGTGAGTTTCTTATAGGTACCCACCAACAACAAAACTGAAGCTGTGAATATAAAGGAAGAGAGATTTGCAAACAGTTTGAAGGTATTTTGAGAACGAGATTTTCACTCTGCAGCGGAGTGTGCGCTGATATGAAACTTCCTGGCAGATTAAAACTGTGTGCCCGACCGAGACTCGAACTCGGGACCTTTGCCTTTCGTGGGCAAGTGCTCTACCATCTGAGCTACCGAAGCACAGCTCAGATGGTAGAGCACTTGCAAGTGAAACGCAAAGGTCCGGAGTTCGAGTCTCGGTCGGGCACACAGTTTTAATCTTCCCGGAAGTTTCAGTTTGAAGGTATTTGTTCTAAAATGACATTCCACTGCAATAAGACAAATCAGTATTTAGCATCATGACTGCTTCAACTGAGCGATCATATTATTACATCTCTTGTGAATACAAAAGAAGCACATAAATCATTTCATGATTGGTAACAAAAAGTACATTGCCGATTTTCAGGAGATTCAAAAACAAAAAATTACTTTCAATAAACCACTACAATGAGGTGGCACCATTGGGAATACTGAGAATATCTTTAAAATCTGTTTCAGACTGTACTCAGCTGCTCCATTTAATCTCTGCCCTGTGGATTACGTACTTCCTGATCTTTTGGCATACACAGCTCTCAGAGCCTCCCACAGTTGCATCCATGTCCAACTGACAAAATAACACCACTAAAACCAAGCCTAAAGAAGTCCCCTACTGCACACATAAGTGGATAATTATATCATAAGCTAGATGTATTTGAGCAAGAGACAAAGTAATAACTCAATATATATAAGAAAATGAAATACCTTCCTAATACATATTACAACAGACTCTCGTTAATCCAAAGTAACTGTGACCGGATGATGCTTGAAGTATACGAAAGAAGTAAGTAGGTACACCTTGGTAACAAAGTGGAACAAGTGTGGGAACAATGGCTCACTCTCACTCCATGCCCTTGTTGTTGTGCATTGTTGAGATCTTTGTAGAGCCTGAGTCAGTGCACTGCCAATTGGCCCACAAAGTGCTTGGTTATGTTACTTATCAATTGCTGGCATGTTTAACAATTGTATTGTATTCATTCAGGTGTAGTTTTGTACACTGTTTTTGTCATGAGTAAAAGGAAACACACAACTTTAACTTTCAAAGAAAAAATTGAATGGTTTTATGCAGATAAACAATGGTGCGGATGTATCTAAACTGGCAACAGAAATGGATGTTGGTAAAGCAACCATTTGTGACTGCAAGACGAACCGAGTCAGCTTGAACAGTCCTGTGCAAGGTCTTCGGCAAAAACAGTAGAAATTTGCCATACTTTGAAACAGTCCCAGTATGTTAAAGAGGATGAAGTTCTTTTCCTTTATTTATGCAGGAAAGAGAAAGGGAAATTACTTTGAGTAGAGTACTGGTCCAGAAGAAGGCTGTTTACCTGAACATGTACATGAATGGTGATGAGTCTTTTAGTGCGAATACAGGTTGGTTCGACAGTTTAAAAAAATGTCATGGAATCTGACAGCTAACAATTACTGAAGAGAAGCCTTCTTCTGATAGTGATGGAGCAAACGAATACTTGGGCGAGTTTGAAAAAATGCTAAGAGAGGGAAAGTATTCTCCCCAACAAATTTATAACGCTGGCAAGACTGGTCTTAATTTTAGGTCATTGCCAACAAAAAGCCAGGTGTCAAAAGCAGAAGACCATGCTCCTGGTTTTAAAATGTGCAAAGATCGTGTGACTTTATTAGTGTGCAGCAATGCTGCTGGTAATCACAAGCTGCCTTTAATGCTGGTCAGCAGATCTACTAGGCCCAGAGTTTAAAAAAATTACAACATGAAGTCCCTGCCAGAATATTATCGCAATCAGAAAAAACATGGATGGATGGTAAGCTGTTCAAAGAATGGTTTCACGGCCAGTTGGTTGCCTCTGTTTGATGGTTTTCTAAGGAAACGCATTTGTTTTCCCGTGCAATCCTTTTGATTGATAATGCGCCATCTCACCCCAGTACTGAGGAATTAGTGTATATGATGGAGAAATTGTGGCAAAGTTTTTGTCACTGAATGCTACACCACTTCCACAGCTGATGGACCAGGGTGAACTGCAAACATTAAATGCATGAAAAATAAGATTCTAATACAATAAATGAAATCACAATATAAGGCATGAAATATTTCTTGCCACTTTTGCCAAGAAACCAAAATGATTGTTGTAGAAAATTAAGAACAGTTACTGAAAAAATTGCCTTTTCAAAAAGAGTCTCCTCGAGTAAAGTCCAAAAATAAGAAGAAGAAGACTAAGCAAATTGGTTTAAATGCATTAGCAGGAATATTTTTTCCATATATTTATCTATTACTGCATTCAAAGATCTCTGACAAAAATAAGCACATATGAGCTCAATGTCAAACATAGTTCTATAATGGAGTACTCCCTATCTTAGAATGACTGCATCATTGACATATCACTGTCAGATATGAAGGGAAGTGATTTTATGAGAGGTTGGTTAATGGAGTACATTAGGCAAACTATGGCATCTGCGTGAAAGAATATCATTATAATCTCATATGAAAAGAAAGGCGTTTATGACATACAGAAATGCCATTATTCTCCAAAATATAGCATTAATAACATGTAAGATTGATTGCTGGTAATTACTAAGCTCATATCTGCAATCAGTATTACCGATGATGTAACTGCTAATCTATCAATAACTAACCTCAGAATGAGGCCATTTAAGGTAATACATAATTTAAAAAACTACTGGAAATTTTGAGATATTGTTTACAAGTCTAAAACTACAAAGCAGTGTGATCAGGTCACACACTGATACTTAACACTGTCACAGATGTACTTTCCTTAGTCCAGTTTGCTACAGCCAGTACTTACAACATCAAACACTGATGATGCCACCCAAAGTTAGTTCCACAGTCAACTGTTCATTGTCTATCATTGTATTTGTTGTTACTTCAGATGTGTTGGTGTGCCATCATGCAAGTGGAATCAAGACCAGTGTAACACATTCAGGTATATTATTACATCTGCTCAGCTGGAGCTGCACAATGACAATGTTCAACAGAAATTACAGGTATCACTTTCATCATATTTCTCAGTGACATGAAACACCACTCTCTATGCAAACATATAGAATCATTATTTTCTTTTCATGCAATTGAGAACATTTGAGTCAATTATCTGTGGGAAAGAGAGTTGCAGCTTGGAGCACTTTTCACACTTGCACCTCATGCCAGCCCTATAAAATAGGTTCATATACTCTCTCATTCCTTTTCATAACACTAGCATACACTTTGCACATGCTGCACTCTTTTTCTGAAATCACAAAATTCCTTCACATATGTAAGATTTTTCCAAATGTGAAAAACTCTTTTTGAGGTACAACATTGTCATGTACCCATCAACATATATTCTAATTACACTGAGATATGTTTCAATTGGTAAAATCTTATTATACCGCAAGAAATATTTTCTGTGTTACATTACCGCTTTACTACATACCTATAACAAGGAATTTCAGCAAATTAAGGAGAAGTATTATTACAAACCAGATAGACACTGAAAAATTTCAAACACAAGCAATAGAAAACCGAAACTGACTTCCAATTTGGAGTGGAGAAATTTGTAAGGACAATAAAGAAACTCAAGTAACTGACAAATATCAAGCATTTCAACTTAAATGGACCTTCTGCTCCATAGGACAAGGTGATCCGCAAAACAAAGTGTGGGTTAACTATGCACATGTTAAGCAGTTTGTTTTAAAAAATACAGAATATTGCTAAACACTAAACTCTTTCACTAAGAAACAGCAGTAAATTAAAATAGCTTTAATATACTAACAGACCGTAAATGTGTACTGCTCGTAACATTTACAAATGCTCCACAAATCAATCTCTTGCCTCACAAAAACAATTCAGTAGAAAACACAAAAAAGTTCTTATGGACAGGTCCTCCATGCTGTCCTTCATGAGATAATAAACTGATTCACTAGAATTAAATACTGGACAGGAAACATCATATGTTAAAATCATATATTAACATCATATATATTAACATCATATATATTAACATCATATGTTACATGTGACACAACACTTTTCCACTACCAAACTATAAAAGAATTCTGAGGCCTTTCATTCCAGCACCAAGAAGAACATCAAAAAATAATTGACAAACTATACAAAGGGCAAAAAGATTAGAAATACCTAATATTATATTATACAATGTACAGGTTGGAATATCAACAACGTCATGCCAAAGATGAATTGCTACTCACCATAAAGATGACATGCTAACTTCCTGACTGCCACAATGAAAAGACTTGCACACATTTGTTGTCAACCATCTCCAGGCAGACAAGCTTCGTCGCTGCACATAGGTAACATACCATCTGCAAACAGTATACACAGATTTCATTTTAGAATTATGTGAATGGTCCTTTTTATCATTCACATAAACTTAGAAGAAGAGAGATTCCAACCTATTCCTTGAGGCACTTCATGTTCTGCATCACATATTTGTTATCTGAATGAGCCACCATTAGTTACGACCAACACCAAGGATTTCCTTTTCCTCACATATAGTTTTATAAATTCATATACACATTCATAATTACCGGATTCCAAAGCTCTACTCATAAACCGGTGATAGTGACAGAACCAAACACTTACTCAAGATCAAAGGACACTCAAGTAACATATTATACGTTTTTCATTCCACTGTGTAGCTACCAAAATTCAGCATTTCCTCAACTGGAATGATGAAGCTGAAACAAAAGTAAGCAGAAGAAGACTCAGCTATGTGGTGTAAACACATTTGCAGTCATATATTTCCATATATTCATCTATTAGTGCATAAAAAAAATCTTACAAAAATATGCACATATGAACTTAATGTTAAACATAGTTCTATAATGGAGTATTCCCTGTCTTAGAATGACAGCATCATTGATATATCTCTGTCAGATATAAAGTGAAGGTTTTTATGAGATGTTGTTTAATGGAGAACATTAGGCAAAAGATGGCATCTGTGTGAAAGAATATCATTGTGCACTCACATGAAAAGTAACGGTGTTTATGACCTACAAAATTGCTATTCTTCAATCAGTATCACCATTGATGTTACTGCTATTCTATTAATAAATAACTTCAGAATGGGGCCATTCATGGTATAACATAATTTGTCCAAATTACTAGCATTACTGAGATGTCGATAAGTGTAACATTAGAAAAGACTGTGCTCATATCACTCATTGATGCTTAACATATTCACACAGGTCCTTTTCTTAGTCAAGTTTGCCACAGTCAGTACTTACAACATCATACACTGATGATGCCACCCACAGTTGGTTCCACAGTCGACAGTTCCTTGTCTATCATTGTAAATGTTGTTACTTCATACGTGTTGGTGTGCCATCAGGCAAGTGGAAACCAGAACAGTGTAACACACTCAGATGAAGTGTTAAATCTGCTCTGTTTTCCAGCTGCACAATGTCAATGTTCATCACAAAATACAGGTATCTCTTTCAACATATTTCTCAGTGACCTGAAACAACACTCTTATCAAACATATACACACATTATTTTCTTCTCATGCAATGGAGAACATTCGATTCAATAACCTGTTGGAAAGACAGTTGAAGCTTGGAGCACTTTTCACACTTGCACCTCACGCCAGACCTACAAAATGGGTTCATTATGTTCTCTCATTCCATTTCATAATACTAGCATACACTTTGAAAGTGCTTCACTCTTTTCCTGAAATCACAAATTTTCTCCACATACGTAAGATTTTTCCAAATGTGAATAAATATAATAAATAAAAATATATTCCTTACTGTATTTTAACATGTGCCACAACACTTTCCCATTACCAAACTATTAAAGAATTTTGATGTCTTTCATTCCAGCATCAAGAAGTACATTAAAAAATCGTTCCTTAGCTATACAAAGGGCAAAAGCATTAGAAATACCTTATAGCTATACCACAATATTATTTACACCATTGTAATATTGTCTCTACTCTGTTTAATGCATACTTATACTGGACTCCGTTAGCTATTTCATTCTATTAGTGGCATAGCCTATCTCCATTTGCTTTACTTTTACCTGCTTGAAGATGTGAAACTACAGCTTAAGTATTACCTCTCAAGCCATGATACTTGGAATAGTGGATAAGCTTTTCCCATTACAAACCAATAAATATATTCAGACTTATGCAATAATTCATTAGTGCCTGTTCCTGTTGTTCTCTTTACTATTCTCTGCAGAATACATACAAAACATAGCATATTTTAAGAATTAACTACTCTAAATACTGATGAAATTTTATCTCAAAAATCTGTACAATAATGATTATAATTTACTGACTAGTGGCTGATTCAAGCTTTAAGTACTTCATATACTCATAACATATAACAAAACCATACTATACCGTGTAAAGTACAGGTTGGAATATCAACAACATCATGAAAAAGATGAATTGCTACTCACTATAAAGATGACATGCTGACTTCCAGACTGCCATAACGAAAAGACTTGCACACATTTTTTGTCAAGCATCTCCAGGTAGACAAGCTTTGTCACTGCACACAGTCACATACCATCTGCAAACAGCATACACAGATTTCATTTTAGAATTGTGTGAATGGTCCTTTTTATCATCCACATAAACTTAGATGACAACGGATCACAACCTGATTCCTTGAGGCACTTCATGTTCTGTTTCACATATTTTTTATCTGAATGAGCCATCATTTGTTACGACCAACACAAAGTGGTTCCTGTTCCTCACAAGTAGTTTCATCAATTCATATACACTTCCATAATTACCAGATTCCAAAGATCTACTCATAAACCAGTGATAGTGACAGAACAACACACTTACTCGAGATCAAACGACACTCCAGTAACTGCTGCACATTTTCTATTCCACTTAACATACTGACTATTAACTGTGCTGTAGCTACCAAATTTAAGTTGCTCTTCACCTGGAATGATGAAGCTGAAACAAAAGTTAGCAGAAGAAAACTAAGCTAAGAGGTTTAAACCTATTTGCGGTAAGATTTTTTCCGTATATTTATTTATTATTGTATTAAAAGAGCTCTTACAAAAATATGCTTATATGAGGTCAATGTAAACATAGTTCGTTAATGGAGTATTCACTGCCTTACAATGACTGCATCACTGTTATATCTCTTCCAGATATAAAGGGAAGAGTTTTTATGAGAGGCTGGTTAGTAGAGCACATTGGGCAAACAGTGGCATCTGCGTGAAAGACTATCATTATGCATTCATATGAAAATTAACGGTGTTTATGACGTACAAAAATTGTATTCTTCAACCAGTATTATCATCGATGTTACTGCCATTCTATTAATAAATAACTTCACAATGATTCCATTCATGGTATTGGTTTGCAAAATTACTAGCACTACTGAGATGCTGACAAGTGTAACACTAGAAAGTACTGTGCTCATATCACTCATTGATGCTTAATATTTTCACACAGGTCCTTTTCTTGGTCAAGTTTGCTACAGTCAGTACTTACAAAATCAAATACTGATGATGCCGCCCGCAGTTGGTTCCACAGTCAACAGTTCCTTGTATATCAATTTAATTGTTGTTCCTTCATATGTGTTGGTGTGTCACCAGGCAAGTGGAAAACACAGCAGTGTAACTCATTCACATATATTGTTACATCTCCTCTGATCTCCAGCTGCACAGTCTCTATGTTCAACAGAAAATACCGGTATCTGTTTCATAACCTTTCTCAGTGACCTGAAACTCCACACTCTATGCAAACATACAGAATCATTCTTTTCTTTTCATGCAATGGAGAACATTTAATTAAATTATCTGTGGGAAAGAGACTTGAAGCTTGGAGCATTTTCACACTTGCACCTCATGCGAGCCCTAAAAAACAGTTCATTATATTCTCTTATTCCATTTCATAAACTAGCATAAACTTTGCATGTGCTGCACAATTTTTCTGAAATCTCAAAATTTCCTTGCATATGTAAGATTTTTCCAAATGTGAAAAACTGTTTTGAGGTACAACATGGCCATGACTTATAAACTAATATTTTAATTACAGTGTGTGTTTCAATTGGTAAAATCTTATTATACTGCATGTAATATTTTCTGCATTATATTACCACTTTACTACATACCTATAACAAGGAACTTCACCAAATTATGGAGAAGTATTATTACAAACCTGATCGATGTTGAAAAATTTGCAACACAAACTATCGGAAACCAAAACTGACTTCCAATTTCGAGCGGAGAAATTTGTAAGAACAAAAACAAACACAATTAGCTGACAAATATCAAGGGTTCCCAGCTAAACGGACCTTCTGCTTTATAGGACAAGGTTATCTGCAACACAATGTGTGGGTTAACTATTCACATGTTAGGCAGTTTGTTTTGAAAAATACAGAATATTACTCACCACAAAATCATTTCACTGAAAAATAGCAATAAATTAAAATAGCTTTAATATACTAACAGATCAGAAATGTATACAGCCCGTAACATTTACAAAAACTCCACAAATCAATCTCTTGCATCACAAAAACATTTCAGTGCAACACACAAGAAACTGCTTATGGACCGTCCCTCTATGTGCAGATAAACTGATTCATTAGAACAAAATACTGGACAGAGAACATCATGTATTCCTTACTGTATTTTAACAAATGACACAACACTATTCCACCACAAAAATATTGATAAATTTTGGTGTCTTTCATATCAGCACCAATAAGTGCATTAAGAAATCATTCCTGAGCTATACAAGGGGCAAAAACATTTGAAACACCTAGTAGCTATATCATAACACTATTTATGCTCTTGTAAAAGAGTATCTACTCTGTTTTTTGCATTCTTATACTGGAATCACTTAGCTATTGGTTTCTATACTTCAATTAGTGAAAAATTTCAAACACAAGCTATAGGAAACCAAAACTGACTTCCAATTTGCAGTGGAAAAATTTGTAACAACAATATAGAAACTAAAGTAACTGACAAATATCAAGGATTCCAAGCTAAATGGACCTTCTGCTCCATAGGATAAGGTGATCCGCAACACAAAGTGTCAGTTAACTATACAAATGTTAGGCTGTTTCTTTTTTTTAAATACAAAATAATACTCACCATAAACTTTTTCACTGAACAATAGCAATATTGATAAAATTTCATCTCAATAATCTGTACAATAATGATGATATTTTACTGACTGCTGGCTGATATGAAGCTTTAAGTACTTCATATACTCATAACTCATAACAAAAGCAAGTTACACAATGGAAAGTACAGGTTGCATTGTATGTCATTTGGAGCTCCTCAAATAGTCAACATAAGACTGCCAGACTTGATTGCAAAGCAAGCTGTAATCTGCAACTCATATCGATAAAGTGCCATCTACATGTATTAATGTCATCAATTGTAGACCACAGTCCATTACTGATTTTACACAAATGCATTCTGATTGAAGTTCTACAAAGTTAAACCTGCATATTAGATATTTAATTCATTTTTAACCTTATTGAACTGTATCTCAGTATTTCTGCCGCTTGTTTGGACAAAACCGCAGAAGATTTGGTCAGGTAGCTTTGCAAAGGCATTATGGATGAAGGAAAATGTAGTGATGAAAGTGACAGATAAGAAACATGTCCTGTGTGAACTGATTTAAGTTCCAGTGGATCAGAATCTAGTGGTGGAGTGGACAGAAATCAAAAGACATACACTCTGGTAAATACCTGTTAAGTTTATTGTCATGGCCATTGTAATCAGTAGAAGATTCCTTTTCTGTCATACAAAATGTTTCATCATTCCCCAGGCTGTTCTACCAAATCCCCATCTTGTATATTTCCACCTATTCTACTGACAATTTTGTTTGACAAATTGTGAATACAACACATATGTATAGAAAAGAAAAGATACAGGAAGGCACAACACTCGCAAAACACAACTTATTTAGCAAGTTACACTATCTGGTAATATCACATGATTCACACAATATACCTACCTCAAGACATTACTTCTGTGCAGAAAATTACTCTTCACAATGCATATCTTATGCACGTAGTACCACAACAATGCCGATTTTTGGAAATGATGTCTTTTATGTAAAGAGATATTAATGTGTTATCAGTTAAAAAATAACAGAGTGAAGGTTGATAAGGTGACATCCAACAACCAGCTATCATAACTAATACCCCCATTAACATTGTGTGGTCGTATCAGGCCAGAAAAGAACTATTGTTATGCAATTATTAAGTCTTTCTTTTTGTTGCCTATTAAAGTGCCTCTCAAATCACATTCAGCATTTAATGTGACTTCCATCCTAAAAGATGATGTCTCCAAACACTATATAATAATAACAAGCAATTCTAACTCTTATACCTTTGTTTTTTGAAACATAGACCTCAAATTATAGCTATGCATCATACTTTTGTGAAACAACACTAAATCAAAAATTTTGCAATTTCACTATTACCCAGTAATATAACACTGGATGTTGAAAATCCAACACATGTGTGTATATAGATGGCTTCTTACATTGCACATCTCTCAATCAGTTATTCTAAAATGAAGAGCAAATATGTTTTAGAGTACCCAAAAGTAACCGTTGAATGTTACAGTTCGCTATACTATGACAAATTTGTTCACTGTCTAAGTTTTTGAACTATGCCTTTCTGAAGGTGATACTGGTCACTATTTTATAGCTCGGTATTCAACTGACATCACAAGCAAACCTTGTAATAATAAAGCAACAATTGGGCATCTGTAATTACACATGTAGGTTTGCTGATAAAGTAATTGAGAATTGCACACAATCTAAACCAAATTTTATAGGTGTGACTAATACCTGGCCTTTGCTCTGTATAAGCAGAACATGCACATCATGTAGACAACTGACTTTCGACAAGTAGAAATACCAATTAGAGAATCACATTCCTTGTAGTTGTCAATTTCAGTCTCACACAAGTCAGAAACAACACCCAAAAACAATTACTCTCATTGACCTAAGACTCAACTACATATTATTTGCATGGTATGTTATGTGGAGCTCCTAACATAGTCAACATAAGACTGCCAGACTTGATTACAAAGCCAAGCTGTAAGCTGCATACTCAAACGATATACTGCAGTCTACATGCATTAATGTCATCAATTGTAGACCACAGTCCATAACAGTTTTTACACAAATGCATCCTGATTCTAGTTCTACAAAGGGAAATCTGAGTATTTGATATTTCCTTCATGTTTTTGTGTTTGAAACCTTATTGCACAGTATCTCAATCTATAGAGGCCTTATTTTCCACCACACCACGACAAATCAATCCTAGTACACGTGACTGATATCAATCTAAAAGTGTGTAAGACCTTTTACAACACA
Organism: Schistocerca gregaria; assembly: GCF_023897955.1. Lineage (NCBI taxonomy): Eukaryota > Metazoa > Arthropoda > Insecta > Orthoptera > Acrididae > Schistocerca > Schistocerca gregaria. The sequence goes on from NC_064931.1 coordinate 217,038,078, forward strand.
TAAAAAACACCGGAAACGTTTCATAATTGCTCACATCCATACACTACTTACTAAATACAGAATAGTAGTAGTTAAGATATTATATTCACAAAAACCTATGCATTATGGCTGAACTGTTGCGAATGCTGAGGACAACATCAAAATATGTTTCAATGTGCACACAGCAGACCGTTTTAATATATGCGCTGGTATGAATGTATGTCCATATCTTCTGGACTACACCGGTGTCAGGGCAGTTAAACACTTACGTCATTGGCCTATTTAAACAATAGTTATTTTAGAAACAAGACCAAGAAACCCTGCTCTTGTTCATATGCAATAATACATAATGTTACCATCAACAAGAGGTCTGACAATCAATAAATATACGATTCTATGTATTAACACAGCACATCTAGCCTGATATAAGCCTTGCAGTATATGTATCATGTATTTTAAGAAAATGTATCCTATCACTGTCCAGTAGCACATTTCTACAACGTTTTTGATTGCTGCAAGGCTTATGCTGCTATAGACAGAAACATTAACTAGATTCCATGCAGACTCTACACTAATGCACAACAACTTTCAGCTAGTATGAAAATGGATTTCACTCTCAGTGCCTTCAAATTAAATGAATTATAATCCAAAATATTTCAGTTCCCGGGTGTTATGAGTATATATTGTCAAATGGAAGAATGAAACTACTGAATTAGTAAGACTCCACATCTCAAGACATACCTAGATCACAAACTGTAAATCTTAATAAAACTATACATTTTACCATCTGGTTTCATATCACATCATTTTTTTTTTCAATTTGTGCCATACTACTTTTGATCACCATTTAGTTGTTTCATCAAATGCACTTTTACAGCAACTCAGTGTCCCCCACAACTTCATAAAGAGGGAAGAACGTATCCTGATATTTTTTATCCTTCCTGATACACTGTCAAACTATGTCTGACATTACAATTTTCCACTATGGCTCCGATGTCAGAAAATGTCTGACATTTTTCCAGTACGATGCTTCCAATCTCCACCACTAATGGAATTCGTGTGGTGCATCGCAGCACTTAGTATGAAAATATTGTGCTCATATGTTTATAGCACAGTACCAACCAGCGGAAAACATATGCATGAAGATCATTTTGCAAAGCCTCATTGCTGGTTTTCAAAAGTTCCAGTTTCCACTGATGTGGATGCTCACTAGCCACTGCTGGTATGGTAGTCCGAGCTTGTGGGTTCATGAAACAGCTTCTGGTACAGTACATGCCTAAGACAATTTTTCTCTGCCACTACTGAACAGCTATGTCCCAGGGTCAGGTACGAGGATAGGATAAATATGGCTCTACAACACTCCAACAAATTAGGAACAAAATCACACAAATGTGTTAAAGTGTTATCCTTGTGACTAGTTGAATACTGAAGCCTGCCACACCATTTGTAATATAAATCAAAAAATTCCAAGAAATGTCCCTTTATGACTGAGTGTAAATAATCATAAATATCTTCAAAGTACATACTAGACACAAGTTACAGCAACCGTCTGTAAACTTCTAACAGCTCACTAAATGTTGTTCCCTGACTAAGTCAGCCCTGAACAATAATCTTTAACCAAGTGTAAGAGCTGCTCTTCTATATTTTGAGTGGCGTTTTTCCCATTATCATCCATTAACTGGTGGACTGTACTCTGCCGGTAATTTGCTGAGGAGCAGTTGATACCTTCATCCTCAGCACTGCCCGTCCCACTGTAAAAACATATGCACGTAGCCTGATTATGGCAGTGGTACCAGCTCACATCCTTGTGCCTGTGGTCCTTTTGCCTTGTCTATTTCTTGTTTGGACAAAACAGCAGATGATTTGGCCAGGTGGCTTTGCAAAGGCATTGAGGATGAAGGAGAATTTAGTGATGAAAGTGACTGAGAAGAAACATGTCCTGTATTCACTGATTTAAGTTCCAGTGGATCAGAATCTAGTGGTGGAGTGTACAGAAATGAAAAGACATACACTCTGGCAAATACCTGTACAGTTTATCATGATGGCCACTGTAATCAGTAGAAGATTCCTTTTCCTGACCTGCAAAAGGTTTTATCATTCATCAGCCTGTTCTACCAAAAGCCAAACTCGTTTATTTCCAGCTGTTCTTCACTGACAATTTTGTTTGACTTATTGTAAATACTACACATATGTATAGAAAAGAATAGGTACAGATAGGCACAACACATGCAAAACACATAATGCCTCACTTTCAGAGAGATGTCACATTAGAAGAACTGAAGGCTTTCCTTGAGAGCAATATTGAAAATGATTTGAAGGTGGAGTTAGAAAAATACTTTACACAAGACTAGCTAGAGTCAAGTGCATTTTCCAAGGATATTTCTTCTCATCTCTGTTTCTTTCTATGATGCTTGGTGCAGCATTTAGTTACACCTACAGTACCTCGAACAGAGCAAGGTGATGAACTTTACTGAGTATACTTACAGTAGAAGCAAAGAACTTTACACAATAAAAATAAATGTGGTAGCAGATCAGAGCACAGTATTATCCAAGGAAGAAATTTGTTTAAGTGCTACAATGCAAAACAGCATACAGGGGTGCTTTAGAGGTTTCTGTCCATGTGAATCATAAGATGATTATGTTTCACCTCACAATCCATGCTATGAAAAGACACCTAGCAGAAAGAAGGTTCTGCTGCTAGGTAGTTCCCACAATAGAGGTGTGGGCCAGCAGTTGCAGGAAGTATTGGGGAGTCAGCACCAGGTCACCAGCATTGTGAACCCTAGTGCAGGGTTGGCTAAGGTGACTGAAAGCATAGGGGAGTTATGTAAGAATTTTACTAAAGAGGATCAAGTAGTAATTCCTAGGTGTTCAGATAGATAGTAAGCTGTCGTGGAAAGCCTACATTCAGGATCTTGTTCAAAGACTTAATACTGCCATTTTCACTATTCGAACGGTATTAAAAGTGAGTGATATTTCCACACATAAATTAGTCTACTTTGCTTATTTTCATTCACTTATGACATATGGTATTATGTTTTGGGGTAACTCTTCCCATTCCAGAAGGATATTTTTGGCTCAGAAACGGGCGGTTCAGGCAATACGTGGTGTGAGCTCACGAAACTCTTATCGACCTCTTTTCACGAGTCTGGGTATCATGACATTGGCCTCTCAATATGTATACTCCTTACCAATATTAGTTTATTTCCAAGAATAAGCAGCCTTCACTTGGTTAATACTCAGCTGAAATCATACCTCCATTTGGATCGGACTTCCTTAAATCTTGTGCAAAAAGGTGTGCAGTATACTGCTGCATCCACTTTCAATAGGCTGCCACTCGAATTCAAAAATCTTAGCAGTAATCCATGCGCTTTCAAATCGAAACTGAAGAGTTTCCACATGGGTCACTCCCTCTATTCTGTCGAGGAGTACATAGAAAAATTAAGATGATTCTCATTGTATTGCTGATACCATTTGCTTAAACTCATGGACTGATTTTCTTTCAGGTTCATGAATATTTATTTTTACCTGTTATTACTTTTTATGTTGTAAGTTCATGTCCTGAGACGTTCCATGACCTTGCAGATAAATTAAAATATATTCCTTACTGTATTTTAACATTTGACACAATAGTTTTCCATTACCAAACTATTAAATAATTTGGTGTCTTTCATTCCAGCACCAAGAAGTACATTAAAAATCAATCCTGAGCTATACAAATGGAAAAAGCATTAGAAATACCTAATGGCTATACCACAATACTATTTATGCCATTGTAACATTGTCTCTACTCTGTTTAATGCATACGTATACTGGACTCGGTTAGATATTTCATTCTATGCTTTAATTAGTGGCATATCCTATCTCCACTTGCTTTACTTTCACCTGCTTGAAGATGTGAAACTCCAGCTTAAGTATTACCTCTCAAGCGATCATACTTGGAATAGTGCATAAGCTTTTCCCTTTACAAAACAATTAATATATTTAGACTTAAGCACTAATTTATTAGTGCCTGGTCCTGTTAGGCTCTTTACTATTCTCTGCAGACTACAAACAAAACATAACATAAATTAAGAATAATCTACTCTCAATATTGAAACTTCCTGGCAGATTAAAACTGTGTGCCCGACCGAGACTCGAACTCGGGACCTTTGCCTTTCACGGGCAAGTGCTCTACCAACAGAGCTACCGAAGCACGACTGATGCCCGGTACTCACAGCTTTACTTCTGCCAATACCTCGTCTCGTCTTTCAGGAGTGCTAGTTCTGCAAGGTTTGCAGGAGAGCTTCTGTAAAGTTTGGAAGGTAGGAGACGAGGTACTGGCAGAAGTAAAGCTGTGAGTACCGGGCGTGAGTCGTGCTTCGGTAGCTCAGTTGGTAGAGCACTTGCCCGCAAAAGGCAATGGTCCCGAGTTCGAGTCTCGGTCGGGCACACAGTTATAATCTGCCAGGAAGTTTCATATCAGCTCACACTCCGCTGCAGAGTGAAAATCTCAGTCTGGATACTCTCAATATTGATTACATTTCATCGCAAAAATATGTACAATAATGCTGATATCAAGCTTGAAGTACTTCATATACTCATAACTCACAAAAAAATATTATAAAATGGAGAGTACAGTTTGGAATATCAACAACATCATGAGAAAGATGACTCGCTACTCACCACAAAGATGACATGCTGACTTCCTGACAGCATTGGGCAAACTATGGCATCTGCGTGAAAGAATACCATTATGCATTCATATGAAAATGAACGGTGTTTATGACGTAAAAAAATGGTATTCTTCAACCAGTATTATCATTGATGTTACTGCTGTTCTATTAATAAATAACTTCAGAATGATTCCATTTATTGTATTACATAGTTTGCAAAATTACTAGCACTACTGAAATGTTGACGAGTGCATCACTAGAAAGGACTGTGCTCATATCACTCATTGATGCTTATTATTTTCACACAGGTCCATTTCTTAGGCAAGTTTGCTGCACTCAGTACTTACAGAATCAAAGACTGATGATGCCGCCCACAGTTGGTTCCACAGTCAACAGTTCCTTGTATATCAATTTAATTGTTGTTCCTTCAGATGTAATGGTGTGCAACCAGGCAAGTGGAAAACCGAACAGTGTAACTCATTCAGATATATTGTTACATCTCCTCTGATCTCCAGCTGCACAATGACAATGTTCAACAGAAAATACCGGTATCTGTTTCATAACCTATCACAGTGACCTGAAACACCACACTCTATGCAAATATATATAATCATTCTTTTCATTTCACACAATGGGGACCATTTAATTAAATTATCAGTGGGAAAGAGAGAAGAAGCTTGGAGCAATCTTCACACTAGCACCTCATGCCAATCATATAAAACAGGTTCATTATATTCTCTCATTCTATTTCATAATACTTGCATACATTTTTCATGTGCTGCACTCTTTTTCTGAAATCACAAATATTATACACATATGTAAGATTTTTCCAAATGTGAAAAACTAGTTGAGGTACAACATGGCCATGTACCTATAAACTATTATTCTAGCTACATTGTGTGTTTAAATTGTTAAAATCTTATTATATTGCATGTAATATTTTCTGCATTACATCACCACTTTACCACATGCCAATGACAAGGGACTTCACCAAATTAAGGAGAAGTATTATTACAAACCAGATAGATGTAGAAAAATTTCAGACACAAGCTATAGGAAGCCAAAACTGACTTCCAATTTGAAGTGGAGAAATTTGTAAGGACACTAAAGAAACTCGAGTAACTGACAAATATCAAGGATTCCAAGCTAAATGGACCTTCTGCTTCATAGGCCAAGGTGATCTGTAACACAAAGTGCGGGTTAACTATTCACATGTTAGCAGTTTGTTTTGAACAATACAGAATACTACTCATCACAAAATCCTTTCACTTAACAATAGCAATAAATTAAAACAGCTTTAATATACCAACAGACAATAAATGTGTACAGCCTGTAACATTTACAAATACTCCACAAATCAATCTCTTGCCTCACAAAAACATTTCAGTACAACACACAAGGAACTGCTTATGGACAGTCAATCTATGTGAAGATAAACTGATTCACTAGAACAAAATACTGGACAAGGAACTCCATATATTCCTTACAGTATTTTAACAAGTGACACAACACTATTCCACCACAAAACTATTGATGAATTTTGGTGCCTTTCATAACAGCAACAAGAAGTACATTAAGAAATCATTCCTGAGCTATACAAAGGGCAAAAACATTTGAAACACCTAGTATCTATATCATAATACTATTTATGACTTTGTAACTGAATATCTACTCTGATTTTTGCATACTTATACAGGAATCCCTTAGCTATTTATTTCTATACTTCAATTAGTGGCATAACCTAACTCCACGTGCTTTACTTTCTCAAGCCATCATACTTGGAATAGTGCATAAGCTTTTCCCATTACAAACCGATTAATATATTCAGACTTATGCACTAATTCATTAGTGCCTGGTCCTGTTGGGCTCTGTACTATTCTCTTCAGAATACACACAAAACATAACATAAACTAAGAATAATCTACTCTCAATATACATTACATTTCATTGCAAAAATCGGTACAATAATGATGATATTTTACTGACAGCTGGATGATATCAAGCTTAAAGTACTTCATATACTCATAACTCATAACAAAAGCATATTATAAAATGGAAAGTACAGGTTGGAATATCAACAACATCATGAGAAAGATGACTCACTACTCACCACAAAGATGACATGCTGACTTCCTGACTGATATAACGAAAAGACTTGCACACATTTGCTGTCAAGCATCTCCTGGCAGACAAGCATTGTCACTGCAAACAGTTCACATACCATCTGCAAAAAGTATACACAGACTTCAGTTTAGAATTATGTGAATGGTCCTTTTTATCATTCACATAAACTTAGATGACAACAGATCACAACCTGATTCCTTGAGGCACTTCATGTTTTGTGTCACATATTTTTATCTGAATGAGCCACCATTTGTTACGACCAACACAAAGTGTTTCCTGTTCCTCAAATGTGGTTTCATCAATTCATATACACTTCCATAATTACCAGATTCCAAAGATCTACTCATAAACCGGTGATAGTGACAGAACGAAACACTTACTCAAGATCAAATGACACTCCAGTAACGACTGCACATTTTCTATTCCACTTAACATACTGACTATTAACTGTGCAGTAGCTACCAAATTTAAGTTGCTCCTCAACTGGAATGATGAAGCTGAAAAAGAAGTTAGCAGAAGAAGACTAAGCTAAGTGATTTAAACACATTTGCAGTAATATTTTTCCATATATTTATCTTTTTCTGCATCATTGATATATCTCTGCCAGATATAAATGGAGCAGTTTTTTTGAGATGTTGGTTAATGGAGCACATTGGGCAAACTATGGCATCTGCGTGAAAGAATACCATCATGCATTCATATGAAAACTAATAGTGTTTATGATGTACAAATATGGTATTCTTCAAGCAGTATTATCATTGATGTTACTGCTGTTCTATTAATAAATAACTTCAGAATGATTCCACTCATGGTATTATATAATTTGCAAAATTACTAGCATTACTGAGATGTTGACAAGTGTACCACTAGAAAGGGCTGTGCTCATATCACTCATTGATGCTTAACATTTTCACTCAGGTCCTTTTCTTGTGAAGTTTGTTATACAGTTAGTACTTACAACATCAAAGACTGATGATGGCACCCACAGTTGGTTCCACAGTCAACAGTTCCTTGTATATCAATTTAATTGTTGTTCCTTCATATGTGTTGGTGTGCCACCAGACAAGTGGAAAACAGAACAGTGTAACTCATTCAGATATATTGTTACATCTCCTCTGATCTCCAGCTGCACAATGACAATGTTCAACAGGAAATACAGGTATCTATTTCAGAATCTTTCTCAGTGACCTGAAACACCACTCTCTATGCAAACATATAGAATCATTATTTTCTTTTCATGCAATGGAGATCATTTATTTAAATTATCTGTGGGAAAGAGAGTTGAAGCTTGGAGCACTTTTCACACTTGCACCTCATGCCACCCCCATAAAACAGGTTCATTATATTCTCTCATTCCATTCCATAAACTAGCATAAACTTTGCATCTGCCACACTCTTTTTCTGAAATCACAAAATTCATCCATATATGTAAGATTTTTCCAAATGTGAAAAGCTGTTTTGAGGTACAACATGGTCATGTACCTATAAAGATATATTCCAATTACAATGACATATTTTTCAATTGGTAAAATCTGATTATGATGCATGTAATATTTTCTGCGTTACATTAGCACTACATACCAATAACTAGGAATTTCACCAAATTAAGGAGAAGTATTATTACAAATCAGACAGGTGTTTAAAAATTTCAAACACAAACTATAGCAAACCCAAACTGACTTCCAATTTGAAGCGGAGAAATTTGTAAGGACACTTAAGAAATTCCAGTAACTGACAAATATCAAGGATTCCAAGCTAAAAGGACCTTCTGGTTCATAAAATAACAGAAAGTGTCAGTTAACTATACACATTTTGGCTATTTTTTTTAAAAATACAGAATGTTGCTCACCATAACTCTTTCACTGAACAACAGCAATATTGATGAAATTTCATCTAAAAAATCTGTACAATAATGATGATATTTTACTGACTGCTGGGTGATATGAAGTTTTAAGTACTTCATATACTGATAACTCACAACAAAAGCATATTATACAATGGAAAGTACAGGTTGCATTGTATGTCATGTGGAGCTCCTAAAATAGTCAACATAGGACTGCCTGACTTGATTGCAAAGCAAGCTGTAAGCTGCAAACCCAGATTGATAAAGTGCCATCTACATGCATTATTGTCATCAATTGTAGACCACAGTCCATTACAGATTTTACACAAATGCATCCTGATTCAATTTCTACAAAGTTAAATCTGCGTATCAGATAATTAATTCATTTTCAACCTTGTTGCACAGTACATATGTCTTTCTGCCTCTTGTTTGGACAAAACAGCAGAAGATTTGGTCAGGTAGCTTCGCAAAGGCATTGAGGATGAAGGCAAATTTAGTGATGAAAGTGACAGATAAGAAACATGTCTTGTGTGCAATGATTTAATTTCTAGTGGATCAGAATCTAGTGGTGGAGTGGACAGAAATGAAAAGACATACACTCTGGCAAATACCATTAAGATTATCATCATGGGAATTATAATCAGTAGAAGACTTTTTCTGTCATACAAAATGTTTCATCATCCTCCAGGCTGTTCTACCAAAACCCAAGCTTGTGTATTTCCACCTATTCTACTGACGATTTTGTTTGACAAATTGTGAATACAACACATATATATAGGTAAGAAAAGATACAGGAAGGCACAACACTCGCAAAACACAACTTATTTAGTAAGTTACACTATCTGGTAATATCACATGATTCACACAATATACCTACCTCAAAACATTACTTATGTGCAGAAATTAATCTTCACAATGCATATCTTATGCACTTAGTACCACAACAATGACGATTTGTTGGAAATAATGTCTTACAAGTAAACAGATATTTATGTGTTATTAGCAAACATATAACACAGTGAAGGTTGATAAACATGACATCCAACAACCAGCTTTCATAACTACCACCCCTATTAACATTGTGTGTAGTTATCAGGACAGAAAAGAATTATTGTTATGCAACTACAGAGTCTCGCTTTTTGTTGCCTATTAAAATGCCTCTCAAATCACATATAACATTTAATGAGTCTTCCATAGACAAAGATAATGTATCTAAAGACTGTATAATAATAACAAGCAATGGGAAGACAAATTTTTGCCCAAATGTTAACACTGGTCTCAGAATTCTACTAACACTCTTAGTGACAGTTGCAAATGGAAAGAGGAGTTTCTCAAAACTGAAACTGATAAACACATACCTCCGATCAACCAATATCTATTGAGAATGAGCTTGTGGAGGACTTACACTGCACAGATCATGTGAAAGAATTTGCATAAGCAAAAGCTAGGAAGGTTCAATTTGTCTAGTATTTTTTTATATATATATTATGATCATTGTCTTGGTTACTTACTGTGTTGTTTATTATTTTTTTCAACATTAAATAGTTATCATAATTATTATTGTTCAAACCAAATTATTGTTAAATTGTAAATATATTTTGTTTTCAGTTGAGTACATTATATGTTCACAACCATTGAAACATGTTTATTTATGTTAACTGTAAGTTCAAGCCACACAAGATTAGCGGAGCAATCTAAGGTGCTGCAGTCTTGGACTGTGTGGCTGGCCCCGGCGGAGGTTCAAGTCTTCCCTCAGGCATGGGTGTATGTATTTGTCTCAGGATAATTTAGGATAAGTAGTGTGTAAGCTTAGGGAGTGATGACCTTCGCAGTTAAGCCCCATAAGATTTCACACACATTTGGACAAATGCGTAAATTCGCAAGTCTTATAGAAATTAGCTTGATTTATTCAATCAGATTTGATTCCACTTTAGAGCTAGTGCTCAGCAACTGTTTTGTACAAATCTGAAGAGAATGTCACCAACCAGTGGCAATTTTTGTTTCTATTTTCCAGATCTACATAGATTTTTGCCACAGTGTGGCTATGCTCAGTGCTTTGACTTATGTTTACATCTATACTGTCATGCTGAATGTAACTGTCAACATGACGGATTAGATATACAAACAAATTAAAACCTTTGAGACTAGCCACTCAGTGGCTGAAACATAGGTAGATCTGAAAAGTAAAAACAAAAATTGCGACTGATTGCTGACGTTTCTTACAGAATTGTTTAAATAAAATTCCACAAACGTTTTGCATAAAAAAGGGAGGGGGGGGGGGGGCACATTATAGCAGCTCACTTGGGGAGGCACTTGGGCTTATATACTGATAATTGAGACCACTTTTCGACTACATATAGGAATTTCAAAAGCTATGGGCATTTCCTATCTTTTCACTTATACATTGCCAACTTCGCAAGAGCAGTATCAAAGGCAACAATTGTTGCTGATAACTGCAAAAACAGGAAACATTGTAAAACTGATAACATAACATACAACATAGACAGTTTACAGTATGTTTATAAACCAACAACTAAAGTCACATAAACCTGTGCAATATGGTGGAACTGTTGGGATTACTGAAAACATATTTGAAATATGCTTCAAAATGTTCACAGTTACCCCATTTAATGTCTGCACTGTTTTTAATGTACTTCATTAAAATTCGAAGTACATCATCCTAAGTGCAAAGTTGTATAGCTGACAAAATTAAGTATTAAGTCAATAGCTATAAGAACACCAAGTCTTTTCACAATACAATACACACCTTTTGGTAACATATATGATACCAACAAGAAAGCTATTTCCAGGAGCTCAAAAGTACCTCACACCACACCCTTTCACAATAATATGTTGATCTAACATATCAACAGAAGTAAAATTTTTCCAATTTAGAACTGTGAGATCATTATGGGCATCTTACAACATCAAAACTGAAGCTGTGAGAATAAAGTAAGAGAGACTTTGCAAGTGAGTTTCAATCCCTGTAGATGTCATTTATTTATTGTTTTGCTGTTTCTTATGATCTTTTACAGATCCTAGTGTTCCCTGGAAGATTATAAAGCAAAACTACATTATTCTTGGATACATACATCATCTCTCACTGACAAATGAGCCCACCCTTCAACTATACCGTCACAATAAAAGCTATGGAAAATTCCTGTCTAACAAATGCTATGAAAATTATGAAATTTATATGCTATTCTCAGGAATAATGGACCCTAAGTGCAATGTCACATAACTTTTGGGAAAACTTGCAGATATATCAAAATCTGGCTGAAGTTGTAGTTAGTTAAATATTTCCATTTTTGCATAACCTCATGGAGTACAAAAGAGACAACATAGTGCATCACAAATTACAGTGGGCATGATTTACATACTTCAACATAATGTCAATATAGCACTTCAGAGTTAAATTTCTCTTAGAGTACTGAGTTATGAAGAGCAGTATCCCAAGCAGCAACTGTGACTGACCTGAAATGTGTAAGTATAGTACTGATACATATCAATACTCCTCATATCATGAAATGTAGTTCATTTCACAAGTTACAGAAACTATTAATACCACATGATTCACACAGAATACATATGTCAAGCAACTGACTTTTTTGGAAAAAAATGCTTTGGACAATGGACAAAATATACACTTCAATATTTCACTTGGAAGGCTGAGAATTTTACTCAACATGGCTACAAATCTCTTCTTTTGAATTTCATCTTTTCAAAATATCTATGTCTTATAGATGGGGATGGTGAATTTGTTTTTCGTGTCACTGTGTTCGGAGTGAAAGTCATACAAAAATATGACGCTCCATAGTTTACATATAAACCTATCTATAGTGGATGTGTCACACTGTTGTAATTCCTTTAATTGAACTGACATATTTTATCTACTACAAATTATCAATTTTAACACACAACACATCAAAAAACAAATTTTCAGATAAAAATGTAAAAAACGAATCAAATGTTTCTTATAATAATAATAACAAAAAACACATGAACACATACATAAAAGTAAGGGACCTGAACAAGGAAATTCATTGCTTCAGATCAGCAACAAAGACATCTCATGATGGATCCTTGTGATGAGCAATCTTGTGTGCCTTATAAAATCCAATATCAGAATGATTTGACTACATCCATAATTTTCCTACTTTGTTCATGGTTCATACTGGTGCTTCTTCTGTCTCATCAAGAGTGGAAAGCTTTTGCGCAGAATATAACTCCCCACCGTATTTTACAACTATGTAGGGATGATTTTCTCGTACAGCAGCCCAATGTGGGTGGTGAGTAAGGGGTGTGAATACTGGGGCCTGTTCGTCAGCAAGGTTGTTATGGCAGTGGACACTTTACCGTTGGTTGCATCCTATCATTCAGTCACCTCATTATTTTTAGTAACTGGTTCAGCTGGAATGATGTTTATGGCCTGAACAATTTTTCACATGGAAGGCAACAAAACGTCAATGAACAAACAATTCAAGTTGCTGAAGGTTGCATTTTGTGTCTGGTATTTTTGAGAACTCTGTATTTCAGAAACCATGTTTTTTACAGTACCATAATGAACATTCAGACAGACATAGCCTATCATATTTTTGATATATATATAACATACAAATACATATGTGACATATAAATGTGAAATACTGTTATGAAAAGTCTCAAAAGGTTCTTGACCGATTTACTTAAATTTTTACATGTCACTCCAATACACTCAGGCAAACATAGGCTACATATAAAAATTGGGAAACTTTGTTTACAAAAATCTGGAAAAGTCCTTGATCAATTTACTTCTAATTTGTAAACAGTTCTCTAAAAGACATTCAGATGGATATAGGTTACTTATTTTTTCAAACAACAATGTAAAGCTTTTTTTCTTAGTATTGACTTTGAGAAAGAAAATGCTATGCTATGCTGTGCTCTGCTGTGAAATTGTGGCTTTGTTTTCCTTCTTGCAGCCAGTTTTTACTATGCTAGCAGGGCATTTAAAGCATAACACAAATTGTTTCTGCACTATATATTCTTTCCCACAGTATACAGGGAGAACATTAATAAAACTGACAAAGTCTATGGATGGATTACTGACTGGAAAGTGAGGAAAAACGATCCTATGAACATATGTCCAGAAATGCATTGTTGCTGTGGTAGATGGCACTGACAAATGGAAGTGTGTAACTTCTATATACATCAGACACTTCGCAGAGTTGCAGAGCGTTGTTCCGAGCACAAGTGACATACTAAACACAGGCAGATTGACAAGTCGGCCACATTAAGCATTGCCTGGAAAACAGAAACAAAATACAGTTTGAAAACATGAGAGGCTTGGCTCATGTGTCAACATATTGGGATTCTGTTATAAAAGAAAAGACTGAGATTTGAATGCACAGCAGCATTTTTAACAGAGACCAGGAGTATGCACTCAGTAGGGCACTGGGATGGACTATGGATGTCAAAAGGAAGCAACGGTGGTTGCTTGAAGCTTGTAGGGAGATGGGAGCTGGAGTTTCATATGTGGTGTCAAGCCCTCATGGTGTCTCACAGAACTCCGTCCCATGGCAGGCGGTAGCTGCCTGAGACTACAGTCGTGGCTATGTAAGTGAAAAACCATGCCAGCCCTAGCAGTCAGTTGTTTTAACCCTGATGATGATGGTGGACATAGGCATCAAAAGCTCGAGAACTGTATTTGAATTGATGCAGCTTGAACACTGAGAAGATTTTCTAAAGACTATGTTAAATGGGTGGTCGCAAAATTTGAGTGTTCTTTATTCCACACTCAACGTAAGTTGGTTGGCATTTATTTGGAATTGGAATTAAACATGTAGCTAAGCTCTGGCTGTATCTGATAACTGCGTATGGTGTAATGTGCAATTTCTATGCATAATTTGTACACATAATGTAATCAGCACAAGTTAAAGTGTCAATTACTGATCAGCCAATATGTTTCTGTTTCTCATAATGTCAAAACAACCATAAAAAACTTGGTCTCATTGACTTCCGCAGCGCAGTAGAAGGAGCGTCATCAAAATATGTATATTGGAATGAAAGAAAGAGAAGCTGGTGGTAAAGCAACACTGGACTTTAGTATATGTAATAATAAAATAAGTGACCAAATAGATACCCCACTATCAGCATATATTAAAAGAAACCAATTAGTTCTCATAGCTTAGCTGTGTATTATTTAAGGATTGTATATTGTTGTACACTGTACCACAGAGAATCAGTGCCAAATTGTCATGACTGCTCATACAGAGCAATCAGTATATTAGATGATATCTTAGACAAACAAGTATCATCAGAGAATAGTTGTAATAGGTACATAACAAACACTGTATTAAAGTTAGAAGTTACTAAAAATTTTGAAAATTCAGTCATTAACATATGGTGTGATGTGGATAGACTTTGAGAACACTAAGAACAACATGAAAATTGGATTCAGTATGCACTCAGCTGCTCTCTTTGACGTTGGTGTTATTGAAAATACAGCTCTTTCTGTTCTTTAGTACACAACAGTTAGTCCATTTTCATTCGTCATTTGAAACAATTACTGCCAAAATAATAAACTATTGTCACTGCCCTTCAGTAGTAGTTCATTGTTATTTCATGGTAGGTAAGTCTGGCAAGGACAATGAGTAACAGACAACATATGATGCCAGCATAATTGACTTGTACATTTAGGTTTTATGTTGCAGCATTCACATCCTTTAATTACTAACAAAGTGCACCTCCTAACAGTTATAAAGTGCACTTTCTCAGATCTTTTGGCAGATATTTTGAATTTCCTTTTTTCAATTTGTAACTGGAGTTAGGCTAAAGAAATACCGCACATCATATCCTTCATGCAACACCCAGTGTCAACTGAAAGTGGCGGTTTGGTTTCCAATACTAACAAAGTTATATTTAAAGTGGAATTTTACATGCCAGTTAAGTAGAACAGTACCAAATTATTTTATTGCAACATTTGATTTAGTGAAAAGTACCATGGTGGACAGTAAAACAAGAAGAGTCAGTACTACCGCAGCAACTGAGCAGCATGGAACTGCATGGTGATGACAGTCAGTGCAGGTCATGAGTACCACTGGAGTACTGGTTTTACTGTTCCTGTTAATACATACAGCTAAAACAAATACCACACCAGACTAATTGGGTCCACTTTGTCGAAATAGCACATAAAATTCCACTTTAAAAATAGTTTTATATGTTATAGGAAACAAACCAATGCTTTCCTCTGACACTGAGCATTACTTGAAGGACATGATGAGCAGTATTTGTTTGGGCTGACTCCAGTTACACATTGAAAAAACTCAACTGCAAACAACTGCAGAAACATCAGAGTAAATGCACCTGATAGTCTTAGGAGGTACACCTGATATACTATCAACAGTTAAATTTGTCCCACATTACTGACTTTATGGATCAAATGCTATTCTAGCATAGCAACAGCTATGATCCCTGTCAAAGACTCACTTTGAAAGGGTTGGTGGTGCTGAAACACAGCACTATTATCTTCCTGTTCATGTAAGGCATACATATGAATACCTCCAACACTCAGTAATGTTTGACTCATACAGAAAATTTATGATATAAAATTTTGTGTGCACAGAATAATCTATAATTCATGTCACAATTCAAACTGAAAATGTTAACTCCCTTTGTGCCATTTCCTTTGTGCTGTAATTTTTATTTTTCATCTATTGTATAGGAATTATTACAGTTCCACCTCTGGATAGAATTCTCAGAAATAAATACTTATAGACAACCCAGTTTCTTCTATAACCAACAGCAACATAATGGATATCTTTACACATACAATGAATTTATCAAACAACAGGATTATTTCTTAGTCTACAGACTTCTATCCAGATGAGTATCAGCTAATAAATAACAGTTATTAGGGTACAGCTTTTTTGGAGAAACTAACACATATGTATGCTTACATAAGAACTGTGCAATGAGAATTCATATGTGTCTTCAGTTTCTTTATCATACCTGGTTGTGTGACATTTGTCCTTTGATCTTTCACAAATGTTGACAAAGACATCAACAGAAGGAATTTGAACTTATGCTGTAAGAAAATCCTGCACATGTGAATCCAGAATATAGTAACTTGGACATATATTATACAATTAAAAGTTTGTGTCAAATGTAAACATGGAGCCAAAATACTTTAGCCAGTCTGTCACCTCAAGACTGAAGTACAGGTATATCTGGATTCAATATCCAGTGGCTCAGATGAAACTTTTTCTGCAGACCTTGCCATACAAACACTTAGTGCCAACAATAGTTGTATAATTTGTTAATGCAACAATAATTGTAAGAGAAAACCATAATTAAATTAACTGTAAACTTCTTTTCAAAGCATGCCTTGCCAAATTATTTTTCATAAATAAATAACGTGAGAAATTACTAAGTCTTTATTGGCTTTTATAAAAAATTTGTCCTCCAAACATACAAAAAACAAAAAACAAAAAATACAAAAAAAATGGGCTCTGGAATGTACATATGTAAAAACCTTTGCCAACAGACACATACAATGTTTATAGTCATGGTCACATAGAGACTAGATATTCCACCTCTGATATTCTACTCAAAATAATGGTAAGCACACTTGATGAATATATTTGAGAAGGGCAAACATGTTAAGTACCATAAATGAAACAAGTATTCGTGCTCTGTCTCGAACACCTGTAGCAGGAAGAATGGTCTATGTTCGAAGGTTCTGTAGATAAAGAGGTCATAGGTGACAAAGCACAACTCCACATTGCCTAAGACTGGAGAAGAAAACAGACAGAAAAAAACAGACAGGGGCAACAGTCTCGATGAATCACTGATCTGGCACTGTAACACTAATCAAAACGGTCTTGCTGTTGTGGTACTCCAAACGGCTGAAAGCAAGGGGAAACTACAGCCGTAATTTTTCTTGAGCCCATGCAGCTTTACTGTATGATTAAATGATGATGGCGTCCTCTTGGATAAAATATTCCGTAGGTAAAATAGTCCCTCATTCAGATCTCTGGGCCGGGACTACTCAAGAGGACGTCGTTATCAAGAGAAAGAAAACTGGTGTTCTACAGATCGGAGCATGGAATGTCAGATACCTTAATCGGGCAGGTAGGTTAGAAAATTTAATAAGGGAAATGGATAGGTTAAAATTGGATATTGTGAGAAGTAGTGAAGTTCAGTGGCAGGAGGAACAAGACTTTTGGTCAGGTGAATACAGGGTTATAAATACAAAATCAAAGAGGAGTAATGCAGGAGTAGGTTTAATAATCAATAAAAAATAGGAGTGCAGGTAAGTTACTACAAACAGCATAGTGAACGCATTATTGTGGCCAAGATAGACATGAAGCCCACGCCAACTACTGTAGTACAAGTTTATATGTCAACTAGTTCTGCAGATGATGAAGAAACTGATGAAATGTATGATGAGATAAAAGAAATTATTCAGGTAGTGAAGGGAGACGAAAATTTAATAGTCATGGGTGACTGGAATTCGACAGTAGGAAAAGAAAGAGACGGAAACGTAGTAGGTGAATATGGACCTCTTTTCACAAGTCTGGGTATCTTGACATTGGCCTCTCAATATGTATATTCCTTATTGTCGTTTCTTGTTACCAATATTAGTTTATTTCCAAGGATAAGCAGCTTTCACTCGGTTAATACTCAGCAGAAATCAAACCTCCATTTGGATCGGACTTCCTTAACTCTTGTGCAAAAAAGTGTGCAGTATACTGCTGCATCCACTTTCAATAGGCTGCCACTCGAATTCAAAAATCTTAGCAGTAATCCATGGACTTTCAAATTGAAACTTAATAGTTTCCTCGTTGGTCACTCCCTCTATTCTGTCGAGGAGTACATAGAAAAATTAAGATGATTCTCATTGTATTGCTGTTACTGTTTGCTTAAATTTATTGACTGATTTTCTTCCAGGTTCATTAATATTTATTCTTATCTGTTATTACTTTTTATGTTGTAAGTTCATGTAATGACACGTTTCATGACCTTGCAGATATGCTCCTCAATTTAATCCTACGAAACTTGACATTTAAATAAAATAAATAAATATATACTCCTTACTGTATTTTAACATGTGACACAACACTTTTCCATTACCAAACTATTAAAGAATTATGGTGTCTTTCATTCCAGCACCAAGAAGTACATTAAAAAATCATTTCTGAGCTATACAAATGACAAAAGCATTAGAAATACCTAATAGCTATACCACAACATTATTTACGCCATTGTAACATTGTCTCTACTCTGTTTAATGCATACTTATACTGGACTCGGTTAGCTACTTCATTCTATACTTTAATTACTGGCATAGCCTATCTCCACTTGCTTTACTTTTACCTGATTCAAGATGTGAAACTCCAGCTTAAGTATTACCTCTCAAGCCATCATACTTGGAATAGTGCATAAGGTTTCCCATTACAAAACAATTCATATATTCAGACTTTTGCACTAATTTATTAGTGCCTGGTCCTGTTGTGCTCTTTACTATTCTCTGGCGACTACATAAAAAGTATAGCATATTTTAAGAATAATCTACTCTCAATATTGATGAAATCTGTACAATAATAATGATATTTTATTGACTGGTGGCTGATTCAAGCTTTGGGTACTTCATATACTCATAGCTCATAACAAAAGCATATTATACAATGGAAACTACAGGATGAAATATCAACAACATCATGAGAACGATGACTCGCTACTCACCATAAAGATGACATGCTGATTTAGTGACTGCCATAACGAAAAGACATGCACACATTTGTTGTCAAGCATCTCCAGGCAGACAAGCTTTGTCACTGCACACAGTTCCCATACCATCTTCAAACAGTATACACAGACTTCAGTTTAGAATTACGTGAATGGTCCCTTTTATCATTCACATAAACTTGGATAACAATGGATCGTAACCTGATTCCTTGAAGCACTTCATGTTCTGCGTCACATATTTTTTATCTGAATGAGCCGCCATTTCTTACGACCAACACAAAGTGTTTCCTGTTCCTCACATGTAGTTTCATCAATTCATATACACTTCCATATGTACCATATTCCAAAGATCTACCTATAAACTGGTGATAGTGACATAACGAAACACTTACTCAAGATCTAACGACACTCCAGTAACTACTGCACATTTTATATTCCACTTAACATACAGAGTATTAACTGTGCTAAAGCTACCAAATTTAAGTAGCTCCTCAACTGGAATAATGAATCTGAAACAAACACATTTGCAGTAAGATTTTTTCCATATTTTTATCTATCATCATTCATATATCACTTCCAGATATAAAGGGAAGAGTTTTTATGAGAGGTTGGTCAATGGAGCACATTGGGCAAACTATGGCAAGTGCTTGAAAGAATATCATTATGCGTTCATATGAAAATTAACGGTGTTTATGATGTACAAAAATGGTATTCTTCAACCAGTATTATTATCGATGTTACTGCCGTTCTATTAGTAAATAACTTCACAATGATTCCATTCATGGTATTAAATAGTTGGCAAAATTACTAGCAGTACTGAGATGCTGACAAGTGTAATACTAGAAAGGACTGTGCTCATATCACTCATTAATGCTTAACATTTTCACACAGGTCCATTTCTTAATCAAGCTTGCTATACTCAGTACCTACAAAATCAAAGACTGATGATGTTGGCCACAAATGGTTCCACAGTCAACAGTTATTTGTATATCAATTAAATTGTTGTTCTTTCTGTTTCATAAACTAGATACACTTTGCATGTGCTGCACAATTTTTATGAAATCTCAAAATTTCCTCTGCATATTTAAGATTTTTCGAATTGTGAAAAACTGTTTTGAGGTACAACAATGTCATGTACCTCTAAACCAAGATTCTAATTACACTGTGTGTTTCAATGGGTAAAATCTTATTATACTGCATGTAATATTTTCTGCGTTATATTAGTACTTTACTACATACCAATAACAAGGAACTTCACCAAATTATGGAGAAGTATTATTACAAGCCAGATAGATGTTGAAAAATTTCAAACACAAGAGATCGGAAACCAAAAATTGACTTACAATATGGAGCAGAGAAATTTGTTAACAGTTGTTTACACAGTCAAGAGTTCCTTGTCCATCAATTTAATTGTTGTTTCTTCACATGTGTTGGTGTCCCACCAGGCAAGTGGAAAACTGAACAGTGTAACTCATTCAGATATATTGTAACATCTGCTCTGATCTCCAACTGCACAATGGCAATGTTCAACAGAAAATACAGGTACCTGTTTCCTCAACTTTCTCAGTGACCTAAAAACACCACTCTCTATGGAAACATATAGAATCATTATTTTCTTTTCATGCAATGGAGATCATATCTGTGGGAAAGAGAGTTGAAGCTTGGAGCACTTGTCACACTTGCACCTCATGCCAGCCCTATAAAACAGTTCGCTATATTCTCACATTCCATTTCATAATACTAGTATACACTTTGCCTATGCTGCACACTTTTTCTGAAATAACAAAATTCTTCCACATATGTAACATTTTTCCAAATGTGGAAAACTGTTTTGTGGTACAACATGGTCATGTATCTATAAACATATATTCTAATTTCACTAAGATATGTTTCATTTGGTAAAATCTTATTATACTGCATGTAATATTTTCTGTGTTACATTACCACTTTACATACCAATAAGAAGGAATTTCACCAAATTAAGGAGAAGTATTATTACAAACTGGATAGATGTTGAAAAATTTCAAACACAAGCTATAGCCAACCAAAACTGACTTCCAATTTGGGGCGGACAAATTTGTAAGGACAATACAGAAAATCAAGTAACTGACAAATATCAAGGATTCCAAGCTAATTGGACCTTCTGCTCCATAGGACAATTTGATCCACAACACAAAGTGTGGGTTAACTATTCACATGTTAGGGATTTTGTTTTGAAAAATACAGAATATTA
The DNA here is from genome assembly GCF_023897955.1 of Schistocerca gregaria. Lineage (NCBI taxonomy): Eukaryota > Metazoa > Arthropoda > Insecta > Orthoptera > Acrididae > Schistocerca > Schistocerca gregaria. The sequence continues at coordinate 217,059,637 of NC_064931.1, forward strand.
CTCAACACAAAATCCTTTCACTGAACAGTAGTAATAAATTAAAATAGCATTAATATACTAACAGACCATAAATGTGTACAGCCCGTAACATTTACAAATACTCCTCAAATCAATCTCTTGCCTCACAAAAACATTTCAGTGCAACACACAAGAAACTGCTTATGGGCAGTCCCTCCGTATGAAGATAAACTGATTCACTAGAACAAAATACAGGACAGGGAATATCATATATTCCTTTCTGTATTTTAACAAGTGACACAACACAACTCCACCACAAAACTATTGATGAGTTTTGGTGCCTTTCATACCAGCACCAAGAAGTACATTAACAAATCATTCCTGAGCTATACAAAGGGCAAAAACATTTGAAACACCTAGTAGCTATATCATAACACTATTTATGCCATTGTAACAGAGTATCTATCTGTTTTTGCATTCTTATACTGGAATCACTTTGATATTTGTTTCTATACTTTAATTAGTGGCATTACCTACCTCCACTTCCTTTACTTTCACATGCTTGAAGATGTGTAACTCCAGCTTAAGTATTACATCTCAAGCCATCATACTAGGAATAGTGCATAAGCTTTTCCCATTACAAACCAATTAATATATTCAGACTTATGCACTTATTTATTAGTGCCTGGTCATGTTGGACTCTTTACTATTCTTTGGAGACTACACACAAAACTTAACATAAATTAAGAATAATCTACACTCAAAATAGATTACATTTCATCGCAAAAATTGGTACAATAATGATGATATTTTACTGACAGCTGGCTGATATCAAGCTTTAAGTACTTTATATACTCATAACTCATAACAAAAGCATATTATAAAACGGGAAGTACAGGTTGGAATATCAACATCATCATGAGAAAGATGACTCGCTACTCACCAAAAAAATGACATGCTTACTTCCTGACTGCCATAACGAAAAGACATGGACAGATTTGTTTACAAGCATCTCCGGGCAGACAAGCTTTGTCACTGCACACAGTTCCCATACCATCTGCAAACAGTATCCACAGACTTCAGTTTAGAATTATGTGAATGGTCCTTTTTATCATTCACATAAACTTGGATGACAACCTGATTCCTTGAGGCACTTCATGTTCTGCGTCACATATTTTTTATCTGAATGCGCCACCATTTGTTACGACCAACACAAAGTGTTTCCTGTTCCTCACATGTAGTTTCATCAATTCATATACACTTCCATAACTACCAGATTCCAAAGATCTAGTCATAAGCCGGTGATAGTACCAAGCGTGAGTCGTGCTTCGGTAGCTCAGTTGGTAGAGCACTTGCCCGTGAAAGGCAAAGGTCCCGAGTTCGAGACTCGGTCGGGCACACAGTTTTAATCTGCCAGGAAGTTTCCTATCAGCGCACACTGCGCTTCAGAGTGAAAATCTCATTCTGGAAACTTCACAATGATTCCATTCATGGTATTAAACAGTTTGCAAAATTACTAGAACTATTGAGATGCTGGTAAGTGTAACACTAGAAAGGACTGTGCTCATATCACTCACTGATGCTTAACATTTTCACAGAGGTCTATTTCTTAGTCAAGTTTGATACACGCAGTACTCACAAAATCAAAAACTGATGATGCCGCCCACAGTTGGTTCCACAGTCGACAGTTCCTTGTATATCAATTTCATTGTTGTTCCTTCAGATGTGTTTGTGTGCCACCAGGCAAGTGGAAAACACAGCAGTGTAATTCATTCAGGTATATTGTTACATCTCCTCTGATCTCCAGCTGCACATTGACAATGTTCAACAGAAAATACAGGTAGCTGTTTCCTCAACTTACTCAGTAACCTGAAACACCACTCTCTATGGAAACATATAGAATCATTCTTTTCTTTTTATGCAATGGAGAACATTTAATTAAATTATCTGTGGGAAAGAGAGATGAAGCTTGGAGCACTTTTCACACTTGCACCTCATGCCAGCCGAATAAAACAGTTCATTATATTCTCTCATTCCATTTCATAAACTTGATACACTTTGCATGTGCTGCACAATTTTTATGAAATCTCAAAAATTCCTCTGCATATGTAAGATTTTTCCAAATGTGAAAAACTGTTTTGAGGTACAACAATGTCATGTACCTATAAACTAATATTTTAATTACACTGTGTCTTTCAATGGGTAAAATCTTATTATACTGCATGTAATATTTTCTGCGTTATATTACCACTTTACTACATACCAATAACAAGGAACTTCACCAAATTATGAAGAAGTATTATTACAAGCCAGATAGATGTTGAAAAATTTCAAACACAAGCGATCGGAAACCAAAATTGACTTAAAATTTGGAGCGGAGAAATTTGTAAACAGTTGTTTACACAGTGAAGAGTTCCTTGTCCTTCAATTTAATTGTTGTTTCTTCACATATGTTGGTGTCCCACCAGGCAAGTGGAAAACAGAACAGTGTAACTCATTCAGATATATTGTAACATCTGCTCTGATCTCCAACTGCACAATGGCAATGTTCAACAGAAAATACAGGTAGCTGTTTCCTCAACTTTCTCAGTGACCTGAAACACCACTCTCTATGGAAACATATACAATCATTCTTTTTTTTATGCAATGGAGATCATTTAATTAAATTATCTGTGGGAAAGAGCGTTGAAGCTTGGAGCACTTTTCACACTTGCACCTCATGCCAGCCCAATAAAACAGTTCATTATATTCTCTCATTCCATTTCATAAACAAGATACACTTTGCATGTGCTGCACAATTTTTATGAAATCTCAAAAATTCCTCTGCATATGTAAGATTTTCCCAAATGTGAAAAACTGTTTTGAGGTACAACAATGTCATGTACCTATAAACTAATATTCTAATTACACTGTTTGTTTCAATGGGTCAAATCTTACTATACTGCATGTAATATTTTCTGCGTTATATTACCACTTCACTATATACCAATAACAAGGAACTTCACCAAATTCTGGAGAAGTATTATTACAAGCCAGATAGATGTTGAAAAATTTCAAACACAAGCGATCGGAAACCAAAATTGACTTACAATTTGGAGCGGAGAAATTTGTAAACAGTTGTTTACACAGTCAAGAGTTCCTTGTCTATCAATTTAATTGTTGTTTCTTCACATGTGTTGGTTTCCCACCAGGCAAGTGGAAAACAGAACAGTGTAACTCATTCAGATATATTGTAACATCTGCTCTGATCTCCAACTGCACAATGGCAATGTTCAACAGAAAATATAGGTAGCTGTTTCCTCAACTTTCTCAGTGACCTGAAACACCACTCTCTCTGGAAACGTATAGAATCATTATTTTCTTTTCATGCAATGGAGATCATTTATTTAAATTATCTGTGGGAAAGAGAGTTGAAGCTTGGATCACTTTTCACACTTGCACCTCATGCCAGCCCTATAAAACAGTTCGCTATAGTCTCTCATTCCATTCCATAATTCTAGTATACACTTTGCCTGTGCTGCACACTTTTTCTGAAATATTTTTACAAACCACATAGATGTTGAAAAATTTCAAACACAAGCTATAGCCAACCAAAACTGACTTCCAATTTGGAGCCGACAAATTTCTAAGGACAATATAGAAACTCAAGTAACTGACAAATATTAAGGATTCCAAGCTAATTGGACCTTCTGCTCCATAGGACAAGGTGATCCGCAACACAAAGTGTTTGTTAACTATTCACATGTTAGGGATTTTGTTTTGAAAAATACATAATATTACTCGACACAAAATCCTTTCACTGAACAGTAGTAATAAATTAAAATAGCATTAATATACTAACAGACCATAAATGTGTACAGCCCGTAACATTTACAAATACTCCACAAATCAATCTCTTGCCTCACAAAAACATTTCAGTGCAACACACAAGATACTGCTTATAGACAGCCCCTCCATGTGAAGATAAACTGATTCACTAGCACAAAATACTGGACAGGGAATATCATATATTCCTTTCTGTATTTTAACAAGTGACACAACACTACTCCACCACAAAACTATTGATGAGTTTTGGTGCCTTTCATACCAGCACCAAGAAGTACATTAACAAGTCATTCCTGAGCTATACAAAGGGCAAAAACATTTGAAACACCTAGTAGCTATATCATAACACTATTTATGCCATTGTAACAGAGTATCTATCTGTTTTTGCATTCTTATACTGGAATCACTTTGATATTTGTTTCTATACCTTAATTAGTGGCATTACCTACCTCCACTTCCTTTACTTTCACATGCTTGAAGATGTGAAACTCCAGCTTAAGTAATACATCTCAAGCCATCATACTTGGAATAGTGCATAAGCTTTTCCCATTACAAACCAATTAATATATTCAGACTTATGCACTTATTTATTAGTGCCTGGTCCTGTTGGGCTCTTTTACTATTCTCTGCAGACTACACACAAAACATAACATAAATTAAGAATAATCTGCTCTCAATATACATTACATTTCATCGCAAAAAACCGTTACAATAATGATGGTATTTTACTGACAGCTGGCTGATATCAAGCTTTAAGTACTTCATATACTCATAACTCATAACAAAAGCATATTATAAAACGGGAAGTAGAGGTTGGAAAATCAATAACATCATGAGAAAAATGACAGGCTACTCACCAAAAAAAATGACATGCTGATTTCCTGACTGCTATAACCAAAAGACATGGACAGATTTGTTTACAAGCATCTCCGGGCAGACAAGCTTTGTCACTGCACACAGTTCCCATACCATCTGCAAACAGTATCCACAGACTTCAGTTTAGAATTATGTGAATGGTCCTTTTTATCATTCACATAAACTTGGATGACAACCTGATTCCCTGAGGCACTTCATGTTCTGCGTCACATATTTTTTATCTGAATGAGTCACCATTTGTTACGACCAACACAAAGTGTTTCCTGTTCCTCACATGTAGTTTCATTTATTCAAATACCCTTCCATAATTACCAGATTCCAAAGATCTACTCATAAACCGGTGATAGTGATAGAACGACACACTTACTCGAGATCAAACGACACTCTAGTAACTGCTGCACACTTTCTGTTCCACTTAACATACTGACTATTAACTGTGCTGTAGCTACCAAATTTAAGTTGCTCCTCAACTGGAATGATGAAGCTAAAACAAAAGTTAGCAAAAGAAGACTACGCTAAGAGGTTTAAACACATTTGCGGTAGGATTTTTCCCTTATATTTATTTATTATTGCATTAAAAGAGCTCTTACAAAAATATGCTTATATGAGGTCAATGTTAAACATAGTTCTTTAATGGAGTATTCCCTGCCTTACAATGACTGTATCATTGATATATCTCTTCCAGATATAAAGGGAAGAGTTTTTATGAGAGGCTGGTTAGTGGAGCACATTGGGCAAACTGTGGCATCTGCGTGAAAGAATATCAGTATGCATTCATATGAAAATTAACGGTGTTTGTGACGAATAAAAATGGTATTCTTCAACCAGTATTATCATCGATATTACTGCCGTTCTATCAGTAAATAACTTCACAATGATTCCATTCATGGTATTAAATAGTTTGCAAAATTACTAGCACTGCTGAGATGCTGACAAGTGTATCACTAGAAAGGACTGTGCTCATATCACTCATTGATGCTTAACATTTTCACAGAGGTCTACTTCTTAGTCAAGTTTGATACACTCAGTACTTACAAAATCAAAGACTGATGATGCCGCCCACAGTTGGTTCCACAGTCAACAGTTCCCTGTATATCAATTTAATTGTTGTTCCTTCAGATGTGTTGGTGTGCCACCAGGCAAGTGGAAATCACAGCAGTGTAACTCATTCAGGTATATTGTTACATCTCCTCTGATCTCCAGCTGCACATTGACAATGTTCAACAGAAAATACAGGTAGCTGTTTCCTCAACTTACTCAGTAACCTGAAACACCACTCTCTATGGAAACATATAGAATCATTCTTTTCTTTTTATGCAATGGAGAAAATTTAATTAAATTATCTGTGGGAAAGAGAGTTGAAGCTTGGAGCACTTTTCACACTTGCACCTCATGCCAGCGCAATAAAACAGTTCATTATATTCTCTCATTCCATTTCATAAACTAGATACACTTTGCATGTGCTGCACAATTTTTATGAAATCTCAAAAATTCCTCTGCATATGTAAGATTTTTCCAAATGTTCAAAACTGTTTTGAGGTACAACAATGTCATGTACCTATAAACTAATATTCTAATTACACTGTTTGTTTCAATGGGTCAAATCTTACTATACTGCATGTAATATTTTCTGCGTTATATTACCACTTCACTACATACCAATAACAAGGAACTTCACCAAATTCTGGAGAAGTATTATTACAAGCCAGATAGATGTTGAAAAATTTCAAACACAAGCGATTGGAAACCAGAATTGACTTACAATTTGGAGCGGAGAAATTTGTAAACAGTTGTTTACACAGTCAAGAGTTCCTTGTCTATCAATTTAATTGTTGTTTCTTCACATGTGTTGGTGTCCCACCAGGCAAGTGGAAAACAGAACAGTGTAACTCATTCAGATATATTGTAACATCTGCTCTGATCTCCAACTGCACAATGGCAATGTTCAACAGAAAATATAGGTAGCTGTTTCCTCAACTTTCTCAGTGACCTGAAACACCACTCTCTCTGGAAACGTATAGAATCATTATTTTCTTTTCATGCAATGGAGATCATTTATTTAAATTATCTGTGGGAAAGAGAGTGGAAGCTTGGATCACTTTTCACACTTGCACCTCATGCCAGCCCTATAAAACAGTTCGCTATAGTCTCTCATTCCATTCCATAATTCTAGTATGCACTTTGCCTATGCTGCACACTTTTTCTGAAATAACAAATTTCATCCACATACGAAACATTTTTCCAAATGTGGAAAACTGTTTTGAGGTACAACATGGCCATGTACCTATAAACATATATTTTAATTTCACTGAGATATGTTTCAATTGGTAAAATCTTATTATACTGCATGTAATATTTTCTGTGTTACATTACCACTTTACATACCAATAACACGGAATTTCACCAAATTAAGGAGAAGTATTTTTACAAACCACATAGATGTTGAAAAATTTCAAACACAAGCTATAGCCAACCAAAACTGACTTCCAATTTGGAGCCGACAAATTTCTAAGGACAATATAGAAACTCAAGTAACTGACAAATATCAAGGATTCCAAGCTAATTGGACCTTCTGCTCCATAGGACAAGGTGATCCGCAACACAAAGTGTTTGTTAACTATTCACATGTTAGGGATTTTGTTTTGAAAAATACATAATATTACTCGACACAAAATCCTTTCACTGAACAGTAGTAATAAATTAAAATAGCATTAATATACTAACAGACCATAAATGTGTACAGCCCGTAACATTTACAAATACTCCACAAATCAATCTCTTGCCTCACAAAAACATTTCAGTGCAACACACAAGATACTGCTTATAGACAGCCCCTCCATGTGAAGATAAACTGATTCACTAGAACAAAATACAGGACAGGGAATATCATATATTCCTTTCTGTATTTTAACAAGTGACACAACACAACTCCACCACAAAACTATTGATGAGTTTTGGTGCCTTTCATACCAGCACCAAGAAGTACATTAACAAATCATTCCTGAGCTATACAAAGGGCAAAAACATTTGAAACACCTAGTAGCTATATCATAACACTATTTATGCCATTGTAACAGAGTATCTATCTGTTTTTGCATTCTTATACTGGAATCACTTTGATATTTGTTTCTATACCTTAATTAGTGGCATTACCTACCTCCACTTCCTTTACTTTCACATGCTTGAAGATGTGAAACTCCAGCTTAAGTATTACATCTCAAGCCATCATACTTGGAATAGTGCATAAGCTTTTCCCATTACAAACCAATTAATATATTCAGACTTATGCACTTATTTATTAGTGCCTGGTCTTGTTGGGCTCTTTACTATTCTCTGCAGACTACACACAAAACATAACATAAATTAAGAATAATCTGCTCTCAATATACATTACATTTCATCGCAAAAAACCGGTACAATAATGATGGTATTTTACTGACAGCTGGCCGATATCAAGCTTTAAGTACTTCATATACTCATAACTCATAACAAAAGCATATTATAAAACGGGAAGTAGAGGTTGGAAAATCAATAACATCATGAGAAAGATGACAGGCTACTCACCAAAAAAAATGACATGCTGACTTCCTGACTGCTATAACGAAAAGACATGGACAGATTTGTTTACAAGCATCTCCGGGCAGACAAGCTTTGTCACTGCACACAGTTCCCATACCATCTGCAAACAGTATCCACAGACTTCAGTTTAGAATTATGTGAATGGTCCTTTTTATCATTCACATAAACTTGGATGACAACATGATTCCCTGAGGCACTTCATGTTCTGCGTCACATATTTTTTATCTGAATGAGCCACCATTTGTTACGACCAACACAAAGTGTTTCCTGTTCCTCACATGTAGTTTCATCAATTCAAATACCCTTCCATAATTACCAGATTCCAAAGATCTACTCATAAACCGGTGATAGTGATAGAACGACACACTTACTCGAGATCAAACGACACTCTAGTAACTGCTGCACACTTTCTGTTCCACTTAACATACTGACTATTAACTGTGCTGTAGCTACCAAATTTAAGTTGCTCCTCAACTGGAATGATGAAGCTAAAACAAAAGTTAGCAAAAGAAGACTAAGCTAAGAGGTTTAAACACATTTGCGGTAAGATTTTTCCCTTATATTTATTTATTATTGCATTAAAAGAGCTCTTACAAAAATATGCTTATATGAGGTCAATGTTAAACATAGTTCTTTAATGGAGTATTCCCTGCCTTACAATGACTGCATCATTGATATATCTCTTCCAGATATAAAGGGAAGAGTTTTTATGAGAGGCTGGTTAGTGGAGCACATTGGGCAAACTGTGGCATCTGCGTGAAAGAATATCAGTATGCATTCATATGAAAATTAACGGTGTTTGTGACGAATAAAAATGGTATTCTTCAACCAGTATTATCATCGATGTTACTGCCGTTCTATTAGTAAATAACTTCACAATGATTCCATTCATGGTATTAAATAGTTTGCAAAATTACTAGCACTGCTGAGATGCTGACAAGTGTATCACTAGAAAGGACTGTGCTCATATCACTCATTGACGCTTAACATTTTCACAGAGGTCTACTTCTTAGTCAAGTTTGATACACTCAGTACTTACAAAATCAAAGACTGATGATGCCGCCCACAGTTGGTTCCACAGTCAACAGTTCCCTGTATATCAATTTAATTGTTGTTCCTTCAGATGTGTTGGTGTGCCACCAGGCAAGTGGAAATCACAGCAGTGTAACTCATTCAGGTATATTGTTACATCTCCTCTGATCTCCAGCTGCACATTGACAATGTTCAACAGAAAATACAGGTAGCTGTTTCCTCAACTTACTCAGTAACCTGAAACACCACTCTCTATGGAAACATATAGAATCATTCTTTTCTTTTTATGCAATGGAGAAAATTTAATTAAATTATCTGTGGGAAAGAGAGTTGAAGCTTGGAGCACTTTTCACACTTGCACCTCATGCCAGCGCAATAAAACAGTTCATTATATTCTCTCATTCCATTTCATAAACTAGATACACTTTGCATGTGCTGCACAATTTTTATGAAATCTCAAAAATTCCTCTGCATATGTAAGATTTTTCCAAATGTGAAAAACTGTTTTGAGGTACAACAATGTCATGTACCTATAAACTAATATTCTAATTACACTGTGTGTTTCAATGGGTAAAATTTTATTATACTGCATGTAATATTTGCTGCGTTATATTACCACTTTACTACATACCAATAACAAGGAACTTCACCAAATTATGGAGAAGTATTATTACAAGCCAGATAGATGTTGAAAAATTTCAAACACAAGCGATCGGAAACCAAAATTGAGTTAAAATTTGGAGCGGAGAAATTTGTAAACAGTTGTTTACACAGTGAAGAGTTCCTTGTCCTTCAATTTAATTGTTGTTTCTTCACATTTGTTGGTGTCCCACCAGGCAAGTGGAAATCACAGCAGTGTAACTCATTCAGGTATATTGTAACATCTGCTCTGATCTCCAACTGCAAAATGGCAATGTTCAACAGAAAATACATGTAGCTGTTTCCGCAACTTTCTCAGTGACCTAAAACACCACTCTCTATGGAAACATACTCACCAAAAAAATGACATGCTGACTTCCTGACTGCCATAACGAAAAGACATGGATAGATTTGTTTACAAGCATCTCCGAACAGACAAGCTTTGTCACTGCACACAGTTCCCATACCATCTGCAAACAGTATACACAGACTTCAGTTTAGAATTATGTGAATGGTCCTTTTTATCATTCACATAAACTTGGATGACAACCTGATTCCTTGAGGCACTTCATGTTCTGCGTAACATATTTTTTATCTGAATGAGCCACCATTTGTTACGACCAACACATTTACACAGTTAAGAGTTCCTTGTCCATCAATTCAATTATTGTTTCTTCACATGTGTTGGTGTCCCACCAGGCAAGTGGAAAACAGAACAGTGTAACTCATTCAGATATATTGTAACATCTGCTCTGATCTCCAACTGCACAATGGCAATGTTCAACAGAAAATACAGGTAGCTGTTTCCTCAACTTACTCAGTAACCTGAAACACCACTCTCTATGGAAACATATAGAATCATTCTTTTCTTTTTATGCAATGGAGAAAATTTAATTAAATTATCTGTGGGAAAGAGAGTTGAAGCTTGGAGCACTTTTCACACTTGCACCTCATGCCAGCGCAATAAAACAGTTCATTATATTCTCTCATTCCATTTCATAAACTAGATACACTTTGCATGTGCTGCACAATTTTTATGAAATCTCAAAAATTCCTCTGCATATGTAAGATTTTTCCAAATGTGAAAAACTGTTTTGAGGTACAACAATGTCATGTACCTATAAACTAATATTCTAATTACACTGTGTGTTTCAATGGGTAAAATTTTATTATACTGCATGTAATATTTGCTGCGTTATATTACCACTTTACTACATACCAATAACAAGGAACTTCACCAAATTATGGAGAAGTATTATTACAAGCCAGATAGATGTTGAAAAATTTCAAACACAAGCGATCGGAAACCAAAATTGAGTTAAAATTTGGAGCGGAGAAATTTGTAAACAGTTGTTTACACAGTGAAGAGTTCCTTGTCCTTCAATTTAATTGTTGTTTCTTCACATATGTTGGTGTCCCACCAGGCAAGTGGAAATCACAGCAGTGTAACTCATTCAGGTATATTGTAACATCTGCTCTGATCTCCAACTGCACAATGGCAATGTTCAACAGAAAATACATGTAGCTGTTTCCGCAACTTTCTCAGTGACCTAAAACACCACTCTCTATGGAAACATACTCACCAAAAAAATGACATGCTGATTTCCTGACTGCCATAACGAAAAGACATGGACAGATTTGTTTACAAGCATCTCCGGGCAGACTAGCTTTGTCACTGCACACAGTTCCCATACCATCTGCAAACAGTATACACAGACTTCAGTTTAGAATTATGTGAATGGTCCTTTTTATCATTCACATAAACTTGGATGACAACCTGATTCCTTGAGGCACTTCATGTTCTGCGTAACATATTTTTTATCTGAATGAGCCACCATTTGTTACGACCAACACAAAGTGTTTCCTGTTCCTCACATGTAGTTTCATCAATTCATATACACTTCCATAATTACCAGATTCCAAAGATCTAGTCATAAGCCGGTGATAGTACCAGGTGTGAGTCGTGCTTCGGTAGCTCAGTTGGTAGAGCACTTGCCCGCGAAAGGCAAAGGTCCCGAGTTCGAGACTCGGTCGGGCACACAGTTTTAATCTGCCAGGATGTTTCCTATCAGCGCACACTCCGCTGCAGAGTGAAAATCTCATTCTGGAAACTTCACAATGATTCCATTCATGGTATTAAACAGTCTGCAAAATTACTAGCACTATTGAGATGCTGGTAAGTGTAACACTAGAAAGGGCTGAGCTCATATCACTCATTGATGCTTAACATTTTCACAGAGGTCTATTTCTTAGTCATGTTTGATACACGCAGTACTTACAAAATCAAAAACTGATGATGCCGCCCACAGTTGGTTCCACAGTTGACAGTTCCTTGTATATCAATTTAATTGTTGTTCCTTCAGATGTGTTGGTGTGCCACCAGGCAAGTGGAAAACACAGCAGTGTAACTCATTCAGGTATTATGTTACATCTCCTCTGATCTCCAGCTGCACATTGACAATGTTCAACAGAAAATACAGGTAGCTGTTTCCTCAACTTACTCAGTAACCTGAAACACCACTCTCTATGGAAACATGTAGAATCATTCTTTTCTTTTTATGCAATGGAGAACATTTAATTAAATTATCTGTGGGAAAGAGAGATGAAGCTTGGAGCACTTTTCACACTTGCACCTCATGCCAGCCGAATAAAACAGTTCATTATATTCTCTCATTCCATTTCATAAACTTGATACACTTTGCATGTGCTGCACAATTTTTATGAAATCTCAAAAATTCCTCTGCATATGTAAGATTTTTCCAAATGTGAAAAACTGTTTTGAGGTACAACAATGTCATGTACCTATAAACTAATATTTTAATTACACTGTGTGTTTCAATGGGTAAAATCTTATTATACTGCATGTAATACTTTCTGCATTATATTACCACTTTATTACATATCAATAACAAGGAACTTCACCAAATTATGGAGAAGTATTATTACAAGCCAGATAGATGTTGAAAAATTACCTACCTCCACCATTTTTTACGACCAAAACATTTACTCAGTTAAGAGTTCCTTGTCCATCAATTTAATTGTTGTTTCTTCACATGTGTTGGTGTCCCACCAGGCAAGTGGAAAACAGAACAGTGTAACACATTCAGATATATTGTAACATCTGCTCTGGTCTCCAACTGCACAATGGCAATGTTCAACAGAAAATATAGGTAGGTGTTTCCTCAACTTTCTCAGTGACCTGAAACACCACTCTCTCTGGAAACGTATAGAATCATTATTTTCTTTTCATGCAATGGAGATCATTTATTTAAATTATCTGTGGGAAAGAGAGTTGAAGCTTGGATCACTTTTCACACTTGCACCTCACGCCAGCCCTATAAAACAGTTCGCTATAGTCTCTCATTCCATTCCATAATTCTAGTATACACTTTGCCTGTGCTGCACACTTTTTCTGAAGTAACAAATTTCTTCCACATATGTAACATTTTTCCAAATGTGAAAAACTGTTTTGAGGTACAACATGGTCATGTACCTATAAACATATATTCTAATTTCACTGAGATATGTTTCAATTGGTAAAATCTTATTATACTGCATGTAATATTTTCTGTGTTACATTACCACTTTACATACCAATAACAAGGAATTTCACCAAATTAAGGAGAAGTATTATTACAAACCACACAGAGGTTGAAAAATTTCAAACACAAGCTATAGCAAACCAAAACTGACTTCCAATTTGGAGCCGACAAATTTCTAAGGACAATATAGACACTCAAGTAACTGACAAATATCAAGGATTCCAAGCTAATTGGACCTTCTGCTCCATAAGACAAGGTGATCCGCAACACAAAGTGTGGGTTAACTATTCACACATGTTAGGGATTTTGTTTTGAAAAATACATAATATTACTCGACACAAAATCCTTTCACTGAACAGTAGTAATAAATTAAAATAGCATTAATATACTAACAGACCATAAATGTGTACAGCCCGTAACATTTACAAATACTCCACAAATCAATCTCTTGCCTCACAAAAACATTTCAGTGCAACACACAAGATACTGCTTATAGACAGCCCCTCCATGTGAAGATAAACTGATTCACTACAACAAAATACTGGACAGGGAATATCATATATTCCTTTCTGTATTTTAACAAGTGACACAACACTACTCCACCACAAAACTATTGATGAGTTTTGGTGCCTTTCATACCAGCACCAAGAAGTACATTAACAAATCATTCCTGAGCTATACAAACGTCAAAAATATTTGAAACACCTAGTAGCTATATCATAACACTATTTATGCCATTGTAACAGAGTATCTATCTGTTTTTGCATTCTTATACTGGAATCACTTTGATATTTGTTTCTATACTTTAATTAGTGGCATTACCTACCTCCACTTCCTTTACTTTTACATGCTTGAAGACGTGAAACTCCAGCTTAAGTATTACATCTCAAGCCATCATACTTGGAATAGTGCATAAGCTTTTCCCATTACAAACCAATTAATATATTCAGACTTATGCAATTATTTATTAGTGCCTGGTCCTGTTGGGCTCTTTACTATTCTCTGCAGACTACACACAAAACATAACATAAATTAAGAATAATCTACTCTCAATATTCATTACATTTCATCGCAAAAAACCGGTACAATAATGATGGTATTTTACTGACAGCTGGCTGATATCAAGCTTTAAGTACTTCATATACTCATAACTCATAACAAAAGCATATTATAAAACGGGAAGTAGAGGTTGGAATATCAACAACATCACGAGAAAGATGACTGGCTACGCACAAAAAAAAATGACATGCTGACTTCCTGACTGCCATAACGAAAAGACATGGACAGATTTGTTTACAAGCATCTCCGGGCAGACAAGCTTTGTCACTGCACACAGTTCCCATACCATCTGCAAACAGTATCCACAGACTTCAGTTTAGAATTATGTGAATGGTCCTTTTTATCATTCACATAAACTTGGATGACAACCTGATTCCTTGAGGCACTTCATGTTCTGCGTCACATATTTTTTATCTGAATGCGCCACCATTTGTTACGACCAACACAAAGTGTTTCCTGTTCCTCACATGTAGTTTCATCAATTCATATACACTTCCATAACTACCAGATTCCAAAGATCTACTCATAAACTGGTGATAGTGACAGAACGACACACTTACTTGAGATTAAATGACACTCCAGTAATTGCTGCACATTTTCTATTCCACTTAAGATACTGACTATTAACTGTGCTGTAGCTACCAAATTTAAGTTGCTCCTCAACTGGAATGGTGAAGCTGAAACAAAAGTTAGCAGAAGAAGACTAAGCTAAGAGGTTTAAACACATTTGCGGTAAGATTTTTTGCGTATATTTATTTATTATTGCATTAAAAGAGCTCTTACAAAAATATGCTTATATGAGGTCAATGTTAAACATAGTTCTTTAATGGAGTATTCCCTGCCTTACAATGACTGCATCATTGATATAGCTCTTCCAGATATAAAGGGAAGAGTTTTTATGAGAGGCTGGTTAGTGGAGCACATTGGGCAAACTGTGGGATCTGCGTGAAAGAATATCAGTATGCATTCATATGAAAATTAACGGTGTTTGTGACGAATAAAAATGGTATTCTTCAACCAGTATTATCATCGATATTACTGCCGTTCTATAAATAAATAACTTCACAATGATTCCATTCATGGTATTAAATAGTTTGCAAAATTACTAGCACTACTGAGATGCTGACAAGTGTAACACAAGAAAGGACTGTGCTCATATCACTCATCAATGCTTAACATTTTTACAGAGGTCTATTTCTTAGTCAAGTTTGATACACTCAGTACTTACAAAATCAAAGACTGATGATGCCGCCCGCAGTTGGTTCCACAGTCAACAATTCCTTGTATATCAATTTAATTGTTGTTCCTTCAGATGTGTTGGTGTCCCACCAGGCAAGTGGAAAACAGAACAGTGTAACTCATTCAGATATATTGTAACATCTGCTCTGATCTCCAACTGCACAATGGCAATGTTCAACAGAAAATACAGGTAGCTGTTTCCTCATCTTTCTCAGTGACCTGAAACACCACACTCTATGGAAACATATAGAATCATTATTTTCTTTTCATGCAATGGAGATCATTTATTTAAATTATCTGTGGGAAAGAGAGTTGAAGCTTGGAGCACTTTTCAGACTTGCACCTCATGCCAGCCCTATAAAACCCTTCATTATATTCTCTCATTCCATTTCATAATACTAGTATACACTTTGGCTGTGCTGCACACTTTCTCTGAAATAACAAAATTCTTCCACATATGTAACATTTTTCCAAATGTGAAAAACTGTGTTGAGGTACAACATGGTCCTGTACCTATAAACATATATTCTAATTACACTGAGATATGTTTCAATTGGTAAAATCTTATTATACTGCATGTAAACCAAAACTGACTTCCAATTTGGAGTGGACAAATTTGTAAGGACAATATAGAAACTCAAGTAGCTGACAAATATCAACAATTGCAAGCTAAATGGACCTTCTGCTCCATAGGACAAGGTGATATGCAACACAAAGTATCAATTAACTATACATGTTATGCAGTTTTTTTTAAAAAATACAGAATATTGCTCACCTAAAACTCTTTCACTGAACAACAGCAATATTGATGAAATTTCATCTCAAAAATATGTACAATATGATGATATTTTACTGACTGCTGGCTGATATGAAGTTTTAAGTACTTCATATACTGATAACTCATAACAAAAGCAAATTATACAATGGAATGTACAGGTTGCATTGTATGTCATTTGGAGCTCCTTCTAACATAGTCAACATAAGACTGCCAGACTTGATTGCAAAGCAAGCTGTAAGCCGCAAACTCATATCGATAAAGTGCCCTCTACATGCATTATTGTCATCAATTGTAGACCACAGTCCATTACAGATTTTACACAAATGCATCTTGATTCAATTTCTACTTAGTTAAATCTGCGTATTAGATATTTAATTCATTTTTAACTTTATTGCATGGTATCTCAGTCTTTCTGCCTCTTGTTCGGACAAAACAGCAGAAGATTTGGTTAGGTAGCTGCGCAAAGGCATTGAGGATGAAGAAAAATTTAGTGATGAAAGGGACTGATAAGAAACATGTCCTGTGTGCACTGATTTAAGTTCCAGTGGATCACAATCTAGTGGTGGAGTGGACAGAAATCAAAATACATACACCCTGGCAAATACCTGTTAAGTTTATTGTCATGGCCATTGTAATCAGTATAAGATTCCTTTTCTGTCATACAAAATGTATCATCATTCCCCAGGCTGTTCTACCAAAACACAATCTTGTATATTTCCACCTATTCTACTGACATTTTTGTTTGACAAATTGTGAATCCAACACATATGTATAGAAAAGAAAAGATACAGGAAGGCACAACACATGCAAAACACATAAGACGTCACTTTCGGAGAGATGTTGCATTAGAAGAACTGAATGCTTTTCTTGAGAGCAATATTGAAAATGATTAGAAGGTGGAGTTAGAAAAATATTTTACACAAGACTAGCTAGAGTCAAGTGCATTTTCCAAGGATATTTCTTCTCATCTCTGTTTCCTTCTATGATGCTTGGTGCAGCATTTAGTTACACCTACAATACATCGAACAGAGCAGGGTGATGAACTTTACTGAGTATACTTACAGTAGAAGCAAAGAACTTTACACCATAAAAATAAATGTAGTAACAGGTCAGAGCACAGTATTATTCAAGGAAGAAATCTGTTTTAGTGCTACAATGCAAAAGAGCATGCAGGGGTGCTTAAGAGGTTTCTGTCCATGGGATCATAAGATGATTAGCTTGGGAATTGCCCAAAATGGGTTTTCATCTAATAGGTACAGCTGTGACATTTGCAAAAGGATTCTCCATGTTATTTGAACTAGACAAAACTTGATGAACATGAGTATTGAACCTATCAAACTGAGATGCTAATTGTGTATCTTTCTTTCCATCACAAACGGTTGCTGACCATATTGGATAGTTTTTTTTCATCATCAGACTCATTGCATCACTGCCAAAAGTAACAAAGAGCCTGTGCAGTCACTAAAAACACTGTTGTTTTGGAACACCTGGAGTTGAAAGGTGGAGTGGACAGGGCTGATTGCTACTGTGGTTGCCATGGTTTACAAGGAAGCTCTACAAGTGGTGCAAAAAGTATTCCTATGGCTCATTGAAGTTGCTTTAATGAAGAATTATATTCTCTACTCAATAAACAAAAATGAACGTTGAGAACAACTGCAAACTCACATTTCTTTCACAAAAAACCTATACAGACAGCTATCTGGTCAGGTGAGAAATACAGATTCTGAGGAAACAGCAAAACCACTATCGTCTAAGACTCGGTACATTCTAAAAGAGAGGATACATTAAATTACTCATCATCAATGAAGAGAAAAGAAGACAAACAGAAACAATTTCGGCTTTGTTAAGAATGCAAGAAGAAGCCTCTATCTCAGCTATGTTCCTATTTTAAGAAGTGCAATACAGAAAGCTATGATCTTATTTTAAGAAGTACAATACAGAAAGCATAAAAAGCAATTATATCAAGCAAAAATGTAGTATCAATCCCAGAGTAACAGATAACAAAGCTGTAAAAGCATCGTCACATTGCACTTCCTTTGTTAAAACAGAAGCGTATTAACTGGTATTACCCTACATCCTTAGCCTCATCACTTAAATAAGAATTGGGAAGAGCGCACAGAGTAGAAATTTGTGATGGATAATATTAAGACACCTCTTCCTCACCAAAGAGTCCACATTCCTACTATACAGAGCCATGATGAAATCAATGAAATATCCCCATCTCATTCACATTGTGTGCAAATGTATAATGCATGTAATATTCTTGACAATCAGACACTCAAATACAGCACTTATGATTTATTATTATTTTCATTCCTCCATTACTAACACGGCTACACTTCATCTCCTGAAATGTATAATACACAATCAATCAGTAGATTCAAAACTACGAACAATAAATCACTTACCTCAATGTGAAAATAATGTACTTTTTCAATCACGCTATAATCCAAGAAAATTGCTTTTCATGGCCAGTGTACAAGGCTTTAATATGGACCACTGGAAATTCTGTTTATATATCATTGATCAGTAGACATAATATTCATGATATAAAATTAAAGTTATTTCACATGTTATACTATCTGTTAATACCACCTGATTCACACAATATACCTACCTCAAATTATTACTTCAAAGCAGAAAATAACTCTTCACAATGCATAACAGTTACAATGAATTATGAAGATGTCGTTCCTGTAAACAGATATTACCCAAACAATAAGAAGGCCCACAATCTGTGCAAACACTATAAAGAAGTGTTTCAACTTTTAGCTGGAGTGAAAGTTAATTTCATGCCCTACTGAATCAGTTTCAATAGAACTACAACTACCAGCCCTACAGTTGTGAACTTGGCCCATGTGACTGTCATCTGTTCCATCCTCTGTATTCCTTTTTTGGCAGCAATACATTTCCACAATGAAGCTGAGGTGCCAACTGTAGCATGGCGCCTCGACTACCTATGGCTGCCCCTGTGAACAAGGGGAGGGAGGAGGGCTAATTTCTTCCTCGCCATTCTGGCAGCACCGTCATATTTTCGCTGGAGGAACAGAGAGGGGGAAGCAGTCTGGCACACAAGACAGTATTCTTATGAGTGGATTGGTGCCAGCCTGTTGCACGCCGTGTGTTTGCTCATAACTAATTTTGCAGAAGACGAAATCTAATTTGGAAATTCGAATGCAATGTTTGATACTGCGGTTACATGTCTGAAGCAATTTTGTTAAGCCCTCAATGGCAGTTTCTGAGTGTCTTATTCTTCCTGCATTATGGAGAAAATGGTTGAACATTACTACAGTCAAAGATGTCCAACACCTACAGTGACTTGAAGTATTCTGAATGGGTAAATACTCTGCGAGTAATTACAAGGGATAAGGACATTGGTAATAATCCTAGCATAAGTTGGGTTTCGATGTATTTTTGGATATTTTTGCTATCCGTTTCTGAGTGATAGTCAGATGTTTTGATTTTTGAGCCACAAAACACCTGTCTCTGCCTGCATGAACAACAATTAAACTCTGCCCGGCACTTTTGTTTGACAATACTACTCACGCACTATTACTTTGCCAACAATTATTTATGGTACAATGCATGTGAGTCGATGTTTCATCTTAGTAAACTAATGGTCACTTTGATTCTAATGAAAACCTGAGAAAGTCTGGTCTTTTAGCAACAATGTCTTCTCATTTGCACAAAACAAAATGTTAATTTTGACAACTTCTAAAACGAAAATTCATAGACAGAAAATTGCTTCTAACCATTTCCTTGCTGGCTTTGAAGCTCGTTTCTGTCTGAAAAAAATTTGTGCAGTTTTCGCAAATTTCATACTTCTTTCTACTGTCCATAATGCCATAGAAATTGCTGCCTGATAACACATTTATCCATATCATCAGTCACATACCTATTATGAGCTTCTTGCTTCTTCTTCTTGAGTGCTAGTTTAACTGTAGCCTCCCTGCACCTCATCACATGACCTAGTTACTGGCACTGCCGAGTCACCACTTCATCTTTCCAGGCAATAGGTATTGTTGCATTTTCTGCAACTAAAATTACAGAGTAAGTTTTGGTAGATGGCCAAGGGATTTGAATGGTCAGAAGCCCCTTCAATACATTTCATAAGAACAGAAGAACTGGTACATCTGAATTTCTTGCAACTTGGGATGTAATAGGTAAGTACTTTTCATATAACATACAATTAGTATTGCACATGCACGTTAGTTATTAAGTTAGAATTTTTCTCCTTCAAGATTGCAAAATAGGAAAATTTATTTTTCTTATGATCTGTCATTTCCAAAATTGGCAAGTTGGCAAAAATAATCAGACATGCAAGAAATGGTACATGGAAATTATGACAGATGTCGAGTGTCAGTTCTTTGAACAGAACAACCGCAGTCCAGTGAATTAATATATTTTGACTAGCATTAGTAACCGTCACTGGTCAGCAGTGTATTTATGGCATTATTACGCTATTCCATCTACTTATTCTTCCTCTCTCCATTGTCTTCCGTCCCACTCTTTGACTGTTTCACCTGCATCTGAATTGAAATTTGTCATGAAATTAAATTTCACGTGGCTCAATTCCTATGACTTCATCTCCTGAACAGTAATATAATTTTCCATTTATGTGCAGTGGAATATTAAGAAATTGTCTGCGAAGTGTGTTGCAAATAAAGTTAGTACACTGACATCAACAGTCAGTTTCATGTAATCATTGTTTGCAGGCTGGATCAAAACATGTCCAACGCTAGAAAAATACTGCCTGGCAGTGAATATAGGAAAAGATGGGTGGTGAAGGAAGATGACGATAAGAAGCAAAAGGATGCACTACAACAATATTTCAAGCCATAGAGAGAATGACCTAGCAGCGGTGAGGGTGGAAAAATAGATCCTGAAAGTACACATCCTAGTGAAGTTACTGCAGCTACATCTTTATCTTCAGAACATGACCAGAAAGTTGATGAACACAGTACTGCGACCACTGCATACAGTAGCAATGCTGATGGTGCGCCATCCACAACATGTTCAACAGACCTTGTCTGGACCCAAGACCTGCTTTGTGATGAAAGCTTCAAGATTGAAACATCAGGCAGAACTGAAATTAGGCAACCCGATTCGGAAAATACCAGAGGAACATCAGCCAAGGTACTCACCACCGGAAAAGGGATTTAAGGCGAGCCTATACTGAAAGACACAATTGACTCATATCCCGGAAGATGGCTGGAAATTATTACTGACTGCATTCGAACGACTTTGGTCATGCAAGGTCCCCCAAGCGCATTAAGGAAACTGACTAAAGTCCTAAAAATGCGGACCACCAGAGTTTCAGCCCTGTGCACTGCAGCTATTCTTTGAGGGTTTAGAAGAAGCAGATAGACATTGGTTGGTGTGCTCAAAGAGGAAGCTTTTTTGTTGCAGGCTTTTTTCTTCATCTACAGTAAAAATTGCAAAGAACAGTATAAGCTACTAGTGGCACCTTATATCATATCTCAAAAGTCACAAGAAGTCTACCGAGCATTTGAATTCACATAAAAAGTGGATAGTGTTTTCCGAGGGTCTCAAAAAGTCACAAACTGTCAACGCTCATCTTCAAAGGCTTCTGAATACTGAAAGCGGACATTGGAAAAATGTTCTTGGGCACTTAATAGCAATAATTCATTTCCTGGGTCAGCACTGTCTGCCTTGAAGAGGAAGTACAGATACGCTCGTTCAGCCTGACAACAGAAACTTCTTGAAACTTGTTGAATTATTCAGAAAGTTCGACACTGTGATGATGGAGCACCTGCACAGAACAATGAAAGGTGAGACCAAGGGTGATCATTATCTTGGAAAAGAAACAAAGAATGAAATAATTCATCTTATTGGATCAACTATAACCAACAACATTCTATTAATGATGAAATCTGCAAAGTATTACAGTATAATTCTGGACTGCACACAAGATATTTCAAAAGTTGACCAGATGACAGTTGTGGTACGTTTCATGCAGGAGGCAAGACTAGACGGGGTATATGATGTCCGAATTTGGGAGCATTTTCTGGGATTTCTTCCAGTGCCTGATTCTTTACACTCCACTTTGATGCAGGTCATGCTCAAGTTCTTGGAAGATAAAAAAATCCTATTGGGAAAGTAGCATCGATGACCTTACTCCGCCGAGGTTTCAAATTGGAGACATTTATGATGCACTGATTCAGATATCAGGAAAATTCAATGGTATGACCACTCACAAAACAACGTCACTTGTGAATCAAATCAAAACTTACACCTTTCTCATTTCTCTGGTAATCTGATATGACATTCTGCTTCACATCAGTGCACTCAGTAAGACCCTCCAGACCATCGACATAAATGTTTCTGAGGCTGTGGAAGTGCTTGAAATACGGAAGCATAAAATGAGACCTGCAGAACAGAGGAAAAGTTTGTGTCTTTCTTGATGGATTCCAAAGGATAGGCTACAGAATTAGAGCTAGAAGATCTAACGTTACCATGGATAAGTGTTTCCCAGTAACGAAGAAAGAAGTCAATACATTTTACCTATGAAGGAAGGGATGAGACAATTGATGATCCAACGAAATGACACAAGATTGAATTCTACTATTATCTTTTACATATAGTAACTAATCAACTGAAAACTCATTGTGATTATTTTGACTTTCTCTACAACATTGACGAGATGAAGAATGCACCTCCCGACAGCCTGGACACAAAGTGTAGAAACCTCGCAGAGATTTTGTAAGATCATGAGTCAAGCGACATTGATTCACTGGAGTTGAGAGATGAACTAAAAGTGCTTTCAACATTGTTGAAACCTGGAATAGGTCCAAAAGAGATTCTGAAGTTTATGGGAAGACATAATTTTTGCCCAAATGTTAACATTGGTTTGAGAATTCTACTAACACTCTCAGTGATAGTTGTGAGTGGAAAGAGGAGTTTCTCAAAACTGAAATTGATAAAGACATACCTTCGATAAATGGTGAACACATGATTTTGCAACAATATAGATAGAGAATGAGCTTGTAGTGGATTTACATTACACAGATCATGTGAAAGAATTTGCACAAGCAAAAGCAAGGAAGGTTCAATTTGTCTAGTATTTTTTTTTTAATTTTTATATTATGATCAGTGTCTTGGTTACTTACTGTGTTGTTTATTGTTTTGTTCAACATTAAATAGTTATTGTAATTATTATTGTTCAAACCAAATTATCGTTAAAGTGTAAATATAATTTGTTTTCAGTTGAATACATTATATGTTCACAACCATTGAAAAATGTTTATTTATGTTAACTGTAAGTTCAAGCCACGAAATATTAGCTGAGCAGTCTCCTAGAACCGCGAGACCACCGCAGCCGGCAGATCTGAAAAGTAAAAACAAAAATTGCTACTGATTGCTGAACTTTCTTACAGAATTGTTTAGATAAAATTCCACAAACAATTTGCATAAAAGGGGGGGGGGGCATTATAGCAGCTCCCTTGGGGAGGCACTTGGGCTTATATACTGATAATTGAGACCACTTTTTGACTACATATAGGAATTTCAAAACTATGGGCACTTCCTGTCTTTTCACTTATACAATGCCAACTTGTCAAGAGCAGTATCAAAGGCAACAATTGTGAGTGACCAGAAATGTAACACTGATAACTGCAAAAACAGGAAATGTTTTATAACTGATAACATAACATACAACATAGCCAATTTACAGTATACTTATAAACCAACTACTAAAGTCACATAAACCAGTGCAATACTGTGGAAGTGTTGGGATTACTGGAAACATATTTGAAATATGCTTCAAAATGTACACAGTTACCCCATTTAATGTCTGCACTGTTTTTAATGTACTTCATTAAAATTCGAAGTACATTATCCTCAGTGCAAAGTTAGATATCTGACCAACTGACAAAATTATTCCACTATATAACAAGAACAAAGAAATCTCCTAGTCGATATATGCAGTAGCGCATAATTATACCATAAGCTAGATGTCTCACAATAAAGTTGAGTAAGACACAGGGTATTAAGCCAATAGTTAAAAGAACACCAAAGCTTTTCACAATACAATACACACCTTTTGGTAACATATATGATACCAACAAGAAAGCTATTTCCAGGAGCTCAAAAGTACCTCACACCACACACTTTCGCAATAATAGGTTGATCTAACATATCAACAGAAGTAAAATCCTTCCAATTTAGAACTGTGAGATCATTATGGGCAACTTACAACATCAAAACTGAAACTGTGAGAATAAAGTAAGAGAGACTTTGCAAGTGAGTTTAAATCCATGTAGATGTCATTTATATATTGTTTTGCTGTTTCTTATGTTCTTTTACAGATCCTAGTGTTCCATGGAAGATTATAAAGCAAAACTACATTATTCTTGGATGCATACATCATCTCTCACTGACAAATGAGCCCACACTTCAACTATACAGCCACAATAAAAGCTATGGATAAATCCTGTCTAACAAATGGTATGAAAATTATGAACTTTATATACTGTTCTCCGGAATAATGGTCCCTAAGTGCAATGCCACATAACTTTCGGGAAAACTTGCAAATGTATCAAAATCTGGCTGAAGTTGTAGTTAGTTAAATATTTCCATTTTTGCATAACCTCCTGGAGTACAAACGAGACGACATAGTGCATCACAAATTACAGTGGGCATAATTTACATACTTCAACATAATGTCAGTATAGCACTTCCGAGTTAAATTTGTCTTAGAGTACTGAATTATGAAGAGCAGTATCCCAGGCAGCAACTGTGACTGACCTGAAATGTGTAAGTATAGTACTGATACATATCAATACTCCTCATATCATGAAATGTAGTTCATTTCACAAGTTACAGAAACTATTAATACCACATGATTCACACAAAATACCTATGTCAAGCAACTGACTTTTTTGGGAAAAATTGCTTTGGACAATGGACAAAATATACACTTCAACATTTCATATGGAAGGCTGAGAATTTTACTCAACACAGCTACAAATCTCTTCTTTTGAATTTCATCTTTTCAAAATATCTATGTCTTATAGATGGGGATGGCGAATTTGTTTTGCGTGTCACTGTGTTCGGAGTGAAAGTCATACAAAAATGTGACACTCCTTAGTTTAGATATAAACCTGTCCATAGTGGATGTGTCACACTGTTGTAATGCCTTTAATGGAACTGACATATTTTACCTACTACAAATTATCAATTTTAACACACAACTTTTCAAAAAACAAACTTTCAGATAAAAATGTCAAAAACAAATCAAATGTTTCTTATAATAATAATAATAACGAAAAACCCATGAACACATACATAAAAGTAAGGGACCCGGACAAGGAAATTCATTGCTTCAGATCAGCAACAAAGACATCTCATGATGGAGCCTTGTGATGAGCAATCTTGTGTGCCTTATAAAACCCAATATCAGAATGATTTGACTACATCCATAATTTTCGTGCTTTGTTCATGGTTCATACTGGTGCTTCTTCTGTCTCATCAAGAGTGGATAGCTTCTGCCCAGAATATAACTTTCCACCGTATTTCACAACTATGTAGGGATGATTTTCTCGTGCAGCAGCCCAATGTGGGAAGTGAGTAAGGGGTGTGAAAACTGGGGCCTGTTCGTCAGCAAGGTTATTATGGCAGTGGACACTTTATCTTTGGTTGCATCCTATCATTCAGTCACCTCATTATTTTTAGTAACTGGTTCAGCTGGAATGATGTTTATGGCCTGAACAATTTTTCACATGAAAGGCAACAAAACGTCAATGAACAAATAATTCAAGTTGCTGAAGGTTGCATTTTGTGTCTGGAATTTTTTAGAACTCTGTATTTCAGAAACCATGTACTTTACAGTACCCTAATGAACATTCAGACAGACATAGCCTATCATATTTTTGATATATATATAACATACAAATACATATGTGACATATAAATGTGAAATATTGTTATGAAAAGTCTCAAAAGGTTCTTGACCGATTTACTTAAAATTTTACATGTCACTCCAATACACTCAGGCAAACATAGGCTACATATAAAAATTGGGAAACTTTGTTTACAAAAATCTGGAAAAGTCCTTGATCAATTTACTTCAAATTTTCAAACAGTTCTCTAAAAGACATTCAGATGGATATAGGTTACTTATTTTTTCAAACAACAATGTAAAGCTTTTTTTCTTAGTATTGACTTTGAGAAAGAAAATGCTATGCTATGCTGTGCTCTGCTGTGAAATTGTGGCTTTGTTTTCCTTCTTGCAGCCAGTTTTTACTATGCTAGCAGGGCATTTAAAGCATAACACAAATTGTTTCTGCACTATATATTCTTTCTCACAGTATACAGGGAGAACATTAATAAAACTGACAAAGTCTATGGATGGATTACTGACTGGGAAGTGAGGAAAAACGATCCTATGAACATATGTCCAGAAATGCATTGTTGTCATGGTAGATGGCACTGACAAATGGAAGTGTGCAACTTGTATATAGGTCAGACAATTCGCAGAGTTGCAGAGCGTTGTTCCAAGCACAAGTGACATACTAAACAAGGCAGATTGACAAGTCGGCCACATATAAGCACTGCCTGGAAATCGGACACAAAATAAAGTTTGAAAACATGAGAGTCTTGGTTCATGTGTCAACATATTGGGATTCTGTTATAAAAGAAAAGACTGAGATTCTACATCTACATCTACATCTACATGACTACTCTGCAATTCACATTTAAGTGCTTGGCAGAGGGTTCATCGAACCACAATCATACTATCTCTCTACTATTCCACTCCCGAACAGCGAGCGGGAAAAACGAACACCTAAACCTTTCTGTTCGAGCTCTGATTTCTCTTATTTTATTTTGATGATCATTCCTACCTATGTAGGTTGGGCTCAACAAAATATTTTCGCATTCGGAAGAGAAAGTTGGTGACTGAAATTTCGTAAAAAGGTCTCGCCGCGACGAAAAACGTCTATGCTGTAATGACTTCCATCCCAACTCGTGTATCATATCTGCCACACTCTCTCCCCTATAACGCGATAATACAAAACGGGCTGCCCATCTTTGCACCCTCTCGATGTCCTCCGTCAATCCCACCTGGTAAGGATCCCACACCGCGCAGCAATATTCTAACAGAGGACGAACGAGTGTAGTGTAAGCTGCCTCTTTAGTGGACTTGTTGCATCTTCTAAGTGTCCTGCCAATGAAACGCAACCTTTGGATCGCCTTCCCGACAATATTATCTGTGTAGTCCTTCCAACTGAAGTTGTTTGTAATTTTAACACCCAGGTACTTAGTTGAATTGCCAGCCTTGAGAATTGTACTATTTATCGAGTAATCGAATTCCAACGGATTTCTTTTGGAACTCATGTGGATCATCTCACACTTTTCGTTATTTAGCGTCAACTGCCACCTGACACACCATACAGCAATCTTTTCTAAATCGCTTTGCAGCTGATACTGGTCTTCGGATGACCTTACTAGACGGTAAATTACAGCATCATCTGCGAACAGTCTAAGAGAACTGCTCAGATTGTCACCCAGGTCATTTATATAGATCAGGAACAGTAGAGGTCCCAGGACGCTTCCCTGGGGAACACCTGATATCACTTCAGTTTTACTCGATGATTTGCCGTCTATTACTACGAACTGCGACCTTCCTGACAGGAAATCACGAATCCAGTCGCACAACTGAGACGATACCCCATAGCTCCGCAGCTTGATTAGAAGTCACTTGTGAGGAACAGTGTCAAAAGCTTTCCGGAAATCTAGAAATACGGAATCAACTTGAGATCCCCTGTCGATAGCGGCCATTACTTCGTACGTTGCACAAGAGCGATGTTTTCTGAAGCCATGCTGATTACGTGTCAATAGATCGTTCCCTTCGAGGTGATTCATAATGTTTGAATACAGTATATGCTCCAAAACCCTACTGCAAACCGACGTCAATGATATAGGTCTGTAGTTAAATGGATTACTCCTACTACCCTTCTTGAACACTGGTGCGACCTGCGCAATTTTCCAATCTGTAGGTACAGATCTATCGGTGAGCGAGCGGTTGTATATGAGTGCTAAGTAGGGAGCTATAGTATCAGCGTAATCTGAAAGTAACCTAATTGGTATACAATCTGGACCTGAAGACTTGCCCGTATCAAGCGATTTGAGTTGCTTCGCAACCCCTAAGGTATCTACTTCTAAGAAACTCATGCTAGCAGATGTTCGTGTTTCAAATTCTGGAATATTCCATTCGTCTTCCCTGGTGAAGGAATTTCGGAAAACTGCGTTCAATAACTCCGCTTTAGCGGCGCAGTCGTCGATAACAGTACCATCGGCACTGCGCAGCGAAGGTATTGACTGCATCTTGCCGCTTGTGTACTTTACATACGACCAGAATTTCTTCGGATTTTCTACCAAATTTCGAGACAATGTTTCGTTGTGGAACCTATTAAAGGCATCTCGCATCGAAGTACGTGCCAAATTTCGCGCGTCTGTAAATTTTAGCCCATCTTCGAGATTTCGCGTTCTTCTGAACTTCGCATGCTTTTTCCGTTGCCTCTGCAACAGCGTTCGGACCTTTTTTGTGTACCACGGGGGATCCGTTCCATCTCTTACCAATTTATGAGGTATGAATATCTCAATTGCTGTTGCTACTATATCTTTGAATTTGAGCCACATCTCGTCTACATTCGCATAGTCAGTTCGGAAGGAATGGAAATTGTCTTTTAGGAAGGCTTCTAGTGGCACTTTATCCGATTTTTTAAATAAAATTATTTTGCGTTTGTTTCTGATGGATTTGGAAGAAATGGTATTGAGCCTAGCTACAATGACCTTGTGATCACTAATCCCTGTATCAGTCATGATGCTCTGATGCTCTCTATCTGCTCTGGATTGTTTGCGGCCAAGATGTCAAGTGTGTTTTCGCAACCATTTACAATTCGCGTGGGTTCGTGGACTAACTGCTCTAAATAATTTTCGGAGAATGCATTTAGGACAATCTCGGAAGACGTTTTGTGCCTTGAATGAACAGCAACATTTTTAACAGAGCCATGGGGTATGCACTCAGTAGGACATTCGGATGGACTGTGAATGTCAAAAGGAAGCAACGGTGGTTGCTTGAAGCTTGTAGGGAGATGGGAGCTCGAGTTTCATATGTGGTGTCAAGCCCACATGCTGTCTCACAGAACTCCGTTCCATGGAAGGCGATAGCTGCCTGAGACTACAGTCATGGCTATGTAAGTGAAAAACCATTCCAGCCCTAGCAGTCAGTTGTTTTAACCCTGATGATGATGGTGGACATAGCCATCAAAAGCTCGAGAACTGTATTTGAATTGATGCAGCTTGAACACTGAGAAGATTTTCTAAAGACTATGTTAAATGGGTGGTCGCAAAATTTGAGTGTTCTTTATTCCACACTCAACGTAAGTTGGTTGGCATTATTTGGAATTGGAATTAAACATGTAGCTAAGCTCTGGCTGTATCTGATAACTGCGTATGGTGTAATGTGCAATTTCTATGCATAATTTGTACACATAATCTAATCAGCACAAGTTAAAGTGTCAATTACTGATCAGCATATATGATTCAGTTTCTCATAAGCTCAAAACAACCATAAAAAACTTGGTCTCATTGACTTCCACAACGCAGTAGAAGGAGAGTCATCCAAATATGTATATTGGAATGAAAGAAAGAGAAGCTGGTGGTAAAGCAACACTGGACTTTAGTATATGTAATAATAAAATAAGTGACCAAATAGATACACCACTATCTGCATACATTAAAAGAAACCAATTAGTTCTCATAGCTTAGCTGTGTATTATTTAAGGATTGTATATTGTTGTACACTGTACCACAGAGAATCAGTGCCAAATTGTCATGACTGCTCATACAGAGCAATCAGTATATTAGATGATATCTTAGACAAACAAGTATCATCTGAGAATAGTTGTAATAGGTACATAACAAACACTGTATTAAAGTTAGAAGTAACTAAAAATTTTGAAAATTCAGTCATTAACATATGGTGTGATGTGGATAGACTTTCAGAACACAAAGAACAACATGAAAATTGGATTCAGTATGCACTCAGCTGCTCTCTTTGACGTTGGTGTTATTGAAAATACAGCTCTCTCTGTTCTTTAGTACACAACAGTTAGTGCATTTTCATTTGACATTTGAAACAATTACTGCCAAAATAATAAACTATTGTCACTGCCCTTCAGTAGTAGTTCATTGTTATTTCATGGTAGGGAAGTCTGGCAAGGACAATGAGTAACAGACAATATATGATGCCAGCATAATTGACTTGTACATTTAAGTTTTATGTTGCAGCATTAACATCCTTTAATTACTAACAAAGTGCACCTCCTAACAGTTATAAAGTGCACTTTCTCAGATCTTTTGGCAGATATTTTGAATTTCCTTTTTTCAATTTGTAACTGGAGTTAGGCTAAAGAAATACCGCACATCATATCCTTCATGCAACTCCCAGTGTCAACTGAAAGTGGCGGTTTGGTTTCCAATACTAACAAACTTATTTTTAAAGTGGAATTTTACATGCCAGTTGAGTAGAACAGTACCAAATTAGTCTATTGCAACATTTGATTTAGTGAAAAGTACCAAAGTGGATAGTAATACATGAAGAGTCAGTACTACTGCAGCGACTTAGCAGCACGGAACTGCATGGTGATGACAGTCAGTGCAGGTCAAGAGTTCCGCTGGAGTACTGGTTTTACTGTTCCTGTTAATACATACAGCTAAAACAAATACCACACTAGACTAATTGGGTCCACTTTGTCGAAATGGCACATAAAATTCCACTTTAAAAATAGTTTTATATGTTATAGGAAACAAACCAATGCTTTCCTCTGACACTGAGCATTACATGAAGGACATGATGAGCAGTATTTGTTTGGGCTGACACCAGTTACACATTGAAAAAACTCAACTGCAAACAACTGCAGAAACATCAGAGTAGATGCACCTGATAGTCTTAGGAGGTACACCTGATATACTATCTACAGTTAAATTTGTCCCATATCACTGACTTTATGGATCAAATGCTATTCTAGCATAGCAACAGCTATGATCCCTGTCAAAGACTCACTTTGAAAGGGTTGGTGGTGCTGAAACACAGCACTATTATCTTCCTGTTCAGGTAAGGCATACATATGAATACCTCCAACACTCAGTAATGTTTGATTCATACAGACAATTTACGATATAAAATTTTGTGTGCACAGAATAATCTGTAATACATGTCACAATTCAAACTGAAAATGTTAACTCCTTTTGTGCCATTTCCTTTGTGTCTGTAATTTTTATTTTTCATCTATTGTACAGGAATTATTACAGTTCCACCTCTGGATAGAACTCTCAGAAATAAATACTTATAGACAACCCAGTTTCTTCTATAACCAACAGCAACGTAATGGATATCTTTACACATACAATGAATTTATCAAACAACCGGATTATTTCTTAGTCTACAGACTTCTATCCGGATGAGTATCAGCTAATAAATAACAGTTATTAGGGTACAGCTTTTTTGGAGAAACTATCAACATATGTATGCTTACATAAGAACTGTGCAATGAAAATGCATATGTGTCTTCAGTTTCTTTATCATACCTGGTTGTGTCACATTTGTACTTTGATCTTTCACAAATGTTGACAAAGACATCAACAGAAGGAATGTGAACTTATGCTGTAAGAAAATCCTGCACATGTGAATCCAGAATATAGTAACTTGGACATATATTATACAATTAAAAGTTCATGTCAAATGTAAACATGGAGCCAAAATCCTTTAGCCAGTCTATCACCTCAAGACTGAAGTACAGGTATATCTGAATTCAATATCCAGTGGCTCAGATCGAAATTTTTCTGCTGACCTTGCCATACAAACACTTTGTGCCAAAATTTTTTGTATAATTTGTTAATGCAACAATAATTGTAAGAGAAAACCATAATTAAATTAACTGTATACTTCTTTTCAGCGCCTGCCTTGCCAAATTACTTTTCATAATTAAATAACGTAAGAAATTACTAAGTCTTTGTTGGCTTTTATTAAAAATTTGACCTCCAAACATACAAAAAATAAAAAAATAATTAAAAAATTGGACTCTGGAATGTACATACATAAAATTTATTGCCAACAGACACATACAATGTTCATAAACATGGTCACATAGAGACTAGATATTGCACCTCTGATATTCTACTCACAATAATGGTAAGCACACTTGATGAATAAATTTGAGAAGGGCAAAACATGTTAAGTACCGTAAAAATAAACAAGTATTTGTGCTCTGTCTCGAACACCTGTAGCAGGAAGAATGGTCTGTGTTTGAAGGTTCTGTAGATAAAGAGGTCATAAGTGACAAAGCACAACTCCACATTGCCTAAGACTGGAGAAGAAAACAGACAGAAGAAAACAGACAGGGGCAACAGTCTAGATGAAACACTGATCTGGCCCTGTAACACTAATCAAAATGGTCTTTCTGTTGTGGTACTCCAAACGGCTGAAAGCAAGGGGAAACTACAGCCATAATTTTTCCCGAGCCCATGCAGCTTTACTGTATGATTAAATGATGATGGCGTCTTCTTGGGTAAAGTATTCCGTAGGTAAGATAGTCCCTCGTTCGGATCTCTGGGCGGGAACTACTCAAGAGGATGTCGTTATCAAGAGAAAGAAAACTGGTGTTCTACAGATCGGAGCGTGGAATGTCAGATACCTTAATTGGGCAGGTAGGTTAGAAAATTTAATAAGGGAAATGGATAGGTTAAAATTGGATATTGTGAGAAGTAGTGAAGTTCAGTGGCAGGAGGAACAAGACTTTTGGTCAGGTGAATACAGGGTTATAAATACAAAATCAAATAGGAGTAAGGCAGGAGTAGGTTTAATAATGAATAAAAAATAGGAGTGCAGGTAAGCTACTACAAACAGCATAGTGAACGCATTATTGTGGCGAAGATAGACATGAAGCCCACGCCTACTACAGAGGTACAAGTTTATATGCCAACTAGTTCTGCAGATTATGAAGAAACTGATGGAATGTATGATGAGATAAAAGAAATTATTCAGGTAGTGAAGGGAGATGAAAATTTAATAGTCATGGGTGACTGGAATTCGACACTAGGAAAAGAAAGAGACGGAAACGTAGTAGGTGAATATGGACCTCTTTTCACGAGTCTGGGTCATTTCTTGTTACCAATATTAGTTTATTTCCAAGGATAAGCAGCTTTCAC
The DNA here is from genome assembly GCF_023897955.1 of Schistocerca gregaria. Lineage (NCBI taxonomy): Eukaryota > Metazoa > Arthropoda > Insecta > Orthoptera > Acrididae > Schistocerca > Schistocerca gregaria. The sequence continues at coordinate 217,093,396 of NC_064931.1, forward strand.
TCGGTTAATACTCAGCAGAAATCAAACCTCCATTTGGATCGGACTTCCTTAACTCTTGTGCAAAAAAGTGTGCAGTACACTGCTGCATCCACTTTCAATAGGCTGCCACTCGAATTCAAAAATCTTAGCAGTAATCCATGGACTTTCAAATTGAAACTGAATAGTTTCCCCATGGGTCACTCCCTCTATTCTGTCAAGGAGTACATAGAAAAATGAAGATTATTCTCATTGTATTGCTGTTACCATTTGCTTAAATTTATTGACTGATTTTCTTTCAGGTTCATGAATATTTATTTTTATCTGTTATTACTTTTTATGTTGTAAGTTCATGTAATGACACGTTTCATGACCTTGCAGATATGCTCCTCAATTTAATCCTACGAACTTTGACATTTAAATAAAATAAACAAAAATATATTCCTTACTGTATTTTAACATTACCAAACTAGTAAAGAATTATGGTGTCTTTCATTCCAGCACCAAGAAGTACATTAAAAAATCATTTCTGAGCTATACAAATGGCAAAAGCATTAGAAATACCTAATAGCTATACCACAACATTATTTACGCCATTGTAACATTGCCTCTACTCTGTTTAATGCATACTTATACCGGATTCGGTTAGCTACTTCATTCTATACTTTAATTAGTGGCATAGCCTATCTCCACCTGCTTTACTTATACCTGATTCAAGATGTGAAACTCCAGCTTAAGTATTACCTTTCAAGCCATCATACTTGGAATAGTGCATAAGCTTTCCCATTACAAAACAATTCATATATTCAGACTTATGCACTAATTTATTAGTGCCTGGTCCTGTTGTGCTCTTTACTATTCTCTGCAGACTACATGCAAAGTATAGCATATTTTAAGAATAATCTACTCTCAATATTGATGAAATCTGTACAATAATAATGATATTTTATTGACTGGTGGCTGATTCAAGCTTTGAGTACTTCATATACTCATAACTCATAACAAAAGCATATTATAAAACGGGAAGTACAGGTTGGAATATCAACAACGTCATGAGAAAGATGACTAGCTACTCACCATAAAGATGACATGCTGACTTCCTGACTACCATAACGAAAACACATGCACACATTTGTTGTCAAGCATCTCTAGGCAGACAAGCTTTGTCACTGCACACAGTTCCCATACCATCTGCAAACAGTATACACAGACTTCAGATTGGAATTATGTGAATGGTCCTTTTTATCATTCACATAAATTTGGATGACAAAGGATCACAACCTGATTCCTTGGGGCACTTCATGTTTTGCGTCACATATTTTTTATCTGAATGAGCCACCATTTGTAACGACCAATACAAAGTGTTTCCTGTTCCTCACATGTAGTTTCATCAATTCATATACACTTCCATATGTACCAGATTCCAAAGATCTACTCATAAACTGGTGATAGTGACATAACGAAACACTTACTCAAGATCTAACGACACTCCAGTAACTACTGCACATTTTCTATTCCACTTAACATACTGAGTATTAACTGTGCTATAGCTACCAAATCTAAGTAGCTCCTCAACTGGAATAATGAAGCTGAAACAAAAGTTAGCAGAAGAAGACTAAGCTAAGTGGTTTAAACACATCTGCAGTAAGATTTTTTCCATATTTTTATCTATTACTGCATTAAAAGATCCCATACAAAAATATGCTTATATGAGCTCAATGTTAAACGTAGTTCTATAATGGAGTATTACCTGCCTTATAATCACAGCATCATTGATATATGTCTTCCAGATATAAACGGAAGTGTTTTTATGAGAGGTTGGTCAATGGAGCACAATGGGCAAACTATGGCAAGTGCTAGAAAGAATATCATCATGCATTCATATGAAAATTAACGGTGTTTATGACATACAAAAATGGTATTCTTTAACCAGTATTATAATAGATGTTACTGCCTTTCTATTAATAAATAACTTCACAATGATTCCATTCATGGTATTAAATATTTTGCACTACTGAGATGTTGACAAGTGTAACACTAGAAAGGACTGTGCTCATATCAATTATTGATGTGTTGGTGTGCCACCAGGCAAGTGGAAAACACAGCAGTGTAACTCATTCAGATATATTGTTACATCTCCTCTGATCTCCAGCTGCAACTGTTTCATAACCATTCTCGGTGACCTGTCACACCACACTCTATGCAAACGTATAGAATCATTCTTTTCTTTTCATGCAATGGAGAACATTTAATTAAATTATCTGTGGGAAAGAGAGTTGAAGCTTGGAGCACTTTTCACACTTGCACCTCATGCCAGCCCAATAAAACAGTTCATTATATTCTCTCATTCCATTTCATAAACTAGATACACTTTGCATGTACTGCACTATTTTTCTGAAATCTCAAAATTTCCTCTGCATATGTAAGATTTTTCCAATTGTGAAAAACTGTTTTGAGGTACAACATGGTCATGTACCTATAAACTGATATTCTAATTACACTGTGTGTTTCAATTGGTAAAATCTTATTATACTGCATGTAATATTTTCTGCATTATATTACCACTTTACTACATACCAATAACAAGGAACTTCACCAAATCATGAAGAAGTATTATTACAAGCCAGATAGATGTTGAAAAATTTCAAACACAAGCGATCGGAAACCAAAATTGACTTACAATTTGGAGCGGAGAAATTTGTAAACAGTTGTTTACACAGTCAAGAGTTCCTTGTCTATCAATTTAATTGTTGTTTCTTCACATGTGTTGGTGTCCCACCAGGCAAGTGGAAAACAGAACAGTGTAACTCATTCAGATATATTGTTACATCTGCTCTGATCTCCAACTGCACAATGGCAATGTTCAACAGAAAATATAGGTAGCTGTTTCCTCAACTTTCTCAGTGACCTGAAACACCACTCTCTCTGGAAACGTATAGAATCATTATTTTCTTTTCATGCAATGGAGATCATTTATTTAAATTATCTGTGGGAAAGAGAGTTGAAGCTTGGAGCACTTTTCACACTTGCACCTCATGCCAGCCCTATAAAATAGTTCGCTATATTCTCTCATTCCATTTCATAATACTAGTATAGACTTTGCCTGTGCTGCACAGTTTTTCTGAAATAACAAAATTCTTCCACGTATGTAACATTTTTCTAAATGTGAAAGAGTGTTTTGAGGTACAACACGGTCATGTTCCTATAAATATATATTCTAATTACACTGAGATATATTTCAATTGGTAAAATCTTATTATACTGTATGTAATATTTTCTGTGTTACATTACCACTTTACCACATACCAATAATAAGGAATTTCACCAAATTAAGGAGAAGTATTATAACAAACCAGATAGCTGATAACTCATAACCAAAGCAAATTATACAATGGAAAGTACAGGTTGCATTGTATGTCATGTGGAGCTCCTTCTAACATAGTCAACATAAGACTGCCAGACTCGATTGCAAAGCAAGCTGTATGCTGCAAACAGATATCGATAAAGTGCCATCTACATACATTATTGTCATCAATTGTAGACCACAGTCCATTACAGATTTTACACAAATGCACCCTGATTCAAGTTCTACAAAGTTAAATCTGCGTATTAGGTATTTAATTCATTTTTAATCTTATTGCACAGTATCTCAGTCTTTCTGCCTCTTGTTCGGCCAAATATCAGAAGATTTGGTCAGGTAGCTTTGAAAAGGCATTGAGGATGAAGGAAAATTTAGTGATGAAAGTGACAGATAAGAAACATGTCCTGTGTGCAATGATTTAATTTCCAGTGGATCAGAATCTAGTGGTGGAGTGGACAGAAGTGAAAAGACATACACTCTGGCAAATACCTGTTAAGTTTATATCATGGCCATTGTAATCTGTAGAAGATTCCTTTTTCTGTTGTACAAAATGTTTCATCATCCCCCAGGCTGTTCTACCAAAACCCAACCTCGTATATTTCCACCTATTCTACTGACAACTTTGTTTGACAAATTGTGAATACAACACATATGTATAGAAAAGAAAAGATACAGGAAGGCACAACACTCGCAAATCTCAACTTATTTAGCAAGTTACACTATCGGGTAATATCACATGATTCACACAATATACCTACCTCAAAACATTACTTCTGTACTGAAAATTACTCTTGACAATGCATATCTTATGCACTTAGTACCACAACAATGATGATTTGTTGGAAATGATGTCTTACCAGTAAACAGATATTTATGTGTTACTAGCAAACATATAACAGAGTGAAGGTTGATAAACATGACATCCAACAACCAGCTTTCATAACTACCACCCCTATTAACATTGTGTGTAGTTTTCAGGACAGAAAAGAATTATTGTTATGCAACTACAGAGTCTTGCTTTTTGTTGCCCATTAAAATGCCTCTCAAATCACATATAACATTTAATGAGCCTTCCATAGACAAAGATAATCTATTCAAAGACAGTATAATAATAACAAGCAATCGGAAGACATAGTTTTTGCCCAAAGGTTAACATTGGTCTCAGAATTCTACTAACACTCTCAGTGACAGTTGCGAGTGGAAAGAGGAGTATCTCAAAACTGAAATTGATAAAGACAAACCTCCGATCAATGATGAACAAATGATGTTGCAACAATATCGATTGAGAATGAGCTTGTGGAGGACTTACATTACACAGATCATTTGAAAGAATTTGCACAAGCAAGAGCTAGGAAGATTCAATTTGTGTAGTATTTTTTTAATTATTATATTATGATCATTGTCTTGGTTACTTACTGTGTTGTTTATGATTTTGTTCAACATTAAATAGTTATCGTAATTATTATTGTTCAAACCAAATTATCGTAAATTGTAAATATATTTTGTTTTCAGTTGAATACATTATATGTTAACAACCATTGAAAAATATTTATTTATGTTAACTGTAAGTTCAAGCCACGCAAGATTAGCCGAGCAGTCTAAAGCGCTGCAGTCATGGACTGTGTGGCTGGCCCAGAGGAGGTTCAAGTCTTCCCTTGGGCATGGATGTATGTATTTGTCTCAGGATAATATAGGATAAGTAGTGTGTAAGCTTAGGGAGTGATGACCTTAGCAGTTAAGCCCCATAAGATTTCACACACTTTCGGACAATTGCGTAAATTCACAAGGCTTATACAAAATTAGCTTGATTCATTCAATCAGATTTGATTCCACTTTAGAGCTAGTGCCCAGCAACTGTTTTGTACAAGTCTGTAGAGTGGCAATTTTTATTTCTGTTTTCCAGATCTACATAGATTTTTGGCACAGTGTGGCTATGCTCTGTGCTTTGACTTATGTTTACATCTGTACTGTCATTCTGAATGTAATTGTCAACATGACGGTTTAGATATACCCACAAATTAAAAGCTCTGAGACTAGCCAATCAGTGGCCGAAAGATAAGTAGATCTGAGAAGTAAAATCAAAAATTGCGACTGACTGCTGACGTTTCTTACAGAATTGTTTAAATAAAATTCCACAAACGTTTTGCATAAAAAAGGGGGGGGGGCGCATTATAGCAGCTCGCTTAGGGAGGCACTTGGGCTTATATACTGATAATTGAGACCACTTTTCGACTACATATAGGAATTTCAAAAGCTATGGGCATTTCCTATCTTTTAACTTATACATTGCCAACTTCTCAAGAGCAGTATCAAAGGCAACAATTTTGAGTGACCAGAAATATAACACTGATAACTGAAAAAACAGGAAACATTTACAGAATGTTTATAAACAAACTACTAAAGTCACAGAAACCAGTGCAATATGGTGGAAGTGTTGGGATTACTGGAAACATATTTGAAATATGCTTCAAAATGTACACAGTTACCCCATTTAATGTCTGCACTGTTTTTAATGTACTTCATTAAAATTCGCAGTACATTATCCTCAGTGCAAAGTTAGATATCTGACCAACTGCCAAATTAATCCACTATATAACAAGAACAAAGAAATCTCCTAGTCGATATATGCAGTAGCGCATAATTATACCATAAGCTAGATGTCTCACAATAAAGTTGAGTAAGACACAGGGTATTAAGCCAATAGTTATAAGAACACCAAAGCTTTTCACAATACAATACACACCTTTTGGTAACATATATGATACCAACAAGAAAGCTATTTCCAGGAGCTCAAAAGTACCTCACACCACACACTTTCGCAATAATAGGTTGATCTAACATATCAACAGAAGTAAAATCCTTCCAATTTAGAACTGTGAGATCATTATGGGCAACTTACAACATCAAAACTGAAACTGTGAGAATAAAGTAAGAGAGACTTTGCAAGTGAGTTTAAATCCATGTAGATGTCATATATATATTGTTTTGCTGTTTCTTATGTTCTTTTACAGATCCTAGTGTTCCACGGAAGATTATAAAGCAAAACTACATTATTCTTGGATGCATACATCATCTCTCACTGACAAATGAGCCCACACTTCAACTATACAGCCACAATAAAAGCTATGGAAAATTCCTGTCTAACAAATGCTATGAAAATTATGAACTTTATATAATGTTCTCAGGAATAATGGAACCTAAGTGCAACCCCACATAACTTTCGGGAAAACTTGCAAATGTATCAAAATCTGGCTCAAGTTGTATTAGTTAAATATTTCCATTTTTGCATAACCTCCTGGAGTACAAACAAGACAACATAGTGCGTCACAAATTACAGTGGGCATAATTTACATACTTCAACATAATGTCAATATAGCACTTCAGAGTTAAATTTGTCTTAGAGTATTGAATTATGAAGAGCAGTATCCCAGGCAGCAACTGTGACTGACCTGAAATGTGTAAGTATAGTACTGATACATATCAATACTCCTCATATCATGAAATGTAGTTCATTTCACAAGTTACAGAAACTATTAATACCACATGATTCACACAAAATACCTATGTCAAGCAACTGACTTTTTTGGGAAAAATTGCTTTGGACAATGGACAAAAGATTCACTTCAATATTTCACATGGAAGGCTGAGAATTTTACTCAACACAGCTACCAATCTCTTCTTTTGAATTTCATCTTTTCAAAATATCTATGTCTTATAAATGGGGATGGCGAATTTGATCTGCGTGTCACTGTGTTCGGAGTGAAAGTCATACAAAAATGTGACACTCCTTAGTTTAGATATAAACCTATCCATAGTGGATGTGTCACACTGTTGTAATGCCTTTAATGGAACTGACATATTTTACCTACTACAAATTATCAATTTTAACACACATCACTTCAAAAAACAAACTTTCAGATAAAAATGTCAAACATGAACACATACATAAAAGTAAGGGACCAGAACAAGGAAATTCATTGCTTCAGATCAAGAACAAAGACATCTCATGATGGATCCTTGTGATGAGCAATCTTGTGTGCCTCATAAAATCCAATATCAGAAGGATTTGACTACGTCCATAATTTTCCTACTTTGTTCATGGTTCATACTGGTGCTTCTTCTGTCTCATCAAGATTGGAAAGCTTTTGCCCAGAATATAACTTTCCACCGTATTTTAAACTATGTAGGGATGATTTTTTCGTGCAGCAGCACAATGTGGGTGGTGAGTCAGGGGTGTGAAAACTGGGGCCTGTTCATCAGCAAGGTTGTTATGGCAGTGGACACTTTATCGTTGGTTGCATCCTATCATTCAGTCACCTCATTATCTGTAGTAACTGCTTCAGCTGGAATGATGTTTATGGCATGAACAATTTTTCACATGAAAGGCCAAAAAAACGTCAATGAACAAACAATTCAAGTTGCTGAAGGTTGCATTTTGTGTCTGGTGTTTTTCAGAACTCTGTATTTCAGAAACCATGTATTTTACAGTACCCTAATGAACATTCAGACAGACATAGCCTATCATATTTTTATTATATATAACATACAAATACATATGTAACATATAAATGGGAAATATTGTTATGAAAAACCTCAAAAGTTTCTTGACCGATTTACTTAAAATTTTACATGTCACTCCAATACACTCAGGCAAACATAGGCTACATATAAAAATTGGGAAACTTTGTTTGCAAAAATCTGGAAAAGTCCTTGATCAATTTACTTCAAATTTTTAAACAGTTCTCTAAAAAACATTCAGATGGATATAGGTTACTTATTTTTTCAAACAACAATGTAAAGCTTTTTTTCTTAGTATTGACTTTGAGAAAGAAAATGCTATGCTATGCTGTGCTCTGCTGTGAAATTGTGGCTTTGTTTTCCTTCTTGCAGCCAGTTTTTACTATGCTAGCAGGGCATTTAAAGCATAACACAAATTGTTTCTGCACTATATATTCTTTCTCACAGTATACAGGGAGAACATTAATAAAACTGACAAAGTCTATGGATGGATTACTGACTGGAAAGTGAGGAAAAACGATCCTATGAACATATGTCCAGAAATGCATTGTTGCCGTGGTAGATGGCACTGACAAATGGAAAAGTGTAACTTCTATATACGTCAGACACTTCGCAGAGTTTCAGAGCGTTGTTCCGAGCACAAGTGACATACTAAACACAGGCAGATTGACAAGTCGGCCACATTAAGCATTGCCTGGAAAACAGAAACAAAATACAGTTTGAAAACATGAGAGGCTTGGCTTATGTGTCAACATATTGGGATTCTGTTATAAAAGAAAAGACTGAGATTTGAATGCACAGCAGCATTTTAACAGAGACCAGGAGTATGCACTCAGTAGGGCACTGGGATGGACTATGGATGTCAAAAGGAAGCAACGGTGGTTGCTTGAAGCTTGTAGGGAGATGGGAGCTGGAGTTTCATATGTGGTGTCAAGCCCTCATGGTGTCTCACAGAACTGCGTCCCATGGCATGCGGTAGCTGCCTGAGACTACAGTCATGGCTATGTAAGTGGAAAACCATGCCAGCCCTAGCAGTCAGTCGTTTTAACCGTGATGATGATGGTGGGCATAGCCATCAAAAGCTCGAGAACTGAATTTGAACTGATGCAGCTTGAATGCTGAGAAGATTTTCTAAAGACCATGTTAAATGGTTGGTCGCAAAATTTGAGTGTTCTTTATTCCACACTCAACGTAAGTTGGTTGGCATTTATTTGGAATTGGAATTAAACATGTAGCTAAGCTGTGGCTGTATCTGATAACTGCGTATGGTGTAATGTGCAATTTCTATGCACAATTTGTACACATAATCTAATCAGCACAAGTTAAAGTGTCAATTACTGATCAGCCAATATGTTTAAGTTTCTCATAAGCTCAAAACAACCATAAAAAACTTGGTCTCATTGACCTCAGCAACACAGTAGAAGGAGCATCATCCAAATATGTATATTGGAATGAAAGAAGGAGAAGCTGGTGGTAAAGCAACACTGGACTTTAGTATAGTTAATAATAATATAAGTGACCAAATAGATACACCACTATCTGCATATATTAAAAGAAACCAATTAGTTCTCATAGCTTAGCTGCGTATTATTTAAGGATTGTATCTCAATAAAATACATGAATTGTTCATCCACCTGTACAGGAATTATTACACTTCCACCTCTGGATAGAACTCTCAGAAATAAATACTTATAGACAACCCAATTTCTTCTATAACCAACAACAACATAATCGATATCTTTGCACATACAATGAATTTATCAAACAACCGGATTATTTCTTAGTCTACAGACTTCTGTCCCGATGAGTATCAGCTAATAAATAACAGTTATTAGGGTACAGCTTTTTTGGAGAAACTATCACATATGTATGCTTACATAAGAATTGTGCAGTGAAAATTCATATGTGTCTTCAGTTTCTTTACCATACTTGGTTGTGTGACATTTGTCCTTTGATCTTTCACAAATTTTGACAAAGACGTCAACAGAAGGAAAATGAACTTATGCTGTAAGAAACTCCTGCACATGTGAATCCAGAATATAGTAACTTGGACATACATTATACAATTAAAAGTTTGTGTCAAATGTAAACATGGAGCCAAAATACTTTAGCCAGTCTATCAACTCAAGACTGAAGTACAGGTATATCTGGATTCAATATCCAGTGGCTCATATCAAAATTTTTCTGCAGACCTTGACATACAAAAACTTCGTGCCAACAATAGTTGTATAATTTGTTAATGCAACAATAATTGTAAGAGAAAACCATAATTAAATTAACTGTATACTTCTTTTCAATGCTCGCCTTGCCAAATTATTTTTCATAATTAAATAACGTGAGAAAGTACTAACTCTTTGTTGGCTTTTATTAAAAATTTGTCCTCCAAACATAGAAAAAATAAAAAAAATTTAAAAAATTGGCCTCTGGAATGTACATATGTAAAAACTGTTGCCAACAGACACATACAGTGTTTATAGTCATGGTCACATAGAGACTAGATATTGCACCTCTGATATTCTACTCACAATAATGGTAAGCACACTTGATGAATATATTTGAGAAGTGCAAACATGTTAAGTACCATAAATGAAACAAGTATTTGTGCTCTGTCTCGAACACCTGTAGCAGGAACAGTGGTCTATGTTCGAATGTTCGGTAGATAATGAGGTCATAAGTGGCAAAGCACAACTCCACATTGCCTAAGACTGGAGCAGAAAACAGACAGAAGAAAACAGACAGCATTTCTAGAAGTCATCGTAAAGGTTCACTGAGCTGGCTTCAGGAAACTGCAGAGAACCTTAATCCGGATGCCCCAGAACACAATTGAGACCCTGGATAGAGTCCACCTACAGACAGTTATCCACCGCATACATCTTCAACACACAGCTGCATTTTCCATACACCTACACACTACCTCATAATGGACTCAAACAGCTATCTACAGAGAATGTCAACTATCAAGGAGCTTTCAGAAAAAAGTGACAAGTAGAGAGGAGCAGGCATTCTCTCATTATGGAAAGTACTGCAGGACATGCATCATTAGAATACTCGAATTAAGATTTAATTAGAGTTAATAAACGAGTTCCTCATATCGGCCCCGAGAGCCCATGGTATGCTGATTGTCCATGTTATGGAGTGGCATATGGTCAGTACACCACTCCCAAAGCCATTTTTCTGACTTTCCAGATCTTGGAGCCACTACTCGTCAATCGCATCACAAGGCTGTGTGTACTATGAACCAGTGCTCCTGTCAAGGAAAAATTCTTGGCAGTACTGGGAATCGAACCAGGGACGTACCTGTGGCAGCCTTTTTAAATTTTTTTTTATTTATTTCGTTGTGGATGTTGTTGTTTATCCTTTCACTCAGTTTTTTATTACAAAGGCCAACCAACTCTGTGACCAAACACGCTGAACTACCGTACTGGCACCACTCAGCAACAGATGGGGACTATGTGGAGTTAAGGATGCATATAATATACGTCCCCCCATGAAACATGGATCTTGCCATTGGTGAGGAGGCTTGCGTGCCTCAATGATACAAATAGCCGTACCATAGGTGCTACCACAACGGACGGGTATCTGTTGAGAGGCCAGACCAACATGTGGTTCCCGAAGAGGGACAGCAGCCTTTACAGTAGTTGCAGGGGCAACAGTCTGGATGAATCACTGATCTGGCCCTGTAACACTAATCAAAATGGTCTTGCTGTTGTGGTACACCAAACGGATGAAAGCAAGGGGAAACTACAGCCGTAATTTTTCCCGAGCCCATGCAGCTTTACTGTATGATTAAATGATGATGGGATCCTCTTGGGTAAAATATTCCATAGGTAAAATAGTCCCTCATTCAGATCTCTGGGCGGGGACTACTCAAGAGGAAGTCGTTATCAAGAGATATAAAACTGGTGTTCTACAGATCGGAGCGTGGAATGTCTGATACCTTAATCGGGCAATTAGGTTAGAAAATTGAATAAGGAAAATGGATAGGTTAAAATTAGATATTGTGGGAATTAGTGAAGTTCATTGGCAGGAGGAACAAGACTTTTGGTCAGGTGAATACAGGGTTATAAATACAAAATCAAATAGGGGTAATGCAGGAGTAGGTTTAATAATGAATAAAAAAATAGGAGTGCAGGTAAGCTACTACAAACAGCATAGTGAACGCATTATTGTGGCCAAGATATACACAAAGCCCACACCTACTACAGAAGTACAAGTTTATATGCCAACTAGTTCTGCAGATTATGAAGAAAGTTATGAAATGTATGATGAGATAAAAGAAATTATTCAGGTAGTGAAGGGAGACGAAAATTTAATAGTCATGGGTGACTGGAATTCGACACTAGGAAAAGAAACAGACGGAAACATAGTAGGTGAATATGGACCTCTTTTCACGAGTCTGGGTATCTTGACATTGGCCTCTCAATGTGTATATTCCTTATTCTCATTTCTTGTTACCAATATTAGTTTATTTCCAAGAATAAGCAGTTTTCACTTGATTAATACTCAGCAGAATTCAGACCTCCATTTCGATCGGATTTCCTTAACTCTTGTGCAAAAAGGTGTGCAGTACACGGCTGCATTCATTTTCAATAAGCTGCCACTCAAATTCAAAAATCTTAGCAGTAATCCACGCACTTTCAAATTGAAACTAAAGAGTTTCCTCATGGGTCACTCCCTCTATTCTGTCGAGGAGTACATAGGAAAATTAAGATGATTCTCATTGTATTGCTGATCCCGTTTGCTTACACTTATGGACTGATTTTCTTTCAGGTTCTTGAATATTTATTTTTATCCATTATTACTTTTTATGTTGTAAGTTCATGTCCTGACACATTCCATGACCTTGCAGATATGCTCCTCAATTTAATCCTACGGAACTTGACATTTAAATAAACTAAATAAAAATGTATTCCTACTGTATTTTAACATGAGACATAACACTTTTCCATTACCAAACTATTAAAGAATTTTGGTGTCTTTCATTCCAGCACCAAGAATTACATTCAAAAAAATCATTCCTGAGCTATACAAATGGCAAAAGCATTAGAAATACCTAATAGCTATACCACAATATTATTTACGACATTGTAACATTGTTCTACTCCACCACAAAACTATTGATGAGTTTTGGTGCCTTTCATACCAGCACCAAGAAGTACATTAACAAATCATTCCTGAGCTATACAAAGGGCAAAAACATTTGAAACACCTAGTAGCTATATCATAACACTATTTATGCCATTGTAACAGAGTATCTATATGTTTTTGCATTCTTATACTGGAATCACTTTGATATTTGTTTCTATACCTTAATTAGTGGCATTACCTACCTCCACTTACTTTACTTTCACCTGCTTGAAGATGTGAAACTCCAGCTTAGGTATTACCTCTCAAGCCATCATACTTGGAATAGTGCATAAGCTTTTCCCATTACAAAACAATTCATATATTCAGACTTATGCACTAATTTATTAGTGCCTGGTCCTGTTTGGCTCTTTACTATTCTCTGCAGACTACACACAAAACATAACATAAATTAAGAATAATATGCTCTCAATATTGATAAAATATCATTGCAAAAATCAGTACAATAATGATGATATTTTACTAATAGCTGGCTGATATCAAGCTTTAAGCACTTCATATAATCATAATTCATAACAAAAGCATTTTATAAAATGGAAAGTACAAGTTGGAATATCAACAACATCATGAGAAAGATCACTCGCTACTCACCATAAAGGTGACATGCTGACTTCCTGACTGCCATAACGAAAAGACATGGACAGATTTGTTTACAAGCATCTCCGGGCAGACAAGCTTTGTCACTGCACACAGTTCCCATACCATCTGCAAACAGTATACACAGACTTCAGTTTAGAATTATGTGAATGGTCCTTTTTATCATTCACATAAACTTGGATGACAACCTGATTCCTTGAGGCACTTCATGTTCTGCATCACATATTTTTTATCTGAATGAGCCACCATTTGTTACGACCAACACAAAGTGTTTCCTGTTCCTCACATGTAGTTTCATCAATTCAAATACCCTTCCATAATTACCAGATTCCAAAGATCTACTCATAAACCGGTGATAGTGACAGAATGAAACACTTACTCAAGATCAAACGACACTCCAGTAACTACTGCACCTTTTCTATTCCACTTAACAGACTGAGTATTAACTGTGCTGTACCTACCAAATTTAAGTTGCTCCTCAACTGGAATGATGAAACTGAAACAAAAGTTAGCAGAAGAAGACTAAGCTAAGAGGTTTAAACACATTTGTAGTAATATTTTTACCACATATTTATCTATTACTGCATTAAAAGAGCTTTTACAAAAATATGCTTATATGAGCTCAACATTAAACATAGTTCTATAATGGAATACTCCCTGCCTTACAATAACTGCATCATTGATATATCTCTGTCATATATAAAGGGGAGAGTTTTATGAGAGGTTGCTTAACGGAGCACATTGGGCAAACTATGGCATCTGCGTGAAAGAATAACATTATGCATTCATATGAAATTTAACGGTGTTTATGATGTACAAAAATGGTATTCTTCAACCAGTATTATCATCAATGTTACTGCCGTTCTATTAATAAATAACTTCACAATGATTCCATTCATGGTATTAAATAGTTTGCAAATTTACTAGCACTACTGAGATGTTGACAAGTGTAACACTAGAAAGGACTGTGCTCATATCACTCATTGATGTTTAACATTTTCACACAGGTCTCTTTCTTAGTCAAGTTTGCTACACTCAGTACTTACAAAATCAAAGACTGATGATGTCCCCCACAGTTGGTTCCACAGTCAACAGTTTCTTGTATATCAATTTAATTGTTGTTCCTTCAGATGTGTTGGTGTGCCACCAGGCAAGTGGAAAACAGAGCAGTGTAACTCATTCAGATATATTGTTACATCTCCTCTGATCTCCAGCTGCACAATGACAATGTTCAACAGAAAATATCATTATCTGTTTCATAACCTTTCTCAGTGACCTGAAACAAAACACTCTATGCAGACATATAGAATCATTCTTTTCTTTTAATGCAATGGATTACATTTAATTAAATTATCTGTGGGAAAGAGAGTTGAAGCTTGGAGCACTTTTCACACTTGCACCTCATGCCAGCCCTATAAAACAGTTCGTTATATTCTCTCATTCCATTTCATAATAGTAGTATACACTTTGCCTGTACTGCACACTTTTTCTGAAATCTCGAAATTATTACAATCCGGATACAAGTTGAAAAATTTCAAACACAAGCTATAGGAAACCAAAACTGACTTCCAATTTGGTGTGGACAAATTTGTAAGGACAATATAGAAACTCAAGTAACAGACAAATATCAAGGATTCCAAGCTAAATGGACCTTCTGCTCGATAGGACAAGGTGATCCGCAACACAAAGTGTCGATTAAGTATACACATGTTAGGCAGTTTTTTTTGTTTGTTTTGTTTTTTTAATACATAATAATGCTCACCAAAAACTCTTTGACTGAACAACAGCAATATTGATGAAATTTCATCTCAAATATCTGTACAATAATGATGATATTTTCCTGACTGCTGGCTGATATGAAGCTTTAAGTACTTCATATACTGATAACTCATAACAAAAGCAAATTATACAATGGAATGTACAGGTTGCATTGTATGTCATGTGGAGCTCCTAAAATAGTCAACAAAAGACTGCCAGACTTGATTGGAAAGCAAGCTGTAAGCCGCAACTCATATCGATAAAGTGCCATCTACATGCATTATTGTCATCAATTGTAGACCACAGTACATTACAGATGTTCCACAAATGCATTCTGATTCAAGTTCTACAAAGTTAAACCTGCGTATTAGATATTTAATTCATTTTTAACCTTATTGCAAAGGATCTCAGTCTTTCTGCTTCTTGTTCGGACAAAACAGCAGAATGATGGGTCAGGTAGCTTTGCAAAGCCATTGAGGATGAAAGAAAATTTAGTGACAAAAGTGACAGATAAGAAACGTGTCCTGTGTGCACTGATTTAAGTTCCAGTGGATTAGAATCTAGTGGTGGAGTGGACAGAAATGAAAAAAAAAAACACTCCGACATATACCTGTTAAGTTTATCGTCATGGCCATTGTAATCAGTAGAAGATTCCTTTTCCTGTCCTATAAAAGGTTATATCATTCCTCAGCCTGTTCTACCAAAAGCCAATCTTGTTTATTGCCAACTCTTCTTCACTGACAATTTTGTTTGAAAAATTGCGAATACTACACATATGTACAGAAAAGAATAGGTACAGGAAGGCACAACACATGCAAAACACATAATGCCTCACTTTCGGAGAGATGTCGCATTACAAGAACTGAAGGTTTTTCTTGAGAGCAATATTGAAAATGATTTGAAGGCGGAGTTAAAAAAATATTTTACACAAGACTAGCTAGAGTCAAGTGCATTTTCCAAGGATATTTCTTCTAATCTCTGTTTCCTTCTATAATGCTTGGTGCAGCATTTAGTTACACCTACAATACCTCGAACAGAGCAAGGTGATGAACTTTACTGAGTATACTTACAGTAGAAGCAAAGAACTTAACACCATAACAATAAATGTAGTAGCAGATCAGAGCACAGTATTATTCAAGTAAGATATCTGTTTTAGTGCTACAATGGACAAGAGCATACAGGGGTGCTTAAGAGGTTTCTGTCCATGTGAATCATAAGATGATTAGCTTGGGAATTACCCAAAATGGAATTTCATCTAATAGGTATGGCTGTGACTTTTGCAAAAGGATTCTCCATGTTATTTAAACTAGACAAAACTTGGTGAATATGAGTATTGAACCTATGAAACTGAGATGCTAATTGTGTATCTTTCTTTCCATCACAAATGGTTGCTGACTATACTGGATAGTTTTTTTTCATCATCAGCCTCATTGCATCACTGCCGAAAGTAACAAAGAGCCTGTGCAGTCACTAAAAACACTGTTGTTTTGGAACACATGGAGTTGAAAGGGGGAGTGGACTGGGCTGATTGCTACTGTGGTTGCCATGGCTAACAAGGAAGCTCTACAAGTGGTGCAAAAAGTATTCCTATGGCTCATTGAAGTTGCTGTAATGAAGAATTATATTCTCTACTCAATAAACGAAAATGAATGTCGAGAACAACTGCAAACTCACATTTCCTTCACAAAGAACCTATACAGACAGCTATGTGATCAGGTGAGAAATACAGATTCTGAGGAAAGAGGAAAACCTCCATCGTCTAAGACTCGGTACATTCTAAAAGAGAGGATACATTAAATTACTCATCATCAATGAAAAATCAACAAAACACTGCATCACTTTCAGCACCCACAAAGAGAAAAGAAGAGAAACAGAAACAATTTCGGCTTTGTTAAGAATGCAAGAAGTAGCCTCTATCTCAGCTATGTTCCTATTTTAAGAAGTGCAATACAGAAAGCTATGATCTTATTTTAAGAAGTACAATACAGAAAGCATAAAAAGCAATTATATCAAGCAAAAATGTAGTATCAATCCCAGAGTAACAGATAACAAAGCTGTAAAAGCGTCATCACATTGCATTTCCTTTGTTAAAACAGAAGCGTATTAACTGGTATTACCCTACATCCTTACCCTCATTACTTAAATATTACTTAAATAAGAATTGGGGAGAGCGCACAGAGCAGAAATTTGTGATGGATAATATTAAGACACCTCTTCCTGACCAAAGAGTTTTTTTCTATGACGCTTGGTGCAGCATTAAGTTACACCATATTGTGCTCATATGTTTATAGCACAGTATCAAACAGTGGAAAACATATGCATGAAGATCATTTTGCAAAGCCTCATTGCTGGTTTCCGAAAAGCTCCAGTTTCCACTGATGTGGATGCTGACTATCCAATGTTGGTATGGTAGTCCGAGCTTGTGGGTTCATGAAACAGCTTCTGGTACAGTACATGCCTAAGACAATTTTTCTCTGCCACTACTGAACAGCTATGTCTCAGGGTCAGGTAAGAGGATAGGATAAATATGACTCTACAACACTCCAACACATTAGGAACAAAGTCACACAAATGTGTTAAAGTGTTATTTATCCTTGTGGCTAGTTGAATACTGAAGCCTGCCACACCATTTGTAATATAAATCAAAAAATTCCAAGAAAAGTCCCTTTATGACTGAGTGTAAATAATCATAAATATCATCAAAGTACATACCAGACACAAGTTACAGCAACCGTCTGTAAACTTCTAAAAATTCACTAAATGTTGTTCCCTGACCAAGTCAGCCCTGAACAATAATCTTTAACCAAGTGTAAGACCTGCTCTTCTATCTTTCGAGTGGCCTTTTGTCCATTATTGTCCCTTAACTGGTGGACTCCACTCAGCCGGTAATTGGCAGAGGAGCAGCACTGCCAGTCGCACTGTAGAAACATATGCATGTAGCCTGAGTATGGCAGTGGTACCAGCTCACATCCTTTTGCTTGTGGTCCTTTTGCCTTGTCTATTTCTTGTTTGGACAAAACAGCAGATGATTTGGCCAGGTGGCTTTGCGAAGGCATTGAGGATGAAGGAAAATTTAGTGATGAAAGTGACTGAGAAGAAACATGTCCTGTGTGCACTGATTTAAGTTTCAGTGGATCAGAATCTACTGGTGGAGAGGACAGAAATGAAAAGACATACACTCTGGCAAATACCTGTGAAGTTTATCATGATGGCCATTGTAATCTGTAGAAGATTCCTTTTCCTGCCCTATAAAAGGTTTTATCATTCCTCAGCCTGTTCTACCAAAAGCCAATCTCGTTTATTTCCAACTGTTCTTCACTGACAATTTTGTTTGGCAAATTGTGGATACTACACATATGTATAGAAAAGAATAGGTACAGGAAGGCACAACACATGCCAAACACATAATGCCTCACTTTCGGAGAGATGTCGCATTACAAGAACTGGAGGCTTTTCTTGAGAGCAATACTGAAAATGATTTGAAGGCGGAGTTAGAAAAATATTTTACACAAGACTAGCTAGAGTCAAGTGCATTTTCCAAGAATATTTCTTCTCATCTCTGTTTCTTTCTATGATGTTTGGTGCAGCATTTAGTTACACCTACAGTACCTCGAACAGAGCAAGGTGATGAACTTTACTGAGTATACTTACAGTAGAAGCAAAGAACTTCACACCATAAAAATAAATGTAGTAGCAGATCAGAGCACAGTATTATTCAAGGAATAAATCTGTTTAAGTGCTAGAATGCAAAAGAGCATACAGGGGTGCTTAAGAGGTTTCTGTCCATGTGAATCATAAGATGATTATGTTTCACCTCACAATCCATGCTATGAAAAGACACCTACAGAAATTCTTATTCATCCTGATTTACCTTTAGCACCCCATCAGTGGTTCTTTTGGCACAACAATTGCTTGTATGTACAGATGGTCTTGGTTATCACATTTCGACTGTCAGCTCCTACAACAGCCCTCAACTAGCTTGGGAATTGCCCAAAATGGAATTTCGTCTAATAGGTACAGCTGTGACTTTTGCAAAAGGATTCTCCATGTTATTTGAACTAGATAAAACTTGATGAATATGAGTATTGTACCTATCAAACTGAGATGCTAATTGGGTATCTTTCTTTCCATCACAAATGGTTGATGACTATATTGGATAGTTTTTTTCATCATCAGACTCATTGCATCACTGCCAAAAGTAACAAAGAGCCTGTGCAGTCACTAAAAACACTGTTGTTTTGGAACACCTGGAGTTGATTGGTGGAGTGGACAGGGCTGATTGCTACTGTGGTTGCCATGGTTCAAAGGAAGCTCTACAAGTGGTGCAAAAAGTCTTCCTATGGCTCATTGAAGTTGCTGTAATGAAGAATTATATTCTCTACTCAATAAACGAAAATGAATGTCGAGAACAACTGCAAACTCACATTTCCTTCACAAAAAACCTATACAGACAGCTATCTGATCAGGTGAGAAATACAGATTCTGAGGAAAGAGGAAAACCACCATCGTCTAAGACTCGGTACATTCTAAAAGAGAGGATACATTAAATTACTCAACATCAATGAAAAATCAACAAATCACTGCATCACTTTCACCACCCACAAAGAGAAAAGAAGACAAACAGAAACAGTTTTGGCTTTGTTAAGAATGCAAGAAGAAGCCTCTATCTCAACTATGTTCCTATTTTAAGAAGTGCAATACAGAAAGCTATGTTCCTATTTTAAGAAGTACAATACAGAAAGCATAAAAAGCAATTATATCAAGCAAAAATGTAGTATCAATCCCAGAGTAACAGATAACAAAGCTGTAAAAGCGTCGTCACATTGCATTTCCTTTGTTAAAACAGAAGCGTATTAACTGGTATTACCCTACATCCTTAGCCTCATCACTTAAATAAGAATTGGGAAGAGCGCACAGAGTAGAAATTTGTGATGGATAATATTAAGACACCTCTTCCTCACCAAAGAGTCCACATTCCTACTATACAGAGCCATGATGAAATCAATGAAATATCCCCATCTCATTCACATTGTGTGCAAATGTGTAATGCATGTACCATCCTTGACAATCAGACACTCAAATACAGCACTTATGATTTATTATTATTTTCATTCCTGCATTACTAACAGTGCTACACTTCAACTCCTGAAATGTATAACACACAACACAGAGCATCAATCATTGGATTCAAAACTACGAACAATAAATCACTTACCTCAATGTAAAAATAATGTACTTCTTCAATCACACTATAGTCCAAGAAGACTGCTCTTCATGACCAGTGTACAAGGCTTTAATATGGACCACTGGGAAATCTGTTTGCATATCATTGATCTATACACATAATATTCATGATATAAAATTCAAGTTATTTCACATGTTATACTATCTGTTAATACCACCTGAGTCACGCAATATACCTACCTCAAATTATTACTTCTATGGAGAAAATAACTCTTCACAATGCATAACAGTTACAATGAATTATGAAGACGTCGTTCCTGTAAACAGATATTACCCAAACAATAAGAAGGTCCACAATCTGTGCAAACACTATAAAGAAGTGTTTCAACTTTTAGCTGGAGAGAAAGTTAATTTCATACCCTACTGAATCAGTTTCAATAGAACTACAACTACCAGCCCTACAGTTGTGAACTTGGCCCATGTGACTGTCATCTGTTCCATCCTCTATATTCCTTTTTTGGCAGCAATACATTTCCACAATGAAGCTGAGGTGCCAACTGTAGCATGGCGCCTCGACTACCTGTGGCTGCCCTGTGAACAAGGGGAGGGAGGAGGGCTAATTTCTTCCTCGCCACTCTGGCAGCACCGTCATATTTTCGCTGGAGAAACAGAGAGGGGTAAGCAGTCTGGCGCACAAGCCAGTATTTTTATGAGTGGATTGCTGCCAGCCTGATGCGCGCCCTGTGTTTACTCACAACTAATTTTGCAGAAGACGAAATCTAATTTGGAAATTCGAATGCAATGTTTGATACTGCGGTTACATGTCTGAAGCAATTTTGTTAAGCCCTCAATGGCAGTTTCTGAGTGTCTTATTCTTCCTGCATTATGGAGAAAATGGTTGAACATTACTACAGTCAAACATGTCCAACACCTACAGTGACTTGAAGTATTCTGAATGGGTAAATACTCTGCGAGTAATTACAAGGGATAAGGACATTGGTAATAATCCTAGAATAAGTTGGGTTTTGATGTATTTTTGGATATTTTTGCTATCCGTTTCTGAGTGATAGTCAGACGTTTTGATTTTTGAGCCACGAAACACCTGTCTCTGCCTGCATGAACAACAATTAAACTCTGCCCGGGACTTTTGTTTGCCAATACTACTCATGCACTATTACTTTGCCAACATTTACTTATGGTACAATGCATGTGAGTCGATGTTTCATCTTAGTAAACTAATGGTCACTTTGATTCTAATGAAAACCTGAGAAAGTCTGGTCTTTTAGCAACAATGTCTTCTCATTTGCACAAAACAAAACGTTAATTTTGACACCTTCTAAAACGAAAATTCATAGACAGAAAATTGCTTCTAACCATTTCCTTGCTGGCTTTGAAGCTCGTTTCTGTCTGAAAAAAGTTGTGCAGTTTTCGCAAATTTCATACTTCTTTCTATTGTCCATAATGCCATAGAAATTGCTGCATGATAACACATTTATCCATATCATCAGTCACATACCTACTATGAGCTTCTTGCTTCTTCTTCTTGAGTGCTAGTTTAACTGTAGCCTCCCTGCACCTCATCACATGACCTAGTTACTGGCACTGCCGAGTCACCACTTCACCTTTCCAGGCAATAGGTATTGTTGCATTCTCTACAACTAAAATTACAGAATAAGTTTCGGTAGATGGCCAAGGGATTTGAATGGTCAGAAGCCCGTTCAATAAATTTCATGAGAACAGAAGAACTGGTATATCTGAATTTCTTGCAACTTGGGATGTAATAGGTAAGTACTTTTCATATAACATACAATTAGTATTGCACATGCACGTTACTCATTAAGTTAGAATTTTTCTCCTTCAAGATTGCAGAATAGGAAAATTTATTTTTCTTATGATCTGTCATTTCAAAAAATGGCAAGTTGGCAAAAATAATCAAACATGAAATAAATGGTATATGGAAATTATGACAGATGTCGAGTGTCAGTTCTTTGAACAGAACAACCGCAGTCCAGTGAATTAATATATTTTGACTAGCATTAGTAACCGTCACTGGTCAGCAGTGTATTTATGGCATTATTACGCTATTCCATCTACTTATTCTTCCTCTCTCCATTGTCTTCCGTCCCACTCTTTGACTGTTTCACCTGCATCTCTAGTGAAATTTGTCATGAAATTAAATTTCACGTGGCTCAATTCCTATGACTTCATCTCCTGAACAGTAATATAATTTTCCATTTATGTGCAGTGGAATATTAAGAAATTGTCTGCAAAGTGTGTTGCAAATAAAGTTAGTACACTGACATCAACAGTCAGTTTCATGTAATCATTGTTTGCAGGCTGGATCAAAACATGTCCAACGCTAGAAAAATACTGCCTGGCAGTGAATATAGGAAAAGATGGGTGGTGAAGGAAGATGACGATAAGAAGCAAAAGGATGCACTACAACGATATTTTAAGCCAAAGAGAGAATGACCTAGCAGCGGTGAGGGTGGAAAAATAGATCCTGAAAGTACACATTCTAGTGAAGTTACTGCAGCTACATCTTTATCTTCAGAACGTGACCAGAAAGTTGATGAACACAGTACTGGGACCACTGCATACAGTAGCAATGCTGACAGTGCGCCATCCACAACATGTTCAACAGACCTTGTCTGGACCCAAGACCTGCTTTGTGATGAAAGCTTCAAGATTGAAACATCCGGCAGAACTGAAATTAGGCAACCCGATTCGGAAAATACCAGAGGAACATCAGCCAAGGTACTCACCACCGGAAAACGGACTTAAGGCAAGCCTATACTTAAAGACAATTGACTCATATCCCGGAAGATGGCTGGAAATTATTACTGACTGCATTCGAACGACTTTGGTCATGCAAGGTCCCCCAAGCGCATTAAGGAAACTAACTAATGTCCTAAAAATGAGGACAAACAGCGTTTCAGCCCTGTGCACTACAGCTATTCTTTGAAGAGTTTCGAAGAAAGAGATAGACATTGGTTGGTGTGCTCTAAGAGAAAGCTTTTTTGTTGCACGCTTTTTTCGTCATCTACAGTAAAAATTGCAAAGAAGGTATAAGCTACTAGTGGCACCTTATATCATATCTCAAAAGTCACAGGAAGCCTACCGAGCATTTGAATTCACATAAAAAGTGGATAGTGTTTTCCGAGGGATTCAAAAAGTGACAAACTGTCAATGCCCATCATCAAAGGCTTCTGAATACTGAAAGCGGACATTGGAAAAATATTGTTGAGTGCTTAATAGCAATAATTCATTTCCTGGGTCAGCACTGTCTGCCTTGGAGAGGAAGTACAGATATACTCATTCAGCCTGACAACAGAAACTTCTTGAAACTTGTTGAATTATTCGGAAAGTTCGACACTGTGATGATGGAGCACTTGCACAGAACAAAGAAAGGTGAGACCAAGGGTCATCATTATCTTGGAAAAGAAACAAAGAATGAAATAATTCATCTTATTGGATCATCTATAACCAACAGCATTCTATTAATGATGAAATCTGCAAAGTATTACAATATAATTCTGGACTGCACACAAGATATTTCAAAAGTTGACCAGATGACAGTTGTGGTACGTTTCATGCAGGAGACAAGACTAGACGGGGTATATGATGTCCGAATTTGGTAGCATTTTCTGGGATTTCTTCCAGTGCCTGATTCTTTACACTCCACTTTGATGCAGGTCGTGCTCAAGTTCTTAGAAGATAAAAAAATCCTATTGGGAAAGTAGCATCAATGACCTTATTCCGCCAAGGTTTCAAATTGGAGACATTTATGATGCACTGATTCACATATCAGGAAAATTCAATGGTCTGACCGCTCACAAAACAACGTCACTTGTGAATCAAATCAAAACTTACACCTTTCTCATTTCTCTGGTAATCTGATATGACATTCTGCTTCACATCAGTGCAGTCAGTAAGACCCTCCAGACCATCGACATAAATGTTTCTGAGGCTGTGGAAATGATTGAAATACGGAAGCATAAAATGAGACATGCAGAACAGAAGAAAAGTTTGTGTCTTTCTTGATGGATTCCAAAGGATTGGCTACAGCATTAGAGCTAGAAGATCTAACGTTACCATGGATAAGTGTTTCCTGGTGATGTAGAAAGAAGTCAATACATTTTACCTATGAAGGAAGGGATGAGACAATTGATGTTCCAACGAATTCTACTATTATCTTTTACATATACTAACTAATCAACTGAAAGCTCATTGTGATTATTTTGACTTTCTCTACAACATTGATGAGCTGAAGAATGGACCTCCCGACAGCCTGGACACAAAGTGCAGAAACCTTGCAGAGATTTTGCAAGATCATGAGTCAAGCGACATTGATTCACTGGAGTTGAGAGATGAACTAAAAGTGCTTTCAACATTGTTGAAACCTGGAATAGGTCCAAAAGAGATTCTGAAGTTTATGGGAAGACATAATTTTTGCCCAAATGTTAACATTGGTTTGAGAATTCTACTAACACTCTCAGTGATAGTTGTGAGTGGAAAGAGGAGTTTCTCAAAACTTAAATTGATAAAGACATACCTCCGATCAATGATGAACAAATGATCTTGCAACAATATCGATTGAGAATGAGCTTTTGGTGGACCTACATTACACAGATCATGTGAAAGAATTTGCACAAGCAAAAGCTAGGAAAGTTCAATTTGTCTAGTATTTTTTTAAATTTATATATTATGATCAGTGTCTTGGTTACTTACTGTGTTGTTTATTATTTTGTTCAACATTAAATAGTTATCATAATTTTTACTGTTCAAACCAAATTATCGTTAAAGTGTAAATATATTTTGTTTTCAGTAGCATACAGATAGTGAAGGGAGACGAAAATTTAATAGTAATGGGTGATTGGAATTTGAGTGTAGGAAAAGGGAGAGAAGGAAACATAGTAGGTGAATATGGATTGGGGCTAAGAAATGAAAGAGGAAGCCGCCTAATAGAATTTTGCAGAGAGCACAACTTAATCATAGCTAACACTTGGTTTAAGAATCATGAAAGAAGGTTGTATACGTGGAAGAACCCTGGAGATACTAAAAGGTATCAGATAGATTATATAATGGTAAGACAGAGATTTAGGAACCAGGTTTTAAATTGTAAGACATTTCCAGGGGCAGATGTGGACTCTGACCACAATCTATTGGTTATGACCTGTAGATTAAAACTGAAGAAACTGCAAAAATGTGGGAAATTAAGGAGATGGGACCTGGATAAACTGAAAGAACCAGAGGTTGTACAGAGTTTCAGAGAGAGCATAAGGGAACAATTGACAGGAATAGGGGAAAGAAATACAGTAGAAGAAGAATGGGTAGCTGTGAGGGATGTAGTAGTGAAGGCAGCAGAGGATAAAGTAGGTACAAAGACGAGGGCTGCTAGAAATCCTTGGGTAACAGAAGAAATATTGAATTTAATTGATGAAAGGAGAAAATATAAAAATGCAGTAAATGAAGCAGGCAAAAAGGAATACAAACGTCTCAAAAATGAGATCGACAGGAAGTGCAAAATGGCTAAACAGGGATGGCTAGAGGACAAATGTAAGGATGTAGAAGCTTATATCACTAGGGGTAAGATAGATACTGCCTACAGGAAAATTAAAGAGACCTTTGGAGAGAAGAGAACCACGTGTATGAATATCAAGAGCTCAGATGGCAGCCCAGTTCTAAGCAAAGAAGGGAAGGCAGAAAGGTGGAAGGAGTATATAGAAGGTTTATACAAGGGCGATGTACTTGAGGACAATATTATGGAAATAGAAGAGGATGTAGATGAAGACGAAATGGGAGATACGATACTGCGTGAAGAGTTTGACAGAGCACTGAAAGACCTGAGTCGAAACAAGGCCCCCGGAGTAGACAACATTCCATTAGAACTACTGACGGCCTTGGGAGAGCCAGCCATGACAAAACTCTACCAGCTGGTGTGCAAGATGTATGAGACAGGCGAAATACCCTCAGACTTCAAGAAGAATATAATAATTCCAATCCCAAGGAAAGCAGGTGCTGACAGATGTGAAAATTACTGAACTATCAGTTTAATAAGCCACGGCTGCAAAATACTAACGCGAATTCTTTACAGACGAATGGAAAAACTGGTAGATGCAGACCTCGGGGAGGATCAGTTTGGATTCCGTCGAAATGTTGGAACACGTGAGGCAATACTGACCTTACGACTTATCTTAGAAGAAAGATTAAGAAAAGGCAAACCTACGTTTCTAGCATTTGTAGACTTAGAGAAAGCTTTTGACAATGTTGACTGGAATACTCTTTTTCAAATTCTAAAGGTGGCAGGGGTAAAATACAGGGAGCGAAAGGCTATTTATAATTTGTACAGAAACCAGATGGCAGTAATAAGAGTCGAGGGGCATGAAAGGGAAGCAGTGGTTGGGAAAGGAGTGAGACAGGGTTGTAGCCTCTCCCCGATGTTATTCAATCTGTATATTGAGCAAGCAGTAAAGGAAACAAAAGAAAAATTAGGAGTAGGTATTAAAATTCATGGAGACGAAGTAAAAACCTTGAGGTTCGCCGATGACATTGTAATTCTGTCAGAGACGGCAAAGGACTTGGAAGAGCAGTTGAACGGAATGGACAGTGTCTTGAAAGGAGGATATAAGATGAACATTAACAAAAGCAAAACGAGGATAATGGAATGTAGTCAAATTAAATCGGGTGATGCTGAGGGAATTAGATTAGGAAATGAGACACTTAAAGTAGTAAAGGAGTTTTGCTATTTAGGAAGTAAAATAACTGATGATGGTCGAAGTAGAGAGGATATAAAATGTAGACTGGCAATGGCAAGGAAAGCATTTCTGAAGAAGAGAAATTTGTTAACATCGAATATAGATTTATGTATCAGGAAGTCGTTTCTGAAAGTATTTGTTTGGAGTGTAGCCATGTATGGAAGTGAAACATGGACGATAACTAGTTTGGACAAGAAGAGAATAGAAGCTTTCGAAATGTGGTGCTACAGAAGAATACTGAAGATAAGGTGGATAGATCACGTAACTAATGAGGAGGTATTGAATAGTATTGGGGAGAAGAGAAGTTTGTGGCACAACTTGACTAGAAGAAGGGATCGGTTGGTAGGACACGTTTTGAGGCATCAAGGGATCACAAATTTAGCATTGGAGGGCAGCGTGGAGGGTAAAAATCGTAGAGGGAGACCGAGAGATGAGTACACTAAGCAGATTCAGAAGGATGTAGGTTGCAGTAGGTACTGGGAGATGAAGCAGCTTGCACAGGATAGAGTAGCATGGAGAGCTGCATCAAACCAGTCTCAGGACTGAAGACAACAACAACAACACATTATATGTTCACAACCATTGAAAAATGTTTATTTATGTTAACTGTAAGTTCAAGCCACGCAAGATTAGCCGAGCAGTCTAAGGCACTGCAGTCATGGACTGTGTGGTTGGCCCCAGCGGAGGTTCCAGTCTTCCCTCAGGCATGGGTGTATGTATTTGTCTCAGGATAATTTAGGATAAGTAGTGTGTAAGCTTAGGGAGTGATGACCTTAGCAGTTAAGCCCCATAAGATTTCACACACATTTGGACAAATGCGTAAATTCACAAGTCTTATAAAAATTAGCTTGATTAATTCAATCAGATTTGATTCCACTTTAGAGCTAGTGCTCAGCAACTGTTTTGTACAAATCTGAAGAGAATGTCACCATCCAGTGGCAATTTTTGTTCTATTTTCTAGATCTACATAGATTTTTACCACAGTGTGGCTATGCTCAGTGCTTTGACTTATGTTTACATCTATACTGTCATGCTTAATGTAACTGTCAACATGACGGTTTAGATATACCCACAAATTAAAAGCTTTGAGTCTAGCCACTCAGTGGCCGAAACCTAGGTAGATATGAAAAGTGAAAAAAAAAAAAAAAGAATTGCGACTGATTGCTGACGTTTCTTACAGAATTGTATAAATAAAATTCCACAAATGTTTTGCATGAGAAAGGGGGGGGGGGGGGCATTATAGCAGCTCGCTTGGGGAGGCACTTGGGCTTATATACTGATAACTGAGACCACTTTTTGACTACATATAGGAACTTCAAAAGCTCTGGGCATTTCCTATCTTTTCACATATATATTGCCAACTTCTCAAGAGCAGTATCAAAGGCAACAATTGTGAGTGACCAGAAATATAACACTGATAACTGAAAAAACAGGAAATGTTTTATAACTGATAACATAACATACAACATAGACAGTTTACAGTATGTTTATAAACCAACAACTAAGGTCACAGAAACCAGTGCAATATGGTGGAAGTGTTGGGATTACTGGAAACATATTTGAAATATGCTTCAAAATGTACACAGTTACCCCATTTAATGTCTGCACTGTTTTTAATGTACTTCATTAAAATTCGCAGTACATTATCCTCAGTGTAAAGTTAGATATCTGACCAACTGCCAAATTCATCCACTATATAAGAAGAACAAAGAAATCTCCTAGTCGATATATGCAGTAGTGCATAATTATACCATAAGCTAGAAGTCTCACAATAAAGTTGAGTAAGACACAGGGTATTAAGCCAATAGTTATAAGAACACCAAAGCTTTCCTCAATACAATACACACCTTTTGGTAACATATATGATACCAACAAGAAAGCTATTTCCAGGAGCTCAAAAGTACCTCACACCACACACTTTCGCAATAATAGGTTGATCTAACATATCAACAGAAGTAAAATCCTTCCAATTTAGAACTGTGAGATCATTATGGGACACTTACAACATCAAAACTGAAACTGTGAGAATAAAGTAAGAGAGACTTTGCAAGTGAGTTTAAATCCATGTAGATGTCATATATATATTGTTTTGCTGTTTCTTATGTTCTTTTACAGATCCTAGTGTTCCATGGGAGATTATAAAGCAAAACTACATTATTCTTGGATGCATACATCATCTCTCACTGACAAATGAGCCCACACTTCAACTATACAGCCACAATAAAAGCTATGGAAAATTCCTGTCTAACAAATGCTATGAAAATTATGAACTTTATATACTGTTCTCCGGAATAATGGTCCCTAAGTGCAATGCCACATAACTATTGGTAAAACTTGCAAATGTATCAAAATCTGGCTGAAGTTGTAGTTAGTTAAATATTTCCATTTTTGCATAACCTCCTGGTGTACAAATGAGACGACATAGTGCATCACAAATTACAGTGGGCATAATTTACATACTTCAACATAATGTCAATATAGCACTTCAGAGTTAAATTTGTCTTAGAGTACTGAATTACGAAGAGCAGTATCCCAGGCAGCAACTGTGACTGACCTGAAATGTATAGGTATAGTACTGATACATATGAATACTCCTCATATCATGAAATGTAGTTCATTTCACAAGTTACAGAAACTATTAATACCACATGATTCACACAGAATACCTATGTCAACCAACTGCCTTTTTTGGGAAAAATTGCTTTGGACAATAGACAAAATATACACTTCAACATTTCACATGGAAGGCTGAGAATTTTACTCAACACAGCTACCAATCTCATCTTTTGAATTTCATCTTTTCAACATATCTCTGTCTTATAGATGGGGATGGCGAATTTGATTTGCGTGTCACTGTGTTCGGAGTGAAAGTCATACAAAAATGTGACACTCCTTAGTTTAGATATAAACCTATCCATAGTGGACGCGTCACACTGTTGTAATGCCTTTAATGGAACTGACATATTTTACCTACTACAAATTATCAATTTTAACACACAACACTTCAAAAAACAAACTTTCAGATAAAAATGTCAAAAACAAATCAAATGTTTCTTATAATAATAATAATAATAATAATAATAATAATAATAATAACAAAAAACACATGAACACATACATAAAATTAAGGGACCAGAACAAGGAAATCCATTGCTTCAGATCAAGAACAAAGACATCTCATGATGGATCCTTGTGATGAGCAATCTTGTGTGCCTCATAAAATCCAATATCAGAAGGATTTGACTACGTCCATAATTTTCCTACTTTGTTCATGGTTCATACTGGTGCTTCTTCTGTCTCATCAAGAGTGGAAAGCTTTTGCCCAGAATATAACTTCCCACCGTATTTTACAACTATGTAGGGATGATTTTCTCGTGCAGCAGCACAATGTGGGTGGTGAGTAAGGGGTGTGAAAACTGGGGCCTGTTCATCAGCAAGGTTGTTATGGCAGTGGACACTTTATCGTTGGTTGCATCCTATCATTCAGTCACCTCATTATCTGTAGTAACTGCTTCAACTGGAAGGATGTTTATGGCATGAACAATTTTTCACATGAAAGGCCACAAAACGTCAATGAACAAACAATTCAAGTTGCCGAAGGTTGCATTTTGTGTCTGGTATTTTTCAGAACTCTGTATTTCAGAAACCATGTATTTACAGTACCATAATGAACATTCAGACAGACATAGCCTATCATATTTTTATTATATATAACATACAAATACATATGTAACATATAAATGGGAAATATTGTTATGAAAAACCACAAAAGTTTCTTGACCGATTTACTTAAAATTTTACATGTCACTCCAATACACTCAGGCAAACATAGGCTACATATAAAAATTGGGAAACTTTGTTTACAAAAATCTGGAAAAGTCCTTGATCAATTTACTTCAAATTTTTAAACAGTTCTCTAAAAAACATTCAGATGGATATAGGTTACTTATTTTTTCAAACAACAATGTAAAGCTTTTTTTTCTTAGTATTGACTTTGAGAAAGAAAATGCTATGCTATGCTGTGCTCTGCTGTGAAATTGTGGCTTTGTTTTCCTTCTTGCAGCCAGTTTTTACTATGCTAGCAGGGCATTTAAAGCATAACACAAATTGTTTCTGCACTATATATTCTTTCTCACAGTATACAGGGAGAACATTAATAAAACTGACAAAGTCTATGGATGGATTACTGACTGGAAAGTGAGGAAAACGATCCTATGAACATATGTCCAGAAATGCATTGTTGCCATGGTAGATGTCACTGACAAATGGAAGTGTGCAACATCTATATAGGTCAGACAATTTTGCAGAGTTGCAGAGCGTTGTTCTGAGCACAAGTGACATACTAAACAAGGCAGTTTGACAAGTCGGCCACATATAAGCATTGCCTGGAAAACGGACACAAAATAAAGTTCGAAAACATGAGAGTCTTGGTTCATGTGTCAACATATTGGGATTCTGTTATAAAAGAAAAGACTGAGATTTTAATGAACAGCAACGTTTTTAACAGAGCCATGGGGTATGCACTCAGTAGGACATTCGGATGGACTGTGAATGTCAAAAGGAAGCAACGGTGGTTGCTTGAAGCTTGTAGGGAGATGGGAGCTCGAGTTTCATATGTGGTGTCAAGCCCACATGCTGTCTCACAGAACTCCGTCCCATGGAAGGCGATAGCTGCCTGAGACTACAGTCATGGCTATGTAAGTGAAAATCCATGCCAGCCCTAGCAGTCAGTTGTTTTAACCCTGATGATGATGGTGGGCATAGCCATCTAAAGGTCGAGAACTGAATTTGAACTGATGCAGCTTGAACACTGAGAAGATTTTCTAAAGACTATGTTAAATGGGTGGTCGCAAAATTTGAGTGTTCTTAATTCCACACTCAACGTAAGTTGGTTGGCATTTATTTGGAATTGGAATTAAACATGTAGCTAAGCTGTGGCTGTATCTGATAACTGCGTATGGTGTAATGTGCAATTTCTATGCATAATTTGTACACATAATCTAATCAGCACAAGTTAAAGTGTCAATTACTGATCAGCCAATATGTTTCAGTTTCTCATAAGCTCAAAACAGCCATAAAAAACTTGGTCTCATTGACCTCAGCAACACAGTAGAAGGAGCGTCATCCAAATATGTATATTGGAATGAAAGAAAGAGAAGCTGGTAGTAAAGCAACACTGGACTTTAGTATAGTTAATAATAAAATAAGTGACCAAATAGATACACCACTATTTGCATATATTAAAAGAAACCAATTAGTTCTCATAGCTTAGCTGTGTATCATTTAAGGATTGTATCTCAATAAAATACATGAATTGTTCATCCACCTTTTTGCATCTACTAACTTGAACTTATAGTAGCTACATGTATATTGTTGTACACTGTACCACAGAGAATCAGTGCCAAATTGTCATGACTGCTCATCCAGAGCAATCAGTATGTTAGATGATATCTTAGACAAACAAGTATCATCTGAGAATAGTTGTAATAGGTACATAACAAACACTGTATTAAAGTTAGAAGTAACTAAAAATTTTGAAAATTCAGTCATTAACATATGGTGTGATGTGGATAGACTTTGAGAACACTAAGAACAACATGAAAATTTTATGCACTCAGCTGCTCTCTTTGATGTTGATGTTATTGAAAATATGGCTCTTTCTGTTCTTTAGTACTCAACAGTTAGTGCATTTTCATTGGTCATTTGAAACAATTACTGCCAAAATAATAAATATTTGTCACTGCCCTTCGGTAATAGTGCATCGTTATTTCATGGTAGGGAAATCTGGCAAGGACAATGAATTATAAACAATATATGATGCCAGCATAATTGACTTGTACATTTAGGTTTTATGTTGCAGCATTCACATTCTTTAATTACTAACAATGTGCACCTCCTAACAGTCATAAAGTACACTTTTTCAGATCTTTTGGCAGATATTTTGAACTTCCTTTTTTCAATGTGTAGCTGGAGTTAGCCTAAACAAATACTGCACATCATATCCTTCATGCAACACCCAGTGTCAACTGAAAGTGGCGGTTTGGTTTCCAATACTAACAAAGTTATTTTTAAAGTGGGATTTTAAATGCCAGTTCAGTAGAACAGTACCAAATTAGTCTATTGCAACATTTGATTTAGTGAAAAGTACCAAGGTGGACAGTAAAACATGAAGAGTCAGTACTACAGCAGTGATTGAGTAGCACGGAACTGCATGGTGATGACAGCCAGTGCAGGTCATGAGTACCGCTAGAGTACTGGTTTTACTGTTCCTGTTAATACGTACTGCTAAAGCAAATACCACACTAGACTAATTGGGTCCACTTTGTCGAACTGGCACATAAAATTCCACTTCAAAAATAGTTTTATTTGTTATAGGAAACAAACCAATGCTTTCCTCTGACACTGAGCATTACATGAAGGACACTATTTGTTTGGGCTGACTCTACCTACACATTGCGAAAACTCAACTGCAAACAACTGCAGAAACATCAGAGTAAATGCACCTCATGGTCTTAGGAGGTACACCTGATATACATTCTACAATTAAATTTGTCCCACATCACTGACTTTATGGATCATATGCTATTCTAACATAGCAACAGCTATGCTTCCTTTCAAAGACTCACTTTTGAAAGGGTTGGTGGTGCTGAAATAACTTTTAGACTTATACATTAGATTCTAAATGTCTCATCTCATTGACAGATTTAATAACTACAAATAGTTTTCTCAAGTCAAAACTTTACATATTCCTACTCAAAATAAATAAACATTTTTTGAGTGGGTACAATAAGTCTCCCAACTTTATGCTGAAACAAGAATGATATTCTTTGTCACAGCACTATTAGCTTCCTTTTCATGTAAGGCATGCATATGAATACCTCCAACACTCAGTAATGTTAGACTCATACAGAAAATTTATGATATAAAATTTTGTGTGCACAGAATAATCTGTAATTCATGTCACAATTCAAACTGAAAATATTAACTCCTTTTGTGCCATTTCCTTTGTGTTTCTAATTTTTTTTTCATCTATTGTACAGGAATTATTACACTTCCACCTCTGGATAGAACTCTCATAAATAAATACTTATAGACAACCCAATTTCTTCTATATCCAACAACAACATAATGGATATCTTTACACATACAATGAATTTATCAAACAACAGGATTATTTCTTAGTCTACAGACTTCTATCCCGATGAGTATCAGCTAATAAATAACAGTTATTAGCGTACAGCTTTTTTGGAGAAACTATCACATGTGTATGCTTACATAAAAATTGTGCAGTGAAAATTCATATGTGTCTACAGTTTCTTTATCATACCTGGTTGTGTGACATTTGTAATTTGATCTTTCGTTAATGTTGACAAAGACATCAACAGAAGGAATGTGAACTTATGCTGTAAGAAAATCCTGCACATGTGAATCCAGAATATAGTAACTTGGACATATATTATACAATTAAAAGTTTGTGTCAAATGTAAACATGGAGCCAAAATACTTTAGCCAGTCTGTCACCTCAAGACTGAAGTACAGGTATATCTGGATTCAATATCCAGTGGCTCAGATCAAAATTTTTCTGCAGACCTTGACATACAAAAACTTCGTGCCAACAATAGTTGTATAATTTGTTAATGCAACAATAATTGTAAGAGAAAACCATAATTAAATTAACTGTAAACTTCTTTTCAAAGCATGCCTTGCCAAATTATTTTTCATAAATAAATAACGTGAGAAATTACTAAGTCTTTGTTGGCTTTTATTAAAAATTTGTCCTCCAAACATACAAAAAACAAAAAACAAAAAAAAAACAAAAAATTGGGCTCTGGAATCTACATATGTAAAAACTGTTACCAACAGACACATACAATGTTTATAGTAATGGTCACATAGAGACTAGATATTGCACCTTTGATATTCTACTCACAATAATGGTAAGCACACTTGATGAATATATTTGAGAAGGGCAAACATGTTAAGTACCATAAATGAAACAAGTATTCGTGCTCTGTCTCGGACACCTGTAGCAGGAAGAATGGTATATGTTCAAATGTTCTGTAGATAATGAGGTCATAAGTGACGAAGCACAACTCCACATTGCCTAGGACTGGAGCAGAAAACATCGTAAAGGTTCACTGAGCTGGCTTCAGGAAACAGCAGAGAACCTTAATCTGGATGCCCCAGAACACAATTGAGACCCTGGATAGAGTCCACTTACAGACAGTTATCCACCGCATCCATCTTCAACATACAGCTGCCTTTTCCATACACCTACACACTACCTCATAATGGACTCAAACAGCTATCAAGGAGCTTTCGGAAAAAAGTGACAAGTAGAGAGGAGCAGGCATTCTCTCATGATGGAAAGCACTGCAGGACATACATCATTAGAATACTCGAGATGTGTCTCAAAAATTTAATAAGAGTTAATAAACGAGTTCCTCATATCAGCCCTGAAAGTCCCAGGTATATCGATTGTCAATGGTATGGAGTGGCATATGGTCAGTACACCACTCCCGTAGCCATTTTTCTGACTTCCCAGATCTTGGAGCTGCTACACGTCAATCACATCACAAGGCTGCGTGTACTATGAACCAGTGCTCCTGTCAAGGAAGAATTCTTGGCAGTACCGGGAATCGAAAACGGGTCATCCCCGTGGAAATCTTTTTTAAATTTTTTTTATTTATTTCATTGTGGATGTTGTTGTTGATCCTTTCACTCAGTTTTTTTTTTTTTTATTACAGTGGCCAACCAACTCTGTGACCAAACACGCTGAGCTACCGTACTGGCACCACTCAGCAACAGATGGGGACTATGTGGAGTTAAGGATGCATATAATTTACGTCCCCCCATGAACCATGGACCTTGCCGTTGGTTGGGAGGCTTGCATGCCTCAACGATACAAATAGCCATACCGTATGTGCAAAAACAACGGAGGGGTATCTGCTGAGAGGCCAGACAAACGTGTGGTTCCTGAAGACGGGCAGCAGCCTTTACAGTAGTTGCAGGGGCAACAGTCTGGATGAATCACTGATCTGGCCCTGTAACACTAATCAAAACGGTCTTGCTGTTGTGGTACTCCAAACGGCTGAAAGCAACTAGTAACTACAGCCATAATTTTTCCCGAGCCCATGCAGCTTTACTGTAAGATTAAATGATAATGTCGTCCCCTTGGGTAAAATATTCCGGAGGTAAAATAGTCGCCCATTCAGATCTCTGGGCGGGGACTACTCAAGAGGACGTCGTTATCAAGAGAAAGAAAACTGGTGTTCTACAGATCGGAGCGTGGAATGTCTAATACCTTAATCGGGCAGGTAGGTTAGAAAATTGAATAAGGGAAATGGATAGGTTAAAATTAGATATTGTGGGAATTAGTGAAGTTCAGTGGCAGGAGGAACAAGACTTTTGGTCAGGTGAATACAGGGTTATAAATACAAAATCAAATAGGGGTAATGCAGGAGTAGGTTTAATAATGAATAAAAAAAATTGGAGTGCAGGTAAGCTACTACAAACAGCATAGTGAACGCATTATTGTGGCCAAGATAGATACGAAGCCCACACCTACTACAGTAGTTCAAGTATATATGCCAACTAGTTCTGCAGATGATGAAGAAACTGATGAAATGTATGATAAGATAAGAGAAATTATTCAGGTAGTGAAGGGAAACGAAAATTTAATAATCATAGGTGACTGGAATTCGACAGTAGGAAATGAAAGAGACGGAAACGTAGTAGGTGAATATGGACCTCTTTTCACGAGTCTAGGTCATTTTCTGTTACCAATATTAGTTTATTTCCAAGAATAAGCAGCTTTCACTCGGTTAATAGTCAGCAGAAATCAAACATCCATTTGGATCGGACTTCCTTAATTCTTGTGGAAAAGAGTGTGAAGTACACTGCTGCATTCATTTTCAATAAACTGCCACACGAATTCAAAAATCTTAGCAGTAATCCACGCACTTTCTAATTGAAACTGAAGAGTTTCCTCATGGGTCACTCCCTCTATTCTGTCAAGGAGTACATAGAAAAATTAAGATGATTCTC
Source organism: Schistocerca gregaria (assembly GCF_023897955.1). Classification (NCBI taxonomy): domain Eukaryota; kingdom Metazoa; phylum Arthropoda; class Insecta; order Orthoptera; family Acrididae; genus Schistocerca; species Schistocerca gregaria. The sequence continues at coordinate 217,130,740 of NC_064931.1, forward strand.
ATTGTATTGCTGATACCATTTGCTTAAACTTATGGACTGATTTTCTTTCAGGTTCATAAATATTTATTTTTATCTGTTATTACTTTTTATGTTGTAAGTTCATTTACTAACATGTTCCATGACCTTGCACATTTGCTCCTAAATTTGGTCCCATGGAACTTGCTATATAAATAAAATAAATAAAAATATATCCCTTACTGTATTTTAACATGTGACACAACATTTTCCATTACCAAACTATTAAAGAATTTTGGTGCCTTTCATACCAGCACCATTTATGCCATTGTAACAGAGTATCTACTCTGTTTTTTGCATTCTTATACTGGAATCACATAGCTATTTTTTTCTATACTTTAATTAGTGGCATTACCTACCTCCACTTCCTTTACTTTCACATCCTTGAAGATGTGAAACTCCAGCTTAAGTATTACCTCTCAAGCCATCATACTTGGAATAGTGCATAAGCTTTTCCCATTACAAAACAATTCATATATTCAGACTTATGCACTAATTCATTAGTGCCTGGTCCTGTTGTGCTCTTTACTTTTCTCTGCAGACTATATACAAAGTATAGCATATTTTAAGAATAATCTACTCTCAATATTGATGAAATTTCATCTCAAAAATCGGTACAATAATGACGATATTTTACTGACTGGTGGCTGATTCAAGCTTCAAGTACTTCATACACTCATAACTCATAACAAAAGTATATTATACAATGGAAAATAAAGGTTGGATAAATCAACAACATTATGAAAAAGATGAAATGCTACTCACCATAAAGATGACATCCTGAGATCCTGACTGCCATAACAAAAGACATGCACACATTTTTTGTCAAGCATCTCCAGGCAGACAAGCTTTGTCACTGCACAAAGTTCCCATGCCATCTGCAAACAGTATACAAATACTTCAGTTTATAATTATGTGAATTGTCCTTTTTATCATTCACATAAACTTAGATAACAATGGATCACAACCTGATTCCTTGAGGAACTTCATGTTCTGCGCTGCATATTTTTTATGTGAATGAGCCACCATTTGTTACGACCAACACAAAGTGTTTCCTGTTCCTCACATGTAGTTTCATCAATTCATATTCACTTACATAATTACCAGATTCCAAAGATCTACTCATAAACCAGTGATAGTGACAGAACGAAACATTTACTCAAGATCTAATGACACTCCAGTAACTACTGCACATTTTCTATTCCACTTAACACAATGAGTATTAACTGTGCTATAGCTATCAAATTTAAGTAGCTCCTCAACTGGAATGATGAAGATGAAACAAAAGTTAGCAGAAGAAGACTAAGCTAAGTGGTTTAAACACATTTGAAGTAAGATTTTTTCCATATTTTTAACTATTACTGCATTAAAAGAGCTCATAAAAAAATATGCTTATATGAGCTCAATGTTAAACATAGTTCTATAATGGAGTATTCCCTGCCTTACAATGACTGCATCATTGATATATCTCTGCCAGATATAAAGGGGAGAGTTTTTATGAGAGGTTGGTTAATGGGGCACATTGGGCAAACTATGGCATCTGCGTGAAAGATTATCATCATGCATTCATATGAAAACTAACGGTGATTATGACGTACAAAAATGGTATTCTTCAACCAGTATTATCATTGCTGTTACTGCCGTTCTATTAATAAATAACTTCACAATGATTCCATTCATGGTATACAATTCGCAACATTACTAGCACTACTGGGATGTTGACAAGTGTAACACTAGAAAGAACTGTGCTCATATCACTCACTGATGCTTAACATTTTCACTCAGGTCCTTTTCTTGGTCAAGTTTGCTACAGGCAGTACTTACAACATCAAAGACTGATGATGGTACCCACAGTTGGTTCCACAATCAACAGTTCCATGTATATCAATTTAATTGTGGCTCCTTCATATGTGTTGCTGTGCCACCAGGCAAGTGGAAAACAGAGCAGTGTAACTCATTCAGATATATTGTTACATCTCCTCTGATCTCCAGCTGCACAATGACACTGTTCAACAGAAAATACAGGTAGCTGTTTCATCAACTTTCTCAGTGACCTGAAACACCACGCTCTATGGAAAGATATAGAATCATTACTTTCTTTTCACGCAATGGAGATCATTTATTTAAATTATCTGTGGGAAAGAGAGTTGAAGCTTGGAGCACTTTTCACACTTGCACCTCATGCCAGCCCTATAAAACAGTTCGCTATATTTGCTCATTCCATTTCATAATACTAGTATACACTTTGCCTGTGCTGCACACTTTTTCTGAAATAACAAAATTCTTCCCCATATGTAACATTTTTCCAAATGTGAATAACTGTTTTGAGGTACAACATGGTCATGCACCTATAAACATATATTCTAATTACAATGATATATGTTTCAATTGGTATAATCTTATTATACTGCATGTAATCCTTTCTGTGTTACATTAGCACTTTACATACCAATAACAAGGAATTTCACCAAATTAAGGAGAAGTATTATTACAAACCAGATAGATGTTGAAAAATTTCAAACACAAGCAATCGGAAACCAAAACTGACTTCCAATTTGGAGCGGACAAATTTGTAAGGACAATATAGAAACTAAGGTAACTGACAAATATCAATGATTCCAAGCTAAATGGACCTTCTGCTCCATAGGACAAGGTGATATGCAACACAATGTGTCAGTTAACTATACACATGTTATGCACATTTTTTTTAAATACAGAATATTGCTCACCTAAAACTCTTTCACTGAACAAAAGCAATATTGATGAAATTTCATCTCAAAAATATGTACAATAATGATGATATTTTACTGACTGCTGGCTGATATGAAGTTTTAAGTACTTCATATACTGATAACTCATAACAAAAGCAAATTATACAATGGAAAGTACAGGTTGCATTGTATGTCATGTGGAGCTCCTAAAATAGTCAACGTAAGACTGCCAGACTTGATTGCAAAGCAAGCTGTAAGCCGCAAACTCAAATTGATAAAGTGCCCTCTACATGCATTATTGTCATCAATTGTAGACCACAGTCCATTACAGATTTTATACAAATGCATCCTGATTCAATTTGTACTTAGTTAAATCTGCGTATTAGATATTTAATTCATTTTTAACCTTATTGCACGGTATCTCAGTCTTTCTGCATCTTGTTCGGACAAAACAGCAGAAGATTTGGTTAGGTAGCTTCGCAAAGGCATTGAGGATGAAGGAAAATTTAGTGATGTAAGCGATTGATAAGAAACATGTCCTGTGTGCACTGATTTAAGTTCCAGTGGATCAGAATCTAGTGGTGGAGTGGACAGAAGTCAAAAGACATACACTCTGGCAAATACCTGTTAAGTTTATTGTCATGGCCATTGTAATCAGTAGAAGATTCCTTTTTCTGTCATACAAAAGGTTTCATCATTCCCCAGTCTGTTCTACCAAAAGCCAATCTTGTATATTTCCAACTATTCTTCACTGACAATTTTGTTTGAAAAGTTGTGAATACAACATATATGTATAGAAAAGAAAAGATACAGGAAGGCACAGCATTAGGAAAACACAACTTATTTCACACGTTACACTACCTGGTAATATCACATGATTCACACAATATACCTAACTGAAAACATTACTTCTGTGCAGAAAATTACTCTTCACAATGCATATCTTATGCACTTAGTACCACAACAATACCGATTTCTTGGAAATGATGTCTTATATGTAAAGAGATATTAATGTGTTATCAGTAAAAAAATAACAGAGTGAAGGTTGATAAGGTGACATCCAACAACCAGCTATCGTAACTAACACCCCCATTAACATTGTGTGGTCGCATCAGGCCAGAAAAAAACTATTGTTATGCAATTATTAAGTCTTGCTTTTTGTTGCCTATTAATGTGCCTCTCAAATCACATTTGACATTTAATGTGACTTCCAACCTAAAAGATAATGTCTCCAAACACTATATAATAATAACAAGCAATTGTAACTCTTATACCTTTGTTTTTTGAAACATAGACCTCAAATTACAGCTATGCATCATACATTAGTGGAACAACACTAAATCACAAATTTTCCAATTTCACTATTACCCAGTAATATAAAACTGGATGTTGAAAATCCAACATACTGTGTGTATATAGATGGCTCATTACATTGCACATCTCTCAATCAATTATTCTAAAATGAAGAGCAAATATGTTTTAGATTACTCAAAAGTAACCGCTGAATGTTACAGTTCGCTATACTATGATGAATTTGTTCACTATCTAAGTTTTTCAACTATGCCTTTCTGAAGGTAATACTGGTCACTATTTTATAGCTCAGTATTCAACTGACATCACAAGCAAACCTGATAATATAAAAGCAACAATTGGACATCTGTAATTAGACATGTAGGTTTGCTGATAAAGTAATTGAGTATTGCACACAATCTAAACCAAATTTTATAGGTGTGACTCATACCTTGCCTTTGCTCTGTATAAGCAGAACATGCACATCATGTAGACAACTGACTTTCGACAAGTAGAAATACGAATTAGAGAATCACATTCCTTGTAGTTGTCAATTTCAGTCTCACACAAGTCAGAAACAACACCCAAAAACAATTACTCTCTATCACCTAAGATTCAACTACTTATTATTTTCATGGTATGTGATGTAGAGCTTCTAACATAGTCAACATAAGACTGCCAGAGTTGATTGCAAAGCCAAGCTGTAAGGTGCAAACTCAAACGATATTCTGCAGTCTACATGCATTAATGTCATCAATTGTAGACCACAGTCCATAACAGTTTTTACACAAATGCATCCTGATACTAGTTCTACAAAGGGAAATCTGAGTATTTGATATTTCATTCATGTTTTGGTGTTTGAAACCTTATCACACAGTATCTCAATCTATAGAGACCTTATTTTTCACCATGCCACAACAAATCAATCCTAGTACATTGACTGATATCAATCTAAAAGTGTGTAAGACCTTTCACAACATATAAAAAAAACTGTAAACGTTTCATAATTGTTCACATCCATACACTACTTGCTAAATACAGAATAGTAGTAGTTTAAGAAACTATATTCACAAATACCTATGGATTATGGCTGAACTGTTGCGAATGCTGAGGACAACATCAAAATATGTTTCAATGTGTACACAGCAGCACCCTTTAATATGTGCACTGTTATGAATGTATGTCCATATCTTCTGGACTACACCGGTGTCAGGGCAGTTAAACACTTACATCATTGGCCCATTTAAACAATAGTTATTTTAGAAACAAGACCAAGAAACCCTGCTCTAGCACATCTGCAATAGTACATAATGTTACCATCAATAAGAGGTCTGACAATCAATAAATACAAGATTCTATGTATTAACACAGCACATCTAGCCTGATATAAGCCTTGCAGTATGCGTATCATGTATTTTAAGAAAATGTATCCTATCACTGTCCAGTAGCACAATTCTACAATATTTATGATAACTGCGAGGCTTATGCTGCTATAGACAGAAACATTAACTAGATTCCATGCAGACTCTACACTAATGCACAACACCTTTCAGCTCCTATGAAAGAGGATTTCACTCCCAGTGCCTTCAAATTAAATGTATTATCATCCAAAATATTTCAGTACCCAGGTGTTATGAGTATATACTGTCAAATGGAAGAATGAAACTACTGAATTAGTAAGACTTCACATCTTAAGACATACCTAGATCGCAAACTGTAAATCTTAATAAAACTATACATTTTACCATCTGGTTTCATATCACATCATTTTTTCAATTTGTGATACACTACTTTTGATCACTATTTAGTTGTTTAATCAAATGCACTTTTACACCAACTCAGTGTCCCCCACAACTTCATAAAGAGGGAGGAGTGTATCCTGATACCTTTCATCCTTCCTGATCCACTGTTGAACTATGTCTGACATTACAATTTTCCACTATGGCTCCGATGTCAGAAAATGTCTGACATTTTTCCAATACGATGCTTCCAATCCCCACCACTAACGGAATTCGTGTGGTGCATCACAGCACTTAGTATGAAAATATTGTGCTCATATGTTTATAGCACAGTATCAACCAGTGGAAAACATATGCATGAAGATCATTTTGCAAAGCCTCATTGCTGGTTTTCAAAAGCACCAATTTCCACTGATGTGGATGCTGACTAGCCAATGTTGGTATGGTAGTCCTAGCTTGTGGGTTCATGAAACAGCTTCTTGTACAGTATATGCCTAAGACAAATTTTCTCTGCCACTACTGAACAGCTATGTCCCAGGGTCAGGTAAGAGGATAAGATACATATGGCTCTACAACACTCCAACAAATTAGGAACAACATCACACAAATGTGTTAAAGTGTTATTTATCCTTGTGACTAGTTGAATACTGAAGCCTGCCACACCATTTGTAATATAAATCAAAAAATTCCAAAGAAAAGTCCCTTTATGACTGAGTGTAAATAATCATAAATATCTTCAAAGTACATACCAGACACAAGTTACAGCAACCATCTGTAAACTTTTAACAGTTCACTAAATGTTGTTCCCTGACTAAGTCAGCCCTGAACAATAATCTTCAACCAAGTGTAAGAGCTATCTTTCGAGTGGCCTATTGTCCATTAACTGGTGGACTGTACTCAGCCATTAATTTGTGGAGGAGCAGTTGATACCTTCATCCTCAGCACTGCCCGTCCCACTGTAAAAACATATGCATTTAGCCTGACTATGGCAGTGGTACCAGCTCACATCTTTTTGCTTGTGGTCCTTTTGCCTTGTCTATTTCTTGTTTGGACAAAACAGCAAATGATTTGTCCAGGTGAATTTTGCAAAGGCATTGAGGATGAAGGAAAATTTAGTGATGAAAGTGACTGAGAAGAAACATGTCCTGTGTGCACTGATTTAAGTTCCAGTGGATCAGAATCTTCTGGTGGAGTGTACAGAAATGAAAAGACATACACTCTGGCAAATACCTGTAAAGTTTATCATGGTGGCCATTGTAATCAGTAGAAGATTCCTTTTCCTGTCCTATAAAAGGTTTTATCACTCCTCAGCCTGTTTTACCAAAAGCCAATCTCGTTTATTTTCAACTGTTCTTCACTGACAATTTTGTTTGACAAACTGTGAATACTACACATATGTATAGAAAAGAATAGGTACAGGAAGGCACAACACATGCAAAACACATAATGCCTCACTTTCGGAGAGATGTCGCATTACAAGAACTGGAGGCTTTTCTTGAGAGCAATACTGAAAATGATTTGAAGGCGGAGTTAGAAAAATATTTTACACAAGACTAGCTAGAGTCAAGTGCATTTTCCAAGAATATTTCTTCTCATCTCTGTTTCTTTCTATGATGCTTGGTGCAGCATTTAGTTACACCTACAATACCTCCAACAGTGCAAGGTGATGAACTTTACTGAGTATACTTACAGTAGAAGCAAAAAACTTAAGACCATAAAAATAAAAGTAGTAGCAGATCAGAGCACAGTATTATTCAAGGAAGATATCTGTTTTAGTGCTACAATGGACAAGAGCATACAGGGGTGCTTAAGAGGTTTCTGTCCATGTGAATCATAAGATGATTAGCTTGGGAATTGCCCAAAATGGAATTTCATCTAATAGGTAAGGCTGTGACTTTTGCAAAAGGATTCTCCATGTTATTTAAACTAGACAAAACTTGGTGAATATGGGTATTGAACCTATGAAACTGAGATGCTAATTGTGTATCTTTCTTTCCATCACAAATGGTTGCTGACTATACTGGATAGTTTTTTTTTCATCATCAGCCTCATTGCATCACTGCTGAAAGTAACAAAGAGCCTGTGCAGTCACTAAAAACACTGTTGTTTTGGAACACATGGAGTTGAAAGGGGGAGTGGACTGGGCTGATTGCTACTGTGGTTGCCATGGCTAACAAGGAAGCTCTACAAGTGGTGCAAAAAGTATTCCTATGGCTCATTGAAGTTGCTTTAATGAAGAATTATATTCTCTACTCAATAAACGAAAATGAATGTCGAGAACAACTGCAAACTCACATTTCCTTCACAAAAAACCTATACAGACAGCTATCTGATCAGGTGAGAAATACAGATTCTGAGGAAAGAGGAAAACCGCCATCGTCTAAGACTCGGTACATTCTAAAAGAGAGGATACATTAAATTACTCATCATCAATGAAAAATCAACAAATCACTGCATCACTTTCAGCACCCACAAAGAGAAAAGAAGAGAAACAGAAACAATTTCGGCTTTGTTAAGAATGCAAGAAGTAGCCTCTATCTCAGCTATGTTCCTATTTTAAGAAGTGCAATACAGAAAGCTATGATCTTATTTTAAGAAGTACAATACAGAAAGCATAAAAAGCAATTATATCAAGCAAAAATGTAGTATCAATCCCTGAGTAACAGATAACAAAGCTGTAAAAGCGCCGTCACATTGCATTTCCTTTGTTAAAACAGAAGCGTATTAACTGGTATTACCCTACATCCCTACCCTCATCACTTAAATAAGAGTTGGGGAGAGCGCACAGAGTAGAAATTTGTGAAGGATAATATTAAGACACCTCTTCCTGACCAAAGAGTCCACATTCCTACTATACAGAGTCATGATGAAATATTTGAAATATCCCCATCTCATTCACATTGTGTGCAAATGTGTAATGCATGTACTATTCTTGACAATCAGACACTCAAATACAGCACTTATGATTTATTATTATTAGTTTCATTCCTGCATTACTAGCAGTGCTACACTTCAACTCCTGAAATGTATAACACACAACACAGAGCATCAATCATTGGATTCAAAACTACGAACAATAAATCACTTACCTCAATGTAAAAATAATCTACTTTTTCAATCACACTATTGTCCAAGAAGACTGCTTTTCATGGCCAGTGTACAAGGCTTTAATATGGACCACTGGGAAATCTGTTTGGATATCACTGATCTGTACACATAATATTCATGATATAAAATTCAAGTTATTTCACATGTTATGCTATCTGTTAATACCACCTGATTCACGCAATATACCTACCTCAAATTATTACTTCTATGGAGAAAATAACTCTTCACAATGCATAACAGTTACAATGAATTATGAAGACATCGTTCCTGTAAACAGATATTACCCAAACAATAAGTAGGCCCACAATCTGTGCAAACACTATAAAGAAGTGTTTCAACTTTCAGCTGGAGTGAAAGTTAATTTCATCCCCTACTGATGTAATTGATACATATGGACTCATAAAGTAAACAACTTTTGGCACTTACCACAAATAATAGATTAAAACTCGTTCACTACTAGCAAATGAAACCAAGTACAAATCTAGATTGCAATATTTCAAATTTCATGTTGCAGTGATTGAAAGGAAGCAGTTAATGAGTCCAATAGTTAAGTGTGGAAAGCCACAATTAACATCTATGAAAATTCTTATCTTACTCACACGATACTGTAAGACACCATACAACCAGTACCACATGAAATTTACTGAATCAGTTTCAATAGAACTACAACTACCAGCCCTACAGTTGTGAACTTGGCCCATGTGACTGTCATCTGTTCCATCCTCTTTATTCCTTTTTTGGCAGTAATACATTTCCACAATGAAGCTGAGGTGCCAACTGTAGCATGGCGCCTCGACTACCTGCGGCTGCCCCTGTGAACAATGGGAGGGAGGAGGGCTAATTTCTTCCTCGCCATTCTGGCAGCACCGTCATATTTTCGCTGGAGGAACAGAGGGGGGGAAGCAGTCTGGCACACAAGCCAGTATTCTTATGAGTGGATTGCTGCCAGCCTGTTGCACGCCGTGTGTTTGCTGACAACCAATTTTGCAGAAGACGAAATCTAATTTGGAAATTCGAATGCAATGTTTGATACTGCAGTTACATGCCTGAAGCAATTTTGTTAAGCCCTTCAATGGCAGTTTCTGAGTGTCTTATTCTTCCTGCATTATGGAGAAAATGGTTGAACATTACTACAGTCAAACATGTCCAACACCTACAGTGGTTTGAAGTATTCTGAATGGGTAAATACTCTGCGAGTAATTACAAGTGATAAGGACATTGCTAATAATCCTAACATAAGTTGGGTTTCGATGTATTTTAGGATATTTTTGCTATCCGTTTCTGAGTGATAGTCAGACTTTTTGATTTTTGAGCCACGAAACACCTGTCTCTGCCTGCATGAACAACAATTAAACTCTGCCCGGCACTTTTGTTTGCCAATACTACTCATGCACTATTACTTTGCCAACAATTATTTATGGTACAATGCATGTGATTCAATGTTTCATCTTAGTAAACTAATGGTCACTTTGATTCTAATGAAAACCTGAGAAAGTCTGGTCTTTGAGCAACAATGTCTTCTCATTTGCACAAAACATAACATTAATTTTGACACCTTCTAAAACGAAAATTCATAGACAGAAAATTGCTTCTAACCATTTCCTTACTGGCTTTGAAGCTCGTTTCTGTCTGAAAAAAGTTGTGCACTTTTCGCAAATTTCATACTTCTTTCTATTGTCCATAATGCCATAGAAATTGCTGCCTGATAACACATTTATCCATATCATCAGTCACATACCTACTATGAGCTTCTTGCTTCTTCTTCTTGAGTGCTAGTTTAACTGTAGCCTCGCTGCACCTCATCACGTGACCTAGTTACTGGCACTGCCGAGTCACCACTTCACCTTTCCAGGCAATAGGTACTGTTGTATTCTCTGCAACTAAAATTACAGAATAAGTTTCAGTGTATGGCCAAGGGATTTGAATGGTCAGAAGCCCCTTCAATACATTTCATAAGAACAGAAGAACTGATACATCTGAATTTCTTGCAACTAGGGATGTAATAGGTATGTACTTTTCATATAACATACAAATAGTATTGCACATGCACGTTACTCATTAAGTTACAATTTTTCTCCTTCAAGATTGCAGAATAAGAAAATTTATTTTTCTCATGATCTGTCATTTCAAAAATTGGCAAGTTGGCAAAAATAATCAGACATGAAAGAAATGGTACATGGAAATTATGACAGATGTCAAGTGTCAGTTCTTTGAACAGAACAACTGCAGTCCAGTGAATTAATATATTTTGACTAGCATTAGTAACCGTCACTGGTCAGCTGTGTATTTATGGCATTATTATGCTATTCCATCTACTTATTCTTCCTCTCTCCATTGTCTTCCGTCCCACTCTTTGACTGTTTCACCTGCATCTCTAGTGAAATTTGTCATGATATTAAATTTCACGTGGCTCAATTCCTATGACTTCATCTCCTGAACAGTAATATAATTTTCCATTTATGTGCAGTGGAATATCAGGAAATTGTCTGCGAAGTGTGTTGCAAATAAAGTTAGTACACTGACATCAACAGACAGTGGCACCTTACATCATATCTCAAAAGTCACAGGAAGTCTACCGAGCATTTGAATTCACATAAAAAGTGGATAGTGTTTTCCGAGGGTCTCAAAAAGTCACAAACTGTCAACGCCCATGTTCAAAGGCATCTGAATACTGAAAGCAGACATTGGAAAAATTTTCTTGGGCGCTTAATATCAATAATTCATTTCCTAGGTCAGCACTGTCTGCCTTGGAGAGGAAGTACAGATACACTCGTTCAGCCTGACAACAGAAACTTCTTGAAACTTGTTGAATTATTCGGAAAGTTCGACACTGTGATGATGGAGCACGTGCACAGAACAAAGAAAGGTGAGACCAAGGGTCATCATTATCTTGGAAAAGAAACAAAGAATGAAATAATTCATCTTATTGGATCATCTATAACCAACAACATTCTATTAATGATGAAATCTGCAAAGTATTACAGTATAATCCTGGACTGCACAAAAGATATTTCAAAAGTTGACCAGATGACAGTTGTGGTACGTTTCATGCAGGAGACAAGACTCGACGGGGTATATGATGTCCGAATTTGTGAGCATTTTCTTGTATTTCTTCCAGTGCCTGATTCTTTACACTCCACTTTGATGCAGGTCGTGCTCAAGTTCTTGGAACATAAAAAAATCCTATTGGGAAAGTAGCATCGATGACCTTACTCCGCCGAGGTTTCAAATTGGAGACATTTATGATGCACTGATTCAGATATCAGGAAAATTCAATGGTATGACCACTCACAAAACAACGTCACTTGTGAATCAAATAAAAAATTACACCTTTCTCATTTCTCTGGTAATCTGATATGACATTCTGCTTCACATCAGTGGAGTCAGTAAGACCCTCCAGACCATTGACATAAATGTTTCTGCGACAGTGGAAATGCTTAAAATACGAAAGCATAAAATGAGACCTTCAGAACAGAAGAAAAGTTGGTGTCTTTCTTGATGGATTCCAAAGAATAGGCTACAGAATGAGAGCTAAAAGATCTAACGTTACCATGGATAAGTGTTTCCCGGTGATGAAGAAAGAAGTCAATACATTTTACCTATGATGGAAGGGATGAGACAATTGATGATCCAACGAAATAACACAATATTGAATTCTACTATTATCTTTTACATATAGTAACTAATCAACTGAAAGCTCATTGTGATTATTTTGACTTTCTCTACAACATTGACGAGATGAAGAATGCACCTCCAGACAGCCTGGACACAAAGTGTAGAAACCTCACAGAGATTTTGTAAGATAATGAGTCAAGCGACATTGATTCACTGGAGTTGAGAGATAAACTAAAAGTGCTTTCAACATTGTTGTAACCTGGAATAGGTCCAAAAGAGATTCTGAAGTTTATGGGAAGATATAATTTTTGCCCAAATGTTAACATTGGTTTGAGGATTCTACTAACACTCTCAGTGATAGTTGCGAGTGGAAAGAGGAGTTTCTCAAAACTGAAATTGATAAAGACGTACCTCCAATCAATGGTGAACACATGATCTTGCAACAATATAGATTGAGAATGAGCTTGTAGTGGATTTACATTACACAGATCATATGAAAGAATTTGCACAAGCAAAAGCTAGTAAGGTTCAATTTGTCTAGTATTTTTTTAAAATTTTTATATTATGATCAGTGTCTTGGCTACTTACTGTGTTGTTTATTGTTTTGTTCAACATTAAATAGTTATTGTAATTATTATTGTTCAAACCAAATTATCGTTAAAGTGTAAATATAATTTGTTTTCAGTTGAATACATTATATGTTCACAACCATTGAAAAATGTTTATTTATGTTAACTGTAAGTTCAAGCCACGCAAGATTAGCTGAGCAGTCTAAGGCGCTGCAGTCATGGACTGTGTGGCTGGCCCCGGCGGAGATTCAAGTCTTCCCTCGGGCATGGGTGTATGTATTTGTCTCAGGATAATTTAGGATAAGTAGTGTGTAAGCTTAGGGAGTGATGACTTTAGCAGTTAAGCCCCATAAGATTTCACACACATTTGGACAATTGCATAAATTCACAAGGCTTATAAAAATTAGCTAGATTTATTCAATCAGATTTGATTCCACTTTAGAGCTAATGCTGAACAACTGTTTTGTAAAAATCTGTAGAGAATGTCACCAACCAATGGCAATTTTCGTTTCTATTTTCCAGATCTACATAGATTTTTGCCACAGTGTGACTATACTTAGTGCTTTGACTTATGTTTACATCTATAGTATCATGCTGAATGTAACTGTCAACATGACGGTTTAGATATACCCACAAATTAAAAGCTTTGAGTCTAGCCACTCAGTGGCCGAAACCTAGGTAGATCTGAAAAGTAAAAACAAAAATTGCGACTGATTGCTGAACTTTCTTACAGAATTGTTTAGATAAAATTCCAATAACATTTTGCATAAAAAAGGGGGGGGGGGTTGCATTATAGCAGCTCACTTGGGGAGGCACTTGGGCTTATATACTGATAATTGAGACCACTTTTTGACTACATATAGGAATTTCAAAAGCTATGGGCATTTCCTATCTTTTCACTTATACATTGCCAACTTCTCAAGAGCAGTATCAAAGGCAACAATTGTGAGTGACCAGAAATATAACACTGATAACTGAAAAAACAGGAAACGTTGTATAACTGATAACATAACATACAACATAGACAGTTTACAGTATGCTTATAAACCAACTACTAAAGTCACAGAAACCAGTGCAATACGGTGGAAGTGTTGGGATTACTGGAAACATATTTGAAATATGCTTCAAAATGTACACAGTTACCCCATTTAAAGTCTGCACTGTTTTTAATGTACTTCATTAAAATTCGAAGTACAATATCCTGAGTGCAAAGTTGCATATCTGACCAAATGACAAAATTAATCAACTACATAACAAGAACAATGAAATCTCCTAGTCCGTATATGCAGTAGCGCATAATTATACCATAAGCTAGATGTCTCACAATAAAGTTGAGTAAGACACAGGGTATTAAGCCAATAGTTATAAGAACACCAAAGCTTTTCACAATACAATACACACCTTTTGGTAACATATATGATACCAACAAGAAAGCTATTTCCAGGAGCTCAAAAGTACCTCACACCACACCCTTTCACAATAATATGTTGATCTAACATATCAACAGAAGTAAAATCCTTCCAATTTAGAACTGTGAGATCATTATGGGCAACTTACAACATCAAAACTGAAGCTGTGAGAATAAAGTAAGACAGACTTTGCAAGTGAGTTTCAATCCATGTAGATGTTCATTTACAGATCCCAGTGTTCCCTGGAAGATTATAAAGCAAAACTACATTATTCTTGGATACATACATCATCTCTCACTGACAAATGAGCCCACACTTCAACTATACAATCACAATAAAAGCTATGGAAAATTCCTGTCTAACAAATGGTATGAAAATTATGAACTTTATATACTGTTCTCAGGAATAATGGACCCTAAGTGCAAGGCCATATAACTTTTCGGAAAACTTGCAAATGTATCAAAATCTGGCTGAAGTTGAAGTTAGTTAAATATTTCAATTTTTACATAACCTCCTGGAGTACAAACGAGACAACATAGTGCATCACAAATTACAGTGGGCATAATTTACATACTTCAACATAATGTCAATATAGCACTTCAGAGTTAAATTTGTCTTAGAGTATTGAATTATGCAGAGCAGTATCCCAGGCAGCAACTGTGACTGACCTGAAATGTGTAAGTATACTACTGATACATATCAATACTCCTCATATCATGAAATGTAGTTCATTTTACAAGATACAGAAACTATTAATACCACATGATTCACACGGAATACCTATGTCAAGCAACTGCCTTTTTTGGGAAAAATTGCTTTGGACAATGGACAAAATATACACTTCAACATTTCACATGGAAGGCTGAGAATTTTACTCAACACAGCTACCAATCTCTTCTTTTGAATTTCATTTTTTCATAATATCTATGTCTTATAGATGGGGATGGCGAATTTGATTTGCGTGTCACTGTGTTCGGAGTGAAAGTCATACAAAAATGTGACACTCCTTAGTTTACATATAAACCTAACCATGGTGGACGCGTCACACTGTTGTAATGCCTTTAATGGAACTGACATATTTTACCTACTACAAATTATCAATTTTAACACACCACACTTCAAAAAACAAACTTTCAGATAAAAATATCAAAAACAAAACAAATGTTTCTTATAATAATAATAATAATAACAAAAGACACATGAACACATACATAAAAGTAAGGGACCAGAACAAGGAAATTCATTGCTTCAGATCAGCAACAAATACATCTCATGACGGATCCTTGTGATGAGCATTCTTCTCTTATAAAATCCAATATCAGAATGATTTGACTACATCCATAATTTTCCTACTTTGTTCATGGTTCATACTGGTGCTTCTTCTGTCTCATCAACAGTGGAAAGTTTTTGCCAAGAATATAACTTCCCACCGTATTTTACAACTATGTAGGGATGATTTTCTCGTGCAGCAGCACAATGTGGGTGGTGAGTAAGGGGTGTGAAAACTGGGGCCTGTTCGTCAGCAAGGTTGTTATGGCAGTGGACACTTTATCGTTGGTTGCATCCTATCATTCAGTCACCTCATTATCTGTAGTAACTGCTTCAGCTGGAATGATGTTTATGGCGTGAACAATTTTTCACATGAAAGGCCACAAAACGTCAATGAACAAACAATTCAAGTTGCTGAAGGTTGCATTTTGTGTCTGGTATTTTTCAGAGCTCTGTATTTCAGAAACCATGTATTTTACAGTACCCTAATGAACATTCAGACAGACATAGCCTATCATATTTTTATTATATATAACATACAAATACATATGTAACATATAAATGGGAAACATTGTTATGAAAAACCACAAAAGTTTCTTGACCGATTTACTTAAAATTTTACATGTCACTCCAATACACTCAGGCAAACATAGGCTACATATAAAAATTGGGAAACTTTGTTTACAAAAATCTGGAAAAGTCCTTGATCAATTTACTTCAAATTTTTAAACAGTTCTCTAAAAAACATTCAGATGGATATAGGTTACTTATTTTTTCAAACAACAATGTAAAGCTTTTTTTCTTAGTATTGACTTTGAGAAAGAAAATGCTATGCTATGCTGTGCTCTGCTGTGAAATTGTGGCTTTGTTTTCCTTCTTGCAGCCAGTTTTTACTATGCTAGCAGGGCATTTAAAGCATAACACAAATTGTTTCTGCACTATATATTCTTTCTCACAGTATACAGGGAGAACATTAATAAAACTGACAAAGTCTATGGATGGATTACTGACTGGAAAGTGAGGAAAAACGATCCTATGAACATATGTCCAGAAATGCATTGTTGCCATGGTAGATGGCACTGACAAATGGAAGTGTGCAACATCTATATAGGTCAGACAATTTTGCAGAGTTGCAGAGCGTTGTTCTGAGCACAAGTGACATACTAAACAAGGCAGATTGACAAGTCGGCCACATTAAGCATTGCCTGGAAAATGGACACAAAATAAAGTTTGAAAACATGAGAGTCTTGGTTCATGTGTCAACATATTGGGATTCTGTTATAAAAGAAAAGACTGAGATTTGAATGATCAGCAAAATTTTTAACAGAGCCCAGGAGTATGCATTCAGTAGGACATTGGGATGGACTGTGAATGCCAAAAGAAGCAACGGTGGTTGATTGAAGCTTGTAGGGAGATGGGAGCTGGAGTTTCATATGTGGTGTCAAGCCCTCATGCTGTCTCACAGAACTCCGTCCCATGGCAGGCGATAGCTGCCTGAGACTACAGTCATGGCTATGTAAGTGAAAAACCATGCCAGCCCTAGCAGTCAGTTGTTTTAACCCTGATGATGGTGGTGGACATAGCCATCAAAAGCTTGAGAACTGTATTTGAATTGATGCAGCTTGAACACTGAGAAGATTTTCTGAAGACTATGTTAAATGGGTGGTCGCAAAATTTGAGTGTTCTTTATTCCACACTCAACGTAAGTTGGTTGGCATTTATTTGGAATTGGAATTTAACATGTAGCTAAGCTGTGGCTATATCTGATAACTGCGTATGGTGTAATGTGCAATTTCTATGCATAATTTGTACACATAATCTAATCAGCACAAGTTAAAGTGTCAATTACTGATCAGCCAATATGTTTCAGTTTCTCATAAGCTCAAAACAACCATAAAAAACTTGGTCTCATTGACTTCCGCAACGCAGTAGGAGGAGCGTCATCCAAATAGTATATTGGAATGAAAGAAAGAGAAGGTGGTGGTAAAGCAACACTGGACTTCAGTATTCGTAATAATAAAATAAGTGACCAAATAGATACATCACTATCTGCATATATTAAAAGAAACCAATTAGTTCTCATAGCTTAGCTGTACCACAGAGAATCAGTGCCAAATTGTCATGACTGCTCATACAGAGCAATCAGTACATTAGATGATATCTTAGACAAACAAGTATAATCAGAGAATAGTTGTAATAGGTACATTATAAACCTTGTATTAAAGTTAGAAGTAACTAAAAATTTTGAAAATTCAGTCATTAACATATGGTGTGATGTGTATAGACTTTGAGAACACTAAGAACAACATGAAAATTGGATTCAGTATGCGCTCAGCTGCTCTCTTTGACGTTGGTGTTATTGAAAATACGGCTCTTTCTGTTCTTTAGTACCCAACAGTTAGTGCATTTTCATTGGTCATTTGAAACAATTACTGCCAAAATAATAAATATTTGTCACTGCCCTTCAGTAGTAGTTCATTGTTGTTTCATGGTAGGGAAGTCTGGCAAGGACAATGAGTAACAGACAATATATTATGCCAGCATAATTGACTTGTACATTTAGGTTTTATGTTGCAGCATTAACATCCTTTAATTACTAACAAAGTGCACCTCCTAACAGTCATAAAGTGCACTTTTTCAGATCTTTTGTAAGATATTTTGAATTTCCTCTTTTCAATGTGTAACTGGAGGTAGCCTAAACAAATACTGTACATCATATCGTTCACGCAACATCCAGTGACAACTGAAAGTGGCGGTTTGGTTTCCAATACTAACAAAGTTATTTTTAAAGTGGAATTTTACATGCCAGTTCAGTAGAACAGTACCAAATTAGTCTATTGCAACATTTGTTTTAGTGAAAAGTACCAAGGTGGACAGTAAAACATGAAGACTCAGTACTACAGCAATGACTGAGCAGCACGGAACTGCATGGTGATCACAGTCAGTGCAGGTCATGAGTACCGCTAGAGTACTGGTTTTACTGTTCCTGTTAGTACGTACTGCTAAAACAAATACCACACTAGACTAATTGGGTCCACTTTGTCGAACTGGCACATAAAATTCCACTTCAAAAATAGTTTTATTTGTTATAGGAAACAAACCAATGTTTTCCTCTGACACTGAGCATTACATGAAGGACATGATGAGCAGTATTTGTTTGGGCTGACTCTACCTACACATTGCAAAAACTCAACTGCAAACAACTGCAGAAACATCAGAGTAAATGCACCTCATAGTCTTAGGAGGTACACCTGATATACATTCTACAGTTAAATTTGTCCCACATCATTGACTTTATGGATCATATGCTATTCTAGCATAGCAACAGCTATGATCCCTTTCAAAGACTCACTTTGGAAGGGTTGGTGGTGCTGAAACACCTGAAAAATGAAATAACTTTTAGACCTATACATTAGATTCTAAATGTCTCATCTCATTGATACATTTAATAAACACAAGTAGTAACTCCTTTTGTACCATTTCATTTGTGTTTGTAATTTTTATTTTTCATCTGTTGTACAGGAATTATTACACTTCCACCTATGGGTAGAACTCTCAGAAATAAATACTTATGGACCACCCTATTTCTTCTATAACCAACAGCAACATAATGGAAATCTTTAAGGATACAGTGAATTTATCAAACAACAGGATTATTTCTTAGTCTACAGACTTCTATCCCGATAGTATCAGCTAATAAATAACAGTTATTAGGGTACAGCTTTTTTGGAGAAACTATCACATATGTATGCTTACATAAGAAATGTGCAACGAAAATTCATGTGTCTTCAGTTTCTTTATCATACTTGGTTCTGTGACATTTGTCCTTTGATCTTTCACAAATGTTGACAAAGACATCAACAGAAGGAATGTGAACTTACGCTGTAAGAAAATCCTGCACATGTGGATACAGAATATAGTAACTTGGGCATATATTATACAATTAAAAGTCTGTGTCAAATGTAAACATGGAGCCAAAATACTTTAGCCAGTCTGTCACCACAAGACTGAAGTACAGGTACATCTGGATTCAATATCCAGTGGCTCAGATAAAAAGATTTCTGCAGACCTAGCCACACAAACACTTCATGCAAACTATAGTTGCATAATTTATTAATGCAACAATAATTGTAAGAGAAAACCATAATTAATATAACTGTATATTTCTTTTCAATACATGCCTTGGCAAATTATTTTTCATAATTAAATAACGTGAGAAATTACTAAGTCTTTGTTGGCTTTTATAAAAATTTGTCCTCCAAACATCCAAAAAAAAAGGGCTCTGGAATGTACATATATAAAAACTGTTGCCAACAGACATATACAATGTTTATAGTAATGGTCACATAGAGACTAGATATTGCACCTCTGATAATCTACTCACAATAATGGTAAGCACACTTGATGAATATATTTGAGAAGGGCAAACATGTTAAGTACCATAAATGAAACAAGTATTCGTGCTCTGTCTCAAACACCTGTAGCAGGAAGAATGGTCTATGTTCGAATGTTCTGTAGATAACGAGGTCATAAGTGACAAAGCACAACTCCACATTGCCTAAGACGGAGCAGAAAACAGACAGAAGAAAACAGACAGCATTTCTAGGAGTCATCGTAAAGGTTCACTGAGCTGTCTTCCGGAAACAGCAGAGAACCTTAATCCGGATGCCACAGAACACAATTGAGACCCTGGATAGACTCCACTTACAGACAGTTATCCACCGCATGCATGGACTCAAACAGCTATCTAGAGAGAATGTCAGCTATCAAGGAGCTTTCAGGAAAAAGTGACAAGTAGAGAGGAGTAGGCATTTTCTCATGATGGAAAGCACTGGAGGACATGCATCATTAGAATACTCGAGATGTGTCTCAAAAAATTTAATAACAGTTAATAAATGAGTTCCTCATATCGGCCCCGAAAACCCAAGGTATGCCGATTGTCCGTTGTATGGAGTGGCATATGGTCAGTACACCACTCCCGTAGCCATTTTTCTGACTTTCCACATCTTGGAGCCGCTACTCGTCAATCGCGGCACAAGGCTGCGTGTACTATGAACGAGTTCTCCTGTCAAGGAAGAATTCTTGGCTGTACCGGGATTCAAACCTGGGTCGTCCCCGTGGCAGCCCTTTTTTAAATTTTTTTATTTATTTCGTTGTGGATGTTGTTGTTGATTCTTTAACTCCGTTTTTTTATTACAGAGGCCAACGAACTCTGTGACCAAACGTGCTGTGCTACCGTGCTGGCACCACTAAGTTACAGATGGGGACTACGTGGAGAATGCATATAATATACATCCCCCCATGAACCATGGACCTTGCAGTTGGTGGGGAGGCTTGCGTGCTTCAACGATACAAATAGCCGTATCGTAGGTGCAACCACAATGGAGGGGTATCTGTTGAGAGGCCAGACAAACGTGTGGTTCCTGAAGATGGGCAGCAGCCTTTACAGTAGTTGCAGGGGCAACAGTCTGGATGAATCACTGATCTGGCCCTGTAACACTAATCAAAACGGTCTTGCTGTTGTGGTACTCCAAACGGCTGAAAGCAAGGAGTAACTACAGCCATAATTTTTCCCGAGCCCATGCAGCTTTACTGTAAGATTAAATGATAATGGCGTCCCCTTGGGTAAAATATTCCGGAGGTAAAATAGTCGCCCATTCAGATCTCTGGGCGGGGACTACTCAAGAGGACGTCGTTATCAAGAGAAAGAAAACTGGTGTTCTACAGATCGGAGCATGGAATGTCTAATACCTTAATCGGGCAGGTAGGTTAGAAAATTGAATAAGGGAAATGGATAGGTTAAAATTAGATATTGTGGGAATTAGTGAAGTTCAGTGGCAGGAGGAACAAGACTTTTGGTCAGGTGAATACAGGGTTATAAATACAAAATCAAATAGGGGTAATGCAGGAGTATGTTTAACAATGAATAAAAAAAATTGGAGTGCAGGTAAGCTACTACAAACAGCATAGCGAACGCATTATTGTTTCCAAGATAGACACAAAGCCCACGCCTACTACAGTAGTACAAGTTTATATGCCAACTAGTTCTGCAGATGATGAAGAAATTGATGTAATGTATGTTGAGATAAAAGGGATTATTCAGGTAGTGAAGGGAGACGAAAATTTAATAGTCATGGGTGACTGGAATTCGACAGTAGGGAAAGAAAGAGACGGGAACGTAGTAGATGAATATGGATTGGGGGTAACGAATGAAAGAGGAAGCCGCCTGGTGGAATTTTGGATAGAGGACATATTAATCATAGCTAACACTTGGTTCAAGAATCATAAAAGAACGTTGCATACATGGAAGAAGGCTGGAGATACAGAGAGGTTTCAGATAGATTATATAATGGTAAGCAAAGATTTAGGAACCATGTTTTAAATTGTAAGACATTTCCAGGGGCAGATGTAGACTCTGACCACAATCTATTGGTTATGAACTGTATATTAACACTGAAGACACTGAAAAAAGGTGGGAATTTAAGGAGATGCGACCTGGATAATCTGAAAGAACCAGAGGTCGTACAGAGTTTCAGGGAGAGCATAAGAGAACAGTGGACAGGAATGGAAAAAAGAAATACAGTAGAAGAAGAATCGGTAGCTTTGAGGAATGAAGTAGTGAAGGCAGCAGAGGATCAAGATGGTAAAAAGACGAGCTCTAGTAGAAATCCTTGGGTAACAGAAGAGATACTGAATTTAATTGATGAAAGGAGAAAATACAAAAATGCAGTAAGTGAAGCAGGCAAAAAGGAATACAAAAGTCTCAAAAAAGAGATCAACAGAAATGCAAAATGGCTATGCAGGGATGGCTAGAGGACAAACGTAACGATGTAGAGGCTTATTTCACGAGGGGTAAGATAGATACTCCATACAGGAAAATTAAAGAGACCTTTGGAGAAAAGAGAACCACTTCCATGAATATCAAGAGCTCAGATGGAAACCCAGTTCTAAGCAAAGAAGGGAAGGCAGAAAGGTGGAAGGAGTATATAGAGGGTCTATACAAGGGCGATGTTCTTGAGGACAATATTATGGAAATGGAAGAGGAGGTAGATGAAGATGAAATGGGAGATATGATACTGCGTGAAGAGTTTGACAGAGCACCGAAAGACCTAAGTCGAAACAAGGCCCCGGGAGTAGACAACATTCCATTAGGACTACTGACGGCCTTGGGGGAGCCAAGACTAACGAAACTCTACCATCTGGTGAGCAAGATGTATGAGACAGTCGAAATTCCCTCAGACTTCAAGAAGAATATAGTAATTCCAATCCCAAAAAAAGCAGGTGTTGACAGATGTGAAAATTACCGAACTATCAGTTTATTAAGTCACAGCTGCAAAATACTAGCGCGAATTCTTTACAGACGAATGGAAAAACTGGTAGGAGCTGACCTCGTGGAAGATCAGTTTGGATTCAATAGAAATGTTGGAACACATGAGGCAATACTGACCCTATGACTTATCTTAGAAGAAAGATTAAGGAAACTCAAACCTACGTTTCTAGCATTTGTAGACTTAGAGAAAGCTTTTGAAAATATTGACGGGGATACTCTCTTTCAAATTCTGAAGGTGGCAGGGATAAAATACAGGGAGCAAAAGGCTATTTACAATTTCTACAGAAAGCAGATGCCAGTTGTAAGAGTCGAGGGACATGAAAGGGAATCAGTGGTTGGGAAGGGAGTGAGATACGGTTGTAGCCTCTCCCCGATGCCAGAGTAGATATTAAAATCCATGGAGAAGAAATAAAAAGTTTGAGGTTTGCCGATGACATTGTAATTCTGTCAGAGACAGCAAAGGACTTGGAAGAGGAGTTGAACGGAATGGACACTGTCTTGAAAGAAGGGTATAAGATTAACATCAACAAAAGCAAAACGAGGATAATGAAATGTAGTCGAATTTTATCGGGTGATGCTGAGGGAATTAGATTAGGATATGAGACACTTAAAGTAGTAAAGGAGTTTTGCTATTTGGGGAGCAAAATAACTGATGATGGTCGAAGTAGAGAGGATATAAAATGTATACTGGCAAAGGCAAGGAAAGTGTTTCTTAAGATGAGAGATTTGTTAATATTGAGTATTGATTTAAGGGTCAGGAAGTCATTTGTGAAAGTATTTGTATGGAGTGTAGCCATGTATGGAAGTGAAACATGGATGATAAATATTTTAGACAAGAAGAGATGTGGTGCTCTAGAAGAATGCTTAAGATTAGATGGGTAGATCACATAACTAATGAGGAGGTATTGAATAGAATGGGGGAGAAGAGGACTTTGTGGCACAACTTGAGTAGAAGAAAGGATCGGTTGGTAGGAGATGTTCTAATGCCTCAAGGGATCACTAATTTGGTATCGGAGGGCAGCGGGGAGGGTAAATTTCGAAGAGGGAGACCAAGAGATGAATAAACTAAGCAGATTCAGAAGGATGTAGGCTGCAGTAGGTACTGGAAGATGAAGAAGCTTGCACAGGATAGAGTAGCATGGAGAATTGCATCAAACCAGTCTAATGACTGAAGACGACAACAGCAACATAATATATGTAAAAGACTCACTGGAGGTTGTGATCACAAATGCTTTATCTTCTTGTCTCAAACACCTCGTGTTAAGTAAAGAAGCAAGAAAATGAATGAATATTACGTTTACAACATTTCCACGTATCTAGTAAAGTAGGGTAAATGACTTCCTACAGTTAATCGTTAGCTGATCGTGAATGGCTGTTTGTGATGTTCATTTTGATTAGTTTCGTATCCCTAAGAGTTATATCACATTATGGGGTCTATGCAACAAAATTTACAATAAATGAACCATTTCTTTATTTGAAATGTGTTTAGACCAATTTCGTGGCCGCTGAATCGAGAAAGGCAGCCATCATCTACATCTACATCTACATCCATACTCCGCAAGCCACCTGACGGTGTGTGGCGGAGGGTACCCTGAGTACGTCTATCGGTTCTCCCTTCTATTCCAGTCTCGTATTGTACGTGGAAAGAAGGATTGTCGTTATGCTTCTGTGTGGGCTCTAATCTCTCTGATTTTATCCTCATGGTCTCTTCGCGAGATATACGTAGGAGGGAGCAATATACTGCTTGACTCTTAGCTGAAGGTATGTTCTTTAAACTTTAACAAAAGCCCGTACCGAGCTACTGAGCGTCTCTCCTGCAGAGTCTTCCACTGGAGTTTATCTATCATCTCCGTAACGCTTTCGCAATTACTAAATGATCCTGTAACGAAGCGCGCTGCTCTCCGTTGGATCTTCTCTATCTCTTCTATCAACCCTACCTGGTGCGGATCCCACACTGCTGAGCAGTATTCAAGCATTGGGCGAACAAGCGTACTGTAACCTACTTCCTTTGTTGTCGGATTGCATTTCCTTAGGATTCTTCCAATGAATCTCAGTCTGGCATCTGCTTTACCGACGATCAACTTTATATGATCAAAAGCTAGCGAAACAATTGAATTGTACCGCAATGCTCTAAACGGAAATATAATTGTATTATTTTCGTTTTTAAGTTAACAATAGATACAGTAACAAAAATTGCGGAGAGTATGAGGAAAAACTTTTCCATTTGTTATCATCGACAGCAGAATGACAAAAAAAATTATTATTATTATTTCCCAGGTCACGTAAGAAACACACCAAGAGCACTTGTATACTATAAATTGTGGTAAACCTCATAAATGTTCTTCTCTGTACCGCTAAGGCCATTATGTACAATAAGTAAAGGAGCGCGTATTTTGCTTTAAACTATAATAATGAAAGCACGAATTACGGTATTTGAATGTAAGAACGGTTGGTGACTTTTCTGCAAACCGCCATGATGGCTACAAGCACCTTACAATTCAAGTTGCTGCTCTGTTAACAGTTTATAGTCCGCAACAGTGCAGCTAGGTTAGAAATACTGAGAAATTTTTTGGTAACTGAAAACTAAAACCTTTCTCTGGCCTCTCATAATAAAATATATTGTTACTTTATATCAAAAGTAACTTTCGGAATTTCGTCTGAAATGCTGAAACAGTGTTACACTGAAATTAAACTGTGAAATGGGTTTGATCCAAAGCTTCAATGACGCTTGCAAATAACAAATTCGTGGTCTGGTCAAAAAATGAGAAAAAGATTTTCAATAAAAAAAATTTTTCTCTAGATATATTAAAAAGTTTTCAACGGGGATGGAACTAAATAACATCTTCGAGATCAACATAGTCTAACTGATCAAATAGTGCGAAAAAATATTTTCGAAAATTTTGTCCTCCTAAATTCGATCCGTGCCGCTGAGAGAAAAAACAATGTCCATTATCTAAACAACAAACTTATTATTTTCAAATATGAACTTCGACATGAGGACATTTAAGACTTGACTAAGAATAGAAGAACTAACTCAAAACAACATTCATTACTAATTATAACAGATGTACGCAAGCCTACAAAAAGATAGGCAAACCAGCCAGTCAGATACAATATGGCGGAACAATGGAATAAAATTTGGTGACACTTTCACTATAAAAAATATTACTTTCGTATTATCATCGGCCACTACGCCTCAGGAATTTGGGAACAGCATGAAATAAACACAACGTAATAGATAATTTGTTACGGTTTGCACGTGATAAATGAAATGTTTAAACCGATTCCTTAGCTTTGTGCACGCTTCGTTACTTACAAAATTCTCGTTGCCGCTAGAGAAACATGAGCCAACTGTAATGCGCCATTTCAGCTCCACTAGTGCCTTGTAAAAGAAATCTTTCTGAAGACTCTTCACTGAAAGAAAGTATTAACGAATTACTTACGCAGCTTAGTGGATGCATTCGTCACTAAACGCCGCTAAATACAAATTGTTTAAATTTGTCCACGTGATTGGCAAAGATAATAGTGTTTGTATAATGTTTGACTGAAAGTACGTCACCCGATATTACTTACATCCGTTGGCTACAATTGTTAACTCTGAAAGCCTCTTTCTTTATATAATCTGTTTGTAATCGATAGTTTATAATTAACAGAGTGAGCGCACTTAATTTTGTGACCTAAGACAAACAGAATAAAGAATATAAGGATTGCCTTGCGAGTACACAAATCGTGGTAACTCTAATATCGAATCTTAGTGGGAAATAATCAAATGAAAATTCGAAAACGTCAGCTCTATGGAAAGACATCGATTACTAGTGCGGTACCATTTCATTCATTTAAACTTATCGTACACGATATTAAGACAATTGCAGAAGCGTACAAGGGTGTATTAAAATAATCCCAGTAACTACGTTTGAGAGTATAGCTTAAAGTTGAAGGAAAAACCTCTGAAAATGGAAAACGAATAGCGTTATTTCTCAACTATAGATCAACATGAGTATTGTTGACAAAAAGTTTTAGTGCCTTGAAAGAATCTTACAGAGACACTGAAAACGACATGTAGACTTAAACTGAGAGAAACAAAGATTAAAGTTCTACGTTCCATCAACAACGAAGTTATTAGGACAGGGAAAGCATGGGGAAACAAATGGGCCGTGACCTTTGCAAAGAAACCATCCTGGCATTCTTCTCAAGTGATTTAGGAAAACCACGGAAAAGGTGACAAAGTACATGTCCTTCCGTCACTTGCTCTTTTGTCATTACACTGACAAGTGGAACAAGCAGCCTGTGCTTCAGGCGGTTGTGTGGAAGAGCTCGTGGTTGCGTCAGATCAGAACGGTTCATGCTCGAGAGTTTCCTCGCCCTAAAGCAGCCACTAGCAACCGGCAACAGTCCATATGCCACCCGTCACCGACCGCCGGACGGCAGCCGCCGTTCGAGTAGGTGCCACGTTTCTGCTCTCGTATTGATACACCTAAAATTGTTTCTTATTATACTCTGACTTTCTGGGCAAAACAAATTCGATAAACTTAATCAACACAATCAGTTACAAAATTTGTGTAGATGTTAAGATTGTATGGGCTGTACAAAGAATGTTCACAAAGATGGAAAGATATATTCCCTTAGCACGAGCGAAAGGATACAAACTGCAGAGTATCTGAGCAGTGAGCATCAAATATTCGGTTATGCGGACGAAAATATGGGTCCCAAATAGAAAAAAAATCAGAACCATCATTCAATATGCCTTAGACATGGATGTTCCGCGCAAGGTCTTAAGAGATGAGAAAGACCATTGTGGTGTAATAGCGGCGTTAGAAAACTGCTAAGTAAAGAAAGAGAGCCTCCTTTCAGATTCAAGAGAAGTCGAAAAACGGACGCCTAACGAAGCGAAAATGAGCTACGCTCGTTGTTCTCCTTAAGGGGGGTAGGACGTCAAAAGGGCCGACTTGGAGCAGGAGAGGCACTACAGGACATTTTGATATCCACTGTCTATACTTTTACAAGTAAATTAGTAAAACTTTGTCTCCACGACCTGGAAGGATTCAGGATTCACACTCCTGGCAGCGGAAGTACAAGAACATAACAAATAATATTTTTGTGTGAAATTTCATCATTTATTTCACTTGCTATTGGCTGCATTTGTTGCTATAGGTACACTTTTCTTCATAAGTAAGAAAGACTGTTCGATGAGTTTTGCACAGCATATAAATAATATTTACAGGTGTCTGAAACTCTATAATATATTTAATTTATGAAAAAATGGATGAGCAGTTACGTTTTAAACTTTATGTTTCGAAAAAATCAAATATTCTAGTTAATTATCTCAATTGTGCAAAATTCATCAATGAATCTCTCTTACTTGTGAAGAAAAATGTACCTATAGCAACAAATGCAGTCAACAGTACGTGAAAAAATGATGAAATTTCATATCTAAAAATTTTTATTTTGTTATGTTTTTACACTTCCACTGCTATGAGTGTGAATCATGAATCCTTCCTGGTCATGCTGACAAATGTTTATTAATTTATCTGTGAAAGTATAGAGAGTAGAAAATAAAATGTCCTGTGGTTCCTCTCCTGCTCCAAGTCGGCATATTTGACGTCCTACCCCCCTTAAGGAGAACAACGAGAGTAGCATTCAGTAACTTAGAAAGTAAAATTTTGTCAGATGATCTGAGTAAAAACCCTATGAGGTTTTCGTCCTAGGTATAATCAGTAAGCTGTTAGAAATCGTCTCCTCTTTCCAGCCAAAAGCACCACCTCCGCCAAATGCGAGTGTGGAGGCCAGTTTGGTAGTGGAAGAGCCACAGCGCACCAACGTATGACCACCGAAACCGTACAGAGTGCGTCCCTGTCTCTTCAGGGCGTACGCATGTTCCATGGCGGTGACCGTTATTCCCTTGGCGTATTGTATGGTGACCATCTCGCGGATAGCGTTCTCCAGGGACATCTTCAGCACTCCACGGGTCTCCTCGTAGATTAGACGGGAGATGCGCTTCACGCCGCCTCTGCGCGCCAGGCAGAGGATCGCCGGCTTCGCGATGCCGTGGTTGTCGTTGCGCAACACCAAGCGGTGCCGCTTGGGGCCATCATTGCCGAGCCCCTTTCCTCCTTTGCCACGGCCTGTCATTATTCTCAAAAAGTGTATTCAAAAACACGCTTCCAAATAGTAGCCGCGGTGCGACGCTCCTCTCCAGAAGCTTGCGAGTCGGCTTCATTCACTCAGAGACCACACTGCACCGAAACTTCAGATGAATAAAACAAGACCGAAATACTGAATTCGGGCTTCCGAAATTGTTTCAGCGTGGAAGATCGTAATACAGTCGCACCTTTCAATCATCCTACGAACATCGAAATGGCAGATATCGAGATAACAGATCGCGGAATAGAAAAATAACTACAATCGGTTAGTAGTTGAATGGCGTCAGGACCAGACGAGATATCTATAAGATTCTACAAATATTACGTAAACGAACTTCCTCCCCCTCTAGCAGCAATTTATGGTAGACTGCTGGAACAACGGAGGGTACCTAGCGACTAGAAGAAAATGCTGCTAATTCCCCCTTTCCAAGATGGGCTGTAGGACAGATGCAAACAATTCTAGCCCTACATCGTACACGTCAGTCTGTTGTAGAACTATGGAACGTGTTGTCTGATCAACAACTATGACGTTTTTGGGGAATGAAAATCTCCTCTGTACAAACCAACATGGATTCCGCAAACAGAGATCTTCCGAAACTCAGCTCGCTGTGTTCCTCAATGAGATTCACAGCGCTGTAGACAACGGCGTTGAAGTTAATGTCGTGTTCCTTGACTTCAGGAAGGCTCTTAACACCGTCCTGTACTGCTGTTTAGTGGATAAAATACGAGCTTATCGACTATCGGACCAGATTTAAGACTGGATTAAAAACTACTTTGCAGAAAGATTTCAACAAGTCCCTTAACGGAACAAAATCGGCGGATGTAAAGGTAATTTCCGCAGTTCCCTAAGGCAGTGTGATAGGACCATTGATGTTCACAATTTATGTAAATAATCTAGTAGAAATCATCGGGTGGTCTTTAAAACTGTTCACAGATCATGCCGTTGTCTACAACAAAGTAGCAACACGAGAAGATAATATCTATTTGCAGAATGACCTGTAGAGGACTGGTGAACGTTGCAGGCTCTGGAAGTTGACCCTGAAGGTAAATAAACGTAAAATATTGTGCATACATAGGAAAAAAATGCCACTACTGCACAACTATACTATTGATATAAAAATCTGCTGGAAACAGTATCTACCGTAAAATAACAAGGAGTAACTACCCAGAGCGACCTTAAGTGGAATGACCACATAAAACAAATACTTGCAAAAGCAGATGACAGGCTGAGATTCACAGCAAGAACCGTAAGAAAATGTAACTCATCGACTAAGGAAGTGGCTTATAAGGAACTTGTTCTACCCATTCTTTAAGACTGTCCATGGGATCTTTACCAGGTGGAACTGGTAAAGAGGCAGAGAAGATGGAACAAGGATCTGTGCCTGTCGTCGTGGGATCGTTGGTGACTGCGTTACCAAAGTGCTCAGAACTCCACTTTCAAACATTACATGAGAGGCTTTGTCCATAGCAGGGAGGCTACTACTGAAGAGGAGTGGGACGACATTCTACTTTCTCCCACATTCACCTTGCTTAGTGAGGACAGAGCCGTACCGTGTCGATAGTTCGCAGTAAATCTGCCGCAAGCCATCTTTGCCTCTAAAGGAGGGTGTGCTGTTTAGATGTAAGTAAGTGACATTTACCCCATTTATATGAGGCTCCCTAAACTGTATTATGTAAACCGATTTCCCAGTACCGTTTCTGGGTGGTCATGAGTATTTGGGCTAGGCCTGTTGTATTCCAAAGTACCGTATCCAAGATGGCAGCGATGACGTCATCCAAGATGGCGGCCGTGACATAATTCAAGATGGCGGATTTTGGTCTGAAATTTTGATGTGAAAGTGCCATGCCCCCCTTCCCCCCCCTGAAAAATGGAGCGAATTTCAAATTCCAAGCTCTAGAGCCCAGATAGCTTAATTGATATGGTCGCCACCAGAGAGCGCCACCATGGCGTCAGATCATGACACAAGTACCGTTATTCAAGATGACTGCACCCAGTGTATCCACCACATGGCTTGGTACACAGAGTATATTTTCTTGACGTCAGTTGATGATGCAAGTACCGTTATCCAAAATGGCGACATTTTTTTTTATCCACTCAGATGGCTGGAATTGGTGGTGCACATTCAGTCTTTGCTAAGCTGTCGTTATCAAACAGTTGTCATGTGTTCAATCATCGAGATGAATGTGGAGGATAGAGCAGCTGTCAATAGCTGCATTACATGTAGACATTCGAGGGAGGACTGTAGCTACTGTTCACTACATCATGTATGGAACAGTATGATAATGGAGGAATGTAGGAGGAATAAGTAAAAGACTTCTGTTCAGCAGATTTCGGCAATGCAGAGGGATGGAGCCAGGATGCATACCATAAGTAGCACATGCTCATGCGCATGTGCAAACTGCCAAAATATTCATCATGAAGCATTCACTCTTCCAAAACAGAAGAGACGTCCAGTTGATGACAATTCACTTTGGTCTAAGCATATTCATATACTCCATATATACCATTTACGATCATCTGCTCAACCCCCGCACCCCCCCCCCCCCCTCCCCATCCTCATGATCATCCTGTTCTATTGATGAGTATTGGTGATTGGTGTTTGAGCGGGATGAGTTTAACAACTATGTTGTTTGAAGCATACAATCGAGGACTGCCCCCATAGCCTAATACATGCGGAATGGAAGTGCGCATTAATGCTCGAACATATGAAGAGGAAGAATACGGTCCTGCAAATAAATGCGTTGCAGTGAGATGCTTTAAAGATGCATTACCCATCTCATGGAAACATCTGCTATTGTTGGAACCATATAAGCTCCCAGCCCGCAAGAGACGACTGCCTCCGATCCACCAGGCCGAAGAACTGATCTAGTTCATGAGCTCACACTAGAGGGCACTTCGATAGGTCATGTGATCACATGATTCAGCCAATATGAACACGGCATCATGATGACAACGGTGGATGGTATATAAGAAGGTCTCAGCAGCTGCTCGATCTCTGTTCAGATCAGTCAGTTAGTCAAGATGAAGTGTCAGTCACCACAGCAGCAGCTGCAGCAAATAGGAGGAGGAAGCAGCAGAAAAGTAAGTATCTATTTCCCAAAATTACTATTATTATTATTTCTTTCCTTTCTCAGATGTTATGTCTGGTTAAAAATGGAAAGTGACACGGACCATGATGAAGTGTGACTTCCTTTTAACTGTGCGGTAAATGTTAATTATGGATATTGTGTGGTATGACTCCTGTAGTTGATAGTATAATTGGTATAATGTCAACTTTATCCTGATGCCACATGTCCTTGACTTCCTCAGCCAGTTGGATGTATTTTTCAATTTTTTCTCCTGTTATTATTATTATCATTATTATTATTATTTCTGTAGCAGCAGAATATTATGCTTATGAATATTCTTCTTTATCCGCTAGCTTCACCCGTGATGTCATCATTAGCAGGTTCCAACCTGTTGGGGCCCGCACATGCGGTGACCTCGGACTCTCCCACGCAGGATCCTGTAGTACATCTTCTCAGCATGCTGGAGCAGGATAGCGAGGTGCTAATTCCAGTGCCAGAAACTACGTTTGAATGGCTTCACAGTTCTGGACTCCTTTGTAAATGCTTTCCTTGATCATCGTATAAGAGACGTACAACAATCTGTGCAAGAACAGCAGGCTAACCGTGCTGGTGTGGATGTTGTGGATGAACAGCTACCAACCTCCAGTGCACCACAACCTTTACTGTTCACCTCATGCTATGTGCTAATATTTAGTGGTTCAAAGCATCTTCATGTAGGACTTAAAGTTTCACAAGACCGTAGCCTATCAACTGTGTTAGTGCTCGAAAATATACCCAAAAATATTAAAGTTAGGTTTTCTGACTACAAATGGGATGAACTCTATCGTCTAAAAACATACATCAAGAAGCATATGACTACCAAATACGCTCCATCCCACTCCTACCAGGACATGTACTGCAGCAGTCTAACTGTGAGTATTCTATCAATGTATGATGATACTACAGTAAGAATTAAAAGTGCTGAGGGTCATAGTATTTCCATGCAGCACTCGAGTATTGATAACTTATTCATTCTAGACATCGCAGTAACTAGTACAATAGAGAGACTAAATAGAGGGCGCCCATATCTTCAAGCTGTATACAGTGACATCATTAACTGGCTACACACATGTAGCATTCACATAGAAGTTATAGATCATTGTTTTTGTACCTGTATAACTGCAGTGCCGAAGTCTTGTGCTATTCCTCAAATCGGTGATAAAAATGTTGAACTCAAATTTACTGATGGAATACCAGACTACTGCAATGCGCCTATAACATTACGAGATATACGTGCTGAGTTTGAGGGATATAAGAAGCATCTATTTTCGAAATACTGTAGTTCTGCTGCACGATTTAAAAAAGAATGAACTTATTGTTTTCCAAGCTAATCATAATTGTATATCTTGAATAAATAAATATATTTATAAATTTAAATTTCTGTTTGCCATTTTTATTTCTCTAGGCAACAAATGTTACATATGTTAATGCACGTTAGTATACTTTTATGTATGTTACTGTATGTAACACACTTCCCTTTAAATATATCACTTGGAGTTCATTCTATTGTGTAGCCATTGTAGCTCAGTTGGTAACGTGACAGCACTATATTGGCTACACACACATACTATTTATCACATAAAAGCCTATTGCATGCCAGTACCTAGCACAGTAGGAAACATGGCAGGCTGGGTGAAGCACCCTCGCCCCAAGGACTTTGTTGTATGTGACTAGTCCTGTGAAGATGACCAAGACCAGAAAACCAATAAGAAGGAGAAGAATGGAGCACTCCTTCCTGGCAGCATACGAGCAATCATAGTAGGTCCTCCCAACTGTGTAAAGACAAATGTCCTCATGGCTCTGTTAACTCATATAGATGGAGTCTGCTTCGAGCACCTTTTCGCCTTCTCCAAAACACTCTTTCAACCCAAGTACCATTTACTGCAGAAAATATTAGATGGGGTAGATGGTGTAACGTACAGAGCATTCAGTGAAAGTGCCGACATCCTCCTACCTGAAGAGGTAAAGCCTAACAATGTCTTCATATTTGACGATGTGACTGTTGAAAAGCAGCATCAATTTCTGCTTTGGTCGTCATATGGGTGTTGCTGTATTTTATCTGACTCAGACATATTCCAGGATCCCAAAACAGTTGGTGAGGGATAACAGCAACCTTATTATAGCCTTCAAACAAGACAATCTCAATTAAAAACACATTTACCAGGCTCATGTAGAGACCGACATGTCATACAATGAATTTGTAAAGATATGTGCTGATTGTTGGAACCACTCACAATACAGGTTTCTGTATGACGGTAGCTGCAGGCAGAACTTCCAGGAGTTTCTCCATATATAAACGCACAAAATAGCTGAGTGCATCAGTAGACACTACACCATGGACAAATTCGTATGCATGGCGAACGCTCAGTCTGAGAGTTAGGTGTGCATAGGCAGAATGCTCGTATGTACACCAATATGAAATTAAGAATCTTCAGGGAAGACTCCGTAATGTTGTAAGGGAATTAAAGGACACTCAGAAACTTCTTGAACTTAACCGAAATCATCTAGAGAATAGAATTAGCAAACTGAGGGGAAGATAGAAGCTGAGGTTGCTGTTATTGAAGAAGGAGATGTAGGAAACAAGAAGAATAACAACAACAACAAAGCATATATAAAACCACGTGACATGCAGAGCTCTGATTTGTATGCTCCAAGATGTCGACAAAGCATAAAGTCTTTCAAGTGGGCAAAGCAGTTTGAGAGAAATTACGTTTGATGAGGTTGGGACGTATGGATCGCGAGTAAACACTAAGAGAAACTTTTAAACCTGTTACCAGATCTATCAGTAAGATGTCTTCGCGTGATAATGATCCAATCACATAATTCACCAACCAGTGTGGGGTGGGTAATATAGATAGAACATTTGGTGTCTGCAGGAAGAGACCGTACATGCTAGGCTCTCAAACTATAAGTTTATCTGATAGCACAATACACATCAGGAATACAGAGTTTAAAAGAACACCTGGCTTAAGGAATCTAATCTTCCTAAGGCCATCAAAAAAACTCAAAATACTCTACCAATGATTGCAAAGTGTGTAGTGAAATACTACAATTGACTGAACTTTATAAAAATCCTGACAGGACACAAACCCACAAAACTCGAAATACACAACCATTATACAACCTTTACTGAATGAGTAACCTAAAAGCATTGGTGAGGCTGTAGACTTTCAGCATAAATGCGTGAGCTATCAACTACCACAGTATATACATTACGATGAGCCAGATGAACTAATTGAAAGACTTTGACTGTTGATGGCTTCGGCTACTGTGAGCAATACAGCTCATTCAAATGAGGTTGTTTCCATAATCCCTGAGCTTCGAGAGAGAGGTATCATCAAATAAGCATGGAGGCGGTAGTTCGAGAATTGCAGAAGCCAGCAGGCAAAACATACCCTAGCAGGCATGTTATGATTAAAGTGCTGAATGACTTGTGGGAGCCGATCTTGTAGATATGAGTCAATATTCATATGAGAATAATGGTTATTGATACATACTCTAAATTTGCATGGGCATTACCTGTGAAAACCAAAATGGGTAGAGATGTTGTTGTAGTGTTTGAGTGTATACTGCAGACAGGAATGAATCGATGCCCGGACAATCTTCAAATCGATCATGGTGGTGAGTTTTACAATGAACATTTCAAGACTGTGATGGTGAAGTATGGGATACACCACTACTCCACGTTTACCCACCTGAAACCTAATTTCGTGGAGCGTTTGGACAGAACAGTCAAAGCTCAAATGTGCATGCGTTTTAATCTTCGCAGTTCGTACAAGTGGTTACATAGCATCCCACAGATAACTGCATGGTAG
The DNA here is from genome assembly GCF_023897955.1 of Schistocerca gregaria. Classification (NCBI taxonomy): domain Eukaryota; kingdom Metazoa; phylum Arthropoda; class Insecta; order Orthoptera; family Acrididae; genus Schistocerca; species Schistocerca gregaria. The sequence continues at coordinate 217,166,858 of NC_064931.1, forward strand.
AACCGAACCAAACATAGTACAATAAAAATGAGATCGAACTATGTTCGCAGTAATTCACTCATGGTCACAGTATATTTTCGCATTAAAATGCTGGACCCCTGCAAACAGAGGTTCAATGTAGGCGACTTAGTATGTATTTCAAATCACCAAACAGCATTCGAGAAGTCTTACACACCAAACTGGTCGGCGAAGATATTCACAGTATCCAAAGTGCAGAGAACATATATCTTAAAGGATGGCAAGGGTGAAGAAATTGTAGGATGCTTTTACATGGAGGAATTGCAGAAGAGCTCTGAACCAGATGTATTTCTCATCGAACACGTGATAAGACGTCGTAGGAATAGAGCGCTAGTTAAATGGTTATGATTTCCATCATCAAAAAACCGTCGGATTGACACTGATGAGTTAGTATATAACAGGGACGCATAGGATGTTATGATCTCATTACTTACAAAGGAATATCAAAGTCACTTTCCTTTAGTGCTGCTCATTTTCCACAACACTAATACAATTTTTCCAATTGAAGCAGGAAATACATTTTAAAATGCTCATAAGTGTCTTATGAATCTCACAGTTTTCTATTCCTTGAAAAACTTGTGCATTGTTAGGACTTTCAAGCTCTGTATTTAAAATTCAGGGGTTGAGGTTCACTAAATCTGGTGCCAACAATTGGCCTTTGGCATTACACATATAATTTTGCTGATGCACAAGATCTGATGCACTAGTTTCACAACTAACTTGTGCTTTGCCTTTCCTCAGTACACGCACAGAGTGTGCACTAGAATTTGTACTGACATTGTACTTGTAGGAATGCCAATTATTCAGCTGCAGACCTTAAGGCAGTAATATTTATCAATATAAAAAACAAACCAAAATGCTTGTGCCATCAAAATCACCATCAATAGTAATTTCTTTACATGGTTTATTATTCTGCAGTCCTAACATGCATTATAAAATACAACAGCATACGACAGTGTGCCAATGGCCTCCCTGCTCTGGTAACACCAGTGTTTTAACCTTATTGGTTAGCAACTGAGGAATCATCATATAAGAATCAATGAAAACATAAAGAAACACAAAAAACATTTTAAAATTGATAACATAACATATGATCTTGATTGTCTACACTAAGTTCATAAGCAAACATCAAAAGTCACATATAACAGTAAAATTTGCCAGAACTGTTGGGAATGCTGAAGACATATTTGAAATCTATTTCAAAATGTACTCAGCAGCCTCATTTAATGTGTGCACTGTGTAGTATGTACTTCCTTAAAATTCAGTAACAACCAATATTAATATCACACAACATACCTACCCCAAGGAATTGATGTTTGTCAGAAAAGGTACTGCTGACAAAGGCCATGGTGTCCACATAGTACCAGAACTCTGGCGATCCACTGGCAATGATGTCATCAACTGTAAATGCAAATCAATGTGCCATTAGCATACCATATGCGAAATTTCTTAGTACATGTACTATTCCATAAGCCGCACCCTTCACCTACACACTCACTACCATTTGCATTACTTTCATGACAGAAAAGCTCACATTATTATGCAAATACAAAAACAGACTATATAAGAGTGGCTCTAAAATTACTCTTCACCCAAATCCTCATTACTTGATTTAAATAGTTAACTTACTTAATTCACAACTCATTCCTTTTTAATACATCGGTCTCAAATAACAACAGTGTATTAATCTTAACTTAAGAACAGTAAGTCTCATATACCTACCATGCCGTATTCAATATTAGTGTAAGAGAAGGATGTCATGATCTCAGGACTTACAAAGGGATAACAAAGTCACTTTCTTTTAGTGCTGCTAATTTTCCACAGCTCTCAAACAATAATTCCGATTGAAGCTGGAAATACATTTTAAAATGATCATAAGTGATTTGTGAATCTCAGTTTTCTATGCCATGAGAAAGTTTTCCATTGTTAGGGTTTTCAAGCTCTGTATCTAAAATTCATCATGTAAAATGCTCCACATCTGTTGCCAACAATTGTCCTTTGAGGTTACAAATGTAATTTTGTTGATGAAGTACCTGAGGAGTGCACAAGATCTAATGCACTACTTTCACACGTAACTTATACCTTGATTTTCCACAATGAAAGCACAATGTGTACATGAGATTCAGAAGTAACGTTGTACTTGTAAGTATGCCATTTATTCAGTTGCAGTTTTTAAGGCAGTAAAATGTTTTTTTTATCAAAATATATACTAATAAAAGTACTTGCTGCTACTGAAATAACAGTCAATAGTATTTTCTTTACATGGTGAATTATCCTGCAGTCCAAACATAATAAATAAAATAAAATGTACTGATTCTTGATTGCAGGTCCATACTGGATTACACAACAGTCCACTAACTTGGAAACCCAAGGAATTCACTCCTGGCTCGATGTGATAAGATTTTCAACTGCATACCAATGGCCTTCCCACATTGGGTGCACCAATTTTTGCCAGGTCACACCAATAAAAGCGATCGAATATGGGTTGACAATTTTTTTCTCACAGGCACATATATTTGTTTTTAACCTTACTGCATAGCAACTAATTGTATGTGACTCTATACGACAAAGACTGGGTATCAAGACTAGTCCAACTGAGCAATCATCATATATACACCAATACTGAAAACGTCTTTGAAATTTTCTCCAAAATATGTTTAGCTTCTCCATTTAATGTCTGCACTGTAAAGTGTGTACTTCCTTGAAATTCAGAGTACATTACCCATTGAAATTTTAAGGAAGTACATACTTCACAGTGCTGACATTAAATGGAGAAGCTAAGCATATTTTGAAGAAAATTACATTACCTCAGTGTATTCACAGGGTTGTATAACTTGCCAACTGACAAAGTAGTTCCACTAAGTAACAAGAATAAGAAAACTTGCTACTGCTCATATGCATAAATGCATAATTATACCATAAGCTAGATGTCTGGCAATAAAATTGAGTAAGACACAAAGAATTAAGTCAATAGCTATAAGAGCATGAAAGCTTTTCACAATACAAATCACACCTTTTGATAACATATATGATGCCAACAAGTTGTCTCAAAGTGCCTCACAACACAATAAAATGTTATACTAACATGTCATATCAACACTGGTAACTACCCTTCAATTTAGAACTGTGAGTTTCTTATAGGTACCTTTCAACAACAAAACTGAAGCTGTGAGTATAAAGTAAGAGAGATTTGCCAACAGTTTGAAGGTATTTGTTCTAAAATGACATTCCGCTACAATAAGACAAATCAGTATTGAGCATCATGACTCCTTCAACTAAGCCATCATATTATTACATCTCTTGTGAATACAAAAGAAGCACACGAATCATTTCATAATTGGTAACACAAAATACATTGCAGATGATTTTCAGGACATTCAAAAACAAAAAATTACGTCTCACAAACCAGTACAACGAGGTTGCACCATTGGAAATACTGAGAATAAATTTAAAATCTGTTTCAGAATGTACTCAGCTGCTCCATTTAATCTCTGCCCTGTGGAATATGTACTTCCTGATCTTTTGGCATACACAGCTCTCAGAGCCTCCCACAATTGCATCCATGTCCAACTGACAAAATAACACCACTAAAACCAAGACTAAAGAAGTCCCCTACTGCACACAGAAGTGGATAATTATATCATAAGCTAGATGTATTTGAGTAAGAGACAAAGTAATAACTCAATATATATAAGAAAATGAAATACCTTCCCAATAGATATTACAGTAGAGTCCCGTTAATCCAAAGTAATTGGAACCGGATGTTGCTTGACATATACCAGAGAAGTAAGTAGGTACACAGTGGTAACAAAGTGGAACAAGTGTGGGAACAATGAATCACTCTCACTCCATGCCCTTGTTGTTGTGCATTGTTGAAACATTTGAAGTGCCTGAGGTCAGTGCACTGCCAGTTGGCCCACAAAGTGCTTGGTTATGTTACTTATCAATTGCCGGCATGTTTAACAGTTGTATTGTATTCGTTCAGGTGTAGTTTTGTACACTGTTTTCGTCATGAGTAAATGGAAACACACAACATTAACTCTAAAAGAAAAAATATATGGTTTAATGGAGATAAACAATGGTGCGAATGTATCTAAACTGGCAACAGAAATGGATGTTGGTAAAGCAACCATTTGTGAGTGCAAGAAGAACCGAGTAAGCTTGAACAGTCCTGTGCAACGTCTTCGGCAAAAACAGTAGGAATTTAGCATACTTTGAAACAGTTCCAGTATGATAAAGAGGATGAAGTTCTTTTCCTTTATTTATGCAGGAAAGAGAAAGGGGAATTCCTTTGAGTAGAGCACTGGCTCAGAAGAACACTGTTTACCTGAACATGTATATGAATGTTGATGAGTCTTTTAGTGCGAATACAGGTTGGTTCGACAGATTCAAAAAATGTCATGAAATCTGTCAGCTAACAACTGGAGAGAAGGTTTCTTCTGATAGTGATGCAGCAAAGGAATACTTGGGCGAGATTGAAAAAATTGTAAGAGAGGGAAAGTATTCCCCCCAACAAATTTATAACGCTGACAAGACTGGCCTTAATTTTAGGTCATTGCCAACAAAAAGCCAGGAGTCAAAAGCAGAAGACCATGCTCCTGGTTTTAAAATGTGCAAAGATTCTGTGACTTTAATAGTGTGCAGCAATGCTGCTGGTAATCACAAGCTGCCTTTAATGCTGGCCAGCAGATCTCCTAGGCCCAGAGTTTTTAAAAATTAAGTCCCTGACAGAATATTATCGCTATCAGAAAAAACATGGATGGATGGTAAGCTGTTCAAAGAATGGTTTCACGGCCAGTTTGTTCCCTCTGTTTGATAGTTTTCTAAGGAAAAGCATTTGTTTCCCCATTTATTTTATTTATTTATTTATTTATTTATTTATCCATCCGTAGACAATCAGGATTGTATGGATGTTGTCAACATGAGTATATACAATAGGTACACAAATTTTTAATTGTCACAATCGGAATTCATGAATATTATAACAAGATGCATTTTTAAACCACTTAATGACACAGTTGCTAATTTTTACATATTTCTATGCATTCACATCATCTCAAGTAATCATTGACAGTATAAAAGCACTTTTCCGAGAGATATTTTTTTAGCGATTTCCTCAGGTTATCTATTTTGCTTATGTCTTTGATCCCTTGTGGAAGTTTATTGTATAATTTAATCCCATTATATAACATGCTATTTTGAGTTTTTCATTTGTTTTTCCTATAGAGGTGTAAGTGTTGTCTGTGTCTGGTGTCATGTGCATGTATGGAACTGTTTATCGGGAACTGGTCAATGTGTCTTTTTATGTATATTACTGTCTGCAAAATGTATTCACACGGAACTGTCAATATACCCAAAGATTTAAATAACTCTGTGCAATGGGATCTACTGCTACTTTTTGTTATGATTCGTACGGCCCGTTTTTGCAACTTAAATATTGTTTGTCTGTTCTGCTCTGTTGATCCCCAGAAGGTTATGCCATAACTAATTATAGAGTGGACATACGCAAAATATACAGTTCTAGTACACCGTCTACTACACACTGAATTTATAATCCTAAGTGCATAGCATGCTGAAGCTATTCGCTTTCCAAGTACCGCAGTGTACTTGGCCCAATTTAGTTGAGAGTCGACATGCATGCCTAAAAATTTTGTTGATGGTACACATTCTATGTGCTCGTCATTAACTTTTAGCTTGCTACTGTTCGGTTTTCTGTTTAAGTGGAAGCTAATACTGTTGGTTTTTTTTACATTTAGGGTTAATTTATTAGTCTCTATCTATTGGCATACATGCTTAAGTGTTTCCTCAGCTTTTTCATTGAGTGCACTTGGCGACTCAGCTTTGATTAGGATGTTACTGTCATCAGCAAACAGTACTGATTCACCATGTTTGACACTTTGTGGAAAATCGTTTATGTATATTAAAAAGAGGATTGGGCCCAGCACACTTCCTTGGGGGACTCCTATGTTGATGTATTCTGGGTTTGAAAGGTGTGAAAAGGTGTGATTGGAGTTGGTTTGAGTGATCTCCACCTGTTGGACCCTGTTTTGCAGGTATGAATGAAACCACATGTTTGTTACTGCTCTTACTCCTAGAGCATTTAGTTTGTTTAGCAAAATTGTGTGGTCTACTGTGTCAAATGCTTTGGTCAAATCAAGGAAGATCCCTGTTATGTGGTCTCCTTTGTCTAGTGCTTCGAGGATAACATTTGAGAAGTGAGCTACAGCTGAATTTGTGCTTTTGCCAGCCCGGAAACCAAATTGCTCTTTACTCAGAAGATTGAACTTTGTTAAGTACCCCATGAGCCTGTTTTTCATTATGGTCTCTATGACTTTTGAAAAGGATGACAGTAATGAGATTGGTCTGTAGTTTTCTATGAGTTCTGGGTCACTTTTCTTATATATAGGTAGGATTTTTGCATGCTTTAGTATTTCTGGGAAGCAACCCATGGAGAAGGATTCATTGATGATGTGCACTAATGGGTCTTTGATGTTGTCTATGCAGTCCTTCAGTAAGCACACAGGTATTTCATCTATGCCTGCTGAATTTTTACATTTTAGGTTACTCACAACATTGGATACTTCTTCTGCTGTGGTTGGTCGTAGCATCATTGTGTGTGCTATTTTGTTCAGAGTTTGTGATTGCTTTGTTTTGTTGAACTTCTGTTGCAGTCTGGTAGCTATGTTACTGAAATATTGATTGGCAAAGTTTGCTAGTTTTTTGGGATCATTTATTTTGGTATCATTGTGCTGAAACTGTATGTTTACTGGCTTTAATTTTTTCCTATTAGTTTCTTGTTTGGTGATTTTCCATGCTGCTTTGATTTTATTACTGGCTTTTTCTATAAATTTCTCATTTTGGTACCTTTTAGCCACTAACAATACTTTTCTATAGATCTTTCTGTATCTATGATAATAGTTATGAAATGCTGAATCATTACGGTAGTTTTTCATTGAGCTGAGGTGCTTGAGCGTTTCAGCAGATTTCCTTATCCCATTGGTTACCCAGCTGTTGTTGTTGCATGGTTTAGTGATTCTTAGAACTTTAGGGAACACTTCTTCAAACCTGAATTTAAATACTGACAGAAACTTCAAAAACTTCCCATTTATAGTAGGTTCTCTGTACACTTCCTCCCATGTTTCACTGTTAAGTAGTGCAGCAAATAGAGCTCTTTTTGACTTAGAGAAAACCCTACTGTACTTATGTATTTTAGTGTTATTATCTAATTCTACACCCAATTTTAATAACTGACTGGAATGGTCTGCGATGCCAAGGTCATCTATGACAACGTCACATCTATCTTTCTCTATGTCTGTTAGCATATGGTCAATACTTGAAGCTGAATGTCTGGTTATCCTAGTGGCAGTGTTAATTAATGGTGATACACCATAGGCATACATAATGTTCAGAAAATTATTGTACAACATATCTGGGTTCATCATGTTAATGTTTAGATCTCCACAAATGATAATTTTGCCTTTGGGGCTGGAGACCATATCCAATGCTTGGGTTAGCTTTGTAGTGAATGTGTCCATGTCACCACTGGGAGCACGATAAATACATAGTACTGTTAGTCTTTGGAATACATGTAGGTTTTTTATATCTAAAGCAGATATTTCTATGTGTTTATCTTCACTTAATGCCATGACGTCATTCCTAATTTTATACATAATCCCCTCTTTCACGTATATGCATGATCCACCACATTTCATACTGTTTCTACTGTAATGACAGGCTAGAATGTATGAATGTAGTGCTACATTTGATAATTCTGAACCGTTACACCAATGTTCTGTTAAGCAAACAAGTGAGCTGTCAATAGACTGCAGTTCCACTTCTAATTGTTGCACTTTGTTTCTTAAGCATTGTATATTTTGGTGGAATACTGAGAAGCACTGAGCACTGCTTACCTTGTAGTCTTTACGTTTCTCTTGCCTTGATCTAAAAAATCCTTTTGGTGATGGGGTGTTATGGTTATCCTACTGATTGATGGACTGGCCACTGTTTCTTCCGTTGGATCCTCACATTTTCTCGCTGTTTTTGTTGAAGATGATTCTGGTGCTGCCTCTTCTTGTTCAAGTGATGATCCTGGCTGCAATCCCCATGCAATCCTTTTCATTGATAATGCGCCATCTCACCCCAGTACTGAGGAATTAGTGTATATGATGGAGAAATTGTGGCAAAATTTTCGTCACTGAATGTTACACCACTTCTACAGCCAATGGACCAGGGTGAACTGCAAACATTAAAACTGACTGACAGAAAACAACTTTTAAGAATGCTGATCCAAACAATGGCATTCCTTAACTAGACAAAATAAAAGTGAATGATGTTGTTTATTGAGCTGCAGAGGCATGGCAGAATATTTCAGAAAATACTCTGAGAAAATTGTGGAGAAAACTTGGACATCTCTTGAATTTCAGGACAACCTGGTTAAAAATGAAGAGGAAAATCAACTACAAATGATACTGGATGAGAAGAAGCTAGTGAAGGAGACGTAGATGAGTGGATGGCAGCAGATGGGGCACATGTGGAGAACCTTAATAATGCTAATTTAGTTGCTGTTGTGACTCATGACCAGGAAGAAGTGGGCTGCTGTGACGGAAGTGACAATGAGCCTGAAAGCAACACATACTGACACAGCAGAAGCCCTCGACCTCGCACTACGTTATTTGGAGCAACAGCCCACTGCTATACCTTCTGACTTGATGTTTACAAGACGATGGTGCAACTGTGCGTTATATAACAAGACTGTCTTCATTATGCCAAAAAACAATGACTCAGCTTTTTTCATCTAAAAAGTAGGGATAAAATGTCCTCTTTATTTACTAAGTTTGACAGCATGTCCTTTATTGCTGTGCATTGTTTAAACCTAATGTTTTCTTGCCAATTTTTCTAATACATGTTACTGTACAGTGTAAATTAAAATAGTTTGTACGTACAGCCGTTTACCGCTCAATTTTCCATACTTTGACTAACTTTTTTCATGTTCAGATTAGCCGAACGTTCAGATTACTGGGGTTCAGATTAGCAGGGCTCTGCTGTAAACTTTCCATTAACAAATATGATAACATCAAGTAATCTATTTCTACTAGCTTCAAACTACGTTACGCCACTACCCTTCACACCACTACTGCTTTCTAAGTTATCAACAGTTACAATGCCCTGAAAAGGGCACTGTATGTTCCAATTGGTAAAATCTTATTATACTGCATGTAATATTTTCTGCGTTACATTACCACTTTACTACATACCAATATCAAGGAACTTCAACAAATTACGGAGAAGTATTATTACAAACCAGATAGATATTGAAGACTTTCAAACACATGCTACAGGAAACCAAAACTGACTTCCAATTCGGAGTGGAGAAATTTGTAAGGACACTAAAGAAACTCAATTAACTGACAAATATCCAACTATTCCAAGCTAAATGGACCTACTACTCAATAGGACAAGGTGATTCGCAACACGAAGTGTGGGTTAACTATGCACATGTTAGGCAGTTTGTTTTTAAAATACAGAATTTTGGTGACCACAAAAATCCACTGAACAACAGCTATAAATTAAAATAGGTTTAATATACTAACAGACCGTAAATGTGTACAGCTTGTAAATTTACAAATGCTCCACAAATCAATCTCATGCCTCACAAAAACATTTCAATACAAAACACAAGAAACTGCTAATGGACAGCTCCTCCATGCTGTCCTTCATGTTATGATAAACTGATTCACTGGAATGAAATACTGGACAGGGAACATCATATATTCCTTACTGTATTTTAACATGTGATACAACACTTTTCCACTACAAAACTATTAAAGAATTCTGGTGCCTTTCATTCCAGCAAAAAGAAACATTAAAAATAATGCCTGAGCTATACAAAAGGCAAAAAGCATTTGAAATACCTAGTAGCTATATCACAACATTATTTATCCCATTGTAACATAGTACATACTCGTTTTTTTTTTGTTTTTTTTTTGTTTTTTTTTTTTTTTTGCATTCTTATACTGGAATCACTTAGCTATTTGTTTCTATACTTCAATTTGTGGCATAACCTATCTCCACTTGCTATACTTTCACATGTTTGACGTTGTGAAACTCCAGCTTAAGTTTTACATCTCAAGTCATCATACTTGGAATAGTGCATAAAACTTTTTGCATTAGAAACGAATTAATTTATTCAGACTTATGCACTTATTTATTAGTGCCTGGTCCTGTTGTGCTCTTTACTTTTCTCTGAAGACTACATACAAAACATAGCATTTTTTAAGAATAATCTACTCTACATATTGATGAAATTTCATCTCAAAAATCTGTACAATAATTATGATATTTTACTGACTGCAGGTTGATATCAAGCTTTAAGTACTTCATATACTCATAACAAAAGTATATTATACAATGGAAAGTACAGGTTGGAATATCAACAACGTCATGAGAAAGATGAATTGCTACTCACCATAAAGATGACATGCTGACTTCCTGACTGCCACAACGAAAAGACTTGCACACATTTGTTGTCAAGCACCTCCAGGCAGCCAACCATTGTCACTGCACACAGTTCACATACCATCTGCAAACAGTATACACAGATTTCATTTTAGAATTATGTGAATGGTGCTTTTTAACATTCACATAAAATGAGAAGACAAGGGACCCCAACCAGATTCCTTGAGGCACTTCATGTTCTGTGTCACATATTTTTTTATCAGAGTGAGCCACCATTTGTTATGACCAACACAAAGTGTTTCCTGTTCCTCACATATAATTTTATCAATTCATATACACATGCATAATTACCAAGTTCTTAAGCTCTACTCAAAAACCAGTCATAGTGACAGAATGAAACACTTACTCAATATCAAAGGACACTACAGTGACATACTGCACGTTTTCTATTCCACTGACCATTAACTGTGCTTTAGCTACCAAGTTTAAGTATCTCCTCAACTGGAATGATGCAGCTGGAACAAAAGTAACCAGAAGAAGACTAAGCAAAGTGGTTTAAACACATTTGCAGTAATATTTTTTCCATATATTTATCTATTACTGCATAAAAAGGACTCTTACAAAAATATGCACATATGAGCTCAATGTTAAACATAGTTCTATAATGGAGTATTCCCTGTATTACAATGACTGCATCATTGATATATCTCTGTCAGATATAAAGGGAAGAGTTTTTGTGAGAGGTAGGTTAATGGAGAACATTAGGTTAAGTATGGCATCTACATGAAAGAATATCATTATGCAATCATATGAAAGGTAATGGTATTTATGACCCACAAAAATGCTATTCTTCAATCAGTATTATCATTGATGTTACTGTTATTCTATTAATAAATAACTTTAGAATGAAGCCCGTCATGGTATTATATAATTTGCAAAATTACTAGCATTACTGAGATGTTGACAAGTGTAACACTAGAAAGGACTGTGCTCAGATCACTCATTGATGTTTAACAATTTCACACTGGTCCCTTTCTTAGTCAAGTTTGCTACAGTCACTACTTACCACATCAAACACTGATGATGCCACCCACAGTTGGTTCCACAGTCAACAGTTCCTTGTCTATCAATGTAATTATTATTACTTCAGATGTGTTGGTGTTGCATCAGGTCTAAGTGGAAAACAGAACAGTGTAACTCATTCAGATATATTGTTACATCTGCTCTCATCTCCAGCTGCACAATGACAATGTTCAAAAGAAAATACAGGTATCTGTTTCATCATCTTTCTCGCTTCCTTAAAGTTCGAAGTACTTTACCTTCAGTGCATTCACACAGTTGTATATCTGACCAAATGACAAAATTGATACAATATATAACAAGAACAAAGACTCCTCCCTGTCCATATAAGCACTTGTGTATAATTAGAGCATAAGCTAGATGTCTGGCAATAAAGTTGAGTAAGACACAAAGTGTTAAGTCAATAGTTGTAAGAACACCAAGGCTTTTCACAATACAATACACACCTTTTGGTAACATATATGATACCAACAACAAACCTATTTCCAGAAGCTCAAAAGTACCACACACTTTCACAATGAAATGTTATTCTAACACATCAACAATTTAGAACTGTGAGTTCCTTATGGCAACCAACAACATCAAAACTGAAGCTGTGAGTACAAAGTAACAGAGACTTTGCAACAGTCTCAAGCTATTTGTATTAATTGAAAATGTATTGTGTGATCATCAGAAAGGTTAACTACAGGCAATACTTCACAGATACATACCCAAAGAATAAGAAAACCCAGACTCTGTGTAGACACTGTATAAAAGAATTTCAATTTTCAGCTCAAGTGAATGTGAATTTCATCCCTTATGGAAGTAACTGATACACATGGACTCATAAACTAACCTTGTCATCAGTAACTTTAGGCACTAAACACAAATAATGGTTTAAAACTAGTTCATTACCAGCAATAGGCAACTCAGGATGCATCTAAATTGTAGCATGTCGTGCTTTATGTTGTAATGATTGAAATGAACCCATTAATGAGTCCACTAGTTAACCAGTCAAAGACACAATTAAAAGATATGAAAATTCTTATCCTACTCACAGGATACTGCAAGACCCTATACAGTCAATGCAAAATGAAACTTACTTAATTAGTTGCGAAGAGAGAACTTAAACCACCAGCCATACAGCTGCAAACTTTAGTAAAGTCACTGTCATCTGTTCCTTCTCATGATTTCTTTTTTGGCAGCAACACATTTGTACAATGAAGCTCAGGGACCAACGGAAGGAAGTTTGTGTCCAGGATGTTGGTGGATGACTCCTATGAGATGTGCATGCAACTGAAGGTGCACTGTTTCAAAAATGCCTCAACAATGCCGGTGATTACATTGTTACGTAGTCAGTCAAAAAATGTAAATATTCCAATAAATATTTCTAAATACATTTATTGATTCTTTATCAGTTGTCAAAACTTGCTTTCTGGTTGCAACTTGTATTTACACTATCAACTGAAATGAAAGTGAATTACATTCCCTGTTGATGTAATTTCCTCATTTGAACATCTAAACTATTTCTGCACTCAGTAACAGTAGGCTCAACAGTACAAATATAGTACATTAGCATCAACGTGCAACCCAAGATACATCTTCAACATACGATTTGCCACTTCTTGTTTCAAATGTTCTTGTATACACACTCACTGTTCTCTACAAAATTACAAAGCAAAAGGATTTATTCTTGGATTGCACAACCAGAGCCGGCACAAGGCATGTGTGAAAAGTGTGGCCCCTCAGGGCGGCATTTTGAGGGGCAGCAAATATGCCATCCCCGCCTCCCCTTTAGGTTAAGGAGAAACTCAACATTCATGCCCAAGAAGGGATTCGAAACCAAAACTTGGTGGGAGCGGCTTCGGGAACTGAAATATGGCGCCTCAACTACCTGCCGGCTGCCCCTTTGAACAAGGGGAGGGAGGAGGTCTAATATCTTCCTTGCCACTGTAGCAGCACCATCATGTTTTCACTGGAGGAACAGAGAGGGAGAAGCAGTCTGGCGTACAAGCCAGTAGTCTTATGAGTGGAGTGCTGCCAGCCTGTTACGCGACATGTGTTTACTCACAACTAATTTTACAGAAGACGAAATCTAATTTGGAAATTCGAATGCAATGTTCAATAGTGTGGTTACATGCCTGAAGTAATTTTGTTAAGCCCTTCAATGGCAGTTTCTGAGTGTCTTATTCTTCCTGCATTATGGAGAAAATGGTTGAAAATTACTACAGTCAAACATGTCCAACACCTACAGTGGCTTGAAGTATTCTGAATGGGTAAGTACTCTGCAAGTAATTACAAGGGATAATCACATTGCTAATAAGCCTGGCATAAGTTGGGTTTTGACATATTTTTGGAAATTTTTGCCATCTGTTTCTGAGTGGTAGTCAGACGTTTTGGTTTTTGAGCCATGAAACACCTGTCTCCACCTGCATGAATAACAATTAAACTCTGACCGGAACTTTTGTTTGACAATACTACTCACGCACTATTACTTTGCCAACATTTATTTACTGTACAATGCATGTGAATCCATGTTTCATCTTAGTAAACTAATGGTCAATTGGATTATAATGAAAACCTGAGAAGGTCTGGTCTTTTAGCAACAATGTCTTCTCGTTCGCACAAAACAAAATGTTAATTTTGACACCTTCTAAATCAAAAATCCATAGACAGAACATTGCTTCTAACCATTTCCTTGCTGGCTTTGAAGCTGGTTTCTGTTTGAAAAAAGTTGTGCAGTTTTCTCAAATTTGTTAATAATGCCATAGAAATTGCTGCCTGATAACACATTTATCCATATCATCTGTCAATACCTACTGTGAGCTTCTTGCTTCTTCTTCTTGGGCACTAGTTTAACCGTAGCCTTGCTGTAACCCATCACGTGACCTACTTCCTGGCACTGCCGAGTCACCGCTTCACCTTTGCAGGCAATAGGTATTGTTGCATTCTCTACAACTAAAACTACAGAATTCGTTTCTGTAGATGGCCGAGGGAGTCGATTGGTCAGAAGCACCTTCATTGCATTTCGTAAGAACAGAAGAATTGGTACGTACAAATTTCTTGCAATTTGGGATGTAATAGGTAAGTACTTTTCATATAACATACAATTAGTATTGCACATGCACGTTTCTCATAAGTTAGAATTTTTCTCCTTCAAGATTGCAGAACAGGTAAATTTATTTTTCTTATGATCTGTTAGTTCAAAAATTGGCAAGTTGGCAAATAAACATGCATCGTACCAATAGCTAGAATAAATATCAATCAAAGAAAAGTGAAGTGATATGGTGATGACTAATTTGTTACCCCTTATTCCATAATCAGACACGAAAGAAGTCGTACCTGGAAATTATGACAGATGTTGAGTGTCAGTTCTTTGAACAGAAAACCGCAGTTCAGTGAATTAATATATTTTGACTAGTATTAGTACCCGTCGCTGGTCGGCTGCGTATTTATGGCATTATTATGCTACTCCATCTACTTATTCTTCCTCTCTCCATTGTCTTCCGTCCCACTCTTTGACTGTTTCACCTGTGTCTGTAGTGGAATTTGTCATGAAATTAAATTTCACACGGCTCAATTCCTATGACTTCATCTCTTGAACAGTAATATAATTTTCCTTTTATGTGCAGTGGAATATCAGGACATTGTCTGCGAAGTGTGTTGCAAACAAAATTAGCACACTGACAGCAACAGTCAGTTTCATGTAATCATTCTTTGCAGGCTGGATCGAAACATGTCCAACAGTAGAAAAAGACTGCCTGGCAGTGAATATAGGAAAAGACAGGTGATGAAGGAAGATGACGATAAGAAGCAAAAGGATGTAGTACAACGATATTTCAATCCAAAGAGAGAATGACCAAGCAACAGTGAGGGTGGAAAAATAGATCCTGAAAATACAGATAGTAGTGGAGGTACTGCAGCTACATCTTTATCTTCAGGACATGACCAGAAAGTTGACGAGCACAGTACTGCAACCACTGCATACAGTAGCAATGCTGACGGTGGGCCATCCACAACATGTTCAACATACCTTGTCTGGCCTCAAGACCTGCTTTGTGATGAAAGGTTCAAAATTGAAACATCAGGCAGAAGTGAAATTAGCAACCTGATTCAGAAAATACCAGATAAACGTCAGCCAAGGTACTCACCACCGGAAAAGGGATTTAAGGCGAGCCTGAAATGAAAGACACAATTAACTCATATCCCAAAAAAAGGCTGGAAATTATTACCGACTGCATTCGAACGACTTTGTTCATGCGAGGTACCTCAAGAGCATTAGGGAAACTGAAGAACATCCTAAAAACGCGCACGACTGGAGTTTCAGCCCTGTGCACTACAGCTATTTTTTGAAGAATTTAGAAGAAGCAAGCTTTTTTGTTGCAAGTTTTTTCGTCATCTACAGTAAAAATTGCAAAGAACAGTATAAGCTACTGGTGGCACCTTACATCATGTCTCGAAAGTCAGAGGAAGTCTACCGAGCATTTGAAGTCACATAAAAAGTGGATCGTGTTTTTAGAGGGACTGAAAAAGTCACGAACTGTTGATGCCCATCATCAAAGACTTCTGAATACTGAAAGCGAACATTGGAAAAATGTTCTCGAGCACTTAATAGCAGTAATTCATTTCCTGTGTCAGCACTGTCTGCCTTTGAGAGGAAGTCCAGATACACTCTTTCAGCCTGACAACAGAAAGTTCTTGAAACTTGTTTAATTATTCAGAAAGTTCGACACAGTGATGATGGAGCACCTGCACAGAACAAAGCAAGGTGAGAACAAGGGTCATAATTATCTTGGAAAAGAAACAAAGAATGAAATAATACATCTTATTGGATCATCTATAACCAACAACATTCTATTAATGATGAAATCTGCAAAGTATTACAGTATAATTCTGGACTGCACACAAGATATTTCAAAAGTTGACCAGATGACAGTTGTGGTACGTTTCGTCCAGGAGACAAGACTCGACGGGGTATATGATGTCCGAACTTGGGAGCATTTTCTGGAATTTCTTCCAGTGCCTTATTCTTTATACTCCACTTTGATGCAGGTCGTACTCAAGTTCTTGGAAGATAAAAAAATCCTATTGTGTAATATGAAAGGGCAAGGACATGACAATGGAGAAAACATGAAAGGAAAGAAGTTTAATCTCCAGAAATTAATTTCAGATATCAATAAGAGATCATTTTATGTACCACATAGGAGTCACTCATTGAATCCTAGTCTTCTAAATATGCTGTTTCCATGTTTTCGACAATGAAAAGCTTGTATGTCCTCTTCTCGTCCTCCGTTCAACTTTGGGATGTCTTGAAGAAGTATCTGCCTAACCTGTCGCTGAAGCCACTGAGCGATACTAGGTGGGAAAGTAGCATCGATGACCTTAACCTACTGAGGTTTCAAATGGGAGGCGATTATGATGCACTGGTTCAGATATCAGAAAAATTCAATGGCATGACTGCTCACAAAACAACGTCACTTGTGAATCAAATTAAAAATTACACCTTTCTCACTTCTCTGGTAATCTGACATGACATTCTTTTTCACATCAGTGCAGTCAGTAAGACCCTCCAGAACATTGACATAAATGTATCTGAGACCGTGGAAATGCTTGAAATATGAAAGCATAAAATGAGACCTGCAGAACAGAAGAAAAGTTTGTGTCTTTCTTGGTGGATTCCAAGGAATTGGCTAAAGAATTACAGCTAGAACATCTGACATTACCATGGATAAGTGTTTCCCGGTGATGAAGTAAGAAGTCAATACACTTTATCTATGAAGGAAGGGATGAGACAATAGATGACCCAACAAAACGAAACAAGATTGAATTCTACTATTATCTTTTAGATATAGTAATCACATCTTTGGAGGAGAGATTCAGTCAACTGAAAGCTCATTGTGATTATTTTGATTTTCTCTACAACATTGATGAGCGGAAGAATACGCCTCCTGACAGACTGGACACAAAGTGTAGAAACCTCGCAGAGATTTTGCAAGATCATGAGTCAAGTGACATTGATGCACTGGAGTTGAAATGTGAACTAAAAGGGTTTCAACATTGTTGAAACGTGGAAAAGGTCCAAAAGAGATTCTGAAGTTTATGGGAAGACATAATTTTTGCCCAAATGTTAACATTGATCTGAGAATTCTATTAACACTCTCAGTGACAGTTGCGAGTGGAAAGAGGAGTTTCTCAAAACTGAAACTGATAAAGACATACCTATTATCAACAATGAACAAAATTCATTTCACTGATCTTGCAACAGTATCGATTAAGAATGAGCTTGTGGAGGACATACATTACACAGATCATGTGAAAGAGTTTGCACAAGCAAAAGCTAGGAAGATTCGATTTGTCTAGTATTTTTTTAAAATTTTTATATTATGATCAGTGTCTTGGCTACTTACTGTGTTGTTTATTGTTTTGTTCAACATTAAATAGTTATCGCAAATATTATTGTTCGAACCAAATTATCGTTCAATTGTAAATATATTTTGTTTTCAGTTGAATACATTATATGTTCACAACCATTGACAAATGTTTATTTACATTAACTGTAAGTTCAAGCCACACAAGATTAGCCGAGCGGTCTAAGGGGCTGCAGTTATGGACTGTGTGGCTGGCCCCGGCGGAGGTTCGAGTCTTCCCTCGGGCATGGGTGTGTGTATTTGTCCACAGGATAATTTAGGATAAGTAGTGTGTAAGCTTAGGGAGTGATGACCTTAGCAGTTAAGCCCCATAAGGTATCACACACACTCGGACAACTGCGTCAATTCACATGGCTTATAAAAATTAGCTTGATTTATTCAATCAGGTTTGATTCCACTTTAGAGCTAGTGCCCAGCAACTGTTTTGTACAAATCTGTAGAGAATGTCCCCAGCCAGTGGCAATTTTTGTTTCTATTTGTCAGATCTACATAGATTTTTGCGACAGTGTGGCTATTCTCAGTGCTTGGAGTTATGTTTACATCTATACTGTCATGCTGAATGTAACTGTAAACATGACGGTTTACATACAAGCACATATTAACAGCTTTGAGACTAGCCAAATAAAATTCCACAAACCACAAAAGTTCTTCATATAATAATGTGTGTGTGTGTGGGGGGGGGGGGGGGGGGGAGCGCCATTTAGCAGCTCACTCAGGGAGGTGCTTGGGCTTATATACTGATGAATGAGACCACTATTTGACTACATGTAATAATTTCAAAAGCTATGGGCATTTCCTATGTTTTCACACATACATTGCCATCTTCTCAAGAGCAGTATCAAAGGCAACAATTGTGACTGATAAGAAATATACAGATATAACACTGATAATTGCAAAAACAGAAAACTTTTATAACTGATAACATAACATACAACATAGTACAGTATGTTCATAAACCAACAACTAAAGGCACAGAAACCAATGCAATATGGCGGAACTCATGGGAAAATTGTAAACATATTTGAAATATGCTTCAAAATGTACACAGTTACCCCATTTAATGTCTGCACTGTTTTTAATGTACTTCCTTAAAATTCAAAGTACATAATCCTCAGTGCATTCACAAAGTCGTATATCTGACCAACTGACAAAATTAATCCACTATATAACAAGAACAAAGAAATCTCCTAGTCGGTATATGCAGTAGTGCATAATTATACCATAAGCTAGATGTCTCACAATAAAGTTGAGTAAGACACAAAGTATTAAGTCAATAGCTATAAGAACACCAAAGCTTTTCACAATACAATACACACCTTTTGGTAACATATATGATACCAAGAAGATATCTATTCCCAGTAGCTCAAAAGTACCTCACACAACACACTTTCGCACATGGACTCATAAACTAGAATTGTCCTCAGTAACTTTAGCCACTGAACACAAATAATGATTTAAAAATAGTTCATTACCAGCAATATGCAACACAGGCTGCATCTATATTGAACACATCATACTTCATGTTGTAGTGATAGGAATGAAGCAGTTAATGAGTCTACTACTTAACAGTGAAAAGCCACGATTAAAGGCTATGAAAATTCTTATATCATTCACAGGATACTCAAGACACCGTACAGCCAATGCCATATGAAATTTACTGACTCAGTTTTGATGGGAGAACTTTAACCACCAGCACTACAGCTGTGAACTTGGCCCAAGTGGCTGTCATCTATTCCTTCTCATGAATTCTTTTTTGTTGCAATACATTTCCACACTGAAGCTGAGGTGCCAACTGCAAGGATGTTATGGTGTTGGATTTTGGCAGCTGGCTCCTATGAGATGTGCATGCACCTGAAGGTGCATAGTTTCAAAAATGCCTCAATAATGCCAGTGATTATGTTGTGAAGTAGCCATTCAACCAATGTAAACATTCCAATAAATATTTCTAAATACATTTTTCCTTTCTTTATAGGCCATAAAAACTTCCTTTCTGGTAGCAACTTCTTTTAACACTATCAGGCGAAGTGAAAGTAAATTACATTCGCTGTGGATGTAATTTACACTTATGAACACCCAAAATACTCCTGAATTTTGTAACAGTAGGTTCAGAAAATAAAATGACAGTATAAATCTACTCCATTAGCAACACTGTGCAACCCATGATACATTCACAACATACCATGTGAAAATTCTTGTTGAGAAATGTTGTAATATAGATATTCACAGTTCAGTATAGGATTACAAACCAAATTATTTAATCTTGAATATGCACAATGCATTTACTGACAAACGTGACCACTCATGACTACACATAGGAATTTTAAAAGCTAAATTACTATCTTTTAACGTCTACATTGCTCCAACAATGCCAACTTCTAAAGACCAGTATGAAAGGCAACAATTTTGCCTAACCAAAAATATACAGATATATCACTGGTGAGTGCAAATACCTGTCATGTCATTAGATGTAATGTGTTGCACAAGTTACAGGAACTACTAATACTAATGTCACACAACATACCTACTTCAAACAAATCTCGTCCATGGGCAAAGGTATTTGTGACAAAGGAAATGGTTTACACCTAGTACTCCAACTCTGACAATCAACTGGGAATGATGTCATTACCTGTAAATACAAATCAATTTGGCATTAGCCAAACATATCAGAATTTTCTTAGTACATGTACTATCCCCTAAACAGCACCCTTCGCACACACTAGTTAACATGTGCGTAACCTTCATAAGAGAAAAGCAATGATTACTAATCAAATACAGAAATGTACACAGTACAGACTACTTGCAACTGGTTCTGAAATTAACCCTCCATCAAAATGAGAAACTACCCCAAAATAGTAGCATTACTATATTTAAATAGTAAACTTATTTAATTTTCATATCATTTCTTTGTGCAACATCAATCTCAAACAACAATTGTATATCAAATTTAACTTTAATAACAATAAGTCTCATGTACCTACCATGCCTTATTCAACACTATTGTAAGAGAAGGAAGTTATGATCTCAGGACATACAAAGGGATAACAAAAACACTTTATTTTTGTGCTGCTCATTTTCCACAACTCTCAAACAATAAGTTCGACTGAAGCAGACAAGACAATATAAAACGATCAGAAGTCATTTGTGAATCTCACAGTTTTCTATTCCATGAAAGAGATGGGCACTCTTAGGGTTTTCAAGATCTGTTTTTAAATTTTGTTGCATAACATGCTTCGAATCTGCTGCCAACAATTGGCCTTTGGCATTACACATACAATTTTGATGTTGAAGTACATGACATGAGCTGAAGATCTGATGCACTAGTTTCACATGTAAGGCATGCTTTGCTTTTCCAAGGCACAAGCAGACAGTGTACATGACTTTCAGTAGTTACTTTGTACTTGTGGGAATGCCAATTATTCAGTTGCAGTAGTTACGGCACAAACATTTCTTTTATCACTATAAAAACAAACAAAATTAATTGACACCATTAAAATCACCATCAACAGTATTTTCTTTACGTGGTGTAATATTCTCCAGTACTAACATAATAAAATAAAAGGTACTCATTCTTGATTGGAGAGCAAACACGATTACAGAACAGTCCACTAATTTGCAAACCCAAGGAATTCACTCCTGGCTAGATACATCAAAAATTCAACTAAATTCCACAGTGTGCCAATGGCCTTCCTACATTGGGAACAACAGTTCTTGCCAGGTCACCAATGGTTAGCATTGTGGGCCTTGGCCACTACCTGGATGGGTGATTGTACACATCTGTTCAACACTGTTGGCAAATGGGGTGCACCAAACATTTGAGAACTACATGCTCTCATAACTTGATAGCTAGTGGGGCCGCAGTTTGCTCACCAGTTACTCTTAAAATTTCACCTTTAGTGATGCTTCTAATCTGAGGATGAAACAGCAGTCAGTTGCTACCAGTGCTCATCCAAGGACTGTTTCAATGGAGTTTGGTTTTTATACATTATTGCATACTACTTATTACAACAGTTCGCATCATTAAAACCTATAGAAATTTGAATGACAATTTCTTTCTCACAGTCAGATTTCTATGTTTTTACCTTATTGCTTAGCAACTAATTGTATATGGCTCAACAATAAAAGAAGAAAAATTAGTAGTGAAAATCATGACTTCTCCAACTAAGCAATCGTCATTTAAAATCTCAACATAAAGAAGCACAGGAGATGTTTTATAATTCATAAAGTAACATACAACATAGGATGTTTACAGCATGTTCATAAACCAACAACTAAAGTCACAGAATCCAAAGCAATATGGCAGAACTGTTGGGAATACTGATAACATATTTGAAATATGCTTCAAAATGTACTCAGTTGTCCCATTTAATGTCTGCACTGTGTTTCATGCACTTCCTTAAAATTCGGAGTACATTACCTTCAGTGCATTCACAAAGTTGTATATCTGACCAATTGACAAAATTAATACACTATATAACAAGAACAAAGAAACCTCCTAGTCCATATAGATGCAGTAGTGCATAATTATACAAAAAGCTAGATGTCTGGCAATAAAGTTCAGTAACACACAAGGTGTTAATCAATAGCTATAAGAACACCAAGGCTTTTCACAATACATTACACATCTTTTGATAACATATATGATACTAACAAGAAATCTATTGCCAGTACCTCAAAAGTACCTCACACCACACACTTTCACACTAAAATGTTATTCTAACATATCAACAATTACAACCTCCTTCCAATTTAGAACTTTGAGTTGCTTATGGCAACCAACAACATCAAACCTGAAGCTGTACAAAGTAAGAGCCATGTTACAATATAGATGCATCCTGAGTTGCATATCCCTGGTAATGAACTAGTTTTAAACCATTATTTGTGTTCAGTGCTTAAAGTTACTGAGAACAAGGTTACTTTATGAGTTGATGTGTAGCTGTTACTTCCATAGAGCGATGAAATTCACATTAACTTCAGCAGAAATTTGAAATATATTTTTATAGTGTCTACACAGGGTATCGGCCTTCTTAGTTTTTGGGTATGTATCTGTTAAGTATTGCCTGCAGTTAACCTTTCTGACTATCACATGATACACTTTCAATTAATACAGATACCTTGAAACTGTTGCTAAATCTCTGTTACTTTGCACTCACAGCTTCAGTTTTGATGTTGTTGGTTGCCATAAGGAACTCACAGTTCTAAATTGTTGATATGTTAGAATAACATTTTATTGTGAAAGTGTGTGGTGTGAGGTACTTTTGAGCTACTGGAAATAGATTTCTTGTTGTTATCATAAATGTTACCAAAAGGTGTGTATTGTAGTATTGAAGTATGTTATCCAATGAATTTTACAAACAGATCTTGTAAGGCCTAAGATTGCACAACTTTTTCATGGAATACAAAACTGTCAGATTCACAAATTACTTATGATCATTTTATATTGTATTGTCTGCTTCAAACAAAGAAATTGTTCATATGCCTCTGAGCACTATGTGACTTAACATCTGAGGTCATCAGTCCCCCAGAATGAAGAACTATCTAAACCTAACTAACCTAAGGACATTACACACATCCATGCCCAAGGCAGGATTCGAACCTGCGACCAAGGCGGTCACACGTTTCTGGACTGAAGAGCCTGTAGCCTTTTGGCCACTTGTATCAGTCTAAATTATTGTTTCCAAGTCATGGAAAATGAGCAGCACTAAAAGGAAGTGACTTTCTCATACCTTTGTAACTCCTGAGATCATTATATCCTTCTCTTACACTAATGTTGAATAAGGCATGGCAGGAATATGGGACTGACTGTTATTATGATAAGTTTATTACAAGGTTGTTAATTAAGATTGATATAGCAAGGAGAATCTCAAATAACAACAATGTATTCAACTTAACTTACACACAGTAAGTCACTTATACCTACCATGCATTATTCAACATTAGTATAAGAGAAGGATGTTATGATCTCAGGACCTACAAAGGGATAACAAAGTCACTTTATTTAAGCGGTGCACATTTTCCACAACTCTAAAACAATAATTCTGATTGAAGCAAGCAATACATTTTGAACTGATCAGAAGTGATTTATCAATCTCAAAGTTTTTGATTCCTTGAAAAAGTTGTGCATCGTTACTGTTTTTTCTAGATTTGTATTTAAAATTCATGGGGTAAAATGCTTAACAACTGCTGTCAACAATTGGCCTATGGCATTACACATATAATATTGCTGTTACAGTACATGAGATGAGCACAAGATCTGATGCACTGGTTTCACACGTAACTAATGCTTTGCTTTTCCACAGTACAAGGAGACAGTGTACATGACATTCAGAACTGACTTTGTACTTGTGGGAATGCCAATTATTCAGTTGCATAACATTTATCAATATACAAAACAAACAAAAATACTTGCTGCCATTGAAATCACTATCAACTTTATTTTCTTTAAGTGGTGTTCTATTCTCGAGCACTAACATAATAAAATAGAAATTACTCATTATTGATTGCAGAGCCAAACTGGATTACACAAAAGTTCTCTAACTTGTAAACCCAAGGAATTCACTTCTGGCTAGATACAGTAAGAATTCAAAACCATACCACAGTGTGCCAATGGCCTTCCCACATTGGGAACACCAATTCTTGCCAGGTCACCAATGGTTAGCAATGTGAGCCTTGGCCACTAGCTGGATGGGTGATTGCCCACATCTGTTCAGCACTGTTGGCCAATGGGTTGCCATCAGCCACTGAGGTGCAAGAAGGGAGCTACTTTATTGAGAACTACAGGCTCTAGTCTCATAATGAGATAGCTCAAATGGGAGCAGTTTGCTCACCACTTACACTTTCGTTTAACATTTAGTGATGCTTATAAACTGAGGATGATACAACATACAGTGGCTACCAGTGGTCCTCCAATGCCTGCTTCATTCTAATTATAATATAATTTTTGCTACAACAGTGCACATCAATAAACGAATAGAAACTGGAATGTCAATGTCTTTGACACAGTCATATTTCTGTGCTTTTTACCTTATTGCTTAGCAACTAATTGTATACACTAAAACAAGACAAATTGGTACTGAGTATCTCGAATTCTCCAACTGAGCAATCATCATATATAGTTGATTGTCTACAGTACGTTCATAAACTAACAACTTAAGTCACAACAACCAGTGCAATATGGCAAAACTGTTGGGAATACTAAAAACATATTTGTAATCTGCTTCAAAACGTATTCAGTTGCCCCATTTAATTTATGCACTGTGTTTCATGTACTTCCATAAAATTCGTAGTACATTACCTCACTGCATTCACAAAGTTATATAACTGACAACATTAATCCTATATATAACAAGAACAAAGAAACCTCCTAGTCAATATATGCTGTTGTTGTTGTTGTTGTTGTTGTTGTGGTATTCACTGTCCTGAGACTGATTTCATGCACGTCTCCATTCCATGCTAGTCTATCCTGTGGAACCCTCTGGATCGCCCAGTACCTACTGCAGCCTACATCCTTCTGAATCTGCTTAGTGTACTCATCTCTTGGTCTCCCTCTACGATTTTTACCCTCCACGCTGCCCTCCAGTACCAAATTGGTGATCCCTTGATGCCTCAGAACATGTTCTACCTACCGATCCCTTCTTCTAGTCAAGTTGTGATATGAACTCGTCTTCCCCTCAATTCTATTCAATACCTCCTCATTACTTGCATGATCTACCTATCTAATCTTTAGCATTCTTCTGTAGCATCACATGGCAAAAGCTTTCCTTACCATTGCCACTCTACATTTTATATCCTCCCTACTTCAAACATCATCAGTTATCTTGCTCCCCAAATAGCAAAACTCCTTTACCACTTTAAGTGTCTCATTTCCTAATCTAATTCCCTCAGCATCACCCAACTTTATTCGACTACATTTCATTATCCTCGTTTTGCTTTTGTTGATGTTCATCTTATATCCTCCTTTCAAGACACTATCCATTCCGTTCAACTGTTCTTCCAAGTCTTTGCTGTCTCTGACAGAATTACAATGTCATCGGCGAACCTCAACATTTTTATTTCTTCTCCATGGATCTTAATACCTACTCCAAATTTTTCTTTTGTTTCCTTTACTGCTTGGTCAATATACAGATTGAATTGCATTGGAGAGAAGCTACAACCCTGTCTCACTCCCTTCCCAACCACTGCTTCCCTTTCATGTCCCTCAACTCTTATAACTGCCAACTGCTTTCTGTACAAATTGCAAATAGCCTTTCTCTCCCTGTATTTTACCCCTGCCATCTTCAGAATTTGAAAGAGCGTATTCCAGGCAACATTGTCAAAAGCTTTCTCTAAGTCTACAAATGCTAGAAACGTAGGTTTGCCTTTCCTTAATCTTTCTTCTAAGAAAGTCGTAGGGTCAGTATTGCCTCACGTGATCCAACACTTCTACGGAATACAAACTGATCTTCCCTGAGGTCAGCTTCTACCAGCTTTTCCATTCATCTGTAAAGAATTTTCGTTAGTATTTTGCAGCTGTGACTTATTAAACTGATAGTTCGGTAATTTTCACATCTGTCAACAACTGCTTTCTTTGGGATTGGAATTACTATATTCTTCTTGAAGTCTGAGGGAATTTAGCCTGTCTCATACATCTTGCTCACCAAATGGTTGAGTTTTGTTAGGCCTTGCTCTCCCAATGCAGTCAGTAGTTCTAATTGAATGTTGTCTACTGCCGGGGCCTTGTTTCGATTTAGGTCTTTCATGCTCTGTCAAACTCCTCACGCAGTATAGTATCTCCCATTTCATCTTCATCTACATCCTCTTCCATTTCCATAATATTGTCCTCAAGAACATCACCCCTGTATAGACCCTCCATATACTCATTCCACCCTTCTGCTTTCCCTTCTTTGCTTAGAACTGGGTTTCCATCTGAGCTCTTGATATTCATGCAAGTGGTTCTCTTTTCTCCAAAGGTCTCTTTAACTTTCCTGTAGGCAGTATATATCTTACCCCTCATGAAATAAGCCTCTACATCCCTACATTTGTCCTCTAGCCATCCTTGCTTAGCCATTTTGCACTTTCTGTCGATCTCATTTTTGAGACGATTGTATTCCTTTTTGCCTGCTTCACTTACTGCATTGTTGAATTTTCTCCTTTCATAAATTAAATTCAGTATCCCTTCTGTTACCCAAGAATTTCTATTAGCCCTCATCTTTTTACCTACTTGACTCTCTGCTGCCTTCATTATTTCATTCTGCAAAGCTACCCGTTCTTCTTCTACTGTATTTCTTTCCCCCATTCCTGTCAATTGTTCCCTGATGCTCTCCCTGAAACTCTGTACAACCGCTGGTTCTTTCAGTTTATCCATGTCCCATTCTCTTACATTCCCACCTTTTTGCAGATTCTCCAGTTTTAGTTTACAGTCCATAACCAATAGATTGTGGTCAGAGTCCACATCTGCCCATGGAAATGTCTTAAAATTTTAAAATATGGTACCTAAATCTCTGTCTTACCATTATATAATCTATATGAAACCTTTTAGTATCTCCAGCGTTCTTCCATGTATACAACCTTCGTTCATGATTCTTGAACCAAGTGTTAGCTATGATTAAGTTATGCTCTGTGCAAAATTCTACCAGACGGCTTCCTCTTTCGTTTCATAGCCCCAATCCATATTCACATACTATGTTTCCTTCTCTCCCTTTTCCTGCTCTCGAATTCCAGTCACCCATGACTATTACATTTTCGTTTCCCTTCACTACTTGAATAATTTCCTTTATCTCCTCATCCATTTCATCAATTTCTTCATCATCTGCAGAGCTAGTTGGCATATAAACTTGTACTACTGTAGTAGACATGGGCTTCGTGTCTATCTTGGCCACAATAATGTGTTCACTATGCTGTTTGTAGTAGCTTACCCACACTCCTATTTTTTTATTCATTATTAAACCTACTCCTGCATTAACCCTATTTGATTTTGTATTTATAACATTGTATTCATATGACCAAAAGTCTTGTTGCTCCTGCCACCGAACTTCACTAACTCCCACTAAACTAACTTTAACCTATCCATTTCCCTTTTTAAATTTTCTAACCTACCTGCCTGATTAAGGGATCTCACATTCCACACTCTGATCCGTTGAATGTCAGTTTTCAGTTTTCTTTCTCTTGATAATGACGTCCCCGTGAGTAGTATGCAGTAGTTCATAACTATAAAATATGCTATATGTTTGACAATAAAATATAGTAACCCACAAAGTGTAAAGTCTATAGCTATAAGAACATGAAAGCTTTCCACAATACAATACACACATTTTGGTAACATATATGATACGAACAAGAAATTTATTTCCAGTAGCTTGAAAGTACGTCACACCTCAGGCTTTCAAAATAAAATGTTATTCTAATATATCAAAAGTTATAACCTACTTCCAATTTAAAACTGTGAGTTTCTTATGGGTAATGTTAGACCCCAAGAAACCCGAAAACCCATATAAGAATGTCATGATAATTTAAAGTACGGAACAGTGTTATCCTGACAGGTACAACAACTTTGACAATAATATAACACTTTATAGTTTTATGAACACCAATTTCAATAATTATTGAGAATGTCAAGATATAAAGGTATAAAGAAAGAAAGGTTATTTTTAATTAGCTATCTAACATCTCAGCAATAACTGCAAATGAGAATGATGAAAGTTAAGTCCAAAGTAATGTGTCGGTCAGAGATAACATCAATTTTGAAAGAGAGTTGTAAATGTGGCAATAAGGAAGTCCAATGCATCTACAATGTTCGATCATTGAAATGTTAGAAGCTCACTACCTTGCTTGGATCAGGTCGTGAGAGAGCACCATTTGTTATAGCACTATGAGATTGTTTCTATTCAAAAAACATACTATTGCATGATAGAGATGCGCTGACTTTGTTCTCAGTTATTCTGACTTTAGAGCTTGAATTTAAGTGACATTCTGATAGTGTATGATGATTTAATAAACTCTTTATTATTGGTGATATTATTGCTGGACTCAACCTTCATCAAAGTGAACAGTTAGAATGAAGAGTGGACACAGTATCGAAGACTGAAATACCTGATTGGCCTTGAGTAGGAAACATTAATACGACCACACGAAGATAATACAAATAAGCCGATTGCAAAAGTTGTCATAATTTCCACAGTCACTGAACTGAAAAGAGTCATAATTGATCTAATCTATCGGTGTGTGTGTGGTGTGATGATAATAAACTAACTGCTAAGAAGGGACAATAAAAATTGTTTGGCAGTAATGGAAATCTCACATACTGGCTCCATCATTAATTGAACTGTGTGATAGTTGATGATCAAAATTAATTAACTGTGAAGATTTTAATTGAAAGACTGACTTGATGAACATTGAGCATTGAAAGGAGTGTTTTGTCAAAATACAACGACACACATAAGCAAGATAGCATTATAAACAATTTCTGGATTGGCATTAAGCTGTAGTGCACAATTCTGCCTAGCAACCTACCAACAACTACTTATACTGAACCATAAATTAATTTTTCCTCGCTTCAGTGGTGTGAAACGATGCCGGTGATGAATACTCAATACTGCAATAACTAACTAACCGGGCATAACAAATCACCTTAAAACCATAACAGACAACTGAAATCAACAGTTCGCATCGCTTTACATTGTCTGAATATTGACCGTGTTAAGACAACTGATGCTGAGGCTGATATGTCGAGCACTGACGAGAAAGTCCAGGAATCAGAATATTTATCTACACAACAACAAATAGAATTAAGAGATGTTTTAAAATTATATTTAGCAGTATTAAAAAAAACCAGGTGTGATTAAAAACTTTGAACATAATATTGAAACTTATACGCACACCACATTTTGTAAAACAACGTATTCAGGTCTGTGGTCAAAAATGGAAGCACTAACCAAGGATATAAAAAAGATGTTCGACTGGGGAATTATCAAGACCTCAACATCCAGGTATTCTAGCCCACTATTAGCAGTAACTAAGCCTAATGGTGATATATGAATTGTCTTAGATGCTCGAGATATCAACAAAATTATTAAGCTGGTAAGGACTCGTCCAGAAATCTAGAAGAACTCGGCCAGAAATTTCATTAGGTCAAGTTCCTAACCTCCCTGGACCTCAGAAGCTGGAGTTAATTGAAAGTTTTGAATTAGTGTACAATGAATTAACACATACGTCGACAGGTTATGCGCCTAAAGAAATTCTATTCAATAAACAATATGGTGACGAATGGCTTGGTAATTTACCATATATATGTAATAAGGAAAGAGATCACAATGGTGTTATATGTAAAGCTTATTTATGGTTACAACATAAGGCTAATATACAAAAGAAAAACAAATTTGGTGTTGTAATTGGTTATAAAGTTGGTGACTCTGTATTGTTAAAAAACCATCCGCAATCATCAGAGAAAAAGAAACTAAACCGAAAATGGTGTAGTCTATATAAGGGACCATACTGAGTTGTCTAAATACCACACACTGGAAGTTACCTTCTAGAGGACAAAGAACAGAAGATAATAAATGGAGTCTGTCCTCACACAGAATTTAAAAAAATATTTTAGTTAAGCCAGAATTCATATTTTATTTGACTGGATCCATTGTGAAGCTAGAGAAGACTAACAGTGTATCAACTTTCTATCTAGATTTAGTAAATACGTGGTTAGTAATAATAATTACTTTGATAGATCAGTTAAATTGAGTCATCCAAGAAGACGATAGATTTCACAAATGATCAACTAATTACCATGAGTTTCATTAAATTGTTGCAAGAGCCATCAAGAATTGTTGGAGTTTTGTTAATTAATTATGTATTTATTATAGATTAATTAAAAATGTTTGTTTAAAACATTTTTGTTAATAAGCCTCCACACGTTATGTTATAAAAGAGGCATCACACTCAGGTACACGCAAGCACACTGAAAAATGTAATCAGAATCAGTTTGGGTAGAAGATTGATGTAAAAGAAAGGTCACTTATTTTGAGGGAGAGCATGTGAAAAATCGTAAAGAAGAGAGACAAAGAAACTGATGAGGGAAAAATGGAGTGAGAAGCATTTGAATGACAGGACAGTAGCAATAAAGTGACGATAGTGTTGAATGGTCTGTGTGTTAACAGACTAATTAGACTCGTATGAAATGTCAAAGATTATTCAGAATAATAAATAATATTATTAGATAAACACAAAAACAAAGTTTTGGTAGGAACCAGTAAACGGGTAGAGTCCTATGAGTACACATGAGACAGAAGTCAGTACTAAGTGTTACATATCCACGACATAGGTGATGCGGACCATCAGGCTGAGTCCTTGGTACAGTCTACCAGGGGCGACACCACTTCACAACAAAGGTCAGCAATCAACAGCAAATAATCAGATCGTAATCACTGCTTGGCACAGTATGATGCCATGGCAGCTTTACCAGGGAATTGGATAAGAAGAATGTTTCGCACCTCACATGGTACAGTGCTGACACAGCCTCATTGAACATTGAAAGGAGTGTTTTGCAGAAATAATAATATCATGCACAAAAGAAAGATAGCATTACAGATAATCTTCGGATTTGCATCCTGCCGTAGTGAACAATTCTCCCTAGCAACGTAACAACAACTACTGATAATGAACTTCAGTGGTGTGAAATGATGCTGGTGATGAATGATTCACCTAATACTGCAATAACTAACTAACCGGGCCTAAAAAATCATCTTAAAACCATAAAAGACAATTAAAATCAGCACTTTGCATCGCTGAGAAGACTGTGCAGACTTGCAAACGCAAGAGATTTGCAGCTGCTGCTCCACGTTATCTGACAAGGACAACAATCACTGGGTGATGCTTCTCCATTCCACCAACTGAGCTGTAGCAGTAGCACCTCAACATGAACAGCAACAACAGAAGGGGATAGGGGACTTCACAGTAACTACCAACAACCAAAATGATGCTGTGAGCTGTTGGTAAGAGACACTTATTCTTGGATATGCACAACACATTTACTGACAAATGAGACTACTTTTTGACTACTCATAGGAATTTTAAAAGCTATGGAACATTACTATCTTTTCACATATACATTGCTTCAACAATGCCAACTTCTAAAAAGGAGTATCAAAGGCAATAATTGTGCCTAACCAGAAATATACATATATAACACTGATGAGTGGAAATACCCCTCACATCATAAAATGCAATACATTGCACAAGTTACAGGAACTACTAATACTAATAACACACAACATACCTACCTCAAACTATGGACATCCATGAGAAAAGGTACTTGTAACAAAGACCATATTGTACTCCCGGTACTTCAACTCTGATGATTAACAGGGAATGATTTTATTACCTGTAAATACAAATCAATGTGCCATTAACAAAACATATGAGAAGTTTCTTAATACATGTACTATCCCATAAACCGCACCCTTCACTCACACAATTATTAAGATATGCATAAATTTCATAACAGAAAAGCACAGATTACTAATCAAATACAGAAATGTACAGACTACATGCCCATGGTTCTGAAATTACCCACCATTGAAACGAAAATCTACCCCAAGATAGTAGCACTTTCATTACCATATTTAAATAGTAAACCTATTTAATTCTCATATCATTTGTTTTTGCCACATCACTCTCAAACAAGAACTGTGTATCAAACATAACGTAAATAACTGTTAAGTCCCCATTACCTACTATGCCTTCTTCAACATTATTGTAAGAGAAGGGTGTTATGATCTCAGGACTTACAAAGGGATAACAAAACCACCTTCTTTTAGTGCTGCCCATTTTCCACAACTCTCAAACAGTTATTTTGATTGAAGCATAAGTGGTTTATGAATCTCACAGTTTTCTATTTCTTAAAAAAAACTTGTGCATTAATAGGGTTTCCAAGCTCTGTATTTAAAATTCATGGGGTAAGGTTCACAAAATCTGGTGAGAAGAATTGGCTTTTGAAATTACACTTATACTTTTGCTGATGATGTATGTGAGATGTGCACAAGATCTGATGCACAGGTTTCACATGCAACTTACACCTTGCCTTTGCACAGTGCACACACAGAGTGTACATAAGATTCAGCACTACATTGCACTTGCAGGAATGACAATTACTCAGCTGCATTCCTTAAGGCAGTAACATTTATCAATAAAAAAACACACACACACAATACTTGCTGCCATTGAAATCACCATCAATAGTATTTTCTTTACATGGTTTATTATTCTGCAGTCCTAACATAATAGAATTAAAGGTACTCATTCCTGATTGCAGAGCGAAATTGCTTTACAACACAGTCCATCAACTTGCAGACCCAAGGAATTCACTCCTGGCTATATGTATTATAGAATACAACACCATACGACAGTGTGCCAATGGCCTTTCTGCAATGGGAATACCAGTTCTTGCCAAGTCACCAGTGTTTAGCATTGTGGGCCTTGGCCACAAGCTCGATTGGTGATTGTCCACATCTGTTCAGCACTGTTGGCAAATGTGTTGCAATCAGTCATTGAAAGGCCAGAAGGGAGCTACTTCATCGAGAAGCAAATGCTGTAGTCTCAAAAGTTGATAGTTGCAATTGGAGCAGCTTGCTCACCACATTTACATTCATTTAACCCTTAGTGATGCTTATAAACTGAGGATGTAACAGCAGGAGATAATTTAAAAAAAAATCACTTGCTAGCAGTGGTACTCCAATGCCTGTTTCAATCTGGTTTGCTTTTATACATTACCACATATAATTTTTGTTACAGCAGTGCACATCAATAAAAGCTATATAAAATGGAATGACAATTTCTTTCTCACAGTCATGTTTCTGTGTTTTTAACCTTATTTCTTAGCAACTAATTGTATATGAATCCACACTAAATCCAGAGAAAATGGTACTGAGTACCATGACTCCCTCAAGAGACCAAACATCATAAAAGATCTCAAAGAAAACATAAAGAAGCACAGAAAACATTTTGTAATTGATAATATAACATACAGTGCTGATTGTCTACAGTATGTTGATAAACCAACATCTAAAGTCACAAAAACCAGTGCAATGTAACAGAAATGTTGGGAATACTGAAAACATATTTAAAATCTGTTTCAAAATGTACTCAGCTGCCCCATTTAATGTTTGCACTGCTTAGTATGTACTTCCTCAAAATTCAGAGTACATTACCCTCAGTGCATTCACATAGTTGTATAACTGAACAATGGACAAAGTTAATCCACTATATAACAAGAACAAAGAAACCTACTCATCCATATATGCAGTAGTGCATAATTTTACCACTTGCACACTCATTAACAACTGCATTACATTCATGACAGAAAAGCACCAATTCCTAAGCAAATACAGAAACATAAACACAACAGACAATGCAAGAGGGGCTCTGTAATTATCCTCCATCAAAATGACAATCTACCCCAAAAGATTAGTTTCCTGATTACTAAATTTAAATATTAAAATTATTTAATTCTCATGTCTTTTCACTTGCTACATCAATCTCAAATAACAGCCGTGTATTAAACTTAACTTAAGAACAGTAAGTCTCATATTCCTACAATGCCTTATTCAATGTTAGTGTAAGATAAAGATATATGATCTCAGGACTTACAAAGGGATGACAAAGTCACTTTCTTTTAGCACTCCTCATGTTCCACAACACTCAAACAATAATTCCAATTGAAGCAGGCCATACATTTTAAAATAATCATCAGTGATTTGTGATTCTCATAGTTTTCTATTCCTTGAAAAAATATGCAGTGTCTTTCCAAGCTCTGTATTTAAAATCATGGGGTAAAATGCTTCAAATCTGCTGTCAACAATTGGCCTTTGGCATTACACATATAATTTTGCTGATGATGTATGTGAGATGTGCACAAGATCTGATGCACTGGTTTTACATGTTACGTATGCCTCCCCTTTCCAGTGCATGCAGATGACATTCCATACTGGCATTGTACTCGTAGGAATTCCAATTATTCAGCTGCAGTCCTTAAGGCAGTAACATCAATATAAAAAACAAACAAAAATATTTGCTGCCATTGAAATCACTATCAATAGTATTTTCTTTACATGGTTTATTATTCTGCATAACTAAAGTAATAAAATAAAGGATACTCATTTCTGGTTGCATAGCGAAATTGGATTCCACAACAGTCCACTCATTTGCAAACCCGAGGCTAGATGCGTTATCGAATTCAACTGCATACCTCAGTGTGCCAATTTATTTATTTATTTATTTATTTCGTGTTCCAGTGATCCATGTTGTGAATACTTAATACTTAAATGTGAATTGCAGAGTAGTCATGTAGATGTACATCACAGGATATGGAACGTGGGCCTCCCCACACTGGGAACACCAGTTCTTGCAAGGTATCCAATGTTTAGCATTGTGTACCTTAGCCACTAGCTAGATGGGTGACTGTCCACATCTGTTCTGTGCTGTTAGTAAATGGTGTGCACCCAGTCATTGAGATGAAAAAAGGAAACTACTTCATTGAGAACTACAGGCTCTGGTCCCATAACTTGATAGCTGCTGGAGGAGCACGTTGCTAACCACTTTCACCTGCATTTATCATTTAGTGATGCTTACATACTGAGAATGATACAGAAGTTAGGTGCTACTAGTGGTTCTGCAATGCATGTTTCAATGGAGTTTTTTTTATATACATTACCGCATATCATTTTTGTTACAAGAGTGCACATCAATAAATGCATTGACAATTTCTTTCTCACAGTCAAAGTTCTGTGTTTTTAACATTATTGCTTACCATTGCAATATATATAACACTACACTAAGACCATACAAATTAGTACTGAGTATAATGCCTCCTCCAGCTGAGCAATAATCATGTAATATCTCAACGAAAACAGAAAGAAACACAGGAAACATTTTATAATTGATAACATAGCATATGATGTTGATTGTCGATGCTATGTTCCTAAAACAACAACTAAAGTCACAAAAACCAATGTGGCAGAAATGTTGGAATACTGAAAACATATTTGAAGTCTGTTACAAAATGTTCTCAGCTGACCCATTTAATGTCTGCACTGTGTAGTGTGTACTTCCTTAAATTTCGGAGTACATTCACAGAGTTATATAACTGACCAACTAACAAAATTAATCCACTATATAACAAGAACAAAGAAACCTACTAGACCATGTATGCAGTAGTGCAAGAGTGCTAGATGTCTGGCAGTTGAGTAACACACAAATTGTTATGTTATAAGAACATGAAAGCTTTATGCAATATAAAAGTATTTAAATTGGAAACAAGTAATTTATTTCCAGTAGCTTGAAAGTACCTCACACCATAGACTCTCACAATAAAATGTTATTCTAACATATCAACAGTAACAACATTCAATCAATTAAGAACTGTGGATTTCTTATTGGCAGCTACCAACAACAAAACTGAAACTTTGAGTATAAAGTAAGAGACTTCGCAAACAATTTGCAGGTCTTTGTGGTGATAGAAAGTGTATCATGTGATAGCCAGAAAGGGTATCTACAGGCAAAATTTCAAAAATACATACACAAAGAATATGAAGGCCAAGACTCTGTGTAGACATTGTAAAAAAGCATTTCAACTTTCAGCTGAAGTGATACTGAATTTCATCCCCTATGGAAGTAATTTATACACATTGAATCATAAACCAATCTTGTCTTCACTAACTTTATGCACTAAACACAAATAATGGTTTAAAACTTGTTCATTACCAGCAATATGCAACTCGGGATGCATCTACCTTGTAACATGTCACACTTCCTATTGTAATGATTGAAATGAGGCAGATAATGAGTCCACTAATTATCTGTGCAAAGCCTCAATTAAAAGCTATGAAATTTCTTATCAAATACACACTATAATGTAAAATGACATACAGAAAACAACACTCGAAATTTATTGAATCAGTTTTGATAAGAAATCTCAGACCATCAGACCTACAGATGCCATCTGTTCCATCTTTTGAATTCTTTTTTGCTGTAATACATCTCCACACTGAAGCAGCAATACATTTAAAAAATGAAAATGAGGTGCCATCTGAAGGGACTTTGTGGTGCTAGATGTTGGTAGTTGACTCCTATGAGATGTGCATGCAACTGAAGCTGCACAGTTTCAAAAATGCCTCAACTATGTCGGTGTCTATGTTGTGAAGTAGCCAGTGAATCAATGTAAATATTCCAATAAATATTTCTAAATACATTTTTCCTTTCATTATGGGTCATCTGGTTGCAACTTGTATTTACACTATCAGCTGAAATGAAAGTGAACTACATTCCCTGTGGATGTAATTTACACATATGAACACCTAAAATATTCCTGCACTCTGTAATAGTAGGCTCACAAAACCATATGACAATATAAATATAGTCAATTAGCAACAATGTGCAACCCACGATACATCCACAACATACCATGTTATACCTCTTGCTGAGAAATGTTCTTATATAGTTACTCAATGTTCTCTATAAGATTACAAACCACAATATTTACTGACAAATGAGACCTCTTTTTTACTATACATAGGAATTTTAAAAGCTATGGAAAATTCCTATCTTTTCACATCTACATTACTCCAACAACGCCAACTTCTTAACAGTAGTATCAAATGCAACAATTGTGCCTAACCAGAAATATACCGACATAACACTGATGAGTGCAAATAGCCCACACGTCATAAATTGCAATGCATTGCACAAGATGCAGGAACTACAAATACTAATATCACACAGCATACCTCCTCAAGCGGTTGACATCTGTGGGAAAAGGTACTTCTGACAAAGGCCATGGTGTACATCTAGTGCTACAACTCTGACGATCCACTGGGAATGAAGTCATTACCTGTAAATATAAATGAATGTGTCATTAGCGAAACATATGAGATTTTTCTTAGTACATGTAATATACCAAAAGCAGCACAATTCGCTCACATACTCATTAACATCTGCATCACTTTTATGACAGAAAAGAACAAATTACTATGCAAATATGAAACCTAAACACAATGGACTAAATAAGAGTGGCACTGAAATTACCCTCTATTAAAATGACGATATACCCCAAAAGATAAGCATCCTCATTACCAAATTTCAATAGTAAACTCATTTAATTCTCATATAATTTCTTCTTGCTACATCAATCACAAATAACACCATGTATTAAACTTAACTTAAGAACAGTAAGTCATACACCTAACATGCCTTGTTCAACATTAGAGTAAGAGAAGAATGTTATGTTCTCAGGACTTAACAAAGGGATAACAAAGACAATGTCCTTTAGTGTTACTGATTTTCCAAAACTTTCAAACAATAATTTCGATTGAAGCAAGCAATACATTTTATAATGATCATAAGTGAATTATGAATATCACAGTTTTCTATTTCTTTAAAGTGTTGGTCATTGTTAGTTTTTTCACGCTCTGTGTTTAAAATTCATGGGGTAAATAGATCCACTGGGATGTGCACAAGATGTGATGCAATAGTTTAATATGTAACTTATGCAATGCTTTTCCACAGTGCGAGCAGGGAGTGTACATGAAATTCAGTACTGACATTGCACTTGTAGGATTGAAAATTATTCACTTGCAATCCTTAAGGCAATTACATCTCTTTTATCAATAAAAAAACAAACAAAAATAGTTCCTGCTATTGAAATCACCATCAATAGTATTTTCTTTACATGATGTATTATCCTGCAGTCCTAACATAATAAGATGAAAGGTACTCATTCGTGATTGCAGAGCCAAACTAGATTACACAAGAGTCAACAAACTTGCAAAACCAAGGAATTCACTCCTAGCTAGATGCATTTAAGAATTCAACTTCATACCACAGTGTGCCAATCGCCTTCCCACTTTGGCAACACTAGTTCATGCCAGGTCACCACTGTTTAGCATTGTAGCCCTTGGTTACTAGCTGAATGGATGATCGAACACATCTGTTCAGCACTGTTGGCAAATGGGGTGCACCTAGCCTTTAGATGCAAGAAGGGAAATACTTCACCTTGAACTACTGGCTCTGGTCTCATAACTGGGTAGCTGCTATGGGAGCTGTTTGCTCACTACTTACACCAATATTTAACGTTTAGTGACTCTTACAAATGAAGAATCATACAGCAGTTAGTTGCTACCAGTGGTTCTCCAATGCCTGTTTCAGTGGAGTTTGTTTTTATGCATTACCACATACCAGTTTTTTTATTTTTTTACACCAGAGCACATCATTAAACACTATAGAAACTGGAATGATCATTTCTTTATCACAGTCACATTTCTGTGTTTTTAACATTATTGCTTAGCAACTAAATGTATACGACTCTACACTAAAACAATACAAATTAGTACTGAGTATCAACTAAGCAATCATCATTTAATATCTCAACTAATGGAACATACGATGTTGAATGTCTACAGTATGTTCATAAACCAACAACTAAAGTCACAAAAAACAGTGAAATGTTGCAGAACTGTTGGGAATACTGAAAAAATATTTGAAATCTGCTTCAAAATGTACTCAGCTGCCCCATTTAATGTCTGCACTGTGTATGTCCTTCCTCAAAATTCAGACTACATTACCCTCAGTGCATTCACACAGCTGTATAACTGAACAAAGGACAAAATTAATCCACTATATTACAAAGAAACCTCCTAGTCCATATAAGCAGTAGTGCACAATTATACCATGAGCTAGATGTCTGGCAATAGAGTTGAGTAAGACACAAAGTGTTAGCACAATAGCTATAAGAACATGAAAGCTTTACACAATACAATGCACACCTTGTGGTAACATATATGATACTGACAAGTAATCTATTTACAGTAGCTTGAAAGTACCTCACACCACAGACTTTCACAATAACATGTTATTCTGGCATATCAACAGTTATAACCTCCTTCCAATTTAGAACTGTCAGTTTCTTATAGGCAACTACCAACAAAAAAAATGAACCTGTGAGTATAAAGTAAGAGAGACTTTGCAAACAGTTTGTAATTATAGAAAGTGTATCATGTCATAGTCATAAAGGTTAACTACAGGCAAAATTACACAGATACACACACAAAGAATAAGAAGGCCCAGACTCTGTGTAGATATTGTAAAACTGTATTTCTCATTTCAACTGAAGTGTAAGTGAATTTCATCCCCTATGGAAGTAATTTATACACATTGAACATTGTACTCAGTAACTTTAGGCACTAAACACAAATAATGGTTTAAAACTAGATCATTAACGGCAATATGCAACTCAGGATGCATCTACCTTGTTAACATGTCACACTTCATATTGTAGTGGTCGAAATGAAGCAGTTAATGATTCCACTACTTAACTGTGCAAAGCCAGTTTAAAAGCTATGGAAATTCTTATCTTGCACACACGACATTGCAAGACACCATAATACAGCCAACACCACACAATATTTACTGCATCAGTTTCGATGGGAGATTTTCAACCACCAGCCCTACAGCTGCAAGCCTGGCTCAAGTGACCGTCATCTTTTTCATCTAATTAATTCTTATTTGGCAGCAGTGTGTTTCCAATGAAGCTGAGGTGCCAACTGAAGGGACTTTGTGGTGCTGGATGTTGGCTGCTGACTCCTATGAGATGTGCATGCAACTGAAGCTGCACTTTGTCAAAAATGCCTCAACAATGTTGGAGACTATGTTATGAAATAGCCAGTCAATCAATATAAATACTCCAATAAATATTTCTAAATACATTTTTCCTTTCGTTTTTGGTCAGCAAAACTTGCTTTCTTGTTGCAACTTATACTTACACTATCAGCTGAAATGAAAGTGTCTTAAATTCCTTGTAGATCTAATTTATCCATATGAACACCTGAAATATTCCTGCACTCAGTACAGTAGGTTCAGAAAATCAAATGACAGTGAAAATATAGTCAATAAGCAACAATGTGCAAGGCATGACACATACACAATATATCATGTGACACTTCTTGTCAAGAAATGTTCTTATATAGATACTCACGACTATCTATAAGATTACAAACCAAAAGGATTTATCCTTGGATATGAACAACACATCTTCCTGACAATTGAGACCTATTTTTGACTACACATAAGAATTTTAAAAGCTATGGAAAATTACTATCTTTTCACATCTACATTGCTCCAACAGTGTCAACTTCTCAAGAGGAGTATCAAAGGCAACAATTGTGCCTAACCAGAAATATAGAGATACAGTGCTGATGAGTGCAAATACCCCTCATGCCATAAAATGCAGTGCATTGCACAAGTTACAGGGAGTACTAATACTAATAACATACAACATACATACCTCAAACAATTGTTGTCTGTGGGAAAAGGTACTTATGACAAATTCCACGTTTGCACCTAGTACTACAACTTAGACGATCTATTGGGAATGATGTCATTACCTGTAAATACAAGCCAATGTGCCTTTAGTGAAACATATGAGAAGTTTCTTAGTACGTGTACTATCCCATAAGCAGAACCCTTCACCCACACACTCATTAACATTTGCATTACTTTCATGACCAAAAAGCTCACATTATTATGAAAATACAAAAACAAGCTATATAAGAGTAGCTCTGAAATTACCCTCCACCAAAATGACAATCTACCCCAAAAGATTAGCATCCTCATTACTAGGTTTAAATAGTTAACTTATTTAATTTACATCTCATTCCTTTGTAATACATCAATCTCAAATAACAACCATGTATTAAACATAACTCAAAAACAGTAAGTCTCATATACCTACCATGCTTTGTTCAATATTAGTGTAAGAGAAGGATGTTATGATCTCAGGGCTTACAAAGGGATAACAAAGTCACTTTCTTTTAGCGCTGCTTATTCTCCATAACTCTCAAACAATAATTCCTACTGAAGCTGAAAATGCATTTTAAAATTACCATAAGTGATTTGTGAATCTCACAGTTTTCTATTCCCTGACAACATTGTCCTATTTTACTGTTTTCAAGCTCTATATTTAAAATTCATCGTGTAAAATGCTCCACATCTGCTGCCAACAATTTGCCTTTGAGGTTACAAATGTAATTTTGTTGATGAAGTACCTGAGGAGTGGACAAGAGCTAATGTACTATTGTCACATATAACTTATGCCTTGTTTTTCCACAATGCAAGCACAACATGTACACGAGATTCAGAAGTAACGTTGTACTTGTAGAAATGCCATTTATTCAGTTGCAGTCTTTAAGGCAGTAAAATTTCTTTTATCAATATAAAAACTAATAAAAGTACTTGCTGATACTGAAATAACAATCAACAGTATTTTCTTTACATGGTGTGTTATCCTGCAGTCCAAACATAATTAAATAAAAGGTACTAATTCTTGATTTCAGGTCCATACCGGATTACACAACAGTCCACTAACTTGGAAAACCAAGGAATTCACTCCTGGCTAGATGTGTTAAGATTTTACACTGCATACCAATGGCCTTCCCACATTGGGTGCACCAGTTTTTGCCAGGTCAACTATGTATAGCATTGTGGAGCTTGGCCACTATCTGGATGGGTGACTGCCTACATCTCTTCAGCACTGTTGGCAGATTGGGTGCACCCAGACATTGAGATGCAAGAAGGGAGTTGCATCATTGAGAACTATAGGCTATGGTCTCATAATGTGGTATCTGCTGGGGGAGCAGTTTGCTCACCACTTACACCTTTATTTCAACTTTAGTGAAACTTGTAATCTGAGGATGATACAGCAGTCAGTCTGTACCAGTGGTCCTACAAGGCCTGTTTCAATGGACTTAGATGTTCATACATTACATCATATCATATTTGTTTCAACAGTGCACACCAATAAAAGCTATTGAAATTGGATTGACAATTTTTTTCTCACAGGCACATATATTTGTTTTTAATCTTACTGCATAGCAACTAATTGTATGTGACTCTATAAGACAACAAGACAAATCAGTACTGAGCATCATGACTCCTCCAACTGAGCAATCATCATATATACACCAATACTGAAAATGTCTGAAATTTTCTTCAAAATATGCTTAGCTTCTCCATTTAATGTCTG
Organism: Schistocerca gregaria; assembly: GCF_023897955.1. NCBI lineage: Eukaryota > Metazoa > Arthropoda > Insecta > Orthoptera > Acrididae > Schistocerca > Schistocerca gregaria. The sequence goes on from NC_064931.1 coordinate 217,209,851, forward strand.
CACTGTGAAGCATTATGTACTTCCTTAAAATTCGCGGAGTACATTACCCAATCCAAATTTTAAGGAAGTCTATACTTCACAGTGCAGACATTAAATGGAGAAGCTAAGCTTATTTTGAAGAAAATTACATTACCCTCAGTGTATTCACTTGGCAACTGACAGGGTAGCTCTACTAAATAACAAGAATTAAAAAAAAAACGTGCTACTGCTCATATGCAGTAATTCATAATTATACCATAAGAGAGATATCTGGCAATAAAATTGAGTAAAACACAAATTATTAAGTCAATAGCTATAAGAGCATGAAAGCTTTTCACAACACAAATCACACCTTTTGATAACATATATGATGCCAACAAGTTGTCTCAAATTGCCTCACACCACAATAAAATGTTATACGTAACTACCCTTCAATTTAGAACTGTGAGTTTCTTATAGGTACCTTTCAACAACAAAACTGAAGCTATGAGTATAAAGTAAGAGAGATTTGCAAACAGTTTGAAGGTATTTGTTCTAAAATGACATTCCACTACAATAAGACAAATCAGTATTGAGCATCATGACTCCTTCAACTGAGCATTCATATTATTACATATCTTGTGAATACAAAAAAATCACATGAATCATTTCATAATTGGTAACACAAAATACATTTCAGATGATTTTCGGAACATTCAAAAACTAACAATTACATTAAATAAACCAGTACAATGAGGTTGCACCATTGGGAATACTGAGAATATCTTTAAAATCTGTTTCAGATTGTACTCAGCTGCTCCATTTAATCCCTGCCCTTTGGAATATGTACTTCCTGATCTTCTGGCATACACAGCTCTCAGAGCCTCCCAGAGTTGTATCAATGTCCAACTGACCAAATAACACCACTAAAACCAAGACTAAAGAAGTCCCCTACTGCACACATAAGTGGATAATTATATCATAATAAAATAGAAAGAAACTTCCACATGGGAAAAATATATTAAAAACAAAGATTCCAAGACTTACCAAGCGGGAAAGCGCCGGCAGACAGGCACATGAACAAAACACACAAACACACACACAGAATTGCTAGCTTTCGCAACCGATGGTTGCTTCTTCCGGCTTCTGCCGGCGCTTTCCCGCTTGGTAAGTCTTGGAATCTTTGTTTTTAATATAATTATATCATAAGCTAGATGTATTTGAGTACGAGACAAAGTAATAACTCAATATATATATAGAAAATGAAATATCTTCCTAATACATATTACAGTAGAGTCTCATTAATCCAAAATAATTGGGACCGGATGTTGCTTGAAGTATACCAAAGAAGTAAGTAGGTACACAGTGGTAACAAAGTGGAACAAGTGTGGGAGCAATGGCTCACTCTCACTCCATGCCCTTGTTGTTGTGCATTGTTGAGATCTTTGTAGTGCCTGAGTCAGTGCATTGCCAGTTGGCCCACAAAGTGCTTGGTTATGTTACTTATCAATTGCTGGCATGTTTAACAATTGTATTGTATTCATTCAGGTGTAGTTTTGTACACTGTTTTCGTCATGAGTAAATGGAAACACACAACTTTAACTCTCAAAAAAAAAAAAAAAAAAAACGAATGGTTTTATGCAGATAAACAATGGTGCGAATGTATCTAAACTGGCAACAGAAATGGATGTTGGTAAAGCAACCATTTGTGATTTCAAGAAGAACTGAGTAAGCTTGAACAGTCCTGTGCAATGCCTTCAGAAAAAAAAACAGTAGAAATTTGGCAGACTTTGAAACAGTACCAGTATGATAAAGAGGATGAAGCTCTTTTCCTTTATTTATGCAGGAAAGGGAAAGGGGAATTCCTTTGAGTAGAGCATTGGTTCAGGAGAAGGCTGTTTACCTGAACATGTTAATGAATGGTGATGAGTCTTTTCGTGCTAATACAGGTTGGCTGGAAAGATTCAAAAAATGTCATGGAATCCGTCAGCTAACAATTACTGGAGAGAAGCTTTCTTCTGATAGTGACACAGCAAAGAATACTTGGGCAAATTTGAAAAAATGATAATAGAGGGAACATATTGCCTCCAAACAAATTTATAACACTAACAAGACTGGCCTTAATTTTAGGTCATTGCCAACAAAAAGCCAGGTGTCAAAAGCAGAAGACCATGCTCCTGGTTTTAAAATGTGCAAAGATTGTGTGACTTGAATAGTGTGCAGCAATGATGCTGGTAATCACAAGTGGCCTTTAATGCTGGTCAGCAGATCTCCTAGGCCCAGAGTTTTGAAAAACTGCAACATGGTGTCCCTGCCAGAATATTATCGCAATCAGAAAAAACATGGATGGATGGTAAGCTGTTCAAAGCATGGTTTCACGGCCAGTTTGTTCCCTCTGTTTGATGGTTTTATAAGGAAAAGCATTTGTTTCCCCATGCAATCCTTTTGATTGATAATGCGCCATCTCACCCCAGTACTGAGGAATTAGTGTATATGATGGAGAAATAGTGGCAAAGTTTTTGTCACTGAATGGTACACCACTTCTACTGCAGATGGACCAGGGTGAACTGCAAACATTAAAACTGATGTACAGAATACAATTTTTAAGAATGCTGATCAAAACGATGGCATTCCTTTACTATAGAAAATAAATGTGAATGATGTTGTTTATTGAGCTGCTGAGGCATGGCAGAATATTTCAGAAAATACTCTGAGAAAATTGTGGAGAAAACTTGGACATCCTTTGAATTTCAGGACAACCTAGTTAAAAATGAATAGGAAAATCTACTACAAATGATGCTGGATGAGAAGAAGCTAGTGAAGGAGACGTAGATGAATGGATGGCAGCAGATGGGGCACATGTGGAGAACCTTAAAAATGCTGATTTAGTTGCTGTCGTGACTCATGTCCAGGGAGAAGTGGGCTGCTGTGACAGAAGTGACAATGAGCCTGAAAGCAACACACACTGACACAGCAGAAGCCCTTGATCTTGTGCTACGTTATTTGGAGCAACAGCCCACTGCTATACCTGCTGATTTGATGTTTACAAGACGATGGTGCAACTGTTCATCATATAACAGACTGTCTTCTTTATGATAAAAACAATGACTGAGCTTTTGTCATATAAAAAGCATGGGTAAATGTCCTCTGTAATTAGTAAGCTTGACAGCTTTCCTTTCATTGCTATGCATTGTTTAAACCTAATGTTTTCTTGCAAATTTTTCTAATACATGTTACTGTTCTGTGTAAATTAAAATAGTTTTTACGTACAGCAGTTTGCCGCACAATTTTCCATACTTAGGCTAACTTTCTTCATGTTCAGATTAGTCAAACGTTCAGATTACTGGGGTTCAGATTAGCAGAGCTCTGCTGTACACTTTTCATTAACATGTATGATACCATCAAGTAATCTATTTCTACTAGCTTCAAACTACGTTACGGCACTGCCTTTCACACCAAATCTGTATTCTAACTTATAAACAGTTACAATGCCCTGAAAAGTTTGCAGTTTGATATTTTATGGGTAATTACCAAGAGCAAATCTGTAATCATCTGCATAAAGTAAGAAAGAATTTGATGATATTTGTGTTACTTGAAATCTTATCATGTGGTGGACATGAAGTTTAACTAGAGACAAAAATTCACAGATCCTTACCCACAAAATAAAAACACTAAGATTCTGTGTGGAAACAATAAGAAACTATTTCAACTTTTAGACAAAATGAAAGAGAATTTCATTTCCTATGGATGTAATGTACACATATAGATTCCTAAAATAATCTTACCGTTAGTGACATTATGCACTAAATTCGAATGATCCTTCAAGTTATAGTGATTGAAATGATGCAGATAACCTGCTTCTTTCATATAATATTGTTTCTCACACTTGGGAAAGACTTCTTTGAGGTACTGTTTAGCTGTTTTGTCAAATATTCATATACAGCTACTAAATATACTGTGTCAGATTATACACCTGTCAGACGAGCATAAAACTGATTGTGCAGTGTTAAGAAAAATGCCTCAACAATGTTGGTGATATTGTTGTGAAGTATCTGGTAAATTTATGTAAATTTACTGATAAATATTTCCAAATATGTTTTTTCTTTGTCAGTCATCCAAACATGCTTTCTGGAATCAAGTTTTATTACACGATCATCTAAATTAAACGTGAATTACTTTCCCTGTGAATGTAACTCACACTAATGGATGCCAAAAACATTCCTGCACTCAATAACAGTAATCTCATAACATCAAATGACTATATAAAACTAGTCCATTTTCAATTATGTGCATCTCAGGATAAATCTACAACATACCATGTGACACTTCTTGTTGCAAATGTTCTTTTATAGCTACACAGTGTTCTCTAATAGATTACAAAGCAAAAGGATTTATTCTTGGATATACACAACACATCTTACTAAGAATGGGACCTGATTTCAATTACACAAAAGAATTTTCAATAAAATGGAAAATTCCTATCTTTTCAGATCTACATTATTCCAACAATGTTAAATTCTGACGAGCAGTAAACAAGGCGACAACTGTAACTGACCAGAAATGTACAGATATAACTCCGGTAAGTGCAATATTCTTCATCTCAGAAACTGCAATGCACTTCACAGGCTACAGAAACTACTAATATCACATGACTCACATAACACACTACCTCAAACAATTGCCTTCTATGGGAACAGGTTCTTTTGACAAATGCCCTGGTGGGTACATAGTTATACAGCTATGAGGACCTATTGGGAATGTTGTCTTTACCTGTAAAGAGAAATCAATGTGCATATCATACATGAGTGTTCTTACTACATATCCGAACCTACAAGAAGCTCTCCTCCCTCACACACTTATTAAAATTATCTGTTACTCTCATGACACAAAAACGCAAAAGTATATGCAAACAGAGAACTTTCCACTGTATGGACACAATAGGAATGGCCCTCAAATTACCACTACCTTTGAAAAGACCATCTTCCCAAAAAGGTATCTTCTTCAAAGACTAATTTTAATAGTAAACATATTTAATGCTCAATCACCTCATTTTTGCAGATGATGCTCTCATTTACGATCGAGTAAACTCATCACAAGATCTAAACAAATACCAAATTGATTTAGAAAAGATCTGAATTACACATATGAACACCTAAAATATTATTGCACGCAGTAACAGTAGGCTCATCAAATCAAATGATAATATAAAACTAGTCCATTAGCAACAAACTACAGAAAAAAATTTGAAAAGCTAACTGTCAGATCTACTTTGCTCCAGAAATGCTGCATTCTGATCGATTGGGTCTGTTGTCCACTTTTGCCAAAAGGGGTGCACCCAACCCTTGAGAGGCACTTTGATCAGCTGCTACATTGAGTCTTGTAACCTGAGAGTGGCTGCTTGAGCTGTGTGCTGAAAACAATCACCCACATTTTTGCACTTTGTGATGCTTACGGGCTGAAGATGACATGTAAGTCAGCATATACCACTCAGCCTCCAAGGTCCATTTGAATGAAGATTAGCTTTTATACACAACAGGACATCACTTTTATCATATGAGTGCATCTTGATCCAGGCTATATAAGTTGGAATTACAAGTTTTCAATCCCAGTGACTTTTCCAAGAGTGTAATCTTACTACACAGCCGCTCAGTATTGAGCACTATGACTCCTCCAACTGAGCAATCATCATCTAAGATCTCTTATGAAAACATAAAGAAGCACAGGAAACATTGCAGAATTGATAGCATAATATACAATGTTGGTTGTTTACCATAATTTATTGAAACAAGAATTAACTTCACAGAAACCAGCGCATTGACTCATGACTGTTGGAAATATTGAGAAGATCCTTGAAATCTGGTACAAAACCTACTCTGCTGCACGATTTTATTTCTACGCTATGAAATATGTACTTCCTTATCCATTGGAGTACATTACTTTCAGCACTTTCCCACAGTTGTATCATTTTCCAATTGGAAAAGTAACAACAGTAAAATACAAGAACGAGAAAACCTTCTTCTCCACATAACTGTAGCACATGCTACACATCTGACAAAAATTTAGAATTTGAGACAAAGTAGTAACTCAATAGCTATAACAAGATAAAAGCTTTCCACAAAACAATTCACAATTTTTGATAACATTTATGATTCAACAAATAATCTATTTCCAGCAGCTTGAAACAACGTCATGAGAATGACTTTCACAACAAAATTTTACTGTAACATATCAACATTTACAACCCGCTGAAAATTATTTGCAGTGAGTTTCTTAGGCATAACCACCAACAGTAAATCTGAAATTATGGGCATAAGGTAACAGAGACTTTGCAAACAATGTGATCGTATTCTTGTTAACTGAAACTTTATCATGTGGTAGGGAAATGGTTTAACTAGAAGCGAAACCTCACAGACCCACACCCAAAACATAAGACAACTACAATTCTGTTGGGACACTGTTAGAAACTATTTCAACTTCAAGGTGAAATCAAAGTGAATTTCATTCCCTACGGAAGTAATGTATACATATGGATCCTTAAAATGATCTTGCCCTTTCTAACAAAATGGACTAAAAGCCAAATGATCCTGTGAAACATCTCCTTTAGCAAAAATAAGGAACACAGCATGCATCTAGATCTTAACATGTCACATTTTTTGTTATAGTGATTGCAATAATGATGTGAAACTGCTTCTTTCAGATGATGTTGTTTTTCACACTTCCTCAAGGTGTTCTTTAGCTGATTTTACAATTGTTCATATACAGCTACTAAATATTCAGTGCCATATTGTAACGCAAAAACACCACACAAATTTTACTTAATCTGTTTGGATCCGGTATCTTTAACCACCGGTCCTACAGCTCCCAACATTGTGCATCTGACTGTCATCTCTTCCATTTCATGGACTGGTTTCGGCAGCCGTCCATTTCCACAATGAAGTTGAGGTGCCGGCTGAAGACACTTAGTGGCATTGGATGTTAGCAGATCACTTCTATGCCATGAGCCAGACAACTCATTGTGTAGAGTTATAAAAAAAGCCTCAACAACATAGGTGACAATGTTAGAAAATAGACAGTGAATCTATGTAATGCACTGATGCCATTATAGCTGGATTCTTCCTTGTTTACATTGTGTAATAAGTGCTTAAGATGCCTCCGATAATCGTGAGTCCAGCCAACTGTGAAGTACAGGCTGTTATAAGATTTCTTAGTGCAGAAGTCCTAAAAGCGATCGATGTTCATTGTGAGATCTGTGCAGTTGTTGGAATGGTAAGAAAGTGGGTGAGAGCATTTGAAGATAGCCGCACAAATGTGCATGATGAATAACGGAGTGGGTGTCCTTCCATTGTTAATGACAGTTTGGTGCAGGAAGTGGGCAATAAGGTGAGAGAAAACAAACGCTTTACAATTTCCTCCTTGCAGGATGAACTTCCTAATGTTCTCGTAGTGTTTGTATGGCACTCTGACTGAGCACTTGAATTGCCGAAAATTGTGCGCACGTTGGGTACTGAAAATGTCGACAGATGTCCACGAAACAAAACGTTTAGACAGTGCATTGACTTTCCTTGAGCAGTACCACAACAACAGTGATGATTTCTTAAGCCAAATTGTTATGGGTGATGAAACATGAGTGGCCTACCTCACACCAGAATCAAAGCAACACTCCATGGAAGTTGAGCAAGGGCATCATTTTCTTGCAAGACAATGTCCGTCCGCATGTGGCAAATCAGACCAAAGATCTCATCACATTTTTTTGATTGGAAACTCTAGATCATTCTCCATACAGTGCCAATCTTGTGCCCCGTGACTACCATCTGTTCCTACACTTGTAGAAACACCTGGGCATCAGCGTCTTCAAGACAATGACGAAGTCAAAACAGTCATGATGCAGTGGTTAACAAGTTAGGTGGCAGACTTCTATGAGGAGGGTATTCAAAACCTGGTACAAAGTTATGACAAGTGTCTCAATATTGATGGAAATTATGTAGAAAAGTAGATTAAGGTATAAGCTTTCAAGTAAAAATAAAATTATTGAGATATCTTAGTACGTCTTTTTTTTTACACACGCGAGACAGATATTACTTACTTACAATCACACCTTTTATATTTTTCTCTCTTTATCAATCATGCAAAAAAGGTTTCTTGATACGAGTTCCATTTTCACTATCAGCTAAAATGAATGTGCATTACATTCCCTTTGAATGTAATTATAAGGACAAACACCTAAAATATTCCCTCACTCTGTAGCAGTAGCTACATAAAATTAATGACTACATAAAACTAGTCCATTTAAAACATACCGTCTGACACTTCTACTGGCAAAAGTTCTTTTATAGCTATGTAGTGTTCTCAACAACATTACACAGCATTATTCTTGGATATTCACAGCAATTCTAACTACAAATGACACCTCATTTCATACAACGACATTTTCAGACCTATGCTAAATTTCCATCTCTTCACATCTACATTTCAAGGCATCAATTGTAACTAATCAGAAAACTACACACATATTTCTTGAAAGTGCAGTATTCTTCATCACAATAACTGCAGTGCACTTCACAAGTAACAGACAGTACTAATATCACATGACTCTCATAACACACCTACCACAAACAATAGCCTTCTATATGAACAAGTACCTCTGAAAACAGGCCCTGGTGTCTACATCATAGTACTAACATGAGGATATGTTGTGAATTATATCATAACCTGAAAACAGAAATCAATGTACAATTACAAATCAAACGAGAAAGTTCTTACTCCATGTCCTATCCTACAAGAAGCTCTCACACACTTGATAAATTATCTATTACTCTCATGAAACAAAAGGACAATTTACTATGCAAACAGAGAAAGGTACACTGCTCAAACATTATAGGAATGGCCCATAAATTGCCACTTCCATTAAAATGACCATCAACCGAAAGAAATGACCTTCTTCAAAGACTACATTTTAATAGTAAACATATTTAATTTTCAATCACATCACTTTAGCAACAGATGCTGTCATTTATCATTTACTAAAGAGATCTGAAGATCTAAAGAAATCACAAATCAGTTTCGAAAACATGTAATTTATACATGTGAATGCCAAAAATACTACTGCACCATGTAAAAGAAGGCTCATCACAGGAAATGATTGTATAAAACTATCCAGTAGCTACAATGTGTAACTCCAGGTGGATCTACAGCATTCCATGATACACTTCTTGTTGCAAATTCTATTTTCTAGCTACACTGTGATCTCTATAAGATTACAAGGCAAAAGGTTTAATTCATGGATAATTATGACAAATCTTACTGACGAATGAGCCTGCATTTAAACTACTGAAAAGCATTTTAATAACTATGGAACGTACCTATCTTTTCAGATCTACATTGCTCCAAAGATTCTGCATTCGGATCACTGTGGTCTGTTGAGCCCTTCTGGCAAAGGAGGCATGCCCAGCCCTTGAGATGCACATTGATCAGCTACTGAATTGAGAACTATAAGATCCTGTATTGTAACCTGATAATGGCTGCGAGAACAGTGTACTGAACACATGCACCCACATTTTTGGACCTTGTGATGCTTATGGAATGAAGATACCACTCGGCCCTGAAGGCCTATTTGAATAGAATTTAGGTTTTATACGCAACAGCATATAAATTTTAACATACAAGTGCTCCTCCATCCAAGCTATACAAGGTGGAATGCCAATTTCTTTTCTACCAGTCACTTTTCTGTGACTATTAATTTATTGCATGGGAGCTCTGTGTGTATGTCTCTTCACTGAACAAGAGAAATCAGTATTGAGCACCATGACTCCTTCAACTGAGCAAGCATCATATAAGATCTCTTATGAAATCATAAAGAAGCACAGGAAACAGTTTGGAATTGATAACGTAATATACAGTGTAGATTGTTCACCACACTTTAATAAACAAAAAATCAACTTCACAAAAACCGGTGCACTGAGACTGGATTGTTGGGAATTTTGAGAACATCTTTAAAATCTATTTCAAAATGTTATTCTAACATATCAACAATTTAGAACTGTGAGTTCCTTATGGCAACCAACAACATCAAAACTGAGGCTGTGAGTACAAAGTAACAGAGTATTTTGCAACAGTTTCAAGGTATTTGTATTAACTGAAAGTGTATCATGTGATAGTCAGAAAGGTTAACTGTAAGCAATACTTAACAGATCCATACCCAAAAAATAAGAAGGCCCATACACTGTGTAGGCACTATAAAAATGTATTTCAAATTTCTGCTGAGGTTAATGAGAATTTTATCACCCTATGGAAGTAACAGCTACACATCGACTCGTCAACTAACCTTGTCCTCAATAACTTTAGGCAATGAACACAAATAATGGTTTAAAACTAGTTCATTACCAGCAATATTCAACTCAGGATGCATCTATATTGTAACATGTCATACCTCATCTGGTACAGATTGAAAAGAAGCAGTTAATGAGTCCACTAGATAACTGTGCAAAGCCACAATTAAAAGCCACAAAAATTCTTATCTTGCACACAGGATTCTCAGGACACCGCAAAGCCAATGCCACATGAAATTTCCCGAAGCAGCTTGGATGGCAGAAGCTCAACCACCTGCACTACAGCTGTGAACTTGGCCTGAGTGGCTGTCATCTGTACCATCTCATGAATTCTTTTTTAGTGCAATGCATCTCCACAATGAAGATGAGGTGCCAACTGAAACAATGTTGTGGTGTTGGATGTTGGCGGCTGGCTCCTATGAGATGAGCATGTAACTGAAGGTGCACTGTTTCAAAAATGTCTCAACAATGTTTGTGACTGTGTTGTGAAGTAGCCACTCAATCAATGTAAGTATTTCAATAAATATTTCAAAATACATTTTTCCTTTCTTCATAGGTCATAAAACTTGCTTTCTGATTGCAATTTGTATTTACAGCTGAAATGAAAGTGAAGTACATTCCCTGGGGATGTAATTTACACATATTAACACCTAAAATATTCCTGCACTCTGTAACAGTAGGCTCAGAGAATAAAATGGTATTATAAATATAGCCCATTAGCAACAAGGGGCAACCTATACACACATCCACAACATGCCATGTGGCACTTCTTGTTGAGAAATGTTCTTATATAGATACTCAATGTTCTCAATGAGATTACAAACCAAAACAATTCAATCTTGGATGCAAAACTCAATTACTGACAAATGAGACCACTTTTTGACTACACATAGGAATTTTAAAAGCTATGGAACATTACTGTCTTTTTCACATCTACATTGCTCCAACAATGCCAAGTTCTTAAGATCAGTATCAAAGGCAACAATTGTGCCTAACCAAAAGTATACAGATATAACACTGGTGAGTGCAAATACCCCTCACAGCATAAAATACAATGCATTGCACAAGTTAGAGGGACTACTAATACAAGTATCACACAACATACCTACCTCAAACATATGTCATCCACGGTAAAACGTGCTTATGACAAAGACCATGGTGTACACCTGGTACTTCAACTCTGACAATCAACTGCGAATGCTGTCATTGCCTATAAATACATATCAATGTGCTGTTAGCTTAATTTATGCCAAGTTTCTCAGTACATTTAGTATTCCAAAAGCTGCATCATTCACTCACACACCCATTTAAATTTGCATTACTTCCATGAAAGAGAATCACAAACTACTTGGCTAATACTGAAACATAAGCAGTACATAATATATAAGAGCAGCTCTGAAATTAGCCTCCATCAAAATGTCAATTTACCCAAAAAGATTAGCATTCAAATTACTATATTTAAATAGTAAACTTGTTTAATTCTCGTATCATTTCTTTTTACTGCATCAATCGCAAATAACAACCATATATTAAACTTAACTTATGCGCAGTAAGTCACTTATACCTACCATGCATTATTCAACATTAGAATAGAGAAGAATGTTATGATCTCAGTACTTACAAAGGGATAACAAAGTCACGTCAACGCTGCTCATTTTCCACAACTATGAAACAATAATTCCAATTGAAGCAGGCAATACATTTTAAATTGATGAGAAGTGATTTATCAATCTCAAAGTTTTTGATTCGTTGAAAAAGTTGTGCATTGTTAGTGTTTTCAAGATCTGTATTATAAATTCATGGGGTAAAATGCTTAAAAACTGCTGTCAACAATTGGCCTTTGGTATTACACATATAATATTGCTGTCAAAGTACATGAGATGAGCACAAGATCTGATGCATTGGTTTCACATGTAACTAATGCTTACCTTTTCCACAGTACAAGCAGACAGTGTATATGACATTCAGAACTGATTTTGTACTTGTGGGAATGCCAATTATTCAGCTGCAGTAGTTACAGCTAAAACATTTCATTTATCAATATACAAAACAAACAAAAATACTTGCTGCCATTGAAATCACTAACAACTTTATTTTCTTTAAGTGGTGTTCTATTCTCGAGCACTAACATAATAAAATAGAAATTACTCATTATTGACTGCAGAGCTAAACTGGATTACACAACAGTCCTACAATTTGCAAACCCAAGGAATTCACTTCTAGCTAGATACGGTAAGAATTCAACACCTTAGCACCGTGTGCCAATGGCCTTCCCACATCAGGAACAACAATTCTTGCCAGATCACCAATGGTTAGCATTTTGAGCCTTGGCCACTAGTTGGACTGGTGATTTCCCACATCTGTTCAGTGCTGTTGGCCAATGGGTTGCAATCAGCCACTGAGATGCAAGAAGGGAGCTACTTTATTGAGAACTACAGGCTCTAGTCTCATAACGAGATAGCTGCAATGGGAGTAGTTTGCTCACCACTTACACCATTTAGTGATGCTTCCAGTGGTCCTCCAATGCATGTTTCAATCTAATTTGTATTTATACATTAAAATGGCTCTGAGCACTATTGGACTAAACATCTGAGGTCATCAGTCCCCTAGAACTTAGAACTACTTAAACCAAACTAACCTAAGGACATCACACACATCCATGCCCGAGGCAGGATTCGAACCTGCGACCGGAGCGGTCGCACGGGTTCCAGACTGAAGTACTTAAGTGCCTAGAACCACTCAGCCACACTGACCGGCTTTTATACATTACCACATATAATTTTTGTTACAGAAGTGCACATCAATAAACGAATACCAACTGGAATGTCAATGTCTTTCACACAGTCATATTTCTGTTGTTTTTTTTTTTAACCTTATTGCTTAGCAAATAATTGTATATGACTGTACCTTAAAACAAGACAAATTGATACTGAATATCACAAATCCTCAAACTGAGCAATCATCATATCAGAACATAACAACAACATAAAGAAATACAGGAAACATTTTATAATTGAAAACAGAAGATACGATGTTGATTGTCTACAGTATGTTCATAAACTAACAACTAAAGTCACAAAAACATGTGCAATATGGCAGAGCTCAGTTGCCCCATTTAATTTCTGCACTGTGTTTCATGTACTTCCATAAAATTTGTAGTACATTACCCCAGTGCATCTACAGGGTTACATAACTGACCAACTGACAAAATTAATCCTCTATATAACAAAAACAAAGAAACCTCCTAGACCATATATGCTGTTGTTGTTGTTGAGGTCTTCAGTCCTGAGACTGGTTTGATTCAGCTGTCCATACTACTCTAGGCTGTGAAACATTCTTCATCACCCAGTACCTACTGCAGCCTACATCCTTCTGAATCTGCTTAGTGTATTCATCTCTTGGTCCCCCTCTACAATTTTTACCCTCCCTGCTGCCCTCCAGTACCAAATTGGTGATCCCTTGATGCCTCAGAACATGTCCTACCAACCAATCCATTCTTCTATTCAAGTCGTGCCACAAACACTTCTTCTACCGAATTCTATTCAATACCTCCTCATTGGTTATGTGATCTACCCATTTAATCTTCAGAATTCTTCTGTAGCACCACATTTCTTCTTGTCTAAAATATTTATCATCTATGTTTCACTTCCATACATGGCTACACTCCATACAAATACTTTCAGAAACAACTTCCTGACAGTTAAATCAATACTCAATGTTAACAAATTTCCCTTCTTCAGAAACACTTTCCTTGCCATTGCCAGTCTATATTTTATATCCTCTCTACTTCGACCATCGTCAGTTATTTTGCTCCCCAAACAGCAAAACTCCTTTACTACTTTAAGTGTCTCATTTTCTAATCGAATTCCCTCATCATCACCTGACTTAATTCGCCTACATTCCATTATCCTCATTTTGCTTTTCTTGATGTTCACCTTATACCCTCCTTTCAAGACACTGTTCATTCCATTCAACTGCTCTTCCAAGTCCTTTGCTGTCTCTGACAGAATTACAATGTCATTGGCAAACCTCAAACTTTTTATTGTTTCTCCATAGATTTTAGTACCTACTCCAAATGTCGGCAAACCTCAACATTTTTATTTCTTCTCCATGGATCTTAATACCTACTCCAAATTTTTCTGTTGTCTCCTTTACTGCTTACTCAATATACAAATTAAAAGTATTGGGGAGAGGATACAACCCTGTCTCATTCCTGACCCAACCACTGCTTCCCTTTCATGTCCCTCGACTCTTATAACTGCCATCTAGTTTCTGTAAAAATTGTAAATAGCCTTTTGCTCCCTGTATTTTACCCCTGCCACCTTAGAATTTGAAAGAGCGTATTCCAGTCAACATTGTCAAAAGCTTTCTCTAAGTCTACAAATGCCAGAAACGTAGGTTTTTTGTTCCTTAATCTTTCTTCTAAGAAAAGTAGTAGGGTCAGTATTGCCTCACGTGTTCCAACACTTCTACGGAATACAAACTGATCTTCCCTGAGGTCAGCTTCTACCAGTTTTACCATTCGTCTGTATAGAATTTGCATTAGTATTTGGCAACTGTGACTTATTAAACTGATAGTTCGGTAATTTTCACATCTGTCAACACCTGCTTTCTTTGGGATTGGAATTACTATATTCTTCTTGAAGTCTGAGGGAATTTCGCCTGTCTCATACATCTTGCTCACCAGATGGCAGAGTTTTGTTAGGCCTGGCTCTCCCAAGGCTGTCAGTAGTTCTAATGGAATGTTTATTACTCCAAGGCCCTTGTTTCGACTTAGGTCTTTCAGTGCTCCGTCAAACTCTTCACGCAGTATAGTATCTCCCATTTCATCTTCATATACATCCTCTTCCATTTCCATAATATTGTCCTCAAGAACATCACCCCTGTATAGACCCTCCATATACTCCTTCCACCCTTCTGCTTTCCCTTCTTTGCTTAGAACAGGGTTTCCATCTGAGCTCTTGATATTCGTGCAAGTGGTACTCTTTTCTCCAAAGGTCTCTTTAATTTTCCTGTGGGCAGTATCTATCTTACCCCCCGTGAGATAAGCCTCTACATCCTTACATTTGTCCTCTAGCCATCCCTGCTTATCCATTTTGCACTTCCTGTCGATCTCATTTTTGAGACGTTTGTATTCCTTTTTGCCTGCTTCACTTACTGCATTGTTGTATTTTCTCCTTTCATTAATTTAAATTCAGTATCTCTTCTGTTACCCAAGGATTTCTACTAGCCCTCGTCTTTTTACCTACTTGATCCTCTACTGCCTTCACTATTTCATTCCTCAAAGCTACCCATTCTTCTTCTACTGCATTTCTTTCCCACATTCCTGTCAATTGTTCCCTTATGCTATCCCTGAAACTCTGTACAACCTCTGGTTCTTTCAGTTTATCCAGGTCTCATCTCCTTAAATTCCCACCTTTTGGCAGTTTCTACAGTTCATAACTAATAAATTGTGGTCAGAGTCCACATCTGCCCCTGGAAATGTCTTAAAATTTGGTTCATAAATCTCTGTCTTACCATTATATAATCTATCTGAAACCTTTTAATATCTCCAGGGTTCTTCCATGTATACAACATTCGTTCATGATTCTTGAACTAAGTGTTAGCTATGATTAAGTTATGCTCTGTGCAAAATTGTACCAGGTGGCTTCCTCTTTCATTTCTTATCCCCAATCCATACTCACCTACTATGTTTCCTTCTCTTCCTTTTCCTACTCTATAATTACAGTCACCCATGACTATTAAATTTTCATCTCTCTTACCTACCTGAATAATTTCTTTTATCTCATCATAAATTTCATCAATTTCTTCATCATCTGCAGAGCTATTAGCTCTAACTTAGCTTAATGGTGATATACGATCAGTCTTAGATGCTTGAGATATCAACAAAATTATTAAGCCGGTAAGGACTCGGCCAGAAAATCTAGAAGAACCTGGCCTTAAATTTCATTGGGTGAAGTTCCTTACCTCCCTGGACCTCAGAAGCTGGAGTTAATTGAAAGTTTTGAATTAGTGTACAATGAATTAACACATACGTCGACAGGTTATGCGCCTAAAGAAACTCTATTCAATAAACAATACGGTGACGAATGGCTTGGTAATTTGTCATATTTATGTAATAAGGAAAGAGATCATAATGGGGTTATATGTAAAGCTTATTTATGGTTACAACATAAGGCTAATATAGGAAAAAACCAATCTCATAAGAAATTACGTGTCGTAATTAGTTATAAATTTGGTGACTCTGTATTGTTAAAAAACCATCTGCAATCATCAGAGAAAAAGAAACTAAACCGAAAATGGTGTAGTCTATATAAGGAACCATACTGAGTTGTCTAAATACCACACACTGGAAGTTACCTTCTAGAGGACAAAGAACAGAAGATAATAAATGGAGTCTATCCTCGCATAGAATTAAAAAAGTATTTTAGTTAAGCCAGAATTCATATTTTATATGACAGGATACATTGTGAAGCTAGACAAGATTAACAATGTATCAACTTTCTAACTAGATTTAGAAAATATGTGGTTAGTAATAATAATTACTGTGATAGTTCAGCTAAATTGAGTCATCCAAGAAAATGATAGATTTCACAAAGGATCAACTAATTACTATGAGTTTCATTAAATTGTTGCAAGAGCCATCAAGGATTGTTGGAGTTTTGTTAATTAATAATGTATTTACTATAGATTAATTAAAAATGTTTGTTTAAAACATTTTTGTTAATAAGCCTCCACATGTTATGTTATAAAAGAGGCATCACACTCATGTACACTCAAGCACACTGAAAAATATAATCAGAGTCAGTTCGGGCAGAAGATTGATGTAAAAGAAAGGTCACTTATTTTGATGAGGGAAAAAGGGAATGAGAAGCATATGAATGACAGGACAGTAGCAATAAAGTGATGATAGTGTTGAACGACCTGTGCCTTAATAGACTAATGAGACTCATATGAAATGTCAAAGATTATGCAAAGTAATAAATAATATAATTAGATAAACACAAAAACAAAGTTTTGGTAGGAACCAGTAAACGGGTAGTGTCCTTCGAGTACACAAGGGAGAGAGAAGTGCGAACTGAGTGTTACAGATTCACGACATAGGTGATGCGGACCATCAGGCTGGGTCCTTACTACAATCTACCAGGGGTACCACCACTACACAACACAGGTCAACAATCAACAGCAAATAATCAGATCATAATCACTGCTTCGCACGATCTGATGCCATGGCAGGGATTTGAAGAAGAAGAAATGGGCTTTGAACTGGACCATGTTTTGCAGCTCACATGGCCCAGTGCTGACACAGCCTCATTGAACATTGAAAGGAGTGTTTTGCCGAAATGATATTATGATGCACAAAAGAAAGATAGCATTACAGATAATCTTTGCATTTGTGTCGTGCCGTAGTGAACAATTCTCCCTAGCAACGTAAGAACAACTGCTGATAATGAACCACAAATGAATTTTTCCTCACTTTAGTGGTGTGAAATGATGCTGGTGATGAATGATACACTTAATACTGCAATAACTAACTAACCGGGCCTAAAAAATCATCTTAAAACCATAACAGACAACTGAAATCAGCACTTCGCATCGCTGAGAAGACTGTGCAGACTCGCAAACGAACTTCCGTACATTACGCAAGCAACTATTTTCTTTAGAGATTTGCAGCTGCTGCTCCACGTTATCTGACAAGCACAACAATCACTGGGCGATTCTCCTCCATTCCACCGACTGAGATGTAGCAGTAGCAGCAACAACAGAAATGGAGAGGATACTTCGCAGTAACTACCAACAACCAAAATGATGCTGTGAGTATAAAGTAAGAGAGATTTATTCTTGGATGTGCACAACCCATTTACTGACAAATGAGACAACATTTTGACTAATCATAGGAATTTTAAAAGCTATTGAACATTACTATCTTTTCACATCTGCATTGCTCCAACGATGCCAACTTCTAAAAAGGAGTATCAAAGGCTACAATTGTGCCTAACCAAAAATATACATATATAACACTGATGAGTGCAAATACCCCTCACATCATAAAATGCAATACATTGAACAAGTTACAGGAACTACTAATACTAATAACACACAACATACCTACCTCAAACAATTGTCATCTGTGGGAAAAGGTACTTCTGTCAAAGACCATGGTGTACACCCGGTACATCAACTCAGACGATTAACTGGGAATGATTTTATTACCTGTAAATACAAATCAATGTGCCATTAACAAAACATATGAGAAGTTTCTTAGTACATGTACTATCCCATAAACCGCACCCTTCACTCACACAATAATTAAGATATGCATAAATTTCATAACAGAAAAGCACAGATTACTAATCAAATACAGAAATGTACAGACTACGTGACAATGGTTCTGAAATTACCCACCATCGAAACGAAAATCTACCCCAAGGTAGTAGCATCGTCATTACTGTATTTAAATAGTAAACTTATTTAATTTTCATATCATCTGTTTTTGCCACATCACTCTCAAACAACATCTGTGTATCAAACTTAACTTATATAATATTAAGTCCCTATTACCTACTATAATTTATTCAAAATTATTGTAAGGTAAGGGTGTTATCCCCCCCATGAACCATGTACCTTGCCATTGGTGGGGAGGCTTGCGTGCCTCAGCGATACAGATGGCCGTACCGTAGGTGCAACCACAATGGAGGGGTATCTGTTGAGAGGCCAGACAAACGTGTGGTTCCTGAAGAGGGGCAGCAGCCTTTTCAGTAGTTGCAGGGGCAACAGTCTGGATGATTGACTGATCTGGCCTTGCAACATTAACCAAAACGGCCTTGCTGTGCTGCTACTGCGAACGGCTGAAAGCAAGGGGAAACTATAGCTGTAATTTTTCCCGAGGACATGCAGCTTTACTGTATGATTAAATGATGATGGCATCCTCTTGGGTAAAATTTTCCGGAGGTAAAATAGTCCCCCATTCGGATCTCCGGGCGGGGACTACTCAGGAGGATGTCGTTATCAGGAGAAAGAAAACTGGCGTTCTACGAATCGGAGCGTGGAATGTCAGATCCCTTAATTGGGCAGGTAGGTTAGAAAATTTAAAAAGGGAAATGGATAGGTTAAAGTTAGATATAGTGGGAATTAGTGAAGTTCGGTGGCAGGAGGAACAAGACTTCTCGTCAGGTGAACACAGGGTTATAAACACAAAATCAAATAGGGGTAATGCAGGAGTAGGTTTAATAATGAATAGGAAAATAGGAATGCGGGTAAGCTACTACAAACAGCATAGTGAACGCATTATTGTGGCCAAGATAGATACGAAGCCCACACCTACTACAGTAGTACAAGTTTATATGCCAACTAGCTCTGCAGATGATGAAGAAATTGAAGAAATGTACGATGAAATAAAAGAAATTATTCAGATAGTGAAGGGAGACGAAAATTTAATAGTAATGGGTGACTGGAATTCGAGTGTAGGAAAAGGGAGAGAAGGAAACATAGTAGGTGAATATGGATTGGGGCTAAGAAATGAAAGAGGAAGCCGCCTAGTAGAATTTTGCACAGAGCACAACTTAATCATAGCTAACACTTGGTTTAAGAATCATGAAAGAAGGTTGTATACGTGGAAGAACCCTGGAGATACTAAAAGGTATCAGATAGATTACATATTGGTAAGACAGAGATTTAGGAACCAGGTTTTAAGTTGTAAGAGATTTCCAGGGGCAGATGTGGACTCTGACCACAATCTATTGGTTATGACCTGTAGATTAAAACTGAAGAAACTGCAAAAATGTGGGAAATTAAGGAGATGGGACCTGGATAAACTGAAAGAACCAGAGGTTGTACAGAGTTTCAGGGAGAGCATAAGGGAACAATTGACAGGAATAGGGGAAAGAAATACAGTAGAAGAAGAATGGGTAGCTCTGAGGGATGTGGTAGTGAAGGCAGCAGAGGATAAAGTAGGTACAAAGACGAGGGCTGCTAGAAATCCTTAGGTAACAGAAGAAATATTGAATTTAATTGATGAAAGGAGAAAATATAAGAACGCAGTAAATGAAGCAGGCAAAAAGGAATACAAACGTCTCAAAAACGCGATCGACAGAAAGTGCAAAACGGCTAAGCAGGGATGGCTAGAGGACAAATGTAAGGATGTAGAAGCTTATCTCACTAGGGGTAAGATAGATACTGCCTACAGGAAAATTAAAGAGACATTTGGAGAGAAGAGAACCACGTGTATGAATATCAAGAGCTCAGATGGCAGCCCAGTTCTAAGCAAAGAAGGGAACGCAGAAAGGTGGAAGGAGTATATAGAAGGTTTATACAAGGGCGAGGTACTTGAGGACAATATTATGGAAATGGAAGAGGATGTAGATGAAGACGAAATGGGAGATATGATACTGCGTGAAGAGTTTGACAGAGCACTGAAAGACCTGAGTCGAAACAAGTCCCCCGGAGTAGACAACATTCCATTAGAACTACTGACGGCCTTGGGACAACCAGTCCTGTCAAAACTCTACCAGCTGGTGAGCAAGATGTATAAGACAGGCGAAATACCCTCAGACTTCAAGAAGAATATAATAATTCCAATCCCAAAGAAAGCAGGTGCTGACAGATGTGAAAATTACCGAACTATCAGTTTAATAAGCCACGGCTGCAAAATACTAACGCGAATTCTTTACAGACGAATGGAAAAACTGGTAGATGCAGACCTCGGGGAGGATCAGTTTGGATTCCGTCAAAATGTTGGAACACGTGAGGCAATACTGACCTTACGACTTATCTTAGAAGAAAGATTAAGAAAAGGCAAACCTACGTTTCTAGCATTTGTAGACTTAGAGAAAGCTTTTGACAATGTTGACTGGAATACTCTTTTTAAAATTCTAAAGGTGGCAGGGGTAAAATACAGGGAGCGAAAGGCTATTTATAATTTGTACAGAAACCAGATGGCAGTCATAAGAGTCGAGGGGCATGAAAGGTAAGCAGTGGTTGGGAAAGGAGTGAGACAGGGTTGTAGCCTCTCCCCGATGTTATTCAATCTGTATATTGAGCAAGCAGTAAAGGAAACAAAAGAAAAATTTGGAGTAGGTATTAAAATTCATGGAGACGAAGTAAAAACTTTGAGGTTCGCCGATGACATTGTAATTCTGTCAGAGACGGCAAAGTACTTGGAAGAGCAGTTGAACGGTATGGACAGTGTCTTGAAAGGAGGATATAAGATGAACATTAACAAAAGCAAAACGAGGATAATGGAATGTAGTCAAATTATATCGTGTGATGCTGAGGGAATTAGATTAGTAAATGAGACACTGAAAGTAGTAAAGGAGTTTTGCTATTTAGGAAGCAAACTAACTGATGATGGTCGAAGTAGAGAGGATATAAAATGTAGACTGGTAATGGCAAGGAAAGCGTTTCTGAGGAAGAGAAATTTGTTAACATCGAATATAGATTTATGTATGTTTCTGAAAGTATTTGTTTGGAGTGTAGCCATGTATGGAAGTGAAACATGGACAATAACTAGTTTGGACAAGAAGAGAATAGAAGCTTTCGAAATGTGGTGCTACAGAAGAATACTGAAGATAAGGTGGATAGATCACGTAACTAATGAGGAGGTATTGAATAGGATTGGGGAGAAGAGAAGTTTGTGGCACAACTTGACTAGAAGAAGGGATCGGTTGGTAGGACATGTTTTGAGGCATCAAGGGATCACAAATTTAGCATTGGAGGGCAGCGTGGAGGGTAAAAATCGTAGAGGGAGACCGATAGATGAGTACACTATGCAGATTCAGAAGGATGTAGGTTGCAGTAGGTACTGGGAGATGAAGCAGCTTGCACAGGATAGAGTAGCATGGAGAGCTGCATCAAACCAGTCTCAGGACTGAAGACAACAACAACAACAACAAGGATGTTATGATTTCAGGACTTACAAAGGGATACCAAAGCCACCTTCTTTTAGTGCTGCTCATTTTCCACAACTCTCAAACAACTATATCGATTGAAGCAGTCAATACAATATAAAGTGATCATAAGTGGTTTATGAATCTCACAGTTTTCTATTTCTTGAAAAACTTGTGCATAATTAGGGTTTCCAAGCTCTGTATTCAAAATTCATGGGGTAAGGTTAACCAAATCTGGTGCCAACAATCGCCTTTTGACATTACACTAATAATTTTGCTGATGATGTATGTGAGATGTGCACAAGATCTGATGCACCGGTTTCACATGTGACTTATGCCTTGCCTTTGCACAGTGCATGCACATAGTGTACATAAGATTCAGCACTGACATTGTACTTGCAGGAATGCCAGTTACTCAGCTGCATTCCTTAAGGCAGTAACATTTATCAATAAAAAAAAACAACACAAAAATACTTACTGCCATTGAAATCACCATCAATAGTATTTTCTTTACATGGTTTATTATTCTGCAGTCCTAACATAATAGAATTAACGGTACTCATTCCTGATTGCAGAGAGAAACTGCTTTACAACAATAACTTGCAAACCCAAGGAAATCACTCCTGGCTAGATGCATTATAGAATACAACAGCATACGACAGTGTGCCAATGGCCTTCCTGCAAAGGGAACACCAGTTCTTGCCAATTCACCAATGTTTAGCATTGTGGGCCTTGGCCACAAGCTGGATTGGTGATTGCCCACATCTGTTCAGCACTGTTGGCAAATGGGTTGCACAATCAATGAGAGGCAAAAAGGGAGCTACTTCATCGACAACTTAAGGCTGTAATCTCATAATGTGATAGTTGCAATTGGAGCACTTTGCTCACCACATTAAGATTTGTTTAACCGTAAGTGATGCTTATAAACTGAGGAAGTAACAGCAGGATGTAACAAAAAATATAATTACAAAAAAATTCAGTTGCTACCAGTGGTACTCCAATGCCTGTTTCAATCCGGTTTGTTTTTCCACATTACTACATATAATTTTTGTTACAACAGTCCACATCAATAAAAGCAATATAAACTGGAATGACAATTTCTTTCTCACAGTCACTTTTCTATGTTTTAGCCTTATTGCTTAGCAGCTAATTGTATACAAATCCACACTAAAGCAAGACAAATTGGTACTGAATATCAAGACTCCCCCAACTGAAGAATCATCATAAAAGATCTCAACAAAAACATAAAGAAGCACAAAAAAACATTTTGTAATTGATAACATAAGATACAGTGTTGATTGTCTACAGTATGTTAATAAACTAACATCTAAAGTCACAAAAACAATTTCAATGTGGCAGATGTGTTGGGAATACTCAAAACATATTTGAAATCTGTTCCAAAATGTTCTGTGCTGCCCCATTTATTGTCTGCACTGTCTAGTATGTACTTCCTCAAAATTCAGAGTACATTACCCTCAGTGCATTCACATTGTTGTATAACTGAACAAAAGACAAAGTTAATCCACGATATAACAAGAACAAAGAAACCTACTAGTCCATATATGGAGTAGTGCATAATTATACCATAGGCTAGATGCCTGGAAAAAAAGTTGAATAAAACACAATGTGTTAACTTAATGACTATAAGAACATGAAAGCTTTCAGAATACAACACACACCTTTTGGTACCATTCATGATACCAACATCAAATCTATTTCCAGTAGCTCAAAACTACCTCACACCACACACTTTCACAATAAAATGTTATTGTAACATATCAACAGTTATAACCTACTTCCAATTTAGAACCGTCACTTTCTTATATGCAACTACCAAAGAAAAAATGAACCTGTGAGTATAAAGTAAGAGAGACTTTGCAAATAGTTTGCAGATATTTGTAATGATAGAAAGTTTATCATGTCATAGTCAGAAAGGTTAACTAAAGGCCAAAATTTCACAGATACATACACAAAGAAGAAGAAGGCTCAGGCTCACTGTAGACATTATAAAAAAAGTATTTCAAATTTCAGCTGAAGTGAAAGTGAATTTCAACCCCTATAGAACTAACTCATACACATTGAATCATATACTAATCTTGTCCTCACTAACTATAGGCACTAAACTCACATTTTGGTTTAAAAGTAGTTCATTACCAGCAATATGCAACTCAGGATGCATCTACATTGGAACGTGTCACACTTCATATTGTAGTGATTGAAATGAAGCACCTAAGGAGTCCACTAGTTAACTATGCACAGGCTCAATTAAAAGCTATGAAAATTTTTATCTTACACACTTGATACTGTAAGAAACCATACAGCCAACACCACATGAAATATACTGAATGATTTTAATGGGAGGTCTTCCACCACTAACCCAACAGCTGAAAACTTGGCCCAAGTGGCTGTCATCTGTTCCATCTCATGAATTCTTTTTTGTTGCAATATATATTTCCATAATAAAGCTGAGGTGCCAACTGATGGGACTTTGTAGTGCTGGATATTGGTGGTTGACTCCTATGAGATGTGCATGAAATTGAACCTGCATTGTTTCAAAAATGCCTCAACAATGTCACAGACTATGTTGTGAAGTAGCCACCCAATAAATGTAAATATTCCAATAAATATTACTAAATACAATTTTTCCTTTCCTTATAGGTCATAAAAACTTTCTGGTTGCAACTTGTATTTACAATATAAGTGGAAATGAATGTGAATTACATTTCCTGTGGATACAATGTACACATATGAACAGCTAAAATATTCTTGCACTCTGTAACAGTAGGATCATAAAATCAAATGACAGTACAAATAGAGCACATTATGAACAATGTGCAATAAACTATACATCCACAACATACCACATGACACTTTTTATGAAGAAATGTTCCCATATAGATATTCATTCTTCTCTATAAGATTACAAACCAAAAGGACAAATGAGACCACTTTTTGACTACACTCACGAACTTTAAAAAACTTTGATGTTCGTATTTTCTTTCATTTACATTACTCCAACACTGCCAACTTGTCAACAGGAGTATCATGCCTAACCAGAAATATACAGATGTAACACTGATGAGTGCAAATACTCCTAACATAAAAAAATGCAATGCATTGCACAAGTAACAGGAACAACCAATACTAGTATTGCACAACGTACCTATTCCAAGGAATTGATGTTTGTGGTAAAAGGTACTGCTGACCAAGGCAATGGTGTCCTCATAGTCCTACAACTCTGGCGAACCACTGGCAATGATGTCATCAACTGCAAATGCAAATCAGTGTGCCATTAGCAAAACATATGCAAAATTTCATAGTACATGTACTATTCCATAAGCAGCACACTTCATTTGCACACTCATTAACAACTGCATTAATTTCATGACAGAAAAGCACCAATTACTACGCAAATACAGAAACATAAACACAACAGACTATGTAAGAGGGGCTCTGTAATTATCCTCCATTAAAATGACAATCTAACCCAACAAATTAGTATCCTGATTACTAAATTTAAATAGTAAATTTATTTAATTGTCATATCATTTGATTTGCTACCTCAATCTCAAATAACAGCTGTGTATTAAACTTAACTTGAGAACAGTAAGTCTCATGTTCCTACCATGCCTTTTACAACAGTAGTGTAAGATAAGGACGTTACGATCTCAGGACTTACAAAGGGATAACAAAGTCACTTTCGTTTAGCGCTCCTCATGTGAGCTGCAAAACATGGCCCAGTGCTGACACAGCCTCATTGAACATTGAAAGGAGTGTTTTGCCGAAATGATATTATGACGCACAAAAGAAAGATAGCATTACAGATAATCTTTGGATTTGTGTCGTGCCGTAGTGAACAATTCTCCCTAGCAACGTAAGAACAACTGCTGATAATGAACCACAAATGAATTTTTCCTCACTTCAGTGGTGTGAAATGATGCTGGTGATGAATGATACACTTAATACTGCAATAACTAACTAACCGGGCCTAAAAAATCATCTTAAAACCATAACAGTCAACTGAAATCAGCACTTCGCATCGCTGAGAAGACTGTGCAGACTCGCAAACGAACTTTCGTACATTACGCAAGCAACTATTTTCTTTAGAGATTTGCAGCTGCTGCTCCATGTTATCTGACAAGCACAACAATCACTGGGTGATTCTTCTCCATTCCACCGACTGAGCTGTAGCAGTAGCGGATCAACATGAACAGCAACAACAGAAATGGAGAGGGTACTTCGGAGTAACTACCAACAACCAAAATGATGCTGTGAGTATAAAGTAAGAGAGATTTATTCTTGGATGTGCACAACCCATTTACTGACAAATGAGACAACATTTTGACTAATCATAGGAATTTTAAAAGCTATTGAACATTACTATCTTTTCACATCTGCATTGCTCCAACGATGCCAACTTCTAAAAAGGAGTATCAAAGGCTACAATTGTGCCTAACCAAAAATATACATATATAACACTGATGAGTGCAAATACCCCTCACATCATAAAATGCAATACATTGAACAAGTTACAGGAACTACTAATACTAATAACACACAACATACCTACCTCAAACAATTGTCATCTGTGGGAAAAGGTACTTCTGTCAAAGACCATGGTGTACACCCTGTACATCAAACTCAGACGATTAACTGGGAATGATTTTATTACCTGTAAATACAAATCAATGTGCCATTAACAAAACATATGAGAAGTTTCATAGTACATGTACTATCCCATAAACCGCACCCTACACTCACACAATAATTAAGATATGCATAAATTTCATAACAGAAAAGCACAGATTACTAATCAAATACAGAAATGTACAGACTACGTGACAATGGTTCTGAAATTACCCACCATCGAAACGAAAATCTACCCCAAGGTAGTAGCATCTTCATTACTATATTTAAATAGTAAACTTATTTCATTTTCATATCATCTGTTTTTGCCACATCACTCTCAAACAACAACTGTGTATCAAACTTAACTTAAATAATATTAAGTCCCTATTACCTACTATAACTTATTCAAAATTATTGTAAGGTAAGGGTGTTATGATTTCAGGACTTACAAAGGGATACCAAAGCCACCTCCTTTTAGTGCTGCTCATTTTCTACAACTCTCAAACAACTATATCGATTGAAGCAGTCAATACAATATAAAGTGATCATAAGTGGTTTATGAATCTCACAGTTTTCTATTTCTTGAAAAACTTGTGCATAATTAGGGTTTCCAAGCTCTGTATTCAAAATTCATGGGGTAAGGTTAACCAAATCTGGTGCCAACAATCGGCTTTTGACATTACACTAATAATTTTGCTGATGATGTATGTGAGATGTGCACAAGATCTGATGCACCGGTTTCACATGTGACTTATGCCTTGCCTTTGCACAGTGCATGCACATAGTGTACATAAGATTCAGCACTGACATTGTACTTGCAGGAATGCCAGATACTCAGCTGCATTCCTTAAGGCAGTAACATTTATCAATAAAAAAAACACAAAAATACTTGCTGCCATTGAAATCACCATCAATAGTATTTTCTTTACATGGTTTATTATTCTGCAGTCCTAACATAATAGAATTAAGGGTACTCATTCCTGATTGCAGAGAGAAACTGCTTTACAACAATAACTTGCAAACCCAAGGAAATCACTCCTGGCTAGATGCATTATAGAATACAACAGCATACGACAGTGTGCCAATGGCCTTCCTGCAAAGGGAACACCAGTTCTTGCCAATTCACCAATGTTTAGCATTGTGGGCCTTGGCCACAAGCTGGATTGGTGATTGCCCACATCTGTTCAGCACTGTTGGCAAATGGGTTGCAGTCAATCAATGAGAGGCAAAAAGGGAGCTACTTCATCGACAACTTAAGGCTGTAATCTCATAATGTGATAGTTGCAATTGGAGCACTTTGCTCACCACATTAAGATTTGTTTAACCGTAAGTGATGCTTATAAACTGAGGAAGTAACAGCAGGATGTAACAAAAAATATAATTACAAAAAAATTCAGTTGCTACCAGTGGTACTCCAATGCCTGTTTCAATCCGGTTTGTTTTTCCACATTACTACATATAATTTTTGTTACAACAGTCCACATCAATAAAAGCAATATAAACTGGAATGACAATTTCTTTCTCACAGTCACTTTTCTATGTTTTAGCCTTATTGCTTAGCAGCTAATTGTATACAAATCCACACTAAAGCAAGACAAATTGGTACTGAATATCAAGACTCCCCCAACTGAAGAATCATCATAAAAGATCTCAACAAAAACATAAAGAAGCACAAAAAAACATTTTGTAATTGATAACATAAGATACAGTGTTGATTGTCTACAGTATGTTAATAAACTAACATCTAAAGTCACAAAAACAATTTCAATGTGGCAGATGTGTTGGGAATACTCAAAACATATTTGAAATCTGTTCCAAAATGTTCTGTGCTGCCCCATTTATTGTCTGCACTGTCTAGTATGTACTTCCTCAAAATTCAGAGTACATTACCCTCAGTGCATTCACATTGTTGTATAACTGAACAAAAGACAAAGTTAATCCACGATATAACAAGAACAAAGAAACCTACTAGTCCATATATGGAGTAGTGCATAATTATACCATAGGCTAGATGCCTGGAAAAAAAGTTGAATAAAACACAATGTGTTAACTTAATGACTATAAGAACATGAAAGCTTTCAGAATACAACACACACCTTTTGGTACCATTCATGATACCAACATCAAATCTATTTCCAGTAGCTCAAAACTACCTCACACCACACACTTTCACAATAAAATGTTATTGTAACATATCAACAGTTATAACCTACTTCCAATTTAGAACCGTCACTTTCTTATATGCAACTACCAAAGAAAAAATGAACCTGTGAGTATAAAGTAAGAGAGACTTTGCAAATAGTTTGCAGATATTTGTAATGATAGAAAGTTTATCATGTCATAGTCAGAAAGGTTAACTAAAGGCCAAAATTTCACAGATACATACACAAAGAAGAAGAAGGCTCAGGCTCACTGTAGACATTATAAAAAAAGTATTTCAAATTTCAGCTGAAGTGAAAGTGAATTTCAACCCCTATAGAACTAACTCATACACATTGAATCATATACTAATCTTGTCCTCACTAACTATAGGCACTAAACTCACATTTTGGTTTAAAAGTAGTTCATTACCAGCAATATGCAACTCAGGATGCATCTACATTGGAACGTGTCACACTTCATATTGTAGTGATTGAAATGAAGCACCTAATGAGTCCACTAGTTAACTATGCACAGGCTCAATTAAAAGCTATGAAAATTTTTATCTTACACACTTGATACTGTAAGAAACCATACAGCCAACACCACATGAAATATACTGAATGATTTTAATGGGAGGTCTTCCACCACTAACCCAACAGCTGAAAACTTGGCCCAAGTGGCTGTCATCTGTTCCATCTCATGAATTCTTTTTTGTTGCAATATATATTTCCATAATAAAGCTGAGGTGCCAACTGATGGGACTTTGTAGTGCTGGATATTGGTGGTTGACTCCTATGAGATGTGCATGAAATTGAACCTGCATTGTTTCAAAAATGCCTCAACAATGTCACAGACTATGTTGTGAAGTAGCCACCCAATAAATGTAAATATTCCAATAAATATTACTAAATACAATTTTTCCTTTCCTTATAGGTCATAAAAACTTTCTGGTTGCAACTTGTATTTACAATATAAGTGGAAATGAATGTGAATTACATTTCCTGTGGATACAATGTGCACATATGAACAGCTAAAATATTCTTGCACTCTGTAACAGTAGGATCATAAAATCAAATGACAGTACAAATAGAGCACATTATGAACAATGTGCAATAAACTATACATCCACAACATACCACATGACACTTTTTATGAAGAAATGTTCCCATATAGATATTCATTCTTCTCTACAAGATTACAAACCAAAAGGACAAATGAACCACTTTTTGACTACACTCAGGAATTTTAAAAAACTTTGATGTTCGTATTTTCTTTCATTTACATTACTCCAACACTGCCAACTTGTCAACAGGAGTATCATGCCTAACCAGAAATATACAGATGTAACACTGATGAGTGCAAATACTCCTAACATAAAAAAATGCAATGCATTGCACAAGTAACAGGAACAACCAATACTAGTATTGCACAACGTACCTATTCCAAGGAATTGATGTTTGTGGTAAAAGGTACTGCTGACCAAGGCAATGGTGTCCTCATAGTCCTACAACTCTGGCGAACCACTGGCAATGATGTCATCAACTGCAAATGCAAATCAGTGTGCCATTAGCAAAACATATGCAAAATTTCATAGTACATGTACTATTCCATAAGCAGCACACTTCATTTGCACACTCATTAACAACTGCATTAATTTCATGACAGAAAAGCACCAATTACTACGCAAATACAGAAACATAAACACAACAGACTATGTAAGAGGGGCTCTGTAATTATCCTCCATTAAAATGACAATCTAACCCAACAAATTAGTATCCTGATTACTAAATTTAAATAGTAAATTTATTTAAATGTCATATCATTTGGTTTGCTACCTCAATCTCAAATAACAGCTGTGTATTAAACTTAACTTGAGAACAGTAAGTCTCATGTTCCTACCATGCCTTTTACAACAGTAGTGTAAGATAAGGACGTTATGATCTCAGGACTTACAAAGGGATAACAAAGTCACTTTCGTTTAGCGCTCCTCATGTGAGCTGCAAAACATGGCCCAGTGCTGACACAGCCTCATTGAACATTGAAAGGAGTGTTTTGCCGAAATGATATTATGACGCACAAAAGAAAGATGGCATTACAGATAATCTTTGGATTTGTGTCGTGCCGTAGTGAACAATTCTCCCTAGCAACGTAAGAACAACTGCTGATAATGAACCACAAATGAATTTTTCCTCACTTCAGTGGTGTGAAATGATGCTGGTGATGAATGATACACTTAATACTGCAATAACTAACTAACCGGGCCTAAAAAATCATCTTAAAACCATAACAGTCAACTGAAATCAGCACTTCGCATCGCTGAGAAGACTGTGCAGACTCGCAAACGAACTTTCGTACATTACGCAAGCAACTATTTTCTTTAGAGATTTGCAGCTGCTGCTCCATGTTATCTGACAAGCACAACAATCACTGGGTGATTCTTCTCCATTCCACCGACTGAGCTGTAGCAGTAGCGGATCAACATGAACAGCAACAACAGAAATGGAGAGGGTACTTCGGAGTAACTACCAACAACCAAAATGATGCTGTGAGTATAAAGTAAGAGAGATTTATTCTTGGATGTGCACAACCCATTTACTGACAAATGAGACAACATTTTGACTAATCATAGGAATTTTAAAAGCTATTGAACATTACTATCTTTTCACATCTGCATTGCTCCAACGATGCCAACTTCTAAAAAGGAGTATCAAAGGCTACAATTGTGCCTAACCAAAAATATACATATATAACACTGATGAGTGCAAATACCCCTCACATCATAAAATGCAATACATTGAACAAGTTACAGGAACTACTAATACTAATAACACACAACATACCTACCTCAAACAATTGTCATCTGTGGGAAAAGGTACTTCTGTCAAAGACCATGGTGTACACCCTGTACATCAAACTCAGACGATTAACTGGGAATGATTTTATTACCTGTAAATACAAATCAATGTGCCATTAACAAAACATATGAGAAGTTTCATAGTACATGTACTATCCCATAAACCGCACCCTACACTCACACAATAATTAAGATATGCATAAATTTCATAACAGAAAAGCACAGATTACTAATCAAATACAGAAATGTACAGACTACGTGACAATGGTTCTGAAATTACCCACCATCGAAACGAAAATCTACCCCAAGGTAGTAGCATCTTCATTACTATATTTAAATAGTAAACTTATTTAATTTTCATATCATCTGTTTTTGCCACATCACTCTCAAACAACAACTGTGTATCAAACTTAACTTAAATAATATTAAGTCCCTATTACCTACTATAACTTATTCAAAATTATTGTAAGGTAAGGGTGTTATGATTTCAGGACTTACAAAGGGATACCAAAGCCACCTCCTTTTAGTGCTGCTCATTTTCTACAACTCTCAAACAACTATATCGATTGAAGCAGTCAATACAATATAAAGTGATCATAAGTGGTTTATGAATCTCACAGTTTTCTATTTCTTGAAAAACTTGTGCATAATTAGGGTTTCCAAGCTCTGTATTCAAAATTCATGGGGTAAGGTTAACCAATTCTGGTGCCAACAATCGGCGTTTGACATTACACTAATAATTTTGCTGATGATGTATGTGAGATGTGCACAAGATCTGATGCACCGGTTTCACATGTGACTTATGCCTTGCCTTTGCACAGTGCATGCACATAGTGTACATAAAATTCAGCACTGACATTGTACTTGCAGGAATGCCAGATACTCAGCTGCATTCCTTAAGGCAGTAACATTTATCAATAAAAAAAAACACAAAAATACTTGCTGCCATTGAAATCACCATCAATAGTATTTTCTTTACATGGTTTATTATTCTGCAGTCCTAACATAATAGAATTAAGGGTACTCATTCCTGATTGCAGAGAGAAACTGCTTTACAACAATAACTTGCAAACCCAAGGAAATCACTCCTGGCTAGATGCATTATAGAATACAACAGCATACGACAGTGTGCCAATGGCCTTCCTGCAAAGGGAACACCAGTTCTTGCCAATTCACCAATGTTTAGCATTGTGGGCCTTGGCCACAAGCTGGATTGGTGATTGCCCACATCTGTTTAGCACTGTTGGCAAATGGGTTGCAGTCAATCAATGAGAGGCAAAAAGGGAGCTACTTCATCGACAACTTAAGGCTGTAATCTCATAATGTGATAGTTGCAATTGGAGCACTTTGCTCACCACATTAAGATTTGTTTAACCGTAAGTGATGCTTATAAACTGAGGAAGTAACAGCAGGATGTAACAAAAAATATAATTACAAAAAAATTCAGTTGCTACCAGTGGTACTCCAATGCCTGTTTCAATCCGGTTTGTTTTTCCACATTACTACATATAATTTTTGTTACAACACTCCACATCAATAAAAGCAATATAAACTGGAATGACAATTTCTTTCTCACAGTCACTTTTCTATGTTTTAGCCTTATTGCTTAGCAGCTAATTGTATACAAATCCACACTAAAGCAAGACAAATTGGTACTGAATATCAAGACTCCCCCAACTGAAGAATCATCATAAAAGATCTCAACAAAAACATAAAGAAGCACAAAAAAACATTTTGTAATTGATAACATAAGATACAGTGTTGATTGTCTACAGTATGTTAATAAACTAACATCTAAAGTCACAAAAACAATTTCAATGTGGCAGATGTGTTGGGAATACTCAAAACATATTTGAAATCTGTTCCAAAATGTTCTGTGCTGCCCCATTTATTGTCTGCACTGTCTAGTATGTACTTCCTCAAAATTCAGAGTACATTACCCTCAGTGCATTCACATTGTTGTATAACTGAACAAAAGACAAAGTTAATCCACGATATAACAAGAACAAAGAAACCTACTAGTCCATATATGGAGTAGTGCATAATTATACCATAGGCTAGATGCCTGGAAAAAAAGTTGAATAAAACACAATGTGTTAACTTAATGACTATAAGAACATGAAAGCTTTCAGAATACAACACACACCTTTTGGTACCATTCATGATACCAACATCAAATCTATTTCCAGTAGCTCAAAACTACCTCACACCACACACTTTCACAATAAAATGTTATTGTAACATATCAACAGTTATAACCTACTTCCAATTTAGAACCGTCACTTTCTTATATGCAACTACCAAAGAAAAAATGAACCTGTGAGTATAAAGTAAGAGAGACTTTGCAAATAGTTTGCAGATATTTGTAATGATAGAAAGTTTATCATGTCATAGTCAGAAAGGTTAACTAAAGGCCAAAATTTCACAGATACATACACAAAGAAGAAGAAGGCTCAGGCTCACTGTAGACATTATAAAAAAAGTATTTCAAATTTCAGCTGAAGTGAAAGTGAATTTCAACCCCTATAGAACTAACTCATACACATTGAATCATATACTAATCTTGTCCTCACTAACTATAGGCACTAAACTCACATTTTGGTTTAAAAGTAGTTCATTACCAGCAATATGCAACTCAGGATGCATCTACATTGGAACGTGTCACACTTCATATTGTAGTGATTGAAATGAAGCACCTAATGAGTCCACTAGTTAACTATGCACAGGCTCAATTAAAAGCTATGAAAATTTTTATCTTACACACTTGATACTGTAAGAAACCATACAGCCAACACCACATGAAATATACTGAATGATTTTAATGGGAGGTCTTCCACCACTAACCCAACAGCTGAAAACTTGGCCCAAGTGGCTGTCATCTGTTCCATCTCATGAATTCTTTTTTGTTGCAATATATATTTCCATAATAAAGCTGAGGTGCCAACTGATGGGACTTTGTAGTGCTGGATATTGGTGGTTGACTCCTATGAGATGTGCATGAAATTGATCCTGCATTGTTTCAAAAATGCCTCAACAATGTCACAGACTATGTTGTGAAGTAGCCACCCAATAAATGTAAATATTCCAATAAATATTACTAAATACAATTTTTCCTTTCCTTATAGGTCATAAAAACTTTCTGGTTGCAACTTGTATTTACAATATAAGTGGAAATGAATGTGAATTACATTTCCTGTGGATACAATGTACACATATGAACAGCTAAAATATTCTTGCACTCTGTAACAGTAGGATCATAAAATCAAATGACAGTACAAATAGAGCACATTATGAACAATGTGCAATAAACTATACATCCACAACATACCACATGACACTTTTTATGAAGAAATGTTCCCATATAGATATTCATTCTTCTCTACAAG
The DNA here is from genome assembly GCF_023897955.1 of Schistocerca gregaria. NCBI lineage: Eukaryota > Metazoa > Arthropoda > Insecta > Orthoptera > Acrididae > Schistocerca > Schistocerca gregaria. The sequence continues at coordinate 217,245,030 of NC_064931.1, forward strand.
ATTACAAACCAAAAGGACAAATGAGACCACTTTTTGACTACACTCACGAATTTTAAAAAACTTTGATGTTCGTATTTTCTTTCATTTACATTACTCCAACACTGCCAACTTGTCAACAGGAGTATCATGCCTAACCAGAAATATACAGATGTAACACTGATGAGTGCAAATACTCCTAACATAAAAAAATGCAATGCATTGCACAAGTAACAGGAACAACCAATACTAGTATTGCACAACGTACCTATTCCAAGGAATTGATGTTTGTGGTAAAAGGTACTGCTGACCAAGGCAATGGTGTCCTCATAGTCCTACAACTCTGGCGAACCACTGGCAATGATGTCATCAACTGCAAATGCAAATCAGTGTGCCATTAGCAAAACATATGCAAAATTTCATAGTACATGTACTATTCCATAAGCAGCACACTTCATTTGCACACTCATTAACAACTGCATTAATTTCATGACAGAAAAGCACCAATTACTATGCAAATACAGAAACATAAACACAACAGACTATGTAAGAGGGGCTCTGTAATTATCCTCCATTAAAATGACAATCTAACCCAACAAATTAGTATCCTGATTACTAAATTTAAATAGTAAATTTATTTAATTGTCATATCATTTGATTTGCTACCTCAATCTCAAATAACAGCTGTGTATTAAACTTAACTTGAGAACAGTAAGTCTCATGTTCCTACCATGCCTTTTACAACAGTAGTGTAAGATAAGGACGTTACGATCTCAGGACTTACAAAGGGATAACAAAGTCACTTTCGTTTAGCGCTCCTCATGTGAGCTGCAAAACATGGCCCAGTGCTGACACAGCCTCATTGAACATTGAAAGGAGTGTTTTGCCGAAATGATATTATGACGCACAAAAGAAAGATGGCATTACAGATAATCTTTGGATTTGTGTCGTGCCGTAGTGAACAATTCTCCCTAGCAACGTAAGAACAACTGCTGATAATGAACCACAAATGAATTTTTCCTCACTTCAGTGGTGTGAAATGATGCTGGTGATGAATGATACACTTAATACTGCAATAACTAACTAACCGGGCCTAAAAAATCATCTTAAAACCATAACAGTCAACTGAAATCAGCACTTCGCATCGCTGAGAAGACTGTGCAGACTCGCAAACGAACTTTTGTACATTACGCAAGCAACTATTTTCTTTAGAGATTTGCAGCTGCTGCTCCATGTCATCTGACAAGCACAACAATCACTGGGTGATTCTTCTCCATTCCACCGACTGAGCTGTAGCAGTAGCGGATCAACATGAACAGCAACAACAGAAATGGAGAGGGTACTTCGGAGTAACTACCAACAACCAAAATGATGCTGTGAGTATAAAGTAAGAGAGATTTATTCTTGGATGTGCACAACCCATTTACTGACAAATGAGACAACATTTTGACTAATCATAGGAATTTTAAAAGCTATTGAACATTACTATCTTTTCACATCTGCATTGCTCCAACGATGCCAACTTCTAAAAAGGAGTATCAAAGGCTACAATTGTGCCTAACCAAAAATATACATATATAACACTGATGAGTGCAAATACCCCTCACATCATAAAATGCAATACATTGAACAAGTTACAGGAACTACTAATACTAATAACACACAACATACCTACCTCAAACAATTGTCATCTGTGGGAAAAGGTACTTCTGTCAAAGACCATGGTGTACACCCTGTACATCAAACTCAGACGATTAACTGGGAATGATTTTATTACCTGTAAATACAAATCAATGTGCCATTAACAAAACATATGAGAAGTTTCATAGTACATGTACTATCCCATAAACCGCACCCTACACTCACACAATAATTAAGATATGCATAAATTTCATAACAGAAAAGCACAGATTACTAATCAAATACAGAAATGTACAGACTACGTGACAATGGTTCTGAAATTACCCACCATCGAAACGAAAATCTACCCCAAGGTAGTAGCATCTTCATTACTATATTTAAATAGTAAACTTATTTAATTTTCATATCATCTGTTTTTGCCACATCACTCTCAAACAACAACTGTGTATCAAACTTAACTTAAATAATATTAAGTCCCTATTACCTACTATAACTTATTCAAAATTATTGTAAGGTAAGGGTGTTATGATTTCAGGACTTACAAAGGGATACCAAAGCCACCTCCTTTTAGTGCTGCTCATTTTCTACAACTCTCAAACAACTATATCGATTGAAGCAGTCAATACAATATAAAGTGATCATAAGTGGTTTATGAATCTCACAGTTTTCTATTTCTTGAAAAACTTGTGCATAATTAGGGTTTCCAAGCTCTGTATTCAAAATTCATGGGGTAAGGTTAACCAATTCTGGTGCCAACAATCGGCGTTTGACATTACACTAATAATTTTGCTGATGATGTATGTGAGATGTGCACAAGATCTGATGCACCGGTTTCACATGTGACTTATGCCTTGCCTTTGCACAGTGCATGCACATAGTGTACATAAAATTCAGCACTGACATTGTACTTGCAGGAATGCCAGATACTCAGCTGCATTCCTTAAGGCAGTAACATTTATCAATAAAAAAAAAACACAAAAATACTTGCTGCCATTGAAATCACCATCAATAGTATTTTCTTTACATGGTTTATTATTCTGCAGTCCTAACATAATAGAATTAAGGGTACTCATTCCTGATTGCAGAGAGAAACTGCTTTACAACAATAACTTGCAAACCCAAGGAAATCACTCCTGGCTAGATGCATTATAGAATACAACAGCATACGACAGTGTGCCAATGGCCTTCCTGCAAAGGGAACACCAGTTCTTGCCAATTCACCAATGTTTAGCATTGTGGGCCTTGGCCACAAGCTGGATTGGTGATTGCCCACATCTGTTCAGCACTGTTGGCAAATGGGTTGCAGTCAATCAATGAGAGGCAAAAAGGGAGCTACTTCATCGACAACTTAAGGCTGTAATCTCATAATGTGATAGTTGCAATTGGAGCACTTTGCTCACCACATTAAGATTTGTTTAACCGTAAGTGATGCTTATAAACTGAGGAAGTAACAGCAGGATGTAACAAAAAATATAATTACAAAAAAATTCAGTTGCTACCAGTGGTACTCCAATGCCTGTTTCAATCCGGTTTGTTTTTCCACATTACTACATATAATTTTTGTTACAACACTCCACATCAATAAAAGCAATATAAACTGGAATGACAATTTCTTTCTCACAGTCACTTTTCTATGTTTTAGCCTTATTGCTTAGCAGCTAATTGTATACAAATCCACACTAAAGCAAGACAAATTGGTACTGAATATCAAGACTCCCCCAACTGAAGAATCATCATAAAAGATCTCAACAAAAACATAAAGAAGCACAAAAAAACATTTTGTAATTGATAACATAAGATACAGTGTTGATTGTCTACAGTATGTTAATAAACTAACATCTAAAGTCACAAAAACAATTTCAATGTGGCAGATGTGTTGGGAATACTCAAAACATATTTGAAATCTGTTCCAAAATGTTCTGTGCTGCCCCATTTATTGTCTGCACTGTCTAGTATGTACTTCCTCAAAATTCAGAGTACATTACCCTCAGTGCATTCACATTGTTGTATAACTGAACAAAAGACAAAGTTAATCCACGATATAACAAGAACAAAGAAACCTACTAGTCCATATATGGAGTAGTGCATAATTATACCATAGGCTAGATGCCTGGAAAAAAAGTTGAATAAAACACAATGTGTTAACTTAATGACTATAAGAACATGAAAGCTTTCAGAATACAACACACACCTTTTGGTACCATTCATGATACCAACATCAAATCTATTTCCAGTAGCTCAAAACTACCTCACACCACACACTTTCACAATAAAATGTTATTGTAACATATCAACAGTTATAACCTACTTCCAATTTAGAACCGTCACTTTCTTATATGCAACTACCAAAGAAAAAATGAACCTCTGAGTATAAAGTAAGAGAGACTTTGCAAATAGTTTGCAGATATTTGTAATGATAGAAAGTTTATCATGTCATAGTCAGAAAGGTTAACTAAAGGCCAAAATTTCACAGATACATACACAAAGAAGAAGAAGGCTCAGGCTCACTGTAGACATTATAAAAAAGTATTTCAAATTTCAGCTGAAGTGAAAGTGAATTTCAACCCCTATAGAACTACCTCATACACATTGAATCATATACTAATCTTGTCCTCACTAACTATAGGCACTAAACTCACATTTTGGTTTAAAAGTAGTTCATTACCAGCAATATGCAACTCAGGATGCATCTACATTGGAACGTGTCACACTTCATATTGTAGTGATTGAAATGAAGCACCTAATGAGTCCACTAGTTAACTATGCACAGGCTCAATTAAAAGCTATGAAAATTTTTATCTTACACACTTGATACTGTAAGAAACCATACAGCCAACACCACATGAAATATACTGAATGATTTTAATGGGAGGTCTTCCACCACTAACCCAACAGCTGAAAACTTGGCCCAAGTGGCTGTCATGTGTTCCATCTCATGAATTCTTTTTTGTTGCAATATATATTTCCATAATAAAGCTGAGGTGCCAACTGATGGGACTTTGTAGTGCTGGATATTGGTGGTTGACTCCTATGAGATGTGCATGAAATTGAACCTGCATTGTTTCAAAAATGCCTCAACAATGTCACAGACTATGTTGTGAAGTAGCCACCCAATAAATGTAAATATTCCAATAAATATTACTAAATACAATTTTTCCTTTCCTTATAGGTCATAAAAACTTTCTGGTTGCAACTTGTATTTACAATATAAGTGGAAATGAATGTGAATTACATTTCCTGTGGATACAATGTACACATATGAACAGCTAAAATATTCTTGCACTCTGTAACAGTAGGATCATAAAATCAAATGACAGTACAAATAGAGCACATTATGAACAATGTGCAATAAACTATACATCCACAACATACCACATGACACTTTTTATGAAGAAATGTTCCCATATAGATATTCATTCTTCTCTACAAGATTACAAACCAAAAGGACAAATGAGACCACTTTTTGACTACACTCACGAATTTTAAAAAACTTTGATGTTCGTATTTTCTTTCATTTACATTACTCCAACACTGCCAACTTGTCAACAGGAGTATCATGCCTAACCAGAAATATACAGATGTAACACTGATGAGTGCAAATACTCCTAACATAAAAAAATGCAATGCATTGCACAAGTAACAGGAACAACCAATACTAGTATTGCACAACGTACCTATTCCAAGGAATTGATGTTTGTGGTAAAAGGTACTGCTGACCAAGGCAATGGTGTCCTCATAGTCCTACAACTCTGGCGAACCACTGGCAATGATGTCATCAACTGCAAATGCAAATCAGTGTGCCATTAGCAAAACATATGCAAAATTTCATAGTACATGTACTATTCCATAAGCAGCACACTTCATTTGCACACTCATTAACAACTGCATTAATTTCATGACAGAAAAGCACCAATTACTACGCAAATACAGAAACATAAACACAACAGACTATGTAAGAGGGGCTCTGTAATTATCCTCCATTAAAATGACAATCTAACCCAACAAATTAGTATCCTGATTACTAAATTTAAATAGTAAATTTATTTAATTGTCATATCATTTGATTTGCTACCTCAATCTCAAATAACAGCTGTGTATTAAACTTAATTTGAGAACAGTAAGTCTCATGTTCCTACCATGCCTTTTACAACAGTAGTGTAAGATAAGGACGTTATGATCTCAGGACTTACAAAGGGATAACAAAGTCACTTTCGTTTAGCGCTCCTCATGTGAGCTGCAAAACATGGCCCAGTGCTGACACAGCCTCATTGAACATTGAAAGGAGTGTTTTGCCGAAATGATATTATGACGCACAAAAGAAAGATGGCATTACAGATAATCTTTGGATTTGTGTCGTGCCGTAGTGAACAATTCTCCCTAGCAACGTAAGAACAACTGCTGATAATGAACCACAAATGAATTTTTCCTCACTTCAGTGGTGTGAAATGATGCTGGTGATGAATGATACACTTAATACTGCAATAACTAACTAACCGGGCCTAAAAAATCATCTTAAAACCATAACAGTCAACTGAAATCAGCACTTCGCATCGCTGAGAAGACTGTGCAGACTCGCAAACGAACTTTCGTACATTACGCAAGCAACTATTTTCTTTAGAGATTTGCAGCTGCTGCTCCATGTTATCTGACAAGCACAACAATCACTGGGTGATTCTTCTCCATTCCACCGACTGAGCTGTAGCAGTAGCGGATCAACATGAACAGCAACAACAGAAATGGAGAGGGTACTTCGGAGTAACTACCAACAACCAAAATGATGCTGTGAGTATAAAGTAAGAGAGATTTATTCTTGGATGTGCACAACCCATTTACTGACAAATGAGACAACATTTTGACTAATCATAGGAATTTTAAAAGCTATTGAACATTACTATCTTTTCACATCTGCAATGCTCCAACGATGCCAACTTCTAAAAAGGAGTATCAAAGGCTACAATTGTGCCTAACCAAAAATATACATATATAACACTGATGAGTGCAAATACCCCTCACATCATAAAATGCAATACATTGAACAAGTTACAGGAACTACTAATACTAATAACACACAACATACCTACCTCAAACAATTGTCATCTGTGGGAAAAGGTACTTCTGTCAAAGACCATGGTGTACACCCTGTACATCAAACTCAGACGATTAACTGGGAATGATTTTATTACCTGTAAATACAAATCAATGTGCCATTAACAAAACATATGAGAAGTTTCATAGTACATGTACTATCCCATAAACCGCACCCTACACTCACACAATAATTAAGATATGCATAAATTTCATAACAGAAAAGCACAGATTACTAATCAAATACAGAAATGTACAGACTACGTGACAATGGTTCTGAAATTACCCACCATCGAAACGAAAATCTACCCCAAGGTAGTAGCATCTTCATTACTATATTTAAATAGTAAACTTATTTAATTTTCATATCATCTGTTTTTGCCACATCACTCTCAAACAACAACTGTGTATCAAACTTAACTTAAATAATATTAAGTCCCTATTACCTACTATAACTTATTCAAAATTATTGTAAGGTAAGGGTGTTATGATTTCAGGACTTACAAAGGGATACCAAAGCCACCTCCTTTTAGTGCTGCTCATTTTCTACAACTCTCAAACAACTATATCGATTGAAGCAGTCAATACAATATAAAGTGATCATAAGTGGTTTATGAATCTCACAGTTTTCTATTTCTTGAAAAACTTGTGCATAATTAGGGTTTCCAAGCTCTGTATTCAAAATTCATGGGGTAAGGTTAACCAAATCTGGTGCCAACAATCGGCTTTTGACATTACACTAATAATTTTGCTGATGATGTATGTGAGATGTGCACAAGATCTGATGCACCGGTTTCACATGTGACTTATGCCTTGCCTTTGCACAGTGCATGCACATAGTGTACATAAAATTCAGCACTGACATTGTACTTGCAGGAATGCCAGATACTCAGCTGCATTCCTTAAGGCAGTAACATTTATCAATAAAAAAAAAACACAAAAATACTTGCTGCCATTGAAATCACCATCAATAGTATTTTCTTTACATGGTTTATTATTCTGCAGTCCTAACATAATAGAATTAAGGGTACTCATTCCTGATTGCAGAGAGAAACTGCTTTACAACAATAACTTGCAAACCCAAGGAAATCACTCCTGGCTAGATGCATTATAGAATACAACAGCATACAACAGTGTGCCAATGGCCTTCCTGCAAAGGGAACACCAGTTCTTGCCAATTCACCAATGTTTAGCATTGTGGGCCTTGGCCACAAGCTGGATTGGTGATTGCCCACATCTGTTCAGCACTGTTGGCAAATGGGTTGCAGTCAATCAATGAGAGGCAAAAAGGGAGCTACTTCATCGACAACTTACGGCTGTAATCTCATAATGTGATAGTTGCAATTGGAGCACTTTGCTCACCACATTAAGATTTGTTTAACCGTAAGTGATGCTTATGAACTGAGGAAGTAACAGCAGGATGTAACAAAAAATATAATTACAAAAAAATTCAGTTGCTACCAGTGGTACTCCAATGCCTGTTTCAATCCGGTTTGTTTTTCCACATTACTACATATAATTTTTGTTACAACAGTCCACATCAATAAAAGCAATATAAACTGGAATGACAATTTCTTTCTCACAGTCACTTTTCTATGTTTTAGCCTTATTGCTTAGCAGCTAATTGTATACAAATCCACACTAAAGCAAGACAAATTGGTACTGAATATCAAGACTCCCCCAACTGAAGAATCATCATAAAAGATCTCAACAAAAACATAAAGAAGCACAAAAAAACATTTTGTATTGATAACATAAGATACAGTGTTGATTGTCTACAGTATGTTAATAAACTAACATCTAAAGTCACAAAAACAATTTCAATGTGGCAGATGTGTTGGGAATACTCAAAACATATTTGAAATCTGTTCCAAAATGTTCTGTGCTGCCCCATTTATTGTCTGCACTGTCTAGTACGTACTTCCTCAAAATTCAGAGTACATTACCCTCAGTGCATTCACATTGTTGTATAACTGAACAAAAGACAAAGTTAATCCACGATATAACAAGAACAAAGAAACCTACTAGTCCATATATGGAGTAGTGCATAATTATACCATAGGCTAGATGCCTGGAAAAAAAGTTGAATAAAACACAATGTGTTAACTTAATGACTATAAGAACATGAAAGCTTTCAGAATACAACACACACCTTTTGGTACCATTCATGATACCAACATCAAATCTATTTCCAGTAGCTCAAAACTACCTCACACCACACACTTTCACAATAAAATGTTATTGTAACATATCAACAGTTATAACCTAATTCCAATTTAGAACCGTCACTTTCTTATATGCAACTACCAAAGAAAAAATGAACCTCTGAGTATAAAGGAAGAGAGACTTTGCAAATAGTTTGCAGATATTTGTAATGATAGAAAGTTTATCATGTCATAGTCAGAAAGGTTAACTAAAGGCCAAAATTTCACAGATACATACACAAAGAAGAAGAAGGCCCAGGCTCACTGTAGACATTATAGAAAAAGTATTTCAAATTTCAGCTGAAGTGAAAGTGAATTTCAACCCCTATAGAACTAACTCATACACATTGAATCATATACTAATCTTGTCCTCACTAACTATAGGCACTAAACTCACATTTTGGTTTAAAAGTAGTTCATTACCAGCAATATGCAACTCAGGATGCATCTACATTGGAACGTGTCACACTTCATATTGTAGTGATTGAAATGAAGCACCTAATGAGTCCACTAGTTAACTATGCACAGGCTCAATTAAAAGCTATGAAAATTTTTATCTTACACACTTGATACTGTAAGAAACCATACAGCCAACACCACATGAAATATACTGAATGATTTTAATGGGAGGTCTTCCACCACTAACCCAACAGCTGAAAACTTGGCCCAAGTGGCTGTCATCTGTTCCATCACATGAATTCTTTTTTGTTGCAATATATATTTCCATAATAAAGCTGAGGTGCCAACTGATGGGACTTTGTAGTGCTGGATATTGGTGGTTGAATCCTATGAGATGTGCATGAAATTGAACCTGCATTGTTTCAAAAATGCCTCAACAATGTCACAGACTATGTTGTGAAGTAGCCACCCAATAAATGTAAATATTCCAATAAATATTACTAAATACAATTTTTCCTTTCCTTATAGGTCATAAAAACTTTCTGGTTGCAACTTGTATTTACAATATAAGTGGAAATGAATGTGAATTACATTTCCTGTGGATACAATGTACACATATGAACAGCTAAAATATTCTTGCACTCTGTAACAGTAGGATCATAAAATCAAATGACAGTACAAATAGAGCACATTATGAACAATGTGCAATAAACTATACATCCACAACATACCACATGACACTTTTTATGAAGAAATGTTCCCATATAGATATTCATTCTTCTCTATAAGATTACAAACCAAAAGGACAAATGAGACCACTTTTTGACTACACTCAGGAATTTTAAAAAACTTTGATGTTCGTATTTTCTTTCATTTACATTACTCCAACACTGCCAACTTGTCAACAGGAGTATCATGCCTAACCAGAAATATACAGATGTAACACTGATGAGTGCAAATACTCCTAACATAAAAAAATGCAATGCATTGCACAAGTAACAGGAACAACCAATACTAGTATTGCACAACGTACCTATTCCAAGGAATTGATGTTTGTGGTAAAAGGTACTGCTGACCAAGGCAATGGTGTCCTCATAGTCCTACAACTCTGGCGAACCACTGGCAATGATGTCATCAACTGCAAATGCAAATCAGTGTGCCATTAGCAAAACATATGCAAAATTTCATAGTACATGTACTATTCCATAAGCAGCACACTTCATTTGCACACTCATTAACAACTGCATTAATTTCATGACAGAAAAGCACCAATTACTACGCAAATACAGAAACATAAACACAACAGACTATGTAAGAGGGGCTCTGTAATTATCCTCCATTAAAATGACAATCTAACCCAACAAATTAGTATCCTGATTACTAAATTTAAATAGTAAATTTATTTAATTGTCATATCATTTGATTTGCTACCTCAATCTCAAATAACAGCTGTGTATTAAACTTAACTTGAGAACAGTAAGTCTCATGTTCCTACCATGCCTTTTACAACAGTAGTGTAAGATAAGGACGTTATGATCTCAGGACTTACAAAGGGATAACAAAGTCACTTTCGTTTAGCGCTCCTCATGTGAGCTGCAAAACATGGCCCAGTGCTGACACAGCCTCATTGAACATTGAAAGGAGTGTTTTGCCGAAATGATATTATGACGCACAAAAGAAAGATGGCATTACAGATAATCTTTGGATTTGTGTCGTGCTGTAGTGAACAATTCTCCCTAGCAACGTAAGAACAACTGCTGATAATGAACCACAAATGAATTTTTCCTCACTTCAGTGGTGTGAAATGATGCTGGTGATGAATGATACACTTAATACTGCAATAACTAACTAACCGGGCCTAAAAAATCATCTTAAAACCATAACAGTCAACTGAAATCAGCACTTCGCATCGCTGAGAAGACTGTGCAGACTCGCAAACGAACTTTCGTACATTACGCAAGCAACTATTTTCTTTAGAGATTTGCAGCTGCTGCTCCATGTTATCTGACAAGCACAACAATCACTGGGTGATTCTTCTCCATTCCACCGACTGAGCTGTAGCAGTAGCGGATCAACATGAACAGCAACAACAGAAATGGAGAGGGTACTTCGGAGTAACTACCAACAACCAAAATGATGCTGTGAGTATAAAGTAAGAGAGATTTATTCTTGGATGTGCACAACCCATTTACTGACAAATGAGACAACATTTTGACTAATCATAGGAATTTTAAAAGCTATTGAACATTACTATCTTTTCACATCTGCATTGCTCCAACGATGCCAACTTCTAAAAAGGAGTATCAAAGGCTACAATTGTGCCTAACCAAAAATATACATATATAACACTGATGAGTGCAAATACCCCTCACATCATAAAATGCAATACATTGAACAAGTTACAGGAACTACTAATACTAATAACACACAACATACCTACCTCAAACAATTGTCATCTGTGGGAAAAGGTACTTCTGTCAAAGACCATGGTGTACACCCTGTACATCAAACTCAGACGATTAACTGGGAATGATTTTATTACCTGTAAATACAAATCAATGTGCCATTAACAAAACATATGAGAAGTTTCATAGTACATGTACTATCCCATAAACCGCACCCTACACTCACACAATAATTAAGATATGCATAAATTTCATAACAGAAAAGCACAGATTACTAATCAAATACAGAAATGTACAGACTACGTGACAATGGTTCTGAAATTACCCACCATCGAAACGAAAATCTACCCCAAGGTAGTAGCATCTTCATTACTATATTTAAATAGTAAACTTATTTAATTTTCATATCATCTGTTTTTGCCACATCACTCTCAAACAACAACTGTGTATCAAACTTAACTTAAATAATATTAAGTCCCTATTACCTACTATAACTTATTCAAAATTATTGTAAGGTAAGGGTGTTATGATTTCAGGACTTACAAAGGGATACCAAAGCCACCTCCTTTTAGTGCTGCTCATTTTCTACAACTCTCAAACAACTATATCGATTGAAGCAGTCAATACAATATAAAGTGATCATAAGTGGTTTATGAATCTCACAGTTTTCTATTTCTTGAAAAACTTGTGCATAATTAGGGTTTCCAAGCTCTGTATTCAAAATTCATGGGGTAAGGTTAACCAAATCTGGTGCCAACAATCGGCTTTTGACATTACACTAATAATTTTGCTGATGATGTATGTGAGATGTGCACAAGATCTGATGCACCGGTTTCACATGTGACTTATGCCTTGCCTTTGCACAGTGCATGCACATAGTGTACATAAAATTCAGCACTGACATTGTACTTGCAGGAATGCCAGATACTCAGCTGCATTCCTTAAGGCAGTAACATTTATCAATAAAAAAAAACACAAAAATACTTGCTGCCATTGAAATCACCATCAATAGTATTTTCTTTACATGGTTTATTATTCTGCAGTCCTAACATAATAGAATTAAGGGTACTCATTCCTGATTGCAGAGAGAAACTGCTTTACAACAATAACTTGCAAACCCAAGGAAATCACTCCTGGCTAGATGCATTATAGAATACAACAGCATACGACAGTGTGCCAATGGCCTTCCTGCAAAGGGAACACCAGTTCTTGCCAATTCACCAATGTTTAGCATTGTGGGCCTTGGCCACAAGCTGGATTGGTGATTGCCCACATCTGTTCAGCACTGTTGGCAAATGGGTTGCAGTCAATCAATGAGAGGCAAAAAGGGAGCTACTTCATCGACAACTTAAGGCTGTAATCTCATAATGTGATAGTTGCAATTGGAGCACTTTGCTCACCACATTAAGATTTGTTTAACCGTAAGTGATGCTTATAAACTGAGGAAGTAACAGCAGGATGTAACAAAAAATATAATTACAAAAAAATTCAGTTGCTACCAGTGGTACTCCAATGCCTGTTTCAATCCGGTTTGTTTTTCCACATTACTACATATAATTTTTGTTACAACAGTCCACATCAATAAAAGCAATATAAACTGGAATGACAATTTCTTTCTCACAGTCACTTTTCTATGTTTTAGCCTTATTGCTTAGCAGCTAATTGTATACAAATCCACACTAAAGCAAGACAAATTGGTACTGAATATCAAGACTCCCCCAACTGAAGAATCATCATAAAAGATCTCAACAAAAACATAAAGAAGCACAAAAAAACATTTTGTAATTGATAACATAAGATACAGTGTTGATTGTCTACAGTATGTTAATAAACTAACATCTAAAGTCACAAAAACAATTTCAATGTGGCAGATGTGTTGGGAATACTCAAAACATATTTGAAATCTGTTCCAAAATGTTCTGTGCTGCCCCATTTATTGTCTGCACTGTCTAGTATGTACTTCCTCAAAATTCAGAGTACATTACCCTCAGTGCATTCACATTGTTGTATAACTGAACAAAAGACAAAGTTAATCCACGATATAACAAGAACAAAGAAACCTACTAGTCCATATATGGAGTAGTGCATAATTATACCATAGGCTAGATGCCTGGAAAAAAAGTTGAATAAAACACAATGTGTTAACTTAATGACTATAAGAACATGAAAGCTTTCAGAATACAACACACACCTTTTGGTACCATTCATGATACCAACATCAAATCTATTTCCAGTAGCTCAAAACTACCTCACACCACACACTTTCACAATAAAATGTTATTGTAACATATCAACAGTTATAACCTACTTCCAATTTAGAACCGTCACTTTCTTATATGCAACTACCAAAGAAAAAATGAACCTCTGAGTATAAAGTAAGAGAGACTTTGCAAATAGTTTGCAGATATTTGTAATGATAGAAAGTTTATCATGTCATAGTCAGAAAGGTTAACTAAAGGCCAAAATTTCACAGATACATACACAAAGAAGAAGAAGGCTCAGGCTCACTGTAGACATTATAAAAAAAGTATTTCAAATTTCAGCTGAAGTGAAAGTGAATTTCAACCCCTATAGAACTAACTCATACACATTGAATCATATACTAATCTTGTCCTCACTAACTATAGGCACTAAACTCACATTTTGGTTTAAAAGTAGTTCATTACCAGCAATATGCAACTCAGGATGCATCTACATTGGAACGTGTCACACTTCATATTGTAGTGATTGAAATGAAGCACCTAATGAGTCCACTAGTTAACTATGCACAGGCTCAATTAAAAGCTATGAAAATTTTTATCTTACACACTTGATACTGTAAGAAACCATACAGCCAACACCACATGAAATATACTGAATGATTTTAATGGGAGGTCTTCCACCACTAACCCAACAGCTGAAAACTTGGCCCAAGTGGCTGTCATCTGTTCCATCACATGAATTCTTTTTTGTTGCAATATATATTTCCATAATAAAGCTGAGGTGCCAACTGATGGGACTTTGTAGTGCTGGATATTGGTGGTTGACTCCTATGAGATGTGCATGAAATTGAACCTGCATTGTTTCAAAAATGCCTCAACAATGTCACAGACTATGTTGTGAAGTAGCCACCCAATAAATGTAAATATTCCAATAAATATTACTAAATACAATTTTTCCTTTCCTTATAGGTCATAAAAACTTTCTGGTTGCAACTTGTATTTACAATATAAGTGGAAATGAATGTGAATTACATTTCCTGTGGATACAATGTACACATATGAACAGCTAAAATATTCTTGCACTCTGTAACAGTAGGATCATAAAATCAAATGACAGTACAAATAGAGCACATTATGAACAATGTGCAATAAACTATACATCCACAACATACCACATGACACTTTTTATGAAGAAATGTTCCCATATAGATATTCATTCTTCTCTATAAGATTACAAACCAAAAGGACAAATGAGACCACTTTTTGACTACACTCAGGAATTTTAAAAAACTTTGATGTTCGTATTTTCTTTCATTTACATTACTCCAACACTGCCAACTTGTCAACAGGAGTATCATGCCTAACCAGAAATATACAGATGTAACACTGATGAGTGCAAATACTCCTAACATAAAAAAATGCAATGCATTGCACAAGTAACAGGAACAACCAATACTAGTATTGCACAACGTACCTATTCCAAGGAATTGATGTTTGTGGTAAAAGGTACTGCTGACCAAGGCAATGGTGTCCTCATAGTCCTACAACTCTGGCGAACCACTGGCAATGATGTCATCAACTGCAAATGCAAATCAGTGTGCCATTAGCAAAACATATGCAAAATTTCATAGTACATGTACTATTCCATAAGCAGCACACTTCATTTGCACACTCATTAACAACTGCATTAATTTCATGACAGAAAAGCACCAATTACTACGCAAATACAGAAACATAAACACAACAGACTATGTAAGAGGGGCTCTGTAATTATCCTCCATTAAAATGACAATCTAACCCAACAAATTAGTATCCTGATTACTAAATTTAAATAGTAAATTTATTTAATTGTCATATCATTTGATTTGCTACCTCAATCTCAAATAACAGCTGTGTATTAAACTTAACTTGAGAACAGTAAGTCTCATGTTCCTACCATGCCTTTTACAACAGTAGTGTAAGATAAGGACGTTATGATCTCAGGACTTACAAAGGGATAACAAAGTCACTTTCGTTTAGCGCTCCTCATGTGAGCTGCAAAACATGGCCCAGTGCTGACACAGCCTCATTGAACATTGAAAGGAGTGTTTTGCCGAAATGATATTATGACGCACAAAAGAAAGATGGCATTACAGATAATCTTTGGATTTGTGTCGTGCTGTAGTGAACAATTCTCCCTAGCAACGTAAGAACAACTGCTGATAATGAACCACAAATGAATTTTTCCTCACTTCAGTGGTGTGAAATGATGCTGGTGATGAATGATACACTTAATACTGCAATAACTAACTAATCGGGCCTAAAAAATCATCTTAAAACCATAACAGTCAACTGAAATCAGCACTTCGCATCGCTGAGAAGACTGTGCAGACTCGCAAACGAACTTTCGTACATTACGCAAGCAACTATTTTCTTTAGAGATTTGCAGCTGCTGCTCCATGTTATCTGACAAGCACAACAATCACTGGGTGATTCTTCTCCATTCCACCGACTGAGCTGTAGCAGTAGCGGATCAACATGAACAGCAACAACAGAAATGGAGAGGGTACTTCGGAGTAACTACCAACAACCAAAATGATGCTGTGAGTATAAAGTAAGAGAGATTTATTCTTGGATGTGCACAACCCATTTACTGACAAATGAGACAACATTTTGACTAATCATAGGAATTTTAAAAGCTATTGAACATTACTATCTTTTCACATCTGCATTGCTCCAACGATGCCAACTTCTAAAAAGGAGTATCAAAGGCTACAATTGTGCCTAACCAAAAATATACATATATAACACTGATGAGTGCAAATACCCCTCACATCATAAAATGCAATACATTGAACAAGTTACAGGAACTACTAATACTAATAACACACAACATACCTACCTCAAACAATTGTCATCTGTGGGAAAAGGTACTTCTGTCAAAGACCATGGTGTACACCCTGTACATCAAACTCAGACGATTAACTGGGAATGATTTTATTACCTGTAAATACAAATCAATGTGCCATTAACAAAACATATGAGAAGTTTCATAGTACATGTACTATCCCATAAACCGCACCCTACACTCACACAATAATTAAGATATGCATAAATTTCATAACAGAAAAGCACAGATTACTAATCAAATACAGAAATGTACAGACTACGTGACAATGGTTCTGAAATTACCCACCATCGAAACGAAAATCTACCCCAAGGTAGTAGCATCTTCATTACTATATTTAAATAGTAAACTTATTTAATTTTCATATCATCTGTTTTTGCCACATCACTCTCAAACAACAACTGTGTATCAAACTTAACTTAAATAATATTAAGTCCCTATTACCTACTATAACTTATTCAAAATTATTGTAAGGTAAGGGTGTTATGATTTCAGGACTTACAAAGGGATACCAAAGCCACCTCCTTTTAGTGCTGCTCATTTTCTACAACTCTCAAACAACTATATCGATTGAAGCAGTCAATACAATATAAAGTGATCATAAGTGGTTTATGAATCTCACAGTTTTCTATTTCTTGAAAAACTTGTGCATAATTAGGGTTTCCAAGCTCTGTATTCAAAATTCATGGGGTAAGGTTAACCAAATCTGGTGCCAACAATCGGCTTTTGACATTACACTAATAATTTTGCTGATGATGTATGTGAGATGTGCACAAGATCTGATGCACCGGTTTCACATGTGACTTATGCCTTGCCTTTGCACAGTGCATGCACATAGTGTACATAAAATTCAGCACTGACATTGTACTTGCAGGAATGCCAGATACTCAGCTGCATTCCTTAAGGCAGTAACATTTATCAATAAAAAAAAAACACAAAAATACTTGCTGCCATTGAAATCACCATCAATAGTATTTTCTTTACATGGTTTATTATTCTGCAGTCCTAACATAATAGAATTAAGGGTACTCATTCCTGATTGCAGAGAGAAACTGCTTTACAACAATAACTTGCAAACCCAAGGAAATCACTCCTGGCTAGATGCATTATAGAATACAACAGCATACGACAGTGTGCCAATGGCCTTCCTGCAAAGGGAACACCAGTTCTTGCCAATTCACCAATGTTTAGCATTGTGGGCCTTGGCCACAAGCTGGATTGGTGATTGCCCACATCTGTTCAGCACTGTTGGCAAATGGGTTGCAGTCAATCAATGAGAGGCAAAAAGGGAGCTACTTCATCGACAACTTACGGCTGTAATCTCATAATGTGATAGTTGCAATTGGAGCACTTTGCTCACCACATTAAGATTTGTTTAACCGTAAGTGATGCTTATGAACTGAGGAAGTAACAGCAGGATGTAACAAAAAATATAATTACAAAAAAATTCAGTTGCTACCAGTGGTACTCCAATGCCTGTTTCAATCCGGTTTGTTTTTCCACATTACTACATATAATTTTTGTTACAACAGTCCACATCAATAAAAGCAATATAAACTGGAATGACAATTTCTTTCTCACAGTCACTTTTCTATGTTTTAGCCTTATTGCTTAGCAGCTAATTGTATACAAATCCACACTAAAGCAAGACAAATTGGTACTGAATATCAAGACTCCCCCAACTGAAGAATCATCATAAAAGATCTCAACAAAAACATAAAGAAGCACAAAAAAACATTTTGTATTGCTAACATAAGATACAGTGTTGATTGTCTACAGTATGTTAATAAACTAACATCTAAAGTCACAAAAACAATTTCAATGTGGCAGATGTGTTGGGAATACTCAAAACATATTTGAAATCTGTTCCAAAATGTTCTGTGCTGCCCCATTTATTGTCTGCACTGTCTAGTACCTACTTCCTCAAAATTCAGAGTACATTACCCTCAGTGCATTCACATTGTTGTATAACTGAACAAAAGACAAAGTTAATCCACGATATAACAAGAACAAAGAAACCTACTAGTCCATATATGGAGTAGTGCATAATTATACCATAGGCTAGATGCCTGGAAAAAAAGTTGAATAAAACACAATGTGTTAACTTAATGACTATAAGAACATGAAAGCTTTCAGAATACAACACACACCTTTTGGTACCATTCATGATACCAACATCAAATCTATTTCCAGTAGCTCAAAACTACCTCACACCACACACTTTCACAATAAAATGTTATTGTAACATATCAACAGTTATAACCTACTTCCAATTTAGAACCGTCACTTTCTTATATGCAACTACCAAAGAAAAAATGAACCTCTGAGTATAAAGTAAGAGAGACTTTGCAAATAGTTTGCAGATATTTGTAATGATAGAAAGTTTATCATGTCATAGTCAGAAAGGTTAACTAAAGGCCAAAATTTCACAGATACATACACAAAGAAGAAGAAGGCTCAGGCTCACTGTAGACATTATAAAAAAAGTATTTCAAATTTCAGCTGAAGTGAAAGTGAATTTCAACCCCTATAGAACTAACTCATACACATTGAATCATATACTAATCTTGTCCTCACTAACTATAGGCACTAAACTCACATTTTGGTTTAAAAGTAGTTCATTACCAGCAATATGCAACTCAGGATGCATCTACATTGGAACGTGTCACACTTCATATTGTAGTGATTGAAATGAAGCACCTAATGAGTCCACTAGTTAACTATGCACAGGCTCAATTAAAAGCTATGAAAATTTTTATCTTACACACTTGATACTGTAAGAAACCATACAGCCAACACCACATGAAATATACTGAATGATTTTAATGGGAGGTCTTCCACCACTAACCCAACAGCTGAAAACTTGGCCCAAGTGGCTGTCATCTGTTCCATCACATGAATTCTTTTTTGTTGCAATATATATTTCCATAATAAAGCTGAGGTGCCAACTGATGGGACTTTGTAGTGCTGGATATTGGTGGTTGACTCCTATGAGATGTGCATGAAATTGAACCTGCATTGTTTCCAAAATGCCTCAACAATGTCACAGACTATGTTGTGAAGTAGCCACCCAATAAATGTAAATATTCCAATAAATATTACTAAATACAATTTTTCCTTTCCTTATAGGTCATAAAAACTTTCTGGTTGCAACTTGTATTTACAATATAAGTGGAAATGAATGTGAATTACATTTCCTGTGGATACAATGTACACATATGAACAGCTAAAATATTCTTGCACTCTGTAACAGTAGGATCATAAAATCAAATGACAGTACAAATAGAGCACATTATGAACAATGTGCAATAAACTATACATCCACAACATACCACATGACACTTTTTATGAAGAAATGTTCCCATATAGATATTCATTCTTCTCTATAAGATTACAAACCAAAAGGACAAATGAGACCACTTTTTGACTACACTCAGGAATTTTAAAAAACTTTGATGTTCGTATTTTCTTTCATTTACATTACTCCAACACTGCCAACTTGTCAACAGGAGTATCATGCCTAACCAGAAATATACAGATGTAACACTGATGAGTGCAAATACTCCTAACATAAAAAAATGCAATGCATTGCACAAGTAACAGGAACAACCAATACTAGTATTGCACAACGTACCTATTCCAAGGAATTGATGTTTGTGGTAAAAGGTACTGCTGACCAAGGCAATGGTGTCCTCATAGTCCTACAACTCTGGCGAACCACTGGCAATGATGTCATCAACTGCAAATGCAAATCAGTGTGCCATTAGCAAAACATATGCAAAATTTCATAGTACATGTACTATTCCATAAGCAGCACACTTCATTTGCACACTCATTAACAACTGCATTAATTTCATGACAGAAAAGCACCAATTACTACGCAAATACAGAAACATAAACACAACAGACTATGTAAGAGGGGCTCTGTAATTATCCTCCATTAAAATGACAATCTAACCCAACAAATTAGTATCCTGATTACTAAATTTAAATAGTAAATTTATTTAATTGTCATATCATTTGATTTGCTACCTCAATCTCAAATAACAGCTGTGTATTAAACTTAACTTGAGAACAGTAAGTCTCATGTTCCTACCATGCCTTTTACAACAGTAGTGTAAGATAAGGACGTTATGATCTCAGGACTTACAAAGGGATAACAAAGTCACTTTCGTTTAGCGCTCCTCATGTGAGCTGCAAAACATGGCCCAGTGCTGACACAGCCTCATTGAACATTGAAAGGAGTGTTTTGCCGAAATGATATTATGACGCACAAAAGAAAGATGGCATTACAGATAATCTTTGGATTTGTGTCGTGCTGTAGTGAACAATTCTCCCTAGCAACGTAAGAACAACTGCTGATAATGAACCACAAATGAATTTTTCCTCACTTCAGTGGTGTGAAATGATGCTGGTGATGAATGATACACTTAATACTGCAATAACTAACTAACCGGGCCTAAAAAATCATCTTAAAACCATAACAGTCAACTGAAATCAGCACTTCGCATCGCTGAGAAGACTGTGCAGACTCGCAAACGAACTTTCGTACATTACGCAAGCAACTATTTTCTTTAGAGATTTGCAGCTGCTGCTCCATGTTATCTGACAAGCACAACAATCACTGGGTGATTCTTCTCCATTCCACCGACTGAGCTGTAGCAGTAGCGGATCAACATGAACAGCAACAACAGAAATGGAGAGGGTACTTCGGAGTAACTACCAACAACCAAAATGATGCTGTGAGTATAAAGTAAGAGAGGTTTATTCTTGGATGTGCACAACCCATTTACTGACAAATGAGACAACATTTTGACTAATCATAGGAATTTTAAAAGCTATTGAACATTACTATCTTTTCACATCTGCATTGCTCCAACGATGCCAACTTCTAAAAAGGAGTATCAAAGGCTACAATTGTGCCTAACCAAAAATATACATATATAACACTGATGAGTGCAAATACCCCTCACATCATAAAATGCAATACATTGAACAAGTTACAGGAACTACTAATACTAATAACACACAACATACCTACCTCAAACAATTGTCATCTGTGGGAAAAGGTACTTCTGTCAAAGACCATGGTGTACACCCTGTACATCAAACTCAGACGATTAACTGGGAATGATTTTATTACCTGTAAATACAAATCAATGTGCCATTAACAAAACATATGAGACGTTTCATAGTACATGTACTATCCCATAAACCGCACCCTACACTCACACAATAATTAAGATATGCATAAATTTCATAACAGAAAAGCACAGATTACTAATCAAATACAGAAATGTACAGACTACGTGACAATGGTTCTGAAATTACCCACCATCGAAACGAAAATCTACCCCAAGGTAGTAGCATCTTCATTACTATATTTAAATAGTAAACTTATTTAATTTTCATATCATCTGTTTTTGCCACATCACTCTCAAACAACAACTGTGTATCAAACTTAACTTAAATAATAGTAAGTCCCTATTACCTACTATAACTTATTCAAAATTATTGTAAGGTAAGGGTGTTATGATTTCAGGACTTACAAAGGGATACCAAAGCCACCTCCTTTTAGTGCTGCTCATTTTCTACAACTCTCAAACAACTATATCGATTGAAGCAGTCAATACAATATAAAGTGATCATAAGTGGTTTATGAATCTCACAGTTTTCTATTTCTTGAAAAACTTGTGCATAATTAGGGTTTCCAAGCTCTGTATTCAAAATTCATGGGGTAAGGTTAACCAAATCTGGTGCCAACAATCGGCTTTTGACATTACACTAATAATTTTGCTGATGATGTATGTGAGATGTGCACAAGATCTGATGCACCGGTTTCACATGTGACTTATGCCTTGCCTTTGCACAGTGCATGCACATAGTGTACATAAAATTCAGCACTGACATTGTACTTGCAGGAATGCCAGATACTCAGCTGCATTCCTTAAGGCAGTAACATTTATCAATAAAAAAAAAACACAAAAATACTTGCTGCCATTGAAATCACCATCAATAGTATTTTCTTTACATGGTTTATTATTCTGCAGTCCTAACATAATAGAATTAAGGGTACTCATTCCTGATTGCAGAGAGAAACTGCTTTACAACAATAACTTGCAAACCCAAGGAAATCACTCCTGGCTAGATGCATTATAGAATACAACAGCATACGACAGTGTGCCAATGGCCTTCCTGCAAAGGGAACACCAGTTCTTGCCAATTCACCAATGTTTAGCATTGTGGGCCTTGGCCACAAGCTGGATTGGTGATTGCCCACATCTGTTCAGCACTGTTGGCAAATGGGTTGCAGTCAATCAATGAGAGGCAAAAAGGGAGCTACTTCATCGACAACTTAAGGCTGTAATCTCATAATGTGATAGTTGCAATTGGAGCACTTTGCTCACCACATTAAGATTTGTTTAACCGTAAGTGATGCTTATAAACTGAGGAAGTAACAGCAGGATGTAACAAAAAATATAATTACAAAAAAATTCAGTTGCTACCAGTGGTACTCCAATGCCTGTTTCAATCCGGTTTGTTTTTCCACATTACTACATATAATTTTTGTTACAACAGTCCACATCAATAAAAGCAATATAAACTGGAATGACAATTTCTTTCTCACAGTCACTTTTCTATGTTTTAGCCTTATTGCTTAGCAGCTAATTGTATACAAATCCACACTAAAGCAAGACAAATTGGTACTGAATATCAAGACTCCCCCAACTGAAGAATCATCATAAAAGATCTCAACAAAAACATAAAGAAGCACAAAAAAACATTTTGTAATTGATAACATAAGATACAGTGTTGATTGTCTACAGTATGTTAATAAACTAACATCTAAAGTCACAAAAACAATTTCAATGTGGCAGATGTGTTGGGAATACTCAAAACATATTTGAAATCTGTTCCAAAATGTTCTGTGCTGCCCCATTTATTGTCTGCACTGTCTAGTATGTACTTCCTCAAAATTCAGAGTACATTACCCTCAGTGCATTCACATTGTTGTATAACTGAACAAAAGACAAAGTTAATCCACGATATAACAAGAACAAAGAAACCTACTAGTCCATATATGGAGTAGTGCATAATTATACCATAGGCTAGATGCCTGGAAAAAAAGTTGAATAAAACACAATGTGTTAACTTAATGACTATAAGAACATGAAAGCTTTCAGAATACAACACACACCTTTTGGTACCATTCATGATACCAACATCAAATCTATTTCCAGTAGCTCAAAACTACCTCACACCACACACTTTCACAATAAAATGTTATTGTAACATATCAACAGTTATAACCTACTTCCAATTTAGAACCGTCACTTTCTTATATGCAACTACCAAAGAAAAAATGAACCTCTGAGTATAAAGTAAGAGAGACTTTGCAAATAGTTTGCAGATATTTGTAATGATAGAAAGTTTATCATGTCATAGTCAGAAAGGTTAACTAAAGGCCAAAATTTCACAGATACATACACAAAGAAGAAGAAGGCTCAGGCTCACTGTAGACATTATAAAAAAAGTATTTCAAATTTCAGCTGAAGTGAAAGTGAATTTCAACCCCTATAGAACTAACTCATACACATTGAATCATATACTAATCTTGTCCTCACTAACTATAGGCACTAAACTCAAATTTTGGTTTGAAAGTAGTTCATTACCAGCAATATGCAACTCAGGATGCATCTACATTGGAACGTGTCACACTTCATATTGTAGTGATTGAAATGAAGCGCCTAATGAGTCCACTAGTTAACTATGCACAGGCTCAATTAAAAGCTATGAAAATTTTTATCTTACACACTTGATAATGTAAGAAACCATACAGCCAACACCACATGAAATATACTGAATGATTTTAATGGGAGGTCTTCCACCACTAACCCAACAGCTGAAAACTTGGCCCAAGTGGCTGTCATCTGTTCCATCTCATGAATTCTTTTTTGTTGCAATATATATTTCCATAATAAAGCTGAGGTGCCAACTGATGGGACTTTGTAGTGCTGGATATTGGTGGTTGACTCCTATGAGATGTGCATGAAATTGAACCTGCATTGTTTCAAAAATGCCCCAACAATGTCACAGACTATGTTGTGAAAAGCCACCCAATAAATGTAAATATTCTAATAAATATTACTAAATACAATTTTTCCTTTCCTTATAGGTCATAAAAACTTTCTGGTTGCAACTTGTATTTACAATATAAGTGGAAATGAATGTGAATTACATTTCCTGTGGATACAATGTACACATATGAACAGCTAAAATATTCTTGCACTCTGTAACAGTAGGCTCATAAAATCAAATGACAGTACAAATAGAGCACATTATGAACAATGTGCAATAAACTATACATCCACAACATACCACATGACACTTTTTATGAAGAAATGTTCCCATATAGATATTCATTCTTCTCTATAAGATTACAAACCAAAAGGACAAATGAGACCACTTTTTGACTACACTCAGGAATTTTAAAAGACTTTGATGTTCGTATTTTCTTTCATTTAGATTACTCCAACACTGCCAACTTGTCAACAGGAGTATCATGCCTAACCAGAAATATACAGATGTAACACTGATGAGTGCAAATACTCCTAACATAAAAAAATGCAATGCATTGCACAAGTAACAGGAACAACCAATACTAGTATTGCACAACGTACCTATTCCAAGGAATTGATGTTTGTGGTAAAAGGTACTGCTGACCAAGGCAATGGTGTCCTCATAGTCCTACAACTCTGGCGAACCACTGGCAATGATGTCATCAACTGCAAATGCAAATCAGTGTGCCATTAGCAAAACATATGTGAAATTTCATAGTACATGTACCATTCCATAAGCAGCACCCTTCATTTGCACACTCATTAACAACTGCATTAATTTCATGACAGAAAAGCACCAATTACTACGCAAATACAGAAACATAAACACAACAGACTATGTAAGAGGGGCTCTGTAATTATCCTCCATTAAAATGACAATCTAACCCAACAAATTAGTATCCTGATTACTAAATTTAAATAGTAAATTTATTTAAGTGTCATATCATTTGATTTGCTACCTCAATCTCAAATAACAGCTGTGTATTAAACTTAACTTGAGAACAGTAAGTCTCATGTTTCTACCATGCCTTTTACAACAGTAGTGTAAGATAAGGACGTTATGATCTCAGGACTTACAAAGGGATAACAAGGTCACTTTCGTTTAGCGCTCCTCATGTGAGCTGCAAAACATGGCCCAGTGCTGACACAGCCTCATTGAACATTGAAAGGAGTGTTTTGCCGAAATGATATTATGACGCACAAAAGAAAGATAGCATTACAGATAATCTTTGGATTTGTGTCGTGCCGTAGTGAACAATTCTCCCTAGCAACGTAAGAACAACTGCTGATAATGAACCACAAATGAATTTTTCCTCACTTCAGTGGTGTGAAATGATGCTGGTGATGAATGATACACTTAATACTGCAATAACTAACTAACCGGGCCTAAAAAATCATCTTAAAACCATAACAGTCAACTGAAATCAGCACTTCGCATCGCTGAGAAGACTGTGCAGACTCGCAAACGAACTTTCGTACATTACGCAAGCAACTATTTTCTTTAGAGATTTGCAGCTGCTGCTCCACGTTATCTGACCAGCACAACAATCACTGGGCGATTCTTCTCCATTCCACCGACTGAGCTGTAGCAGTAGTGGCTCAACATGAACAGCAACAACAGAAATGGAGAGGGTACTTCGCAGTAACTACCAACAACCAAAATGATGCTGTGAGTATAAAGTAAGAGAGATTTATTCTTGGATGTGCACAACCCATTTACTGACAAATGAGACAACATTTTGACTAATCATAGGAATTTTAAAAGCTATTGAACATTACTATCTTTTCACATCTGCATTGCTCCAACGATGCCAACTTCTAAAAAGGAGTATCAAAGGCTACAATTGTGCCTAACCAAAAATATACATATATAACACTGATGAGTGCAAATACCCCTCACATCATAAAATGCAATACATTGAACAAGTTACAGGAACTACTAATACTAATAACACACAACATACCTACCTCAAACAATTGTCATCTGTGGGAAAAGGTACTTCTGTCAAAGACCATGGTGTACACCCGGTACATCAACTCAGACGATTAACTGGGAATGATTTTATTACCTGTAAATACAAATCAATGTGCCATTAACAAAACATATGAGAAGTTTCTTAGCACATGTACTTTCCCATAAACCGCACCCTTCACTCACACAATAATTAAGATATGCATAAATTTCATAACAGAAAAGCACAGATTACTAATCAAATACAGAAATGTACAGACTACGTGACAATGGTTCTGAAATTACCCACCATCGAAACGAAAATCTACCCCAAGGTAGTAGCATCTTCATTACTATATTTAAATAGTAAACTTATTTAATTTTCATATCATCTGTTTTTGCCACATCACTCTCAAACAACAACTGTGTATCAAACTTAACTTAAATAATATTAAGTCCCTATTACCTACTATAACTTATTCAAAATTATTGTAAGGTAAGGGTGTTATGATTTCAGGACTTACAAAGGGATACCAAAGCCACCTTCTTTTAGTGCTGCTCATTTTCCACAACTCTCAAACAACTATATCGATTGAAGCAGTCAATACAATATAAAGTGATCATAAGTGGTTTATGAATCTCACAGTTTTCTATTTCTTGAAAAACTTGTGCATAATTAGGGTTTCCAAGCTCTGTATTCAAAATTCATGGGGTAAGGTTAACCAAATCTGGTGCCAACAATCGGCTTTTGACATTACACTAATAATTTTGCTGATGATGTATGTGAGATGTGCACAAGATCTGATGCACTGGTTTCACATGTGACTTATGCCTTGCCTTTGCACAGTGCATGCACATAGTGTACATAAAATTCAGCACTGACATTGTACTTGCAGGAATGCCAGATACTCAGCTGCATTCCTTAAGGCAGTAACATTTATCTATAAAAAAAAAACACAAAAATACTTGCTGCCATTGAAATCACCATCAATAGTATTTTCTTTACATGGTTTATTATTCTGCAGTCCTAACATAATAGAATTAAGGGTACTCATTCCTGATTGCAGAGAGAAACTGCTTTACAACAATAACTTGCAAACCCAAGGAAATCACTCCTGGCTAGATGCATTATAGAATACAACAGCATACGACAGTGTGCCAATGGCCTTCCTGCAAAGGGAACACCAGTTCTTGCCAATTCACCAATGTTTAGCATTGTGGGCCTTGGCCACAAGCTGGATTGGTGATTGCCCACATCTGTTCATCACTGTTGGCAAATGGGTTGCAGTCAATCAATGAGAGGCAAAAAGGGAGCTACTTCATCGACAACTTAAGGCTGTAATCTCATAATGTGATAGCTGCAATTGGAGCACTTTGCTCACCACATTAAGATTTGTTCAACCGTAAGTGATGCTTATAAACTGAGGAAGTAACAGCAGGATGTAACAAAAAATAAAATTACAAAAAAATTCAGTTGCTACCAGTGGTACTCCAATGCCTGTTTCAATCCGGTTTGTTTTTCCACATTACTACATATAATTTTTGTTACAACAGTCCACATCAATAAAAGCAATATAAACTGGAATGACAATTTCTTTCTCACAGTCACTTTTCTATGTTTTAGCCTTATTGCTTAGCAGCTAATTGTATACAAATCCACACTAAAGCAAGACAAATTGGTACTGAATATCAAGACTCCCCCAACTGAAGAATCATCATAAAAGATCTCAACAAAAACATAAAGAAGCACAAAAAAACATTTTGTAATTGATAACATAAGATACAGTGTTGATTGTCTACAGTATGTTAATAAACTAACATCTAAAGTCACAAAAACAATTTCAATGTGGCAGATGTGTTGGGAATACTCAAAACATATTTGAAATCTGTTCCAAAATGTTCTGTGCTGCCCCATTTATTGTCTGCACTGTCTAGTACGTACTTCCTCAAAATTCAGAGTACATTACCCTCAGTGCATTCACATTGTTGTATAACTGAACAAAAGACAAAGTTAATCCACGATATAACAAGAACAAAGAAACCTACTAGTCCATATATGGAGTAGTGCATAATTATACCATAGGCTAGATGCCTGGAAAAAAAGTTGAATAAAACACAATGTGTTAACTTAATGACTATAAGAACATGAAAGCTTTCAGAATACAACAAACACCTTTTGGTACCATTCATGATACCAACATCAAATCTATTTCCAGTAGCTCAAAACTACCTCACACCACACACTTTCACAATAAAATGTTATTGTAACATATCAACAGTTATAACCTACTTCCAATTTAGAACCGTCACTTTCTTATATGCAACTACCAAAGAAAAAATGAACCTCTGAGTATAAAGTAAGAGAGACTTTGCAAATAGTTTGCAGATATTTGTAATGATAGAAAGTTTATCATGTCATAGTCAGAAAGGTTAACTAAAGGCCAAAATTTCACAGATACATACACAAAGAAGAAGAAGGCTCAGGCTCACTGTAGACATTATAAAAAAAGTATTTCAAATTTCAGCTGAAGTGAAAGTGAATTTCAACCCCTATAGAACTAACTCATACACATTGAATCATATACTAATCTTGTCCTCACTAACTATAGGCACTAAACTCACATTTTGGTTTAAAAGTAGTTCATTACCAGCAATATGAACTCAGGATGCATCTACATTGGAACGTGTCACACTTCATATTGTAGTGATTGAAATGAAGCACCTAATGAGTCCACTAGTTAACTATGCACAGGCTCAATTAAAAGCTATGAAAATTTTTATCTTACACACTTGATACTGTAAGAAACCATACAGCCAACACCACATGAAATATACTGAATGATTTTAATGGGAGGTCTTCCACCACTAACCCAACAGCTGAAAACTTGGCCCAAGTGGCTGTCATCTGTTCCATCTCATGAATTCTTTTTTGTTGCAATATATATTTCCATAATAAAGCTGAGGTGCCAACTGATGGGACGTTGTAGTGCTGGATATTGGTGGTTGACTCCTATGAGATGTGCATGAAATTGATCCTGCATTGTTTCAAAAATGCCTCAACAATGTCACAGACTATGTTGTGAAGTAGCCACCCAATAAATGTAAATATTCCAATAAATATTACTAAATACAATTTTTCCTTTCCTTATAGGTCATAAAAACTTTCTGGTTGCAACTTGTATTTACAATATAAGTGGAAATGAATGTGAATTACATTTCCTGTGGATACAATGTACACATATGAACAGCTAAAATATTCTTGCACTCTGTAACAGTAGGATCATAAAATCAAATGACAGTACAAATAGAGCACATTATGAACAATGTGCAATAAACTATACATCCACAACATACCACATGACACTTTTTATGAAGAAATGTTCCCATATAGATATTCATTCTTCTCTACAAGATTACAAACCAAAAGGACAAATGAGACCACTTTTTGACTACACTCAGGAATTTTAAAAAACTTTGATGTTCGTATTTTCTTTCATTTACATTACTCCAACACTGCCAACTTGTCAACAGGAGTATCATGCCTAACCAGAAATATACAGATGTAACACTGATGAGTGCAAATACTCCTAACATAAAAAAATGCAATGCATTGCACAAGTAACAGGAACAACCAATACTAGTATTGCACAACGTACCTATTCCAAGGAATTGATGTTTGTGGTAAAAGGTACTGCTGACCAAGGCAATGGTGTCCTCATAGTCCTACAACTCTGGCGAACCACTGGCAATGATGTCATCAACTGCAAATGCAAATCAGTGTGCCATTAGCAAAACATATGCAAAATTTCATAGTACATGTACTATTCCATAAGCAGCACACTTCATTTGCACACTCATTAACAACTGCATTAATTTCATGACAGAAAAGCACCAATTACTACGCAAATACAGAAACATAAACACAACAGACTATGTAAGAGGGGCTCTGTAATTATCCTCCATTAAAATGACAATCTAACCCAACAAATTAGTATCCTGATTACTAAATTTAAATAGTAAATTTATTTAATTGTCATATCATTTGATTTGCTACCTCAATCTCAAATAACAGCTGTGTATTAAACTTAACTTGAGAACAGTAAGTCTCATGTTCCTACCATGCCTTTTACAACAGTAGTGTAAGATAAGGACGTTACGATCTCAGGACTTACAAAGGGATAACAAAGTCACTTTCGTTTAGCGCTCCTCATGTGAGCTGCAAAACATGGCCCAGTGCTGACACAGCCTCATTGAACATTGAAAGGAGTGTTTTGCCGAAATGATATTATGACGCACAAAAGAAAGATAGCATTACAGATAATCTTTGGATTTGTGTCGTGCCGTAGTGAACAATTCTCCCTAGCAACGTAAGAACAACTGCTGATAATGAACCACAAATGAATTTTTCCTCACTTCAGTGGTGTGAAATGATGCTGGTGATGAATGATACACTTAATACTGCAATAACTAACTAACCGGGCCTAAAAAATCATCTTAAAACCATAACAGTCAACTGAAATCAGCACTTCGCATCGCTGAGAAGACTGTGCAGACTCGCAAACGAACTTTCGTACATTACGCAAGCAACTATTTTCTTTAGAGATTTGCAGCTGCTGCTCCATGTTATCTGACAAGCACAACAATCACTGGGTGATTCTTCTCCATTCCACCGACTGAGCTGTAGCAGTAGCGGATCAACATGAACAGCAACAACAGAAATGGAGAGGGTACTTCGGAGTAACTACCAACAACCAAAATGATGCTGTGAGTATAAAGTAAGAGAGATTTATTCTTGGATGTGCACAACCCATTTACTGACAAATGAGACAACATTTTGACTAATCATAGGAATTTTAAAAGCTATTGAACATTACTATCTTTTCACATCTGCATTGCTCCAACGATGCCAACTTCTAAAAAGGAGTATCAAAGGCTACAATTGTGCCTAACCAAAAATATACATATATAACACTGATGAGTGCAAATACCCCTCACATCATAAAATGCAATACATTGAACAAGTTACAGGAACTACTAATACTAATAACACACAACATACCTACCTCAAACAATTGTCATCTGTGGGAAAAGGTACTTCTGTCAAAGACCATGGTGTACACCCTGTACATCAAACTCAGACGATTAACTGGGAATGATTTTATTACCTGTAAATACAAATCAATGTGCCATTAACAAAACATATGAGAAGTTTCATAGTACATGTACTATCCCAT
The DNA here is from genome assembly GCF_023897955.1 of Schistocerca gregaria. Taxonomy (NCBI): domain Eukaryota; kingdom Metazoa; phylum Arthropoda; class Insecta; order Orthoptera; family Acrididae; genus Schistocerca; species Schistocerca gregaria. Next base: position 217,277,133 of record NC_064931.1, read on the forward strand.
AAACCGCACCCTACACTCACACAATAATTAAGATATGCATAAATTTCATAACAGAAAAGCACAGATTACTAATCAAATACAGAAATGTACAGACTACGTGACAATGGTTCTGAAATTACCCACCATCGAAACGAAAATCTACCCCAAGGTAGTAGCATCTTCATTACTATATTTAAATAGTAAACTTATTTAATTTTCATATCATCTGTTTTTGCCACATCACTCTCAAACAACAACTGTGTATCAAACTTAACTTAAATAATATTAAGTCCCTATTACCTACTATAACTTATTCAAAATTATTGTAAGGTAAGGGTGTTATGATTTCAGGACTTACAAAGGGATACCAAAGCCACCTCCTTTTAGTGCTGCTCATTTTCTACAACTCTCAAACAACTATATCGATTGAAGCAGTCAATACAATATAAAGTGATCATAAGTGGTTTATGAATCTCACAGTTTTCTATTTCTTGAAAAACTTGTGCATAATTAGGGTTTCCAAGCTCTGTATTCAAAATTCATGGGGTAAGGTTAACCAATTCTGGTGCCAACAATCGGCGTTTGACATTACACTAATAATTTTGCTGATGATGTATGTGAGATGTGCACAAGATCTGATGCACCGGTTTCACATGTGACTTATGCCTTGCCTTTGCACAGTGCATGCACATAGTGTACATAAAATTCAGCACTGACATTGTACTTGCAGGAATGCCAGATACTCAGCTGCATTCCTTAAGGCAGTAACATTTATCAATAAAAAAAAACACAAAAATACTTGCTGCCATTGAAATCACCATCAATAGTATTTTCTTTACATGGTTTATTATTCTGCAGTCCTAACATAATAGAATTAAGGGTACTCATTCCTGATTGCAGAGAGAAACTGCTTTACAACAATAACTTGCAAACCCAAGGAAATCACTCCTGGCTAGATGCATTATAGAATACAACAGCATACGACAGTGTGCCAATGGCCTTCCTGCAAAGGGAACACCAGTTCTTGCCAATTCACCAATGTTTAGCATTGTGGGCCTTGGCCACAAGCTGGATTGGTGATTGCCCACATCTGTTTAGCACTGTTGGCAAATGGGTTGCAGTCAATCAATGAGAGGCAAAAAGGGAGCTACTTCATCGACAACTTAAGGCTGTAATCTCATAATGTGATAGTTGCAATTGGAGCACTTTGCTCACCACATTAAGATTTGTTTAACCGTAAGTGATGCTTATAAACTGAGGAAGTAACAGCAGGATGTAACAAAAAATATAATTACAAAAAAATTCAGTTGCTACCAGTGGTACTCCAATGCCTGTTTCAATCCGGTTTGTTTTTCCACATTACTACATATAATTTTTGTTACAACAGTCCACATCAATAAAAGCAATATAAACTGGAATGACAATTTCTTTCTCACAGTCACTTTTCTATGTTTTAGCCTTATTGCTTAGCAGCTAATTGTATACAAATCCACACTAAAGCAAGACAAATTGGTACTGAATATCAAGACTCCCCCAACTGAAGAATCATCATAAAAGATCTCAACAAAAACATAAAGAAGCACAAAAAAACATTTTGTAATTGATAACATAAGATACAGTGTTGATTGTCTACAGTATGTTAATAAACTAACATCTAAAGTCACAAAAACAATTTCAATGTGGCAGATGTGTTGGGAATACTCAAAACATATTTGAAATCTGTTCCAAAATGTTCTGTGCTGCCCCATTTATTGTCTGCACTGTCTAGTATGTACTTCCTCAAAATTCAGAGTACATTACCCTCAGTGCATTCACATTGTTGTATAACTGAACAAAAGACAAAGTTAATCCACGATATAACAAGAACAAAGAAACCTACTAGTCCATATATGGAGTAGTGCATAATTATACCATAGGCTAGATGCCTGGAAAAAAAGTTGAATAAAACACAATGTGTTAACTTAATGACTATAAGAACATGAAAGCTTTCAGAATACAACACACACCTTTTGGTACCATTCATGATACCAACATCAAATCTATTTCCAGTAGCTCAAAACTACCTCACACCACACACTTTCACAATAAAATGTTATTGTAACATATCAACAGTTATAACCTACTTCCAATTTAGAACCGTCACTTTCTTATATGCAACTACCAAAGAAAAAATGAACCTCTGAGTATAAAGTAAGAGAGACTTTGCAAATAGTTTGCAGATATTTGTAATGATAGAAAGTTTATCATGTCATAGTCAGAAAGGTTAACTAAAGGCCAAAATTTCACAGATACATACACAAAGAAGAAGAAGGCTCAGGCTCACTGTAGACATTATAAAAAAAGTATTTCAAATTTCAGCTGAAGTGAAAGTGAATTTCAACCCCTATAGAACTAACTCATACACATTGAATCATATACTAATCTTGTCCTCACTAACTATAGGCACTAAACTCACATTTTGGTTTAAAAGTAGTTCATTACCAGCAATATGCAACTCAGGATGCATCTACATTGGAACGTGTCACACTTCATATTGTAGTGATTGAAATGAAGCACCTAATGAGTCCACTAGTTAACTATGCACAGGCTCAATTAAAAGCTATGAAAATTTTTATCTTACACACTTGATACTGTAAGAAACCATACAGCCAACACCACATGAAATATACTGAATGATTTTAATGGGAGGTCTTCCACCACTAACCCAACAGCTGAAAACTTGGCCCAAGTGGCTGTCATCTGTTCCATCACATGAATTCTTTTTTGTTGCAATATATATTTCCATAATAAAGCTGAGGTGCCAACTGATGGGACTTTGTAGTGCTGGATATTGGTGGTTGACTCCTATGAGATGTGCATGAAATTGATCCTGCATTGTTTCAAAAATGCCTCAACAATGTCACAGACTATGTTGTGAAGTAGCCACCCAATAAATGTAAATATTCCAATAAATATTACTAAATACAATTTTTCCTTTCCTTATAGGTCATAAAAACTTTCTGGTTGCAACTTGTATTTACAATATAAGTGGAAATGAATGTGAATTACATTTCCTGTGGATACAATGTACACATATGAACAGCTAAAATATTCTTGCACTCTGTAACAGTAGGATCATAAAATCAAATGACAGTACAAATAGAGCACATTATGAACAATGTGCAATAAACTATACATCCACAACATACCACATGACACTTTTTATGAAGAAATGTTCCCATATAGATATTCATTCTTCTCTACAAGATTACAAACCAAAAGGACAAATGAGACCACTTTTTGACTACACTCAGGAATTTTAAAAAACTTTGATGTTCGTATTTTCTTTCATTTACATTACTCCAACACTGCCAACTTGTCAACAGGAGTATCATGCCTAACCAGAAATATACAGATGTAACACTGATGAGTGCAAATACTCCTAACATAAAAAAATGCAATGCATTGCACAAGTAACAGGAACAACCAATACTAGTATTGCACAACGTACCTATTCCAAGGAATTGATGTTTGTGGTAAAAGGTACTGCTGACCAAGGCAATGGTGTCCTCATAGTCCTACAACTCTGGCGAACCACTGGCAATGATGTCATCAACTGCAAATGCAAATCAGTGTGCCATTAGCAAAACATATGCAAAATTTCATAGTACATGTACTATTCCATAAGCAGCACACTTCATTTGCACACTCATTAACAACTGCATTAATTTCATGACAGAAAAGCACCAATTACTATGCAAATACAGAAACATAAACACAACAGACTATGTAAGAGGGGCTCTGTAATTATCCTCCATTAAAATGACAATCTAACCCAACAAATTAGTATCCTGATTACTAAATTTAAATAGTAAATTTATTTAATTGTCATATCATTTGATTTGCTACCTCAATCTCAAATAACAGCTGTGTATTAAACTTAACTTGAGAACAGTAAGTCTCATGTTCCTACCATGCCTTTTACAACAGTAGTGTAAGATAAGGACGTTACGATCTCAGGACTTACAAAGGGATAACAAAGTCACTTTCGTTTAGCGCTCCTCATGTGAGCTGCAAAACATGGCCCAGTGCTGACACAGCCTCATTGAACATTGAAAGGAGTGTTTTGCCGAAATGATATTATGACGCACAAAAGAAAGATGGCATTACAGATAATCTTTGGATTTGTGTCGTGCCGTAGTGAACAATTCTCCCTAGCAACGTAAGAACAACTGCTGATAATGAACCACAAATGAATTTTTCCTCACTTCAGTGGTGTGAAATGATGCTGGTGATGAATGATACACTTAATACTGCAATAACTAACTAACCGGGCCTAAAAAATCATCTTAAAACCATAACAGTCAACTGAAATCAGCACTTCGCATCGCTGAGAAGACTGTGCAGACTCGCAAACGAACTTTTGTACATTACGCAAGCAACTATTTTCTTTAGAGATTTGCAGCTGCTGCTCCATGTCATCTGACAAGCACAACAATCACTGGGTGATTCTTCTCCATTCCACCGACTGAGCTGTAGCAGTAGCGGATCAACATGAACAGCAACAACAGAAATGGAGAGGGTACTTCGGAGTAACTACCAACAACCAAAATGATGCTGTGAGTATAAAGTAAGAAAGATTTATTCTTGGATGTGCACAACCCATTTACTGACAAATGAGACAACATTTTGACTAATCATAGGAATTTTAAAAGCTATTGAACATTACTATCTTTTCACATCTGCATTGCTCCAACGATGCCAACTTCTAAAAAGGAGTATCAAAGGCTACAATTGTGCCTAACCAAAAATATACATATATAACACTGATGAGTGCAAATACCCCTCACATCATAAAATGCAATACATTGAACAAGTTACAGGAACTACTAATACTAATAACACACAACATACCTACCTCAAACAATTGTCATCTGTGGGAAAAGGTACTTCTGTCAAAGACCATGGTGTACACCCTGTACATCAAACTCAGACGATTAACTGGGAATGATTTTATTACCTGTAAATACAAATCAATGTGCCATTAACAAAACATATGAGAAGTTTCATAGTACATGTACTATCCCATAAACCGCACCCTACACTCACACAATAATTAAGATATGCATAAATTTCATAACAGAAAAGCACAGATTACTAATCAAATACAGAAATGTACAGACTACGTGACAATGGTTCTGAAATTACCCACCATCGAAACGAAAATCTACCCCAAGGTAGTAGCATCTTCATTACTATATTTAAATAGTAAACTTATTTAATTTTCATATCATCTGTTTTTGCCACATCACTCTCAAACAACAACTGTGTATCAAACTTAACTTAAATAATATTAAGTCCCTATTACCTACTATAACTTATTCAAAATTATTGTAAGGTAAGGGTGTTATGATTTCAGGACTTACAAAGGGATACCAAAGCCACCTCCTTTTAGTGCTGCTCATTTTCTACAACTCTCAAACAACTATATCGATTGAAGCAGTCAATACAATATAAAGTGATCATAAGTGGTTTATGAATCTCACAGTTTTCTATTTCTTGAAAAACTTGTGCATAATTAGGGTTTCCAAGCTCTGTATTCAAAATTCATGGGGTAAGGTTAACCAATTCTGGTGCCAACAATCGGCGTTTGACATTACACTAATAATTTTGCTGATGATGTATGTGAGATGTGCACAAGATCTGATGCACCGGTTTCACATGTGACTTATGCCTTGCCTTTGCACAGTGCATGCACATAGTGTACATAAAATTCAGCACTGACATTGTACTTGCAGGAATGCCAGATACTCAGCTGCATTCCTTAAGGCAGTAACATTTATCAATAAAAAAAAAAACACAAAAATACTTGCTGCCATTGAAATCACCATCAATAGTATTTTCTTTACATGGTTTATTATTCTGCAGTCCTAACATAATAGAATTAAGGGTACTCATTCCTGATTGCAGAGAGAAACTGCTTTACAACAATAACTTGCAAACCCAAGGAAATCACTCCTGGCTAGATGCATTATAGAATACAACAGCATACGACAGTGTGCCAATGGCCTTCCTGCAAAGGGAACACCAGTTCTTGCCAATTCACCAATGTTTAGCATTGTGGGCCTTGGCCACAAGCTGGATTGGTGATTGCCCACATCTGTTCAGCACTGTTGGCAAATGGGTTGCAGTCAATCAATGAGAGGCAAAAAGGGAGCTACTTCATCGACAACTTAAGGCTGTAATCTCATAATGTGATAGTTGCAATTGGAGCACTTTGCTCACCACATTAAGATTTGTTTAACCGTAAGTGATGCTTATAAACTGAGGAAGTAACAGCAGGATGTAACAAAAAATATAATTACAAAAAAATTCAGTTGCTACCAGTGGTACTCCAATGCCTGTTTCAATCCGGTTTGTTTTTCCACATTACTACATATAATTTTTGTTACAACAGTCCACATCAATAAAAGCAATATAAACTGGAATGACAATTTCTTTCTCACAGTCACTTTTCTATGTTTTAGCCTTATTGCTTAGCAGCTAATTGTATACAAATCCACACTAAAGCAAGACAAATTGGTACTGAATATCAAGACTCCCCCAACTGAAGAATCATCATAAAAGATCTCAACAAAAACATAAAGAAGCACAAAAAAACATTTTGTAATTGATAACATAAGATACAGTGTTGATTGTCTACAGTATGTTAATAAACTAACATCTAAAGTCACAAAAACAATTTCAATGTGGCAGATGTGTTGGGAATACTCAAAACATATTTGAAATCTGTTCCAAAATGTTCTGTGCTGCCCCATTTATTGTCTGCACTGTCTAGTATGTACTTCCTCAAAATTCAGAGTACATTACCCTCAGTGCATTCACATTGTTGTATAACTGAACAAAAGACAAAGTTAATCCACGATATAACAAGAACAAAGAAACCTACTAGTCCATATATGGAGTAGTGCATAATTATACCATAGGCTAGATGCCTGGAAAAAAAGTTGAATAAAACACAATGTGTTAACTTAATGACTATAAGAACATGAAAGCTTTCAGAATACAACACACACCTTTTGGTACCATTCATGATACCAACATCAAATCTATTTCCAGTAGCTCAAAACTACCTCACACCACACACTTTCACAATAAAATGTTATTGTAACATATCAACAGTTATAACCTACTTCCAATTTAGAACCGTCACTTTCTTATATGCAACTACCAAAGAAAAAATGAACCTCTGAGTATAAAGTAAGAGAGACTTTGCAAATAGTTTGCAGATATTTGTAATGATAGAAAGTTTATCATGTCATAGTCAGAAAGGTTAACTAAAGGCCAAAATTTCACAGATACATACACAAAGAAGAAGAAGGCTCAGGCTCACTGTAGACATTATAAAAAAAGTATTTCAAATTTCAGCTGAAGTGAAAGTGAATTTCAACCCCTATAGAACTACCTCATACACATTGAATCATATACTAATCTTGTCCTCACTAACTATAGGCACTAAACTCACATTTTGGTTTAAAAGTAGTTCATTACCAGCAATATGCAACTCAGGATGCATCTACATTGGAACGTGTCACACTTCATATTGTAGTGATTGAAATGAAGCACCTAATGAGTCCACTAGTTAACTATGCACAGGCTCAATTAAAAGCTATGAAAATTTTTATCTTACACACTTGATACTGTAAGAAACCATACAGCCAACACCACATGAAATATACTGAATGATTTTAATGGGAGGTCTTCCACCACCAACCCAACAGCTGAAAACTTGGCCCAAGTGGCTGTCATGTGTTCCATCTCATGAATTCTTTTTTGTTGCAATATATATTTCCATAATAAAGCTGAGGTGCCAACTGATGGGACTTTGTAGTGCTGGATATTGGTGGTTGACTCCTATGAGATGTGCATGAAATTGAACCTGCATTGTTTCAAAAATGCCTCAACAATGTCACAGACTATGTTGTGAAGTAGCCACCCAATAAATGTAAATATTCCAATAAATATTACTAAATACAATTTTTCCTTTCCTTATAGGTCATAAAAACTTTCTGGTTGCAACTTGTATTTACAATATAAGTGGAAATGAATGTGAATTACATTTCCTGTGGATACAATGTACACATATGAACAGCTAAAATATTCTTGCACTCTGTAACAGTAGGATCATAAAATCAAATGACAGTACAAATAGAGCACATTATGAACAATGTGCAATAAACTATACATCCACAACATACCACATGACACTTTTTATGAAGAAATGTTCCCATATAGATATTCATTCTTCTCTACAAGATTACAAACCAAAAGGACAAATGAGACCACTTTTTGACTACACTCAGGAATTTTAAAAAACTTTGATGTTCGTATTTTCTTTCATTTACATTACTCCAACACTGCCAACTTGTCAACAGGAGTATCATGCCTAACCAGAAATATACAGATGTAACACTGATGAGTGCAAATACTCCTAACATAAAAAAATGCAATGCATTGCACAAGTAACAGGAACAACCAATACTAGTATTGCACAACGTACCTATTCCAAGGAATTGATGTTTGTGGTAAAAGGTACTGCTGACCAAGGCAATGGTGTCCTCATAGTCCTACAACTCTGGCGAACCACTGGCAATGATGTCATCAACTGCAAATGCAAATCAGTGTGCCATTAGCAAAACATATGCAAAATTTCATAGTACATGTACTATTCCATAAGCAGCACACTTCATTTGCACACTCATTAACAACTGCATTAATTTCATGACAGAAAAGCACCAATTACTACGCAAATACAGAAACATAAACACAACAGACTATGTAAGAGGGGCTCTGTAATTATCCTCCATTAAAATGACAATCTAACCCAACAAATTAGTATCCTGATTACTAAATTTAAATAGTAAATTTATTTAATTGTCATATCATTTGATTTGCTACCTCAATCTCAAATAACAGCTGTGTATTAAACTTAATTTGAGAACAGTAAGTCTCATGTTCCTACCATGCCTTTTACAACAGTAGTGTAAGATAAGGACGTTATGATCTCAGGACTTACAAAGGGATAACAAAGTCACTTTCGTTTAGCGCTCCTCATGTGAGCTGCAAAACATGGCCCAGTGCTGACACAGCCTCATTGAACATTGAAAGGAGTGTTTTGCCGAAATGATATTATGACGCACAAAAGAAAGATGGCATTACAGATAATCTTTGGATTTGTGTCGTGCCGTAGTGAACAATTCTCCCTAGCAACGTAAGAACAACTGCTGATAATGAACCACAAATGAATTTTTCCTCACTTCAGTGGTGTGAAATGATGCTGGTGATGAATGATACACTTAATACTGCAATAACTAACTAACCGGGCCTAAAAAATCATCTTAAAACCATAACAGTCAACTGAAATCAGCACTTCGCATTGCTGAGAAGACTGTGCAGACTCGCAAACGAACTTTCGTACATTACGCAAGCAACTATTTTCTTTAGAGATTTGCAGCTGCTGCTCCATGTTATCTGACAAGCACAACAATCACTGGGTGATTCTTCTCCATTCCACCGACTGAGCTGTAGCAGTAGCGGATCAACATGAACAGCAACAACAGAAATGGAGAGGGTACTTCGGAGTAACTACCAACAACCAAAATGATGCTGTGAGTATAAAGTAAGAGAGATTTATTCTTGGATGTGCACAACCCATTTACTGACAAATGAGACAACATTTTGACTAATCATAGGAATTTTAAAAGCTATTGAACATTACTATCTTTTCACATCTGCAATGCTCCAACGATGCCAACTTCTAAAAAGGAGTATCAAAGGCTACAATTGTGCCTAACCAAAAATATACATATATAACACTGATGAGTGCAAATACCCCTCACATCATAAAATGCAATACATTGAACAAGTTACAGGAACTACTAATACTAATAACACACAACATACCTACCTCAAACAATTGTCATCTGTGGGAAAAGGTACTTCTGTCAAAGACCATGGTGTACACCCTGTACATCAAACTCAGACGATTAACTGGGAATGATTTTATTACCTGTAAATACAAATCAATGTGCCATTAACAAAACATATGAGAAGTTTCATAGTACATGTACTATCCCATAAACCGCACCCTACACTCACACAATAATTAAGATATGCATAAATTTCATAACAGAAAAGCACAGATTACTAATCAAATACAGAAATGTACAGACTACGTGACAATGGTTCTGAAATTACCCACCATCGAAACGAAAATCTACCCCAAGGTAGTAGCATCTTCATTACTATATTTAAATAGTAAACTTATTTAATTTTCATATCATCTGTTTTTGCCACATCACTCTCAAACAACAACTGTGTATCAAACTTAACTTAAATAATATTAAGTCCCCATTACCTACTATAACTTATTCAAAATTATTGTAAGGTAAGGGTGTTATGATTTCAGGACTTACAAAGGGATACCAAAGCCACCTCCTTTTAGTGCTGCTCATTTTCTACAACTCTCAAACAACTATATCGATTGAAGCAGTCAATACAATATAAAGTGATCATAAGTGGTTTATGAATCTCACAGTTTTCTATTTCTTGAAAAACTTGTGCATAATTAGGGTTTCCAAGCTCTGTATTCAAAATTCATGGGGTAAGGTTAACCAATTCTGGTGCCAACAATCGGCGTTTGACATTACACTAATAATTTTGCTGATGATGTATGTGAGATGTGCACAAGATCTGATGCACCGGTTTCACATGTGACTTATGCCTTGCCTTTGCACAGTGCATGCACATAGTGTACATAAAATTCAGCACTGACATTGTACTTGCAGGAATGCCAGATACTCAGCTGCATTCCTTAAGGCAGTAACATTTATCAATAAAAAAAACACAAAAATACTTGCTGCCATTGAAATCACCATCAATAGTATTTTCTTTACATGGTTTATTATTCTGCAGTCCTAACATAATAGAATTAAGGGTACTCATTCCTGATTGCAGAGAGAAACTGCTTTACAACAATAACTTGCAAACCCAAGGAAATCACTCCTGGCTAGATGCATTATAGAATACAACAGCATACGACAGTGTGCCAATGGCCTTCCTGCAAAGGGAACACCAGTTCTTGCCAATTCACCAATGTTTAGCATTGTGGGCCTTGGCCACAAGCTGGATTGGTGATTGCCCACATCTGTTCAGCACTGTTGGCAAATGGGTTGCAGTCAATCAATGAGAGGCAAAAAGGGAGCTGCTTCATCGACAACTTAAGGCTGTAATCTCATAATGTGATAGTTGCAATTGGAGCACTTTGCTCACCACATTAAGATTTGTTTAACCGTAAGTGATGCTTATAAACTGAGGAAGTAACAGCAGGATGTAACAAAAAATATAATTACAAAAAAATTCAGTTGCTACCAGTGGTACTCCAATGCCTGTTTCAATCCGGTTTGTTTTTCCACATTACTACATATAATTTTTGTTACAACAGTCCACATCAATAAAAGCAATATAAACTGGAATGACAATTTCTTTCTCACAGTCACTTTTCTATGTTTTAGCCTTATTGCTTAGCAGCTAATTGTATACAAATCCACACTAAAGCAAGACAAATTGGTACTGAATATCAAGACTCCCCCAACTGAAGAATCATCATAAAAGATCTCAACAAAAACATAAAGAAGCACAAAAAAACATTTTGTATTGATAACATAAGATACAGTGTTGATTGTCTACAGTATGTTAATAAACTAACATCTAAAGTCACAAAAACAATTTCAATGTGGCAGATGTGTTGGGAATACTCAAAACATATTTGAAATCTGTTCCAAAATGTTCTGTGCTGCCCCATTTATTGTCTGCACTGTCTAGTATGTACTTCCTCAAAATTCAGAGTACATTACCCTCAGTGCATTCACATTGTTGTATAACTGAACAAAAGACAAAGTTAATCCACGATATAACAAGAACAAAGAAACCTACTAGTCCATATATGGAGTAGTGCATAATTATACCATAGGCTAGATGCCTGGAAAAAAAGTTGAATAAAACACAATGTGTTAACTTAATGACTATAAGAACATGAAAGCTTTCAGAATACAACACACACCTTTTGGTACCATTCATGATACCAACATCAAATCTATTTCCAGTAGCTCAAAACTACCTCACACCACACACTTTCACAATAAAATGTTATTGTAACATATCAACAGTTATAACCTACTTCCAATTTAGAACCGTCACTTTCTTATATGCAACTACCAAAGAAAAAATGAACCTCTGAGTATAAAGTAAGAGAGACTTTGCAAATAGTTTGCAGATATTTGTAATGATAGAAAGTTTATCATGTCATAGTCAGAAAGGTTAACTAAAGGCCAAAATTTCACAGATACATACACAAAGAAGAAGAAGGCTCAGGCTCACTGTAGACATTATAAAAAAAGTATTTCAAATTTCAGCTGAAGTGAAAGTGAATTTCAACCCCTATAGAACTACCTCATACACATTGAATCATATACTAATCTTGTCCTCACTAACTATAGGCACTAAACTCACATTTTGGTTTAAAAGTAGTTCATTACCAGCAATATGCAACTCAGGATGCATCTACATTGGAACGTGTCACACTTCATATTGTAGTGATTGAAATGAAGCACCTAATGAGTCCACTAGTTAACTATGCACAGACTCAATTAAAAGCTATGAAAATTTTTATCTTACACACTTGATACTGTAAGAAACCATACAGCCAACACCACATGAAATATACTGAATGATTTTAATGGGAGGTCTTCCACCACTAACCCAACAGCTGAAAACTTGGCCCAAGTGGCTGTCATCTGTTCCATCTCATGAATTCTTTTTTGTTGCAATATATATTTCCATAATAAAGCTGAGGTGCCAACTGATGGGACTTTGTAGTGCTGGATATTGGTGGTTGACTCCTATGAGATGTGCATGAAATTGATCCAGCATTGTTTCAAAAATGCCTCAACAATGTCACAGACTATGTTGTGAATTAGCCACCCAATAAATGTAAATATTCCAATAAATATTACTAAATACAATTTTTCCTTTCCTTATAGGTCATAAAAACTTTCTGGTTGCAACTTGTATTTACAATATAAGAGGAAATGAATGTGAATTACATTTCCTGTGGATACAATGTACACATATGAACAGCTAAAATATTCTTGCACTCTGTAACAGTAGGATCATAAAATCAAATGACAGTACAAATAGAGCACATTATGAACAATGTGCAATAAACTATACATCCACAACATACCACATGACACTTTTTATGAAGAAATGTTCCCATATAGATATTCATTCTTCTCTATAAGATTACAAACCAAAAGGACAAATGAGACCACTTTTTGACTACACTCAGGAATTTTAAAAAACTTTGATGTTCGTATTTTCTTTCATTTACATTACTCCAACACTGCCAACTTGTCAACAGGAGTATCATGCCTAACCAGAAATATACAGATGTAACACTGATGAGTGCAAATACTCCTAACATAAAAAAATGCAATGCATTGCACAAGTAACAGGAACAACCAATACTAGTATTGCACAACGTACCTATTCCAAGGAATTGATGTTTGTGGTAAAAGGTACTGCTGACCAAGGCAATGGTGTCCTCATAGTCCTACAACTCTGGCGAACCACTGGCAATGATGTCATCAACTGCAAATGCAAATCAGTGTGCCATTAGCAAAACATATGCAAAATTTCATAGTACATGTACTATTCCATAAGCAGCACACTTCATTTGCACACTCATTAACAACTGCATTAATTTCATGACAGAAAAGCACCAATTACTACGCAAATACAGAAACATAAACACAACAGACTATGTAAGAGGGGCTCTGTAATTATCCTCCATTAAAATGACAATCTAACCCAACAAATTAGTATCCTGATTACTAAATTTAAATAGTAAATTTATTTAATTGTCATATCATTTGATTTGCTACCTCAATCTCAAATAACAGCTGTGTATTAAACTTAACTTGAGAACAGTAAGTCTCATGTTCCTACCATGCCTTTTACAACAGTAGTGTAAGATAAGGACGTTATGATCTCAGGACTTACAAAGGGATAACAAAGTCACTTTCGTTTAGCGCTCCTCATGTGAGCTGCAAAACATGGCCCAGTGCTGACACAGCCTCATTGAACATTGAAAGGAGTGTTTTGCCGAAATGATATTATGACGCACAAAAGAAAGATGGCATTACAGATAATCTTTGGATTTGTGTCGTGCCGTAGTGAACAATTCTCCCTAGCAACGTAAGAACAACTGCTGATAATGAACCACAAATGAATTTTTCCTCACTTCAGTGGTGTGAAATGATGCTGGTGATGAATGATACACTTAATACTGCAATAACTAACTAACCGGGCCTAAAAAATCATCTTAAAACCATAACAGTCAACTGAAATCAGCACTTCGCATCGCTGAGAAGACTGTGCAGACTCGCAAACGAACTTTTGTACATTACGCAAGCAACTATTTTCTTTAGAGATTTGCAGCTGCTGCTCCATGTTATCTGACAAGCACAACAATCACTGGGTGATTCTTCTCCATTCCACCGACTGAGCTGTAGCAGTAGCGGATCAACATGAACAGCAACAACAGAAATGGAGAGGGTACTTCGGAGTAACTACCAACAACCAAAATGATGCTGTGAGTATAAAGTAAGAGAGATTTATTCTTGGATGTGCACAACCCATTTACTGACAAATGAGACAACATTTTGACTAATCATAGGAATTTTAAAAGCTATTGAACATTACTATCTTTTCACATCTGCATTGCTCCAACGATGCCAACTTCTAAAAAGGAGTATCAAAGGCTACAATTGTGCCTAACCACAAATATACATATATAACACTGATGAGTGCAAATACCCCTCACATCATAAAATGCAATACATTGAACAAGTTACAGGAACTACTAATACTAATAACACACAACATACCTACCTCAAACAATTGTCATCTGTGGGAAAAGGTACTTCTGTCAAAGACCATGGTGTACACCCTGTACATCAAACTCAGACGATTAACTGGGAATGATTTTATTACCTGTAAATACAAATCAATGTGCCATTAACAAAACATATGAGAAGTTTCATAGTACATGTACTATCCCATAAACCGCACCCTACACTCACACAATAATTAAGATATGCATAAATTTCATAACAGAAAAGCACAGATTACTAATCAAATACAGAAATGTACAGACTACGTGACAATGGTTCTGAAATTACCCACCATCGAAACGAAAATCTACCCCAAGGTAGTAGCATCTTCATTACTATATTTAAATAGTAAACTTATTTAATTTTCATATCATCTGTTTTTGCCACATCACTCTCAAACAACAACTGTGTATCAAACTTAACTTAAATAATATTAAGTCCCTATTACCTACTATAACTTATTCAAAATTATTGTAAGGTAAGGGTGTTATGATTTCAGGACTTACAAAGGGATACCAAAGCCACCTCCTTTTAGTGCTGCTCATTTTCTACAACTCTCAAACAACTATATCGATTGAAGCAGTCAATACAATATAAAGTGATCATAAGTGGTTTATGAATCTCACAGTTTTCTATTTCTTGAAAAACTTGTGCATAATTAGGGTTTCCAAGCTCTGTATTCAAAATTCATGGGGTAAGGTTAACCAATTCTGGTGCCAACAATCGGCGTTTGACATTACACTAATAATTTTGCTGATGATGTATGTGAGATGTGCACAAGATCTGATGCACCGGTTTCACATGTGACTTATGCCTTGCCTTTGCACAGTGCATGCACATAGTGTACATAAAATTCAGCACTGACATTGTACTTGCAGGAATGCCAGATACTCAGCTGCATTCCTTAAGGCAGTAACATTTATCAATAAAAAAAAAACACAAAAATACTTGCTGCCATTGAAATCACCATCAATAGTATTTTCTTTACATGGTTTATTATTCTGCAGTCCTAACATAATAGAATTAAGGGTACTCATTCCTGATTGCAGAGAGAAACTGCTTTACAACAATAACTTGCAAACCCAAGGAAATCACTCCTGGCTAGATGCATTATAGAATACAACAGCATACGACAGTGTGCCAATGGCCTTCCTGCAAAGGGAACACCAGTTCTTGCCAATTCACCAATGTTTAGCATTGTGGGCCTTGGCCACAAGCTGGATTGGTGATTGCCCACATCTGTTCAGCACTGTTGGCAAATGGGTTGCAGTCAATCAATGAGAGGCAAAAAGGGAGCTACTTCATCGACAACTTAAGGCTGTAATCTCATAATGTGATAGTTGCAATTGGAGCACTTTGCTCACCACATTAAGATTTGTTTAACCGTAAGTGATGCTTATAAACTGAGGAAGTAACAGCAGGATGTAACAAAAAATATAATTACAAAAAAATTCAGTTGCTACCAGTGGTACTCCAATGCCTGTTTCAATCCGGTTTGTTTTTCCACATTACTACATATAATTTTTGTTACAACAGTCCACATCAATAAAAGCAATATAAACTGGAATGACAATTTCTTTCTCACAGTCACTTTTCTATGTTTTAGCCTTATTGCTTAGCAGCTAATTGTATACAAATCCACACTAAAGCAAGACAAATTGGTACTGAATATCAAGACTCCCCCAACTGAAGAATCATCATAAAAGATCTCAACAAAAACATAAAGAAGCACAAAAAAACATTTTGTAATTGATAACATAAGATACAGTGTTGATTGTCTACAGTATGTTAATAAACTAACATCTAAAGTCACAAAAACAATTTCAATGTGGCAGATGTGTTGGGAGTACTCAAAACATATTTGAAATCTGTTCCAAAATGTTCTGTGCTGCCCCATTTATTGTCTGCACTGTCTAGTATGTACTTCCTCAAAATTCAGAGTACATTACCCTCAGTGCATTCACATTGTTGTATAACTGAACAAAAGACAAAGTTAATCCACGATATAACAAGAACAAAGAAACCTACTAGTCCATATATGGAGTAGTGCATAATTATACCATAGGCTAGATGCCTGGAAAAAAAGTTGAATAAAACACAATGTGTTAACTTAATGACTATAAGAACATGAAAGCTTTCAGAATACAACACACACCTTTTGGTACCATTCATGATACCAACATCAAATCTATTTCCAGTAGCTCAAAACTATCTCACACCACACACTTTCACAATAAAATGTTATTGTAACATATCAACAGTTATAACCTACTTCCAATTTAGAACCGTCACTTTCTTATATGCAACTACCAAAGAAAAAATGAACCTCTGAGTATAAAGTAAGAGAGACTTTGCAAATAGTTTGCAGATATTTGTAATGATAGAAAGTTTATCATGTCATAGTCAGAAAGGTTAACTAAAGGCCAAAATTTCACAGATACATACACAAAGAAGAAGAAGGCTCAGGCTCACTGTAGACATTATAAAAAAAGTATTTCAAATTTCAGCTGAAGTGAAAGTGAATTTCAACCCCTATAGAACTAACTCATACACATTGAATCATATACTAATCTTGTCCTCACTAACTATAGGCACTAAACTCACATTTTGGTTTAAAAGTAGTTCATTACCAGCAATATGCAACTCAGGATGCATCTACATTGGAACGTGTCACACTTCATATTGTAGTGATTGAAATGAAGCACCTAATGAGTCCACTAGTTAACTATGCACAGGCTCAATTAAAAGCTATGAAAATTTTTATCTTACACACTTGATACTGTAAGAAACCATACAGCCAACACCACATGAAATATACTGAATGATTTTAATGGGAGGTCTTCCACCACTAACCCAACAGCTGAAAACTTGGCCCAAGTGGCTGTCATCTGTTCCATCACATGAATTCTTTTTTGTTGCAATATATATTTCCATAATAAAGCTGAGGTGCCAACTGATGGGACTTTGTAGTGCTGGATATTGGTGGTTGACTCCTATGAGATGTGCATGAAATTGATCCTGCATTGTTTCAAAAATGCCTCAACAATGTCACAGACTATGTTGTGAAGTAGCCACCCAATAAATGTAAATATTCCAATAAATATTACTAAATACAATTTTTCCTTTCCTTATAGGTCATAAAAACTTTCTGGTTGCAACTTGTATTTACAATATAAGTGGAAATGAATGTGAATTACATTTCCTGTGGATACAATGTACACATATGAACAGCTAAAATATTCTTGCACTCTGTAACAGTAGGATCATAAAATCAAATGACAGTACAAATAGAGCACATTATGAACAATGTGCAATAAACTATACATCCACAACATACCACATGACACTTTTTATGAAGAAATGTTCCCATATAGATATTCATTCTTCTCTATAAGATTACAAACCAAAAGGACAAATGAGACCACTTTTTGACTACACTCAGGAATTTTAAAAAACTTTGATGTTCGTATTTTCTTTCATTTACATTACTCCAACACTGCCAACTTGTCAACAGGAGTATCATGCCTAACCAGAAATATACAGATGTAACACTGATGAGTGCAAATACTCCTAACATAAAAAAATGCAATGCATTGCACAAGTAACAGGAACAACCAATACTAGTATTGCACAACGTACCTATTCCAAGGAATTGATGTTTGTGGTAAAAGGTACTGCTGACCAAGGCAATGGTGTCCTCATAGTCCTACAACTCTGGCGAACCACTGGCAATGATGTCATCAACTGCAAATGCAAATCAGTGTGCCATTAGCAAAACATATGCAAAATTTCATAGTACATGTACTATTCCATAAGCAGCACACTTCATTTGCACACTCATTAACAACTGCATTAATTTCATGACAGAAAAGCACCAATTACTACGCAAATACAGAAACATAAACACAACAGACTATGTAAGAGGGGCTCTGTAATTATCCTCCATTAAAATGACAATCTAACCCAACAAATTAGTATCCTGATTACTAAATTTAAATAGTAAATTTATTTAATTGTCATATCATTTGATTTGCTACCTCAATCTCAAATAACAGCTGTGTATTAAACTTAACTTGAGAACAGTAAGTCTCATGTTCCTACCATGCCTTTTACAACAGTAGTGTAAGATAAGGACGTTATGATCTCAGGACTTACAAAGGGATAACAAAGTCACTTTCGTTTAGCGCTCCTCATGTGAGCTGCAAAACATGGCCCAGTGCTGACACAGCCTCATTGAACATTGAAAGGAGTGTTTTGCCGAAATGATATTATGACGCACAAAAGAAAGATGGCATTACAGATAATCTTTGGATTTGTGTCGTGCTGTAGTGAACAATTCTCCCTAGCAACGTAAGAACAACTGCTGATAATGAACCACAAATGAATTTTTCCTCACTTCAGTGGTGTGAAATGATGCTGGTGATGAATGATACACTTAATACTGCAATAACTAACTAACCGGGCCTAAAAAATCATCTTAAAACCATAACAGTCAACTGAAATCAGCACTTCGCATCGCTGAGAAGACTGTGCAGACTCGCAAACGAACTTTTGTACATTACGCAAGCAACTATTTTCTTTAGAGATTTGCAGCTGCTGCTCCATGTTATCTGACAAGCACAACAATCACTGGGTGATTCTTCTCCATTCCACCGACTGAGCTGTAGCAGTAGCGGATCAACATGAACAGCAACAACAGAAATGGAGAGGGTACTTCGGAGTAACTACCAACAACCAAAATGATGCTGTGAGTATAAAGTAAGAGAGATTTATTCTTGGATGTGCACAACCCATTTACTGACAAATGAGACAACATTTTGACTAATCATAGGAATTTTAAAAGCTATTGAACATTACTATCTTTTCACATCTGCATTGCTCCAACGATGCCAACTTCTAAAAAGGAGTATCAAAGGCTACAATTGTGCCTAACCAAAAATATACATATATAACACTGATGAGTGCAAATACCCCTCACATCATAAAATGCAATACATTGAACAAGTTACAGGAACTACTAATACTAATAACACACAACATACCTACCTCAAACAATTGTCATCTGTGGGAAAAGGTACTTCTGTCAAAGACCATGGTGTACACCCTGTACATCAAACTCAGACGATTAACTGGGAATGATTTTATTACCTGTAAATACAAATCAATGTGCCATTAACAAAACATATGAGAAGTTTCATAGTACATGTACTATCCCATAAACCGCACCCTACACTCACACAATAATTAAGATATGCATAAATTTCATAACAGAAAAGCACAGATTACTAATCAAATACAGAAATGTACAGACTACGTGACAATGGTTCTGAAATTACCCACCATCGAAACGAAAATCTACCCCAAGGTAGTAGCATCTTCATTACTATATTTAAATAGTAAACTTATTTAATTTTCATATCATCTGTTTTTGCCACATCACTCTCAAACAACAACTGTGTATCAAACTTAACTTAAATAATATTAAGTCCCTATTACCTACTATAACTTATTCAAAATTATTGTAAGGTAAGGGTGTTATGATTTCAGGACTTACAAAGGGATACCAAAGCCACCTCCTTTTAGTGCTGCTCATTTTCTACAACTCTCAAACAACTATATCGATTGAAGCAGTCAATACAATATAAAGTGATCATAAGTGGTTTATGAATCTCACAGTTTTCTATTTCTTGAAAAACTTGTGCATAATTAGGGTTTCCAAGCTCTGTATTCAAAATTCATGGGGTAAGGTTAACCAAATCTGGTGCCAACAATCGGCTTTTGACATTACACTAATAATTTTGCTGATGATGTATGTGAGATGTGCACAAGATCTGATGCACCGGTTTCACATGTGACTTATGCCTTGCCTTTGCACAGTGCATGCACATAGTGTACATAAAATTCAGCACTGACATTGTACTTGCAGGAATGCCAGATACTCAGCTGCATTCCTTAAGGCAGTAACATTTATCAATAAAAAAAAAACACAAAAATACTTGCTGCCATTGAAATCACCATCAATAGTATTTTCTTTACATGGTTTATTATTCTGCAGTCCTAACATAATAGAATTAAGGGTACTCATTCCTGATTGCAGAGAGAAACTGCTTTACAACAATAACTTGCAAACCCAAGGAAATCACTCCTGGCTAGATGCATTATAGAATACAACAGCATACGACAGTGTGCCAATGGCCTTCCTGCAAAGGGAACACCAGTTCTTGCCAATTCACCAATGTTTAGCATTGTGGGCCTTGGCCACAAGCTGGATTGGTGATTGCCCACATCTGTTCAGCACTGTTGGCAAATGGGTTGCAGTCAATCAATGAGAGGCAAAAAGGGAGCTACTTCATCGACAACTTACGGCTGTAATCTCATAATGTGATAGTTGCAATTGGAGCACTTTGCTCACCACATTAAGATTTGTTTAACCGTAAGTGATGCTTATGAACTGAGGAAGTAACAGCAGGATGTAACAAAAAATATAATTACAAAAAAATTCAGTTGCTACCAGTGGTACTCCAATGCCTGTTTCAATCCGGTTTGTTTTTCCACATTACTACATATAATTTTTGTTACAACAGTCCACATCAATAAAAGCAATATAAACTGGAATGACAATTTCTTTCTCACAGTCACTTTTCTATGTTTTAGCCTTATTGCTTAGCAGCTAATTGTATACAAATCCACACTAAAGCAAGACAAATTGGTACTGAATATCAAGACTCCCCCAACTGAAGAATCATCATAAAAGATCTCAACAAAAACATAAAGAAGCACAAAAAAACATTTTGTATTGATAACATAAGATACAGTGTTGATTGTCTACAGTATGTTAATAAACTAACATCTAAAGTCACAAAAACAATTTCAATGTGGCAGATGTGTTGGGAATACTCAAAACATATTTGAAATCTGTTCCAAAATGTTCTGTGCTGCCCCATTTATTGTCTGCACTGTCTAGTACGTACTTCCTCAAAATTCAGAGTACATTACCCTCAGTGCATTCACATTGTTGTATAACTGAACAAAAGACAAAGTTAATCCACGATATAACAAGAACAAAGAAACCTACTAGTCCATATATGGAGTAGTGCATAATTATACCATAGGCTAGATGCCTGGAAAAAAAGTTGAATAAAACACAATGTGTTAACTTAATGACTATAAGAACATGAAAGCTTTCAGAATACAACACACACCTTTTGGTACCATTCATGATACCAACATCAAATCTATTTCCAGTAGCTCAAAACTACCTCACACCACACACTTTCACAATAAAATGTTATTGTAACATATCAACAGTTATAACCTAATTCCAATTTAGAACCGTCACTTTCTTATATGCAACTACCAAAGAAAAAATGAACCTCTGAGTATAAAGGAAGAGAGACTTTGCAAATAGTTTGCAGATATTTGTAATGATAGAAAGTTTATCATGTCATAGTCAGAAAGGTTAACTAAAGGCCAAAATTTCACAGATACATACACAAAGAAGAAGAAGGCCCAGGCTCACTGTAGACATTATAGAAAAAGTATTTCAAATTTCAGCTGAAGTGAAAGTGAATTTCAACCCCTATAGAACTAACTCATACACATTGAATCATATACTAATCTTGTCCTCACTAACTATAGGCACTAAACTCACATTTTGGTTTAAAAGTAGTTCATTACCAGCAATATGCAACTCAGGATGCATCTACATTGGAACGTGTCACACTTCATATTGTAGTGATTGAAATGAAGCACCTAATGAGTCCACTAGTTAACTATGCACAGGCTCAATTAAAAGCTATGCAAATTTTTATCTTACACACTTGATACTGTAAGAAACCATACAGCCAACACCACATGAAATATACTGAATGATTTTAATGGGAGGTCTTCCACCACTAACCCAACAGCTGAAAACTTGGCCCAAGTGGCTGTCATCTGTTCCATCACATGAATTCTTTTTTGTTGCAATATATATTTCCATAATAAAGCTGAGGTGCCAACTGATGGGACTTTGTAGTGCTGGATATTGGTGGTTGACTCCTATGAGATGTGCATGAAATTGAACCTGCATTGTTTCAAAAATGCCTCAACAATGTCACAGACTATGTTGTGAAGTAGCCACCCAATAAATGTAAATATTCCAATAAATATTACTAAATACAATTTTTCCTTTCCTTATAGGTCATAAAAACTTTCTGGTTGCAACTTGTATTTACAATATAAGTGGAAATGAATGTGAATTACATTTCCTGTGGATACAATGTATACATATGAACAGCTAAAATATTCTTGCACTCTGTAACAGTAGGATCATAAAATCAAATGACAGTACAAATAGAGCACATTATGAACAATGTGCAATAAACTATACATCCACAACATACCACATGACACTTTTTATGAAGAAATGTTCCCATATAGATATTCATTCTTCTCTATAAGATTACAAACCAAAAGGACAAATGAGACCACTTTTTGACTACACTCAGGAATTTTAAAAAACTTTGATGTTCGTATTTTCTTTCATTTACATTACTCCAACACTGCCAACTTGTCAACAGGAGTATCATGCCTAACCAGAAATATACAGATGTAACACTGATGAGTGCAAATACTCCTAACATAAAAAAATGCAATGCATTGCACAAGTAACAGGAACAACCAATACTAGTATTGCACAACGTACCTATTCCAAGGAATTGATGTTTGTGGTAAAAGGTACTGCTGACCAAGGCAATGGTGTCCTCATAGTCCTACAACTCTGGCGAACCACTGGCAATGATGTCATCAACTGCAAATGCAAATCAGTGTGCCATTAGCAAAACATATGCAAAATTTCATAGTACATGTACTATTCCATAAGCAGCACACTTCATTTGCACACTCATTAACAACTGCATTAATTTCATGACAGAAAAGCACCAATTACTACGCAAATACAGAAACATAAACACAACAGACTATGTAAGAGGGGCTCTGTAATTATCCTCCATTAAAATGACAATCTAACCCAACAAATTAGTATCCTGATTACTAAATTTAAATAGTAAATTTATTTAATTGTCATATCATTTGATTTGCTACCTCAATCTCAAATAACAGCTGTGTATTAAACTTAACTTGAGAACAGTAAGTCTCATGTTCCTACCATGCCTTTTACAACAGTAGTGTAAGATAAGGACGTTATGATCTCAGGACTTACAAAGGGATAACAAAGTCACTTTCGTTTAGCGCTCCTCATGTGAGCTGCAAAACATGGCCCAGTGCTGACACAGCCTCATTGAACATTGAAAGGAGTGTTTTGCCGAAATGATATTATGACGCACAAAAGAAAGATGGCATTACAGATAATCTTTGGATTTGTGTCGTGCTGTAGTGAACAATTCTCCCTAGCAACGTAAGAACAACTGCTGATAATGAACCACAAATGAATTTTTCCTCACTTCAGTGGTGTGAAATGATGCTGGTGATGAATGATACACTTAATACTGCAATAACTAACTAACCGGGCCTAAAAAATCATCTTAAAACCATAACAGTCAACTGAAATCAGCACTTCGCATCGCTGAGAAGACTGTGCAGACTCGCAAACGAACTTTCGTACATTACGCAAGCAACTATTTTCTTTAGAGATTTGCAGCTGCTGCTCCATGTTATCTGACAAGCACAACAATCACTGGGTGATTCTTCTCCATTCCACCGACTGAGCTGTAGCAGTAGCGGATCAACATGAACAGCAACAACAGAAATGGAGAGGGTACTTCGGAGTAACTACCAACAACCAAAATGATGCTGTGAGTATAAAGTAAGAGAGATTTATTCTTGGATGTGCACAACCCATTTACTGACAAATGAGACAACATTTTGACTAATCATAGGAATTTTAAAAGCTATTGAACATTACTATCTTTTCACATCTGCATTGCTCCAACGATGCCAACTTCTAAAAAGGAGTATCAAAGGCTACAATTGTGCCTAACCAAAAATATACATATATAACACTGATGAGTGCAAATACCCCTCACATCATAAAATGCAATACATTGAACAAGTTACAGGAACTACTAATACTAATAACACACAACATACCTACCTCAAACAATTGTCATCTGTGGGAAAAGGTACTTCTGTCAAAGACCATGGTGTACACCCTGTACATCAAACTCAGACGATTAACTGGGAATGATTTTATTACCTGTAAATACAAATCAATGTGCCATTAACAAAACATATGAGAAGTTTCATAGTACATGTACTATCCCATAAACCACACCCTTCACTCACACAATAATTAAGATATGCATAAATTTCATAACAGAAAAGCACAGATTACTAATCAAATACAGAAATGTACAGACTACGTGACAATGGTTCTGAAATTACCCACCATCGAAACGAAAATCTACCCCAAGGTAGTAGCATCTTCATTACTATATTTAAATAGTAAACTTATTTAATTTTCATATCATCTGTTTTTGCCACATCACTCTCAAACAACAACTGTGTATCAAACTTAACTTAAATAATATTAAGTCCCTATTACCTACTATAACTTATTCAAAATTATTGTAAGGTAAGGGTGTTATGATTTCAGGACTTACAAAGGGATACCAAAGCCACCTCCTTTTAGTGCTGCTCATTTTCTACAACTCTCAAACAACTATATCGATTGAAGCAGTCAATACAATATAAAGTGATCATAAGTGGTTTATGAATCTCACAGTTTTCTATTTCTTGAAAAACTTGTGCATAATTAGGGTTTCCAAGCTCTGTATTCAAAATTCATGGGGTAAGGTTAACCAAATCTGGTGCCAACAATCGGCTTTTGACATTACACTAATAATTTTGCTGATGATGTATGTGAGATGTGCACAAGATCTGATGCACCGGTTTCACATGTGACTTATGCCTTGCCTTTGCACAGTGCATGCACATAGTGTACATAAAATTCAGCACTGACATTGTACTTGCAGGAATGCCAGATACTCAGCTGCATTCCTTAAGGCAGTAACATTTATCAATAAAAAAAAACACAAAAATACTTGCTGCCATTGAAATCACCATCAATAGTATTTTCTTTACATGGTTTATTATTCTGCAGTCCTAACATAATAGAATTAAGGGTACTCATTCCTGATTGCAGAGAGAAACTGCTTTACAACAATAACTTGCAAACCCAAGGAAATCACTCCTGGCTAGATGCATTATAGAATACAACAGCATACGACAGTGTGCCAATGGCCTTCCTGCAAAGGGAACACCAGTTCTTGCCAATTCACCAATGTTTAGCATTGTGGGCCTTGGCCACAAGCTGGATTGGTGATTGCCCACATCTGTTCAGCACTGTTGGCAAATGGGTTGCAGTCAATCAATGAGAGGCAAAAAGGGAGCTACTTCATCGACAACTTAAGGCTGTAATCTCATAATGTGATAGTTGCAATTGGAGCACTTTGCTCACCACATTAAGATTTGTTTAACCGTAAGTGATGCTTATAAACTGAGGAAGTAACAGCAGGATGTAACAAAAAATATAATTACAAAAAAATTCAGTTGCTACCAGTGGTACTCCAATGCCTGTTTCAATCCGGTTTGTTTTTCCACATTACTACATATAATTTTTGTTACAACAGTCCACATCAATAAAAGCAATATAAACTGGAATGACAATTTCTTTCTCACAGTCACTTTTCTATGTTTTAGCCTTATTGCTTAGCAGCTAATTGTATACAAATCCACACTAAAGCAAGACAAATTGGTACTGAATATCAAGACTCCCCCAACTGAAGAATCATCATAAAAGATCTCAACAAAAACATAAAGAAGCACAAAAAAACATTTTGTAATTGATAACATAAGATACAGTGTTGATTGTCTACAGTATGTTAATAAACTAACATCTAAAGTCACAAAAACAATTTCAATGTGGCAGATGTGTTGGGAATACTCAAAACATATTTGAAATCTGTTCCAAAATGTTCTGTGCTGCCCCATTTATTGTCTGCACTGTCTAGTATGTACTTCCTCAAAATTCAGAGTACATTACCCTCAGTGCATTCACATTGTTGTATAACTGAACAAAAGACAAAGTTAATCCACGATATAACAAGAACAAAGAAACCTACTAGTCCATATATGGAGTAGTGCATAATTATACCATAGGCTAGATGCCTGGAAAAAAAGTTGAATAAAACACAATGTGTTAACTTAATGACTATAAGAACATGAAAGCTTTCAGAATACAACACACACCTTTTGGTACCATTCATGATACCAACATCAAATCTATTTCCAGTAGCTCAAAACTACCTCACACCACACACTTTCACAATAAAATGTTATTGTAACATATAAACAGTTATAACCTACTTCCAATTTAGAACCGTCACTTTCTTATATGCAACTACCAAAGAAAAAATGAACCTCTGAGTATAAAGTAAGAGAGACTTTGCAAATAGTTTGCAGATATTTGTAATGATAGAAAGTTTATCATGTCATAGTCAGAAAGGTTAACTAAAGGCCAAAATTTCACAGATACATACACAAAGAAGAAGAAGGCTCAGGCTCACTGTAGACATTATAAAAAAAGTATTTCAAATTTCAGCTGAAGTGAAAGTGAATTTCAACCCCTATAGAACTAACTCATACACATTGAATCATATACTAATCTTGTCCTCACTAACTATAGGCACTAAACTCACATTTTGGTTTAAAAGTAGTTCATTACCAGCAATATGCAACTCAGGATGCATCTACATTGGAACGTGTCACACTTCATATTGTAGTGATTGAAATGAAGCACCTAATGAATCCACTAGTTAACTATGCACAGGCTCAATTAAAAGCTATGAAAATTTTTATCTTACACACTTGATACTGTAAGAAACCATACAGCCAACACCACATGAAATATACTGAATGATTTTAATGGGAGGTCTTCCACCACTAACCCAACAGCTGAAAACTTGGCCCAAGTGGCTGTCATCTGTTCCATCACATGAATTCTTTTTTGTTGCAATATATATTTCCATAATAAAGCTGAGGTGCCAACTGATGGGACTTTGTAGTGCTGGATATTGGTGGTTGACTCCTATGAGATGTGCATGAAATTGATCCTGCATTGTTTCAAAAATGCCTCAACAATGTCACAGACTATGTTGTGAAGTAGCCACCCAATAAATGTAAATATTCCAATAAATATTACTAAATACAATTTTTCCTTTCCTTATAGGTCATAAAAACTTTCTGGTTGCAACTTGTATTTACAATATAAGTGGAAATGAATGTGAATTACATTTCCTGTGGATACAATGTACACATATGAACAGCTAAAATATTCTTGCACTCTGTAACAGTAGGATCATAAAATCAAATGACAGTACAAATAGAGCACATTATGAACAATGTGCAATAAACTATACATCCACAACATACCACATGACACTTTTTATGAAGAAATGTTCCCATATAGATATTCATTCTTCTCTATAAGATTACAAACCAAAAGGACAAATGAGACCACTTTTTGACTACACTCAGGAATTTTAAAAAACTTTGATGTTCGTATTTTCTTTCATTTACATTACTCCAACACTGCCAACTTGTCAACAGGAGTATCATGCCTAACCAGAAATATACAGATGTAACACTGATGAGTGCAAATACTCCTAACATAAAAAAATGCAATGCATTGCACAAGTAACAGGAACAACCAATACTAGTATTGCACAACGTACCTATTCCAAGGAATTGATGTTTGTGGTAAAAGGTACTGCTGACCAAGGCAATGGTGTCCTCATAGTCCTACAACTCTGGCGAACCACTGGCAATGATGTCATCAACTGCAAATGCAAATCAGTGTGCCATTAGCAAAACATATGCAAAATTTCATAGTACATGTACTATTCCATAAGCAGCACACTTCATTTGCACACTCATTAACAACTGCATTAATTTCATGACAGAAAAGCACCAATTACTACGCAAATACAGAAACATAAACACAACAGACTATGTAAGAGGGGCTCTGTAATTATCCTCCATTAAAATGACAATCTAACCCAACAAATTAGTATCCTGATTACTAAATTTAAATAGTAAATTTATTTAATTGTCATATCATTTGATTTGCTACCTCAATCTCAAATAACAGCTGTGTATTAAACTTAACTTGAGAACAGTAAGTCTCATGTTCCTACCATGCCTTTTACAACAGTAGTGTAAGATAAGGACGTTATGATCTCAGGACTTACAAAGGGATAACAAAGTCACTTTCGTTTAGCGCTCCTCATGTGAGCTGCAAAACATGGCCCAGTGCTGACACAGCCTCATTGAACATTGAAAGGAGTGTTTTGCCGAAATGATATTATGACGCACAAAAGAAAGATGGCATTACAGATAATCTTTGGATTTGTGTCGTGCCGTAGTGAACAATTCTCCCTAGCAACGTAAGAACAACTGCTGATAATGAACCACAAATGAATTTTTCCTCACTTCAGTGGTGTGAAATGATGCTGGTGATGAATGATACACTTAATACTGCAATAACTAACTAATCGGGCCTAAAAAATCATCTTAAAACCATAACAGTCAACTGAAATCAGCACTTCGCATCGCTGAGAAGACTGTGCAGACTCGCAAACGAACTTTCGTACATTACGCAAGCAACTATTTTCTTTAGAGATTTGCAGCTGCTGCTCCATGTTATCTGACAAGCACAACAATCACTGGGTGATTCTTCTCCATTCCACCGACTGAGCTGTAGCAGTAGCGGATCAACATGAACAGCAACAACAGAAATGGAGAGGGTACTTCGGAGTAACTACCAACAACCAAAATGATGCTGTGAGTATAAAGTAAGAGAGATTTATTCTT
Source organism: Schistocerca gregaria (assembly GCF_023897955.1). NCBI lineage: Eukaryota > Metazoa > Arthropoda > Insecta > Orthoptera > Acrididae > Schistocerca > Schistocerca gregaria. Next base: position 217,306,976 of record NC_064931.1, read on the forward strand.
GGATGTGCACAACCCATTTACTGACAAATGAGACAACATTTTGACTAATCATAGGAATTTTAAAAGCTATTGAACATTACTATCTTTTCACATCTGCATTGCTCCAACGATGCCAACTTCTAAAAAGGAGTATCAAAGGCTACAATTGTGCCTAACCACAAATATACATATATAACACTGATGAGTGCAAATACCCCTCACATCATAAAATGCAATACATTGAACAAGTTACAGGAACTACTAATACTAATAACACACAACATACCTACCTCAAACAATTGTCATCTGTGGGAAAAGGTACTTCTGTCAAAGACCATGGTGTACACCCTGTACATCAAACTCAGACGATTAACTGGGAATGATTTTATTACCTGTAAATACAAATCAATGTGCCATTAACAAAACATATGAGAAGTTTCATAGTACATGTACTATCCCATAAACCGCACCCTACACTCACACAATAATTAAGATACGCATAAATTTCATAACAGAAAAGCACAGATTACTAATCAAATACAGAAATGTACAGACTACGTGACAATGGTTCTGAAATTACCCACCATCGAAACGAAAATCTACCCCAAGGTAGTAGCATCTTCATTACTATATTTAAATAGTAAACTTATTTAATTTTCATATCATCTGTTTTTGCCACATCACTCTCAAACAACAACTGTGTATCAAACTTAACTTAAATAATATTAAGTCCCTATTACCTACTATAACTTATTCAAAATTATTGTAAGGTAAGGGTGTTATGATTTCAGGACTTACAAAGGGATACCAAAGCCACCTCCTTTTAGTGCTGCTCATTTTCTACAACTCTCAAACAACTATATCGATTGAAGCAGTCAATACAATATAAAGTGATCATAAGTGGTTTATGAATCTCACAGTTTTCTATTTCTTGAAAAACTTGTGCATAATTAGGGTTTCCAAGCTCTGTATTCAAAATTCATGGGGTAAGGTTAACCAAATCTGGTGCCAACAATCGGCTTTTGACATTACACTAATAATTTTGCTGATGATGTATGTGAGATGTGCACAAGATCTGATGCACCGGTTTCACATGTGACTTATGCCTTGCCTTTGCACAGTGCATGCACATAGTGTACATAAAATTCAGCACTGACATTGTACTTGCAGGAATGCCAGATACTCAGCTGCATTCCTTAAGGCAGTAACATTTATCAATAAAAAAAAAACACAAAAATACTTGCTGCCATTGAAATCACCATCAATAGTATTTTCTTTACATGGTTTATTATTCTGCAGTCCTAACATAATAGAATTAAGGGTACTCATTCCTGATTGCAGAGAGAAACTGCTTTACAACAATAACTTGCAAACCCAAGGAAATCACTCCTGGCTAGATGCATTATAGAATACAACAGCATACGACAGTGTGCCAATGGCCTTCCTGCAAAGGGAACACCAGTTCTTGCCAATTCACCAATGTTTAGCATTGTGGGCCTTGGCCACAAGCTGGATTGGTGATTGCCCACATCTGTTCAGCACTGTTGGCAAATGGGTTGCAGTCAATCAATGAGAGGCAAAAAGGGAGCTACTTCATCGACAACTTACGGCTGTAATCTCATAATGTGATAGTTGCAATTGGAGCACTTTGCTCACCACATTAAGATTTGTTTAACCGTAAGTGATGCTTATGAACTGAGGAAGTAACAGCAGGATGTAACAAAAAATATAATTACAAAAAAATTCAGTTGCTACCAGTGGTACTCCAATGCCTGTTTCAATCCGGTTTGTTTTTCCACATTACTACATATAATTTTTGTTACAACAGTCCACATCAATAAAAGCAATATAAACTGGAATGACAATTTCTTTCTCACAGTCACTTTTCTATGTTTTAGCCTTATTGCTTAGCAGCTAATTGTATACAAATCCACACTAAAGCAAGACAAATTGGTACTGAATATCAAGACTCCCCCAACTGAAGAATCATCATAAAAGATCTCAACAAAAACATAAAGAAGCACAAAAAAACATTTTGTATTGCTAACATAAGATACAGTGTTGATTGTCTACAGTATGTTAATAAACTAACATCTAAAGTCACAAAAACAATTTCAATGTGGCAGATGTGTTGGGAATACTCAAAACATATTTGAAATCTGTTCCAAAATGTTCTGTGCTGCCCCATTTATTGTCTGCACTGTCTAGTACCTACTTCCTCAAAATTCAGAGTACATTACCCTCAGTGCATTCACATTGTTGTATAACTGAACAAAAGACAAAGTTAATCCACGATATAACAAGAACAAAGAAACCTACTAGTCCATATATGGAGTAGTGCATAATTATACCATAGGCTAGATGCCTGGAAAAAAAGTTGAATAAAACACAATGTGTTAACTTAATGACTATAAGAACATGAAAGCTTTCAGAATACAACACACACCTTTTGGTACCATTCATGATACCAACATCAAATCTATTTCCAGTAGCTCAAAACTACCTCACACCACACACTTTCACAATAAAATGTTATTGTAACATATCAACAGTTATAACCTACTTCCAATTTAGAACCGTCACTTTCTTATATGCAACTACCAAAGAAAAAATGAACCTCTGAGTATAAAGTAAGAGAGACTTTGCAAATAGTTTGCAGATATTTGTAATGATAGAAAGTTTATCATGTCATAGTCAGAAAGGTTAACTAAAGGCCAAAATTTCACAGATACATACACAAAGAAGAAGAAGGCTCAGGCTCACTGTAGACATTATAAAAAAAGTATTTCAAATTTCAGCTGAAGTGAAAGTGAATTTCAACCCCTATAGAACTAACTCATACACATTGAATCATATACTAATCTTGTCCTCACTAACTATAGGCACTAAACTCACATTTTGGTTTAAAAGTAGTTCATTACCAGCAATATGCAACTCAGGATGCATCTACATTGGAACGTGTCACACTTCATATTGTAGTGATTGAAATGAAGCACCTAATGAGTCCACTAGTTAACTATGCACAGGCTCAATTAAAAGCTATGAAAATTTTTATCTTACACACTTGATACTGTAAGAAACCATACAGCCAACACCACATGAAATATACTGAATGATTTTAATGGGAGGTCTTCCACCACTAACCCAACAGCTGAAAACTTGGCCCAAGTGGCTGTCATCTGTTCCATCACATGAATTCTTTTTTGTTGCAATATATATTTCCATAATAAAGCTGAGGTGCCAACTGATGGGACTTTGTAGTGCTGGATATTGGTGGTTGACTCCTATGAGATGTGCATGAAATTGAACCTGCATTGTTTCAAAAATGCCTCAACAATGTCACAGACTATGTTGTGAAGTAGCCACCCAATAAATGTAAATATTCCAATAAATATTACTAAATACAATTTTTCCTTTCCTTATAGGTCATAAAAACTTTCTGGTTGCAACTTGTATTTACAATATAAGTGGAAATGAATGTGAATTACATTTCCTGTGGATACAATGTACACATATGAACAGCTAAAATATTCTTGCACTCTGTAACAGTAGGATCATAAAATCAAATGACAGTACAAATAGAGCACATTATGAACAATGTGCAATAAACTATACATCCACAACATACCACATGACACTTTTTATGAAGAAATGTTCCCATATAGATATTCATTCTTCTCTATAAGATTACAAACCAAAAGGACAAATGAGACCACTTTTTGACTACACTCAGGAATTTTAAAAAACTTTGATGTTCGTATTTTCTTTCATTTACATTACTCCAACACTGCCAACTTGTCAACAGGAGTATCATGCCTAACCAGAAATATACAGATGTAACACTGATGAGTGCAAATACTCCTAACATAAAAAAATGCAATGCATTGCACAAGTAACAGGAACAACCAATACTAGTATTGCACAACGTACCTATTCCAAGGAATTGATGTTTGTGGTAAAAGGTACTGCTGACCAAGGCAATGGTGTCCTCATAGTCCTACAACTCTGGCGAACCACTGGCAATGATGTCATCAACTGCAAATGCAAATCAGTGTGCCATTAGCAAAACATATGCAAAATTTCATAGTACATGTACTATTCCATAAGCAGCACACTTCATTTGCACACTCATTAACAACTGCATTAATTTCATGACAGAAAAGCACCAATTACTACGCAAATACAGAAACATAAACACAACAGACTATGTAAGAGGGGCTCTGTAATTATCCTCCATTAAAATGACAATCTAACCCAACAAATTAGTATCCTGATTACTAAATTTAAATAGTAAATTTATTTAATTGTCATATCATTTGATTTGCTACCTCAATCTCAAATAACAGCTGTGTATTAAACTTAACTTGAGAACAGTAAGTCTCATGTTCCTACCATGCCTTTTACAACAGTAGTGTAAGATAAGGACGTTATGATCTCAGGACTTACAAAGGGATAACAAAGTCACTTTCGTTTAGCGCTCCTCATGTGAGCTGCAAAACATGGCCCAGTGCTGACACAGCCTCATTGAACATTGAAAGGAGTGTTTTGCCGAAATGATATTATGACGCACAAAAGAAAGATGGCATTACAGATAATCTTTGGATTTGTGTCGTGCTGTAGTGAACAATTCTCCCTAGCAACGTAAGAACAACTGCTGATAATGAACCACAAATGAATTTTTCCTCACTTCAGTGGTGTGAAATGATGCTGGTGATGAATGATACACTTAATACTGCAATAACTAACTAACCGGGCCTAAAAAATCATCTTAAAACCATAACAGTCAACTGAAATCAGCACTTCGCATCGCTGAGAAGACTGTGCAGACTCGCAAACGAACTTTCGTACATTACGCAAGCAACTATTTTCTTTAGAGATTTGCAGCTGCTGCTCCATGTTATCTGACAAGCACAACAATCACTGGGTGATTCTTCTCCATTCCACCGACTGAGCTGTAGCAGTAGCGGATCAACATGAACAGCAACAACAGAAATGGAGAGGGTACTTCGGAGTAACTACCAACAACCAAAATGATGCTGTGAGTATAAAGTAAGAGAGATTTATTCTTGGATGTGCACAACCCATTTACTGACAAATGAGACAACATTTTGACTAATCATAGGAATTTTAAAAGCTATTGAACATTACTATCTTTTCACATCTGCATTGCTCCAACGATGCCAACTTCTAAAAAGGAGTATCAAAGGCTACAATTGTGCCTAACCAAAAATATACATATATAACACTGATGAGTGCAAATACCCCTCACATCATAAAATGCAATACATTGAACAAGTTACAGGAACTACTAATACTAATAACACACAACATACCTACCTCAAACAATTGTCATCTGTGGGAAAAGGTACTTCTGTCAAAGACCATGGTGTACACCCTGTACATCAAACTCAGACGATTAACTGGGAATGATTTTATTACCTGTAAATACAAATCAATGTGCCATTAACAAAACATATGAGACGTTTCATAGTACATGTACTATCCCATAAACCGCACCCTACACTCACACAATAATTAAGATATGCATAAATTTCATAACAGAAAAGCACAGATTACTAATCAAATACAGAAATGTACAGACTACGTGACAATGGTTCTGAAATTACCCACCATCGAAACGAAAATCTACCCCAAGGTAGTAGCATCTTCATTACTATATTTAAATAGTAAACTTATTTAATTTTCATATCATCTGTTTTTGCCACATCACTCTCAAACAACAACTGTGTATCAAACTTAACTTAAATAATAGTAAGTCCCTATTACCTACTATAACTTATTCAAAATTATTGTAAGGTAAGGGTGTTATGATTTCAGGACTTACAAAGGGATACCAAAGCCACCTCCTTTTAGTGCTGCTCATTTTCTACAACTCTCAAACAACTATATCGATTGAAGCAGTCAATACAATATAAAGTGATCATAAGTGGTTTATGAATCTCACAGTTTTCTATTTCTTGAAAAACTTGTGCATAATTAGGGTTTCCAAGCTCTGTATTCAAAATTCATGGGGTAAGGTTAACCAAATCTGGTGCCAACAATCGGCTTTTGACATTACACTAATAATTTTGCTGATGATGTATGTGAGATGTGCACAAGATCTGATGCACCGGTTTCACATGTGACTTATGCCTTGCCTTTGCACAGTGCATGCACATAGTGTACATAAAATTCAGCACTGACATTGTACTTGCAGGAATGCCAGATACTCAGCTGCATTCCTTAAGGCAGTAACATTTATCAATAAAAAAAAAACACAAAAATACTTGCTGCCATTGAAATCACCATCAATAGTATTTTCTTTACATGGTTTATTATTCTGCAGTCCTAACATAATAGAATTAAGGGTACTCATTCCTGATTGCAGAGAGAAACTGCTTTACAACAATAACTTGCAAACCCAAGGAAATCACTCCTGGCTAGATGCATTATAGAATACAACAGCATACGACAGTGTGCCAATGGCCTTCCTGCAAAGGGAACACCAGTTCTTGCCAATTCACCAATGTTTAGCATTGTGGGCCTTGGCCACAAGCTGGATTGGTGATTGCCCACATCTGTTCAGCACTGTTGGCAAATGGGTTGCAGTCAATCAATGAGAGGCAAAAAGGGAGCTACTTCATCGACAACTTAAGGCTGTAATCTCATAATGTGATAGTTGCAATTGGAGCACTTTGCTCACCACATTAAGATTTGTTTAACCGTAAGTGATGCTTATAAACTGAGGAAGTAACAGCAGGATGTAACAAAAAATATAATTACAAAAAAATTCAGTTGCTACCAGTGGTACTCCAATGCCTGTTTCAATCCGGTTTGTTTTTCCACATTACTACATATAATTTTTGTTACAACAGTCCACATCAATAAAAGCAATATAAACTGGAATGACAATTTCTTTCTCACAGTCACTTTTCTATGTTTTAGCCTTATTGCTTAGCAGCTAATTGTATACAAATCCACACTAAAGCAAGACAAATTGGTACTGAATATCAAGACTCCCCCAACTGAAGAATCATCATAAAAGATCTCAACAAAAACATAAAGAAGCACAAAAAAACATTTTGTAATTGATAACATAAGATACAGTGTTGATTGTCTACAGTATGTTAATAAACTAACATCTAAAGTCACAAAAACAATTTCAATGTGGCAGATGTGTTGGGAATACTCAAAACATATTTGAAATCTGTTCCAAAATGTTCTGTGCTGCCCCATTTATTGTCTGCACTGTCTAGTATGTACTTCCTCAAAATTCAGAGTACATTACCCTCAGTGCATTCACATTGTTGTATAACTGAACAAAAGACAAAGTTAATCCACGATATAACAAGAACAAAGAAACCTACTAGTCCATATATGGAGTAGTGCATAATTATACCATAGGCTAGATGCCTGGAAAAAAAGTTGAATAAAACACAATGTGTTAACTTAATGACTATAAGAACATGAAAGCTTTCAGAATACAACACACACCTTTTGGTACCATTCATGATACCAACATCAAATCTATTTCCAGTAGCTCAAAACTACCTCACACCACACACTTTCACAATAAAATGTTATTGTAACATATAAACAGTTATAACCTACTTCCAATTTAGAACCGTCACTTTCTTATATGCAACTACCAAAGAAAAAATGAACCTCTGAGTATAAAGTAAGAGAGACTTTGCAAATAGTTTGCAGATATTTGTAATGATAGAAAGTTTATCATGTCATAGTCAGAAAGGTTAACTAAAGGCCAAAATTTCACAGATACATACACAAAGAAGAAGAAGGCTCAGGCTCACTGTAGACATTATAAAAAAAGTATTTCAAATTTCAGCTGAAGTGAAAGTGAATTTCAACCCCTATAGAACTAACTCATACACATTGAATCATATACTAATCTTGTCCTCACTAACTATAGGCACTAAACTCAAATTTTGGTTTGAAAGTAGTTCATTACCAGCAATATGCAACTCAGGATGCATCTACATTGGAACGTGTCACACTTCATATTGTAGTGATTGAAATGAAGCGCCTAATGAGTCCACTAGTTAACTATGCACAGGCTCAATTAAAAGCTATGAAAATTTTTATCTTACACACTTGATAATGTAAGAAACCATACAGCCAACACCACATGAAATATACTGAATGATTTTAATGGGAGGTCTTCCACCACTAACCCAACAGCTGAAAACTTGGCCCAAGTGGCTGTCATCTGTTCCATCTCATGAATTCTTTTTTGTTGCAATATATATTTCCATAATAAAGCTGAGGTGCCAACTGATGGGACTTTGTAGTGCTGGATATTGGTGGTTGACTCCTATGAGATGTGCATGAAATTGAACCTGCATTGTTTCAAAAATGCCCCAACAATGTCACAGACTATGTTGTGAAAAGCCACCCAATAAATGTAAATATTCTAATAAATATTACTAAATACAATTTTTCCTTTCCTTATAGGTCATAAAAACTTTCTGGTTGCAACTTGTATTTACAATATAAGTGGAAATGAATGTGAATTACATTTCCTGTGGATACAATGTACACATATGAACAGCTAAAATATTCTTGCACTCTGTAACAGTAGGCTCATAAAATCAAATGACAGTACAAATAGAGCACATTATGAACAATGTGCAATAAACTATACATCCACAACATACCACATGACACTTTTTATGAAGAAATGTTCCCATATAGATATTCATTCTTCTCTATAAGATTACAAACCAAAAGGACAAATGAGACCACTTTTTGACTACACTCAGGAATTTTAAAAGACTTTGATGTTCGTATTTTCTTTCATTTACATTACTCCAACACTGCCAACTTGTCAACAGGAGTATCATGCCTAACCAGAAATATACAGATGTAACACTGATGAGTGCAAATACTCCTAACATAAAAAAATGCAATGCATTGCACAAGTAACAGGAACAACCAATACTAGTATTGCACAACGTACCTATTCCAAGGAATTGATGTTTGTGGTAAAAGGTACTGCTGACCAAGGCAATGGTGTCCTCATAGTCCTACAACTCTGGCGAACCACTGGCAATGATGTCATCAACTGCAAATGCAAATCAGTGTGCCATTAGCAAAACATATGTGAAATTTCATAGTACATGTACCATTCCATAAGCAGCACCCTTCATTTGCACACTCATTAACAACTGCATTAATTTCATGACAGAAAAGCACCAATTACTACGCAAATACAGAAACATAAACACAACAGACTATGTAAGAGGGGCTCTGTAATTATCCTCCATTAAAATGACAATCTAACCCAACAAATTAGTATCCTGATTACTAAATTTAAATAGTAAATTTATTTAAGTGTCATATCATTTGATTTGCTACCTCAATCTCAAATAACAGCTGTGTATTAAACTTAACTTGAGAACAGTAAGTCTCATGTTTCTACCATGCCTTTTACAACAGTAGTGTAAGATAAGGACGTTATGATCTCAGGACTTACAAAGGGATAACAAGGTCACTTTCGTTTAGCGCTCCTCATGTGAGCTGCAAAACATGGCCCAGTGCTGACACAGCCTCATTGAACATTGAAAGGAGTGTTTTGCCGAAATGATATTATGACGCACAAAAGAAAGATAGCATTACAGATAATCTTTGGATTTGTGTCGTGCCGTAGTGAACAATTCTCCCTAGCAACGTAAGAACAACTGCTGATAATGAACCACAAATGAATTTTTCCTCACTTCAGTGGTGTGAAATGATGCTGGTGATGAATGATACACTTAATACTGCAATAACTAACTAACCGGGCCTAAAAAATCATCTTAAAACCATAACAGTCAAGTGAAATCAGCACTTCGCATCGCTGAGAAGACTGTGCAGACTCGCAAACGAACTTTCGTACATTACGCAAGCAACTATTTTCTTTAGAGATTTGCAGCTGCTGCTCCACGTTATCTGACCAGCACAACAATCACTGGGCGATTCTTCTCCATTCCACCGACTGAGCTGTAGCAGTAGTGGCTCAACATGAACAGCAACAACAGAAATGGAGAGGGTACTTCGCAGTAACTACCAACAACCAAAATGATGCTGTGAGTATAAAGTAAGAGAGATTTATTCTTGGATGTGCACAACCCATTTACTGACAAATGAGACAACATTTTGACTAATCATAGGAATTTTAAAAGCTATTGAACATTACTATCTTTTCACATCTGCATTGCTCCAACGATGCCAACTTCTAAAAAGGAGTATCAAAGGCTACAATTGTGCCTAACCAAAAATATACATATATAACACTGATGAGTGCAAATACCCCTCACATCATAAAATGCAATACATTGAACAAGTTACAGGAACTACTAATACTAATAACACACAACATACCTACCTCAAACAATTGTCATCTGTGGGAAAAGGTACTTCTGTCAAAGACCATGGTGTACACCCGGTACATCAACTCAGACGATTAACTGGGAATGATTTTATTACCTGTAAATACAAATCAATGTGCCATTAACAAAACATATGAGAAGTTTCTTAGCACATGTACTTTCCCATAAACCGCACCCTTCACTCACACAATAATTAAGATATGCATAAATTTCATAACAGAAAAGCACAGATTACTAATCAAATACAGAAATGTACAGACTACGTGACAATGGTTCTGAAATTACCCACCATCGAAACGAAAATCTACCCCAAGGTAGTAGCATCTTCATTACTATATTTAAATAGTAAACTTATTTAATTTTCATATCATCTGTTTTTGCCACATCACTCTCAAACAACAACTGTGTATCAAACTTAACTTAAATAATATTAAGTCCCTATTACCTACTATAACTTATTCAAAATTATTGTAAGGTAAGGGTGTTATGATTTCAGGACTTACAAAGGGATACCAAAGCCACCTTCTTTTAGTGCTGCTCATTTTCCACAACTCTCAAACAACTATATCGATTGAAGCAGTCAATACAATATAAAGTGATCATAAGTGGTTTATGAATCTCACAGTTTTCTATTTCTTGAAAAACTTGTGCATAATTAGGGTTTCCAAGCTCTGTATTCAAAATTCATGGGGTAAGGTTAACCAAATCTGGTGCCAACAATCGGCTTTTGACATTACACTAATAATTTTGCTGATGATGTATGTGAGATGTGCACAAGATCTGATGCACTGGTTTCACATGTGACTTATGCCTTGCCTTTGCACAGTGCATGCACATAGTGTACATAAAATTCAGCACTGACATTGTACTTGCAGGAATGCCAGATACTCAGCTGCATTCCTTAAGGCAGTAACATTTATCTATAAAAAAAAAACACAAAAATACTTGCTGCCATTGAAATCACCATCAATAGTATTTTCTTTACATGGTTTATTATTCTGCAGTCCTAACATAATAGAATTAAGGGTACTCATTCCTGATTGCAGAGAGAAACTGCTTTACAACAATAACTTGCAAACCCAAGGAAATCACTCCTGGCTAGATGCATTATAGAATACAACAGCATACGACAGTGTGCCAATGGCCTTCCTGCAAAGGGAACACCAGTTCTTGCCAATTCACCAATGTTTAGCATTGTGGGCCTTGGCCACAAGCTGGATTGGTGATTGCCCACATCTGTTCATCACTGTTGGCAAATGGGTTGCAGTCAATCAATGAGAGGCAAAAAGGGAGCTACTTCATCGACAACTTAAAGCTGTAATCTCATAATGTGATAGCTGCAATTGGAGCACTTTGCTCACCACATTAAGATTTGTTCAACCGTAAGTGATGCTTATAAACTGAGGAAGTAACAGCAGGATGTAACAAAAAATATAATTACAAAAAAATTCAGTTGCTACCAGTGGTACTCCAATGCCTGTTTCAATCCGGTTTGTTTTTCCACATTACTACATATAATTTTTGTTACAACAGTCCACATCAATAAAAGCAATATAAACTGGAATGACAATTTCTTTCTCACAGTCACTTTTCTATGTTTTAGCCTTATTGCTTAGCAGCTAATTGTATACAAATCCACACTAAAGCAAGACAAATTGGTACTGAATATCAAGACTCCCCCAACTGAAGAATCATCATAAAAGATCTCAACAAAAACATAAAGAAGCACAAAAAAACATTTTGTAATTGATAACATAAGATACAGTGTTGATTGTCTACAGTATGTTAATAAACTAACATCTAAAGTCACAAAAACAATTTCAATGTGGCAGTTGTGTTGGGAATACTCAAAACATATTTGAAATCTGTTCCAAAATGTTCTGTGCTGCCCCATTTATTGTCTGCACTGTCTAGTACGTACTTCCTCAAAATTCAGAGTACATTACCCTCAGTGCATTCACATTGTTGTATAACTGAACAAAAGACAAAGTTAATCCACGATATAACAAGAACAAAGAAACCTACTAGTCCATATATGGAGTAGTGCATAATTATACCATAGGCTAGATGCCTGGAAAAAAAGTTGAATAAAACACAATGTGTTAACTTAATGACTATAAGAACATGAAAGCTTTCAGAATACAACAAACACCTTTTGGTACCATTCATGATACCAACATCAAATCTATTTCCAGTAGCTCAAAACTACCTCACACCACACACTTTCACAATAAAATGTTATTGTAACATATCAACAGTTATAACCTACTTCCAATTTAGAACCGTCACTTTCTTATATGCAACTACCAAAGAAAAAATGAACCTCTGAGTATAAAGTAAGAGAGACTTTGCAAATAGTTTGCAGATATTTGTAATGATAGAAAGTTTATCATGTCATAGTCAGAAAGGTTAACTAAAGGCCAAAATTTCACAGATACATACACAAAGAAGAAGAAGGCTCAGGCTCACTGTAGACATTATAAAAAAAGTATTTCAAATTTCAGCTGAAGTGAAAGTGAATTTCAACCCCTATAGAACTAACTCATACACATTGAATCATATACTAATCTTGTCCTCACTAACTATAGGCACTAAACTCACATTTTGGTTTAAAAGTAGTTCATTACCAGCAATATGCAACTCAGGATGCATCTACATTGGAACGTGTCACACTTCATATTGTAGTGATTGAAATGAAGCACCTAATGAGTCCACTAGTTAACTATGCACAGGCTCAATTAAAAGCTATGAAAATTTTTATCTTACACACTTGATACTGTAAGAAACCATACAGCCAACACCACATGAAATATACTGAATGATTTTAATGGGAGGTCTTCCACCACTAACCCAACAGCTGAAAACTTGGCCCAAGTGGCTGTCATCTGTTCCATCTCATGAATTCTTTTTTGTTGCAATATATATTTCCATAATAAAGCTGAGGTGCCAACTGATGGGACGTTGTAGTGCTGGATATTGGTGGTTGACTCCTATGAGATGTGCATGAAATTGATCCTGCATTGTTTCAAAAATGCCTCAACAATGTCACAGACTATGTTGTGAAGTAGCCACCCAATAAATGTAAATATTCCAATAAATATTACTAAATACAATTTTTCCTTTCCTTATAGGTCATAAAAACTTTCTGGTTGCAACTTGTATTTACAATATAAGTGGAAATGAATGTGAATTACATTTCCTGTGGATACAATGTACACATATGAACAGCTAAAATATTCTTGCACTCTGTAACAGTAGGATCATAAAATCAAATGACAGTACAAATAGAGCACATTATGAACAATGTGCAATAAACTATACATCCACAACATACCACATGACACTTTTTATGAAGAAATGTTCCCATATAGATATTCATTCTTCTCTACAAGATTACAAACCAAAAGGACAAATGAGACCACTTTTTGACTACACTCAGGAATTTTAAAAAACTTTGATGTTCGTATTTTCTTTCATTTACATTACTCCAACACTGCCAACTTGTCAACAGGAGTATCATGCCTAACCAGAAATATACAGATGTAACACTGATGAGTGCAAATACTCCTAACATAAAAAAATGCAATGCATTGCACAAGTAACAGGAACAACCAATACTAGTATTGCACAACGTACCTATTCCAAGGAATTGATGTTTGTGGTAAAAGGTACTGCTGACCAAGGCAATGGTGTCCTCATAGTCCTACAACTCTGGCGAACCACTGGCAATGATGTCATCAACTGCAAATGCAAATCAGTGTGCCATTAGCAAAACATATGCAAAATTTCATAGTACATGTACTATTCCATAAGCAGCACACTTCATTTGCACACTCATTAACAACTGCATTAATTTCATGACAGAAAAGCACCAATTACTACGCAAATACAGAAACATAAACACAACAGACTATGTAAGAGGGGCTCTGTAATTATCCTCCATTAAAATGACAATCTAACCCAACAAATTAGTATCCTGATTACTAAATTTAAATAGTAAATTTATTTAATTGTCATATCATTTGATTTGCTACCTCAATCTCAAATAACAGCTGTGTATTAAACTTAACTTGAGAACAGTAAGTCTCATGTTCCTACCATGCCTTTTACAACAGTAGTGTAAGATAAGGACGTTATGATCTCAGGACTTACAAAGGGATAACAAAGTCACTTTCGTTTAGCGCTCCTCATGTGAGCTGCAAAACATGGCCCAGTGCTGACACAGCCTCATTGAACATTGAAAGGAGTGTTTTGCCGAAATGATATTATGACGCACAAAAGAAAGATGGCATTACAGATAATCTTTGGATTTGTGTCGTGCCGTAGTGAACAATTCTCCCTAGCAACGTAAGAACAACTGCTGTTAATGAACCACAAATGAATTTTTCCTCACTTCAGTGGTGTGAAATGATGCTGGTGATGAATGATACACTTAATACTGCAATAACTAACTAACCGGGCCTAAAAAATCATCTTAAAACCATAACAGTCAACTGAAATCAGCACTTCGCATCGCTGAGAAGACTGTGCAGACTCGCAAACGAACTTTCGTACATTACGCAAGCAACTATTTTCTTTAGAGATTTGCAGCTGCTGCTCCATGTTATCTGACAAGCACAACAATCACTGGGTGATTCTTCTCCATTCCACCGACTGAGCTGTAGCAGTAGCGGATCAACATGAACAGCAACAACAGAAATGGAGAGGGTACTTCGGAGTAACTACCAACAACCAAAATGATGCTGTGAGTATAAAGTAAGAGAGATTTATTCTTGGATGTGCACAACCCATTTACTGACAAATGAGACAACATTTTGACTAATCATAGGAATTTTAAAAGCTATTGAACATTACTATCTTTTCACATCTGCATTGCTCCAACGATGCCAACTTCTAAAAAGGAGTATCAAAGGCTACAATTGTGCCTAACCAAAAATATACATATATAACACTGATGAGTGCAAATACCCCTCACATCATAAAATGCAATACATTGAACAAGTTACAGGAACTACTAATACTAATAACACACAACATACCTACCTCAAACAATTGTCATCTGTGGGAAAAGGTACTTCTGTCAAAGACCATGGTGTACACCCTGTACATCAAACTCAGACGATTAACTGGGAATGATTTTATTACCTGTAAATACAAATCAATGTGCCATTAACAAAACATATGAGAAGTTTCATAGTACATGTACTATCCCATAAACCGCACCCTACACTCACACAATAATTAAGATATGCATAAATTTCATAACAGAAAAGCACAGATTACTAATCAAATACAGAAATGTACAGACTACGTGACAATGGTTCTGAAATTACCCACCATCGAAACGAAAATCTACCCCAAGGTAGTAGCATCTTCATTACTATATTTAAATAGTAAACTTATTTAATTTTCATATCATCTGTTTTTGCCACATCACTCTCAAACAACAACTGTGTATCAAACTTAACTTAAATAATATTAAGTCCCTATTACCTACTATAACTTATTCAAAATTATTGTAAGGTAAGGGTGTTATGATTTCAGGACTTACAAAGGGATACCAAAGCCACCTCCTTTTAGTGCTGCTCATTTTCTACAACTCTCAAACAACTATATCGATTGAAGCAGTCAATACAATATAAAGTGATCATAAGTGGTTTATGAATCTCACAGTTTTCTATTTCTTGAAAAACTTGTGCATAATTAGGGTTTCCAAGCTCTGTATTCAAAATTCATGGGGTAAGGTTAACCAAATCTGGTGCCAACAATCGGCTTTTGACATTACACTAATAATTTTGCTGATGATGTATGTGAGATGTGCACAAGATCTGATGCACCGGTTTCACATGTGACTTATGCCTTGCCTTTGCACAGTGCATGCACATAGTGTACATAAAATTCAGCACTGACATTGTACTTGCAGGAATGCCAGATACTCAGCTGCATTCCTTAAGGCAGTAACATTTATCAATAAAAAAAACACAAAAATACTTGCTGCCATTGAAATCACCATCAATAGTATTTTCTTTACATGGTTTATTATTCTGCAGTCCTAACATAATAGAATTAAGGGTACTCATTCCTGATTGCAGAGAGAAACTGCTTTACAACAATAACTTGCAAACCCAAGGAAATCACTCCTGGCTAGATGCATTATAGAATACAACAGCATACGACAGTGTGCCAATGGCCTTCCTGCAAAGGGAACACCAGTTCTTGCCAATTCACCAATGTTTAGCATTGTGGGCCTTGGCCACAAGCTGGATTGGTGATTGCCCACATCTGTTCAGCACTGTTGGCAAATGGGTTGCAGTCAATCAATGAGAGGCAAAAAGGGAGCTACTTCATCGACAACTTAAGGCTGTAATCTCATAATGTGATAGTTGCAATTGGAGCACTTTGCTCACCACATTAAGATTTGTTTAACCGTAAGTGATGCTTATAAACTGAGGAAGTAACAGCAGGATGTAACAAAAAATATAATTACAAAAAAATTCAGTTGCTACCAGTGGTACTCCAATGCCTGTTTCAATCCGGTTTGTTTTTCCACATTACTACATATAATTTTTGTTACAACAGTCCACATCAATAAAAGCAATATAAACTGGAATGACAATTTCTTTCTCACAGTCACTTTTCTATGTTTTAGCCTTATTGCTTAGCAGCTAATTGTATACAAATCCACACTAAAGCAAGACAAATTGGTACTGAATATCAAGACTCCCCCAACTGAAGAATCATCATAAAAGATCTCAACAAAAACATAAAGAAGCACAAAAAAACATTTTGTAATTGATAACATAAGATACAGTGTTGATTGTCTACAGTATGTTAATAAACTAACATCTAAAGTCACAAAAACAATTTCAATGTGGCAGATGTGTTGGGAATACTCAAAACATATTTGAAATCTGTTCCAAAATGTTCTGTGCTGCCCCATTTATTGTCTGCACTGTCTAGTATGTACTTCCTCAAAATTCAGAGTACATTACCCTCAGTGCATTCACATTGTTGTATAACTGAACAAAAGACAAAGTTAATCCACGATATAACAAGAACAAAGAAACCTACTAGTCCATATATGGAGTAGTGCATAATTATACCATAGGCTAGATGCCTGGAAAAAAAGTTGAATAAAACACAATGTGTTAACTTAATGACTATAAGAACATGAAAGCTTTCAGAATACAACACACACCTTTTGGTACCATTCATGATACCAACATCAAATCTATTTCCAGTAGCTCAAAACTACCTCACACCACACACTTTCACAATAAAATGTTATTGTAACATATCAACAGTTATAACCTACTTCCAATTTAGAACCGTCACTTTCTTATATGCAACTACCAAAGAAAAAATGAACCTCTGAGTATAAAGTAAGAGAGACTTTGCAAATAGTTTGCAGATATTTGTAATGATAGAAAGTTTATCATGTCATAGTCAGAAAGGTTAACTAAAGGCCAAAATTTCACAGATACATACACAAAGAAGAAGAAGGCTCAGGCTCACTGTAGACATTATAAAAAAAGTATTTCAAATTTCAGCTGAAGTGAAAGTGAATTTCAACCCCTATAGAACTAACTCATACACATTGAATCATATACTAATCTTGTCCTCACTAACTATAGGCACTAAACTCACATTTTGGTTTAAAAGTAGTTCATTACCAGCAATATGCAACTCAGGATGCATCTACATTGGAACGTGTCACACTTCATATTGTAGTGATTGAAATGAAGCACCTAATGAGTCCACTAGTTAACTATGCACAGGCTCAATTAAAAGCTATGAAAATTTTTATCTTACACACTTGATACTGTAAGAAACCATACAGCCAACACCACATGAAATATACTGAATGATTTTAATGGGAGGTCTTCCACCACTAACCCAACAGCTGAAAACTTGGCCCAAGTGGCTGTCATCTGTTCCATCTCATGAATTCTTTTTTGTTGCAATATATATTTCCATAATAAAGCTGAGGTGCCAACTGATGGGACTTTGTAGTGCTGGATATTGGTGGTTGACTCCTATGAGATGTGCATGAAATTGAACCTGCATTGTTTCAAAAATGCCTCAACAATGTCACAGACTATGTTGTGAAGTAGCCACCCAATAAATGTAAATATTCCAATAAATATTACTAAATACAATTTTTCCTTTCCTTATAGGTCATAAAAACTTTCTGGTTGCAACTTGTATTTACAATATAAGTGGAAATGAATGTGAATTACATTTCCTGTGGATACAATGTGCACATATGAACAGCTAAAATATTCTTGCACTCTGTAACAGTAGGATCATAAAATCAAATGACAGTACAAATAGAGCACATTATGAACAATGTGCAATAAACTATACATCCACAACATACCACATGACACTTTTTATGAAGAAATGTTCCCATATAGATATTCATTCTTCTCTACAAGATTACAAACCAAAAGGACAAATGAACCACTTTTTGACTACACTCAGGAATTTTAAAAAACTTTGATGTTCGTATTTTCTTTCATTTACATTACTCCAACACTGCCAACTTGTCAACAGGAGTATCATGCCTAACCAGAAATATACAGATGTAACACTGATGAGTGCAAATACTCCTAACATAAAAAAATGCAATGCATTGCACAAGTAACAGGAACAACCAATACTAGTATTGCACAACGTACCTATTCCAAGGAATTGATGTTTGTGGTAAAAGGTACTGCTGACCAAGGCAATGGTGTCCTCATAGTCCTACAACTCTGGCGAACCACTGGCAATGATGTCATCAACTGCAAATGCAAATCAGTGTGCCATTAGCAAAACATATGCAAAATTTCATAGTACATGTACTATTCCATAAGCAGCACACTTCATTTGCACACTCATTAACAACTGCATTAATTTCATGACAGAAAAGCACCAATTACTACGCAAATACAGAAACATAAACACAACAGACTATGTAAGAGGGGCTCTGTAATTATCCTCCATTAAAATGACAATCTAACCCAACAAATTAGTATCCTGATTACTAAATTTAAATAGTAAATTTATTTAATTGTCATATCATTTGGTTTGCTACCTCAATCTCAAATAACAGCTGTGTATTAAACTTAACTTGAGAACAGTAAGTCTCATGTTCCTACCATGCCTTTTACAACAGTAGTGTAAGATAAGGACGTTATGATCTCAGGACTTACAAAGGGATAACAAAGTCACTTTCGTTTAGCGCTCCTCATGTGAGCTGCAAAACATGGCCCAGTGCTGACACAGCCTCATTGAACATTGAAAGGAGTGTTTTGCCGAAATGATATTATGACGCACAAAAGAAAGATGGCATTACAGATAATCTTTGGATTTGTGTCGTGCCGTAGTGAACAATTCTCCCTAGCAACGTAAGAACAACTGCTGTTAATGAACCACAAATGAATTTTTCCTCACTTCAGTGGTGTGAAATGATGCTGGTGATGAATGATACACTTAATACTGCAATAACTAACTAACCGGGCCTAAAAAATCATCTTAAAACCATAACAGTCAACTGAAATCAGCACTTCGCATCGCTGAGAAGACTGTGCAGACTCGCAAACGAACTTTCGTACATTACGCAAGCAACTATTTTCTTTAGAGATTTGCAGCTGCTGCTCCATGTTATCTGACAAGCACAACAATCACTGGGTGATTCTTCTCCATTCCACCGACTGAGCTGTAGCAGTAGCGGATCAACATGAACAGCAACAACAGAAATGGAGAGGGTACTTCGGAGTAACTACCAACAACCAAAATGATGCTGTGAGTATAAAGTAAGAGAGATTTATTCTTGGATGTGCACAACCCATTTACTGACAAATGAGACAACATTTTGACTAATCATAGGAATTTTAAAAGCTATTGAACATTACTATCTTTTCACATCTGCATTGCTCCAACGATGCCAACTTCTAAAAAGGAGTATCAAAGGCTACAATTGTGCCTAACCAAAAATATACATATATAACACTGATGAGTGCAAATACCCCTCACATCATAAAATGCAATACATTGAACAAGTTACAGGAACTACTAATACTAATAACACACAACATACCTACCTCAAACAATTGTCATCTGTGGGAAAAGGTACTTCTGTCAAAGACCATGGTGTACACCCTGTACATCAAACTCAGACGATTAACTGGGAATGATTTTATTACCTGTAAATACAAATCAATGTGCCATTAACAAAACATATGAGAAGTTTCATAGTACATGTACTATCCCATAAACCGCACCCTACACTCACACAATAATTAAGATATGCATAAATTTCATAACAGAAAAGCACAGATTACTAATCAAATACAGAAATGTACAGACTACGTGACAATGGTTCTGAAATTACCCACCATCGAAACGAAAATCTACCCCAAGGTAGTAGCATCTTCATTACTATATTTAAATAGTAAACTTATTTAATTTTCATATCATCTGTTTTTGCCACATCACTCTCAAACAACAACTGTGTATCAAACTTAACTTAAATAATATTAAGTCCCTATTACCTACTATAACTTATTCAAAATTATTGTAAGGTAAGGGTGTTATGATTTCAGGACTTACAAAGGGATACCAAAGCCACCTCCTTTTAGTGCTGCTCATTTTCTACAACTCTCAAACAACTATATCGATTGAAGCAGTCAATACAATATAAAGTGATCATAAGTGGTTTATGAATCTCACAGTTTTCTATTTCTTGAAAAACTTGTGCATAATTAGGGTTTCCAAGCTCTGTATTCAAAATTCATGGGGTAAGGTTAACCAATTCTGGTGCCAACAATCGGCGTTTGACATTACACTAATAATTTTGCTGATGATGTATGTGAGATGTGCACAAGATCTGATGCACCGGTTTCACATGTGACTTATGCCTTGCCTTTGCACAGTGCATGCACATAGTGTACATAAAATTCAGCACTGACATTGTACTTGCAGGAATGCCAGATACTCAGCTGCATTCCTTAAGGCAGTAACATTTATCAATAAAAAAAAACACAAAAATACTTGCTGCCATTGAAATCACCATCAATAGTATTTTCTTTACATGGTTTATTATTCTGCAGTCCTAACATAATAGAATTAAGGGTACTCATTCCTGATTGCAGAGAGAAACTGCTTTACAACAATAACTTGCAAACCCAAGGAAATCACTCCTGGCTAGATGCATTATAGAATACAACAGCATACGACAGTGTGCCAATGGCCTTCCTGCAAAGGGAACACCAGTTCTTGCCAATTCACCAATGTTTAGCATTGTGGGCCTTGGCCACAAGCTGGATTGGTGATTGCCCACATCTGTTTAGCACTGTTGGCAAATGGGTTGCAGTCAATCAATGAGAGGCAAAAAGGGAGCTACTTCATCGACAACTTAAGGCTGTAATCTCATAATGTGATAGTTGCAATTGGAGCACTTTGCTCACCACATTAAGATTTGTTTAACCGTAAGTGATGCTTATAAACTGAGGAAGTAACAGCAGGATGTAACAAAAAATATAATTACAAAAAAATTCAGTTGCTACCAGTGGTACTCCAATGCCTGTTTCAATCCGGTTTGTTTTTCCACATTACTACATATAATTTTTGTTACAACAGTCCACATCAATAAAAGCAATATAAACTGGAATGACAATTTCTTTCTCACAGTCACTTTTCTATGTTTTAGCCTTATTGCTTAGCAGCTAATTGTATACAAATCCACACTAAAGCAAGACAAATTGGTACTGAATATCAAGACTCCCCCAACTGAAGAATCATCATAAAAGATCTCAACAAAAACATAAAGAAGCACAAAAAAACATTTTGTAATTGATAACATAAGATACAGTGTTGATTGTCTACAGTATGTTAATAAACTAACATCTAAAGTCACAAAAACAATTTCAATGTGGCAGATGTGTTGGGAATACTCAAAACATATTTGAAATCTGTTCCAAAATGTTCTGTGCTGCCCCATTTATTGTCTGCACTGTCTAGTATGTACTTCCTCAAAATTCAGAGTACATTACCCTCAGTGCATTCACATTGTTGTATAACTGAACAAAAGACAAAGTTAATCCACGATATAACAAGAACAAAGAAACCTACTAGTCCATATATGGAGTAGTGCATAATTATACCATAGGCTAGATGCCTGGAAAAAAAGTTGAATAAAACACAATGTGTTAACTTAATGACTATAAGAACATGAAAGCTTTCAGAATACAACACACACCTTTTGGTACCATTCATGATACCAACATCAAATCTATTTCCAGTAGCTCAAAACTACCTCACACCACACACTTTCACAATAAAATGTTATTGTAACATATCAACAGTTATAACCTACTTCCAATTTAGAACCGTCACTTTCTTATATGCAACTACCAAAGAAAAAATGAACCTCTGAGTATAAAGTAAGAGAGACTTTGCAAATAGTTTGCAGATATTTGTAATGATAGAAAGTTTATCATGTCATAGTCAGAAAGGTTAACTAAAGGCCAAAATTTCACAGATACATACACAAAGAAGAAGAAGGCTCAGGCTCACTGTAGACATTATAAAAAAAGTATTTCAAATTTCAGCTGAAGTGAAAGTGAATTTCAACCCCTATAGAACTAACTCATACACATTGAATCATATACTAATCTTGTCCTCACTAACTATAGGCACTAAACTCACATTTTGGTTTAAAAGTAGTTCATTACCAGCAATATGCAACTCAGGATGCATCTACATTGGAACGTGTCACACTTCATATTGTAGTGATTGAAATGAAGCACCTAATGAGTCCACTAGTTAACTATGCACAGGCTCAATTAAAAGCTATGAAAATTTTTATCTTACACACTTGATACTGTAAGAAACCATACAGCCAACACCACATGAAATATACTGAATGATTTTAATGGGAGGTCTTCCACCACTAACCCAACAGCTGAAAACTTGGCCCAAGTGGCTGTCATCTGTTCCATCTCATGAATTCTTTTTTGTTGCAATATATATTTCCATAATAAAGCTGAGGTGCCAACTGATGGGACTTTGTAGTGCTGGATATTGGTGGTTGACTCCTATGAGATGTGCATGAAATTGATCCTGCATTGTTTCAAAAATGCCTCAACAATGTCACAGACTATGTTGTGAAGTAGCCACCCAATAAATGTAAATATTCCAATAAATATTACTAAATACAATTTTTCCTTTCCTTATAGGTCATAAAAACTTTCTGGTTGCAACTTGTATTTACAATATAAGTGGAAATGAATGTGAATTACATTTCCTGTGGATACAATGTACACATATGAACAGCTAAAATATTCTTGCACTCTGTAACAGTAGGATCATAAAATCAAATGACAGTACAAATAGAGCACATTATGAACAATGTGCAATAAACTATACATCCACAACATACCACATGACACTTTTTATGAAGAAATGTTCCCATATAGATATTCATTCTTCTCTACAAGATTACAAACCAAAAGGACAAATGAGACCACTTTTTGACTACACTCAGGAATTTTAAAAAACTTTGATGTTCGTATTTTCTTTCATTTACATTACTCCAACACTGCCAACTTGTCAACAGGAGTATCATGCCTAACCAGAAATATACAGATGTAACACTGATGAGTGCAAATACTCCTAACATAAAAAAATGCAATGCATTGCACAAGTAACAGGAACAACCAATACTAGTATTGCACAACGTACCTATTCCAAGGAATTGATGTTTGTGGTAAAAGGTACTGCTGACCAAGGCAATGGTGTCCTCATAGTCCTACAACTCTGGCGAACCACTGGCAATGATGTCATCAACTGCAAATGCAAATCAGTGTGCCATTAGCAAAACATATGCAAAATTTCATAGTACATGTACTATTCCATAAGCAGCACACTTCATTTGCACACTCATTAACAACTGCATTAATTTCATGACAGAAAAGCACCAATTACTATGCAAATACAGAAACATAAACACAACAGACTATGTAAGAGGGGCTCTGTAATTATCCTCCATTAAAATGACAATCTAACCCAACAAATTAGTATCCTGATTACTAAATTTAAATAGTAAATTTATTTAATTGTCATATCATTTGATTTGCTACCTCAATCTCAAATAACAGCTGTGTATTAAACTTAACTTGAGAACAGTAAGTCTCATGTTCCTACCATGCCTTTTACAACAGTAGTGTAAGATAAGGACGTTACGATCTCAGGACTTACAAAGGGATAACAAAGTCACTTTCGTTTAGCGCTCCTCATGTGAGCTGCAAAACATGGCCCAGTGCTGACACAGCCTCATTGAACATTGAAAGGAGTGTTTTGCCGAAATGATATTATGACGCACAAAAGAAAGATGGCATTACAGATAATCTTTGGATTTGTGTCGTGCCGTAGTGAACAATTCTCCCTAGCAACGTAAGAACAACTGCTGATAATGAACCACAAATGAATTTTTCCTCACTTCAGTGGTGTGAAATGATGCTGGTGATGAATGATACACTTAATACTGCAATAACTAACTAACCGGGCCTAAAAAATCATCTTAAAACCATAACAGTCAACTGAAATCAGCACTTCGCATCGCTGAGAAGACTGTGCAGACTCGCAAACGAACTTTTGTACATTACGCAAGCAACTATTTTCTTTAGAGATTTGCAGCTGCTGCTCCATGTCATCTGACAAGCACAACAATCACTGGGTGATTCTTCTCCATTCCACCGACTGAGCTGTAGCAGTAGCGGATCAACATGAACAGCAACAACAGAAATGGAGAGGGTACTTCGGAGTAACTACCAACAACCAAAATGATGCTGTGAGTATAAAGTAAGAGAGATTTATTCTTGGATGTGCACAACCCATTTACTGACAAATGAGACAACATTTTGACTAATCATAGGAATTTTAAAAGCTATTGAACATTACTATCTTTTCACATCTGCATTGCTCCAACGATGCCAACTTCTAAAAAGGAGTATCAAAGGCTACAATTGTGCCTAACCAAAAATATACATATATAACACTGATGAGTGCAAATACCCCTCACATCATAAAATGCAATACATTGAACAAGTTACAGGAACTACTAATACTAATAACACACAACATACCTACCTCAAACAATTGTCATCTGTGGGAAAAGGTACTTCTGTCAAAGACCATGGTGTACACCCTGTACATCAAACTCAGACGATTAACTGGGAATGATTTTATTACCTGTAAATACAAATCAATGTGCCATTAACAAAACATATGAGAAGTTTCATAGTACATGTACTATCCCATAAACCGCACCCTACACTCACACAATAATTAAGATATGCATAAATTTCATAACAGAAAAGCACAGATTACTAATCAAATACAGAAATGTACAGACTACGTGACAATGGTTCTGAAATTACCCACCATCGAAACGAAAATCTACCCCAAGGTAGTAGCATCTTCATTACTATATTTAAATAGTAAACTTATTTAATTTTCATATCATCTGTTTTTGCCACATCACTCTCAAACAACAACTGTGTATCAAACTTAACTTAAATAATATTAAGTCCCTATTACCTACTATAACTTATTCAAAATTATTGTAAGGTAAGGGTGTTATGATTTCAGGACTTACAAAGGGATACCAAAGCCACCTCCTTTTAGTGCTGCTCATTTTCTACAACTCTCAAACAACTATATCGATTGAAGCAGTCAATACAATATAAAGTGATCATAAGTGGTTTATGAATCTCACAGTTTTCTATTTCTTGAAAAACTTGTGCATAATTAGGGTTTCCAAGCTCTGTATTCAAAATTCATGGGGTAAGGTTAACCAATTCTGGTGCCAACAATCGGCGTTTGACATTACACTAATAATTTTGCTGATGATGTATGTGAGATGTGCACAAGATCTGATGCACCGGTTTCACATGTGACTTATGCCTTGCCTTTGCACAGTGCATGCACATAGTGTACATAAAATTCAGCACTGACATTGTACTTGCAGGAATGCCAGATACTCAGCTGCATTCCTTAAGGCAGTAACATTTATCAATAAAAAAAAAAAACACAAAAATACTTGCTGCCATTGAAATCACCATCAATAGTATTTTCTTTACATGGTTTATTATTCTGCAGTCCTAACATAATAGAATTAAGGGTACTCATTCCTGATTGCAGAGAGAAACTGCTTTACAACAATAACTTGCAAACCCAAGGAAATCACTCCTGGCTAGATGCATTATAGAATACAACAGCATACGACAGTGTGCCAATGGCCTTCCTGCAAAGGGAACACCAGTTCTTGCCAATTCACCAATGTTTAGCATTGTGGGCCTTGGCCACAAGCTGGATTGGTGATTGCCCACATCTGTTCAGCACTGTTGGCAAATGGGTTGCAGTCAATCAATGAGAGGCAAAAAGGGAGCTACTTCATCGACAACTTAAGGCTGTAATCTCATAATGTGATAGTTGCAATTGGAGCACTTTGCTCACCACATTAAGATTTGTTTAACCGTAAGTGATGCTTATAAACTGAGGAAGTAACAGCAGGATGTAACAAAAAATATAATTACAAAAAAATTCAGTTGCTACCAGTGGTACTCCAATGCCTGTTTCAATCCGGTTTGTTTTTCCACATTACTACATATAATTTTTGTTACAACAGTCCACATCAATAAAAGCAATATAAACTGGAATGACAATTTCTTTCTCACAGTCACTTTTCTATGTTTTAGCCTTATTGCTTAGCAGCTAATTGTATACAAATCCACACTAAAGCAAGACAAATTGGTACTGAATATCAAGACTCCCCCAACTGAAGAATCATCATAAAAGATCTCAACAAAAACATAAAGAAGCACAAAAAAACATTTTGTAATTGATAACATAAGATACAGTGTTGATTGTCTACAGTATGTTAATAAACTAACATCTAAAGTCACAAAAACAATTTCAATGTGGCAGATGTGTTGGGAATACTCAAAACATATTTGAAATCTGTTCCAAAATGTTCTGTGCTGCCCCATTTATTGTCTGCACTGTCTAGTATGTACTTCCTCAAAATTCAGAGTACATTACCCTCAGTGCATTCACATTGTTGTATAACTGAACAAAAGACAAAGTTAATCCACGATATAACAAGAACAAAGAAACCTACTAGTCCATATATGGAGTAGTGCATAATTATACCATAGGCTAGATGCCTGGAAAAAAAGTTGAATAAAACACAATGTGTTAACTTAATGACTATAAGAACATGAAAGCTTTCAGAATACAACACACACCTTTTGGTACCATTCATGATACCAACATCAAATCTATTTCCAGTAGCTCAAAACTACCTCACACCACACACTTTCACAATAAAATGTTATTGTAACATATCAACAGTTATAACCTACTTCCAATTTAGAACCGTCACTTTCTTATATGCAACTACCAAAGAAAAAATGAACCTCTGAGTATAAAGTAAGAGAGACTTTGCAAATAGTTTGCAGATATTTGTAATGATAGAAAGTTTATCATGTCATAGTCAGAAAGGTTAACTAAAGGCCAAAATTTCACAGATACATACACAAAGAAGAAGAAGGCTCAGGCTCACTGTAGACATTATAAAAAAAGTATTTCAAATTTCAGCTGAAGTGAAAGTGAATTTCAACCCCTATAGAACTAACTCATACACATTGAATCATATACTAATCTTGTCCTCACTAACTATAGGCACTAAACTCACATTTTGGTTTAAAAGTAGTTCATTACCAGCAATATGCAACTCAGGATGCATCTACATTGGAACGTGTCACACTTCATATTGTAGTGATTGAAATGAAGCACCTAATGAATCCACTAGTTAACTATGCACAGGCTCAATTAAAAGCTATGAAAATTTTTATCTTACACACTTGATACTGTAAGAAACCATACAGCCAACACCACATGAAATATACTGAATGATTTTAATGGGAGGTCTTCCACCACTAACCCAACAGCTGAAAACTTGGCCCAAGTGGCTGTCATCTGTTCCATCACATGAATTCTTTTTTGTTGCAATATATATTTCCATAATAAAGCTGAGGCGCCAACTGATGGGACTTTGTAGTGCTGGATATTGGTGGTTGACTCCTATGAGATGTGCATGAAATTGAACCTGCATTGTTTCAAAAATGCCTCAACAATGTCACAGACTATGTTGTGAAGTAGCCACCCAATAAATGTAAATATTCCAATAAATATTACTAAATACAATTTTTCCTTTCCTTATAGGTCATAAAAACTTTCTGGTTGCAACTTGTATTTACAATATAAGTGGAAATGAATGTGAATTACATTTCCTGTGGATACAATGTACACATATGAACAGCTAAAATATTCTTGCACTCTGTAACAGTAGGATCATAAAATCAAATGACAGTACAAATAGAGCACATTATGAACAATGTGCAATAAACTATACATCCACAACATACCACATGACACTTTTTATGAAGAAATGTTCCCATATAGATATTCATTCTTCTCTACAAGATTACAAACCAAAAGGACAAATGAGACCACTTTTTGACTACACTCAGGAATTTTAAAAAACTTTGATGTTCGTATTTTCTTTCATTTACATTACTCCAACACTGCCAACTTGTCAACAGGAGTATCATGCCTAACCAGAAATATACAGATGTAACACTGATGAGTGCAAATACTCCTAACATAAAAAAATGCAATGCATTGCACAAGTAACAGGAACAACCAATACTAGTATTGCACAACGTACCTATTCCAAGGAATTGATGTTTGTGGTAAAAGGTACTGCTGACCAAGGCAATGGTGTCCTCATAGTCCTACAACTCTGGCGAACCACTGGCAATGATGTCATCAACTGCAAATGCAAATCAGTGTGCCATTAGCAAAACATATGCAAAATTTCATAGTACATGTACTATTCCATAAGCAGCACACTTCATTTGCACACTCATTAACAACTGCATTAATTTCATGACAGAAAAGCACCAATTACTACGCAAATACAGAAACATAAACACAACAGACTATGTAAGAGGGGCTCTGTAATTATCCTCCATTAAAATGACAATCTAACCCAACAAATTAGTATCCTGATTACTAAATTTAAATAGTAAATTTATTTAATTGTCATATCATTTGATTTGCTACCTCAATCTCAAATAACAGCTGTGTATTAAACTTAATTTGAGAACAGTAAGTCTCATGTTCCTACCATGCCTTTTACAACAGTAGTGTAAGATAAGGACGTTATGATCTCAGGACTTACAAAGGGATAACAAAGTCACTTTCGTTTAGCGCTCCTCATGTGAGCTGCAAAACATGGCCCAGTGCTGACACAGCCTCATTGAACATTGAAAGGAGTGTTTTGCCGAAATGATATTATGACGCACAAAAGAAAGATGGCATTACAGATAATCTTTGGATTTGTGTCGTGCCGTAGTGAACAATTCTCCCTAGCAACGTAAGAACAACTGCTGATAATGAACCACAAATGAATTTTTCCTCACTTCAGTGGTGTGAAATGATGCTGGTGATGAATGATACACTTAATACTGCAATAACTAACTAACCGGGCCTAAAAAATCATCTTAAAACCATAACAGTCAACTGAAATCAGCACTTCGCATTGCTGAGAAGACTGTGCAGACTCGCAAACGAACTTTCGTACATTACGCAAGCAACTATTTTCTTTAGAGATTTGCAGCTGCTGCTCCATGTTATCTGACAAGCACAACAATCACTGGGTGATTCTTCTCCATTCCACCGACTGAGCTGTAGCAGTAGCGGATCAACATGAACAGCAACAACAGAAATGGAGAGGGTACTTCGGAGTAACTACCAACAACCAAAATGATGCTGTGAGTATAAAGTAAGAGAGATTTATTCTTGGATGTGCACAACCCATTTACTGACAAATGAGACAACATTTTGACTAATCATAGGAATTTTAAAAGCTATTGAACATTACTATCTTTTCACATCTGCAATGCTCCAACGATGCCAACTTCTAAAAAGGAGTATCAAAGGCTACAATTGTGCCTAACCAAAAATATACATATATAACACTGATGAGTGCAAATACCCCTCACATCATAAAATGCAATACATTGAACAAGTTACAGGAACTACTAATACTAATAACACACAACATACCTACCTCAAACAATTGTCATCTGTGGGAAAAGGTACTTCTGTCAAAGACCATGGTGTACACCCTGTACATCAAACTCAGACGATTAACTGGGAATGATTTTATTACCTGTAAATACAAATCAATGTGCCATTAACAAAACATATGAGAAGTTTCATAGTACATGTACTATCCCATAAACCGCACCCTACACTCACACAATAATTAAGATATGCATAAATTTCATAACAGAAAAGCACAGATTACTAATCAAATACAGAAATGTACAGACTACGTGACAATGGTTCTGAAATTACCCACCATCGAAACGAAAATCTACCCCAAGGTAGTAGCATCTTCATTACTATATTTAAATAGTAAACTTATTTAATTTTCATATCATCTGTTTTTGCCACATCACTCTCAAACAACAACTGTGTATCAAACTTAACTTAAATAATATTAAGTCCCTATTACCTACTATAACTTATTCAAAATTATTGTAAGGTAAGGGTGTTATGATTTCAGGACTTACAAAGGGATACCAAAGCCACCTCCTTTTAGTGCTGCTCATTTTCTACAACTCTCAAACAACTATATCGATTGAAGCAGTCAATACAATATAAAGTGATCATAAGTGGTTTATGAATCTCACAGTTTTCTATTTCTTGAAAAACTTGTGCATAATTAGGGTTTCCAAGCTCTGTATTCAAAATTCATGGGGTAAGGTTAACCAATTCTGGTGCCAACAATCGGCGTTTGACATTACACTAATAATTTTGCTGATGATGTATGTGAGATGTGCACAAGATCTGATGCACCGGTTTCACATGTGACTTATGCCTTGCCTTTGCACAGTGCATGCACATAGTGTACATAAAATTCAGCACTGACATTGTACTTGCAGGAATGCCAGATACTCAGCTGCATTCCTTAAGGCAGTAACATTTATCAATAAAAAAAAAACACAAAAATACTTGCTGCCATTGAAATCACCATCAATAGTATTTTCTTTACATGGTTTATTATTCTGCAGTCCTAACATAATAGAATTAAGGGTACTCATTCCTGATTGCAGAGAGAAACTGCTTTACAACAATAACTTGCAAACCCAAGGAAATCACTCCTGGCTAGATGCATTATAGAATACAACAGCATACGACAGTGTGCCAATGGCCTTCCTGCAAAGGGAACACCAGTTCTTGCCAATTCACCAATGTTTAGCATTGTGGGCCTTGGCCACAAGCTGGATTGGTGATTGCCCACATCTGTTCAGCACTGTTGGCAAATGGGTTGCAGTCAATCAATGAGAGGCAAAAAGGGAGCTGCTTCATCGACAACTTAAGGCTGTAATCTCATAATGTGATAGTTGCAATTGGAGCACTTTGCTCACCACATTAAGATTTGTTTAACCGTAAGTGATGCTTATAAACTGAGGAAGTAACAGCAGGATGTAACAAAAAATATAATTACAAAAAAATTCAGTTGCTACCAGTGGTACTCCAATGCCTGTTTCAATCCGGTTTGTTTTTCCACATTACTACATATAATTTTTGTTACAACAGTCCACATCAATAAAAGCAATATAAACTGGAATGACAATTTCTTTCTCACAGTCACTTTTCTATGTTTTAGCCTTATTGCTTAGCAGCTAATTGTATACAAATCCACACTAAAGCAAGACAAATTGGTACTGAATATCAAGACTCCCCCAACTGAAGAATCATCATAAAAGATCTCAACAAAAACATAAAGAAGCACAAAAAAACATTTTGTAATTGATAACATAAGATACAGTGTTGATTGTCTACAGTATGTTAATAAACTAACATCTAAAGTCACAAAAACAATTTCAATGTGGCAGATGTGTTGGGAATACTCAAAACATATTTGAAATCTGTTCCAAAATGTTCTGTGCTGCCCCATTTATTGTCTGCACTGTCTAGTATGTACTTCCTCAAAATTCAGAGTACATTACCCTCAGTGCATTCACATTGTTGTATAACTGAACAAAAGACAAAGTTAATCCACGATATAACAAGAACAAAGAAACCTACTAGTCCATATATGGAGTAGTGCATAATTATACCATAGGCTAGATGCCTGGAAAAAAAGTTGAATAAAACACAATGTGTTAACTTAATGACTATAAGAACATGAAAGCTTTCAGAATACAACACACACCTTTTGGTACCATTCATGATACCAACATCAAATCTATTTCCAGTAGCTCAAAACTACCTCACACCACACACTTTCACAATAAAATGTTATTGTAACATATCAACAGTTATAACCTACTTCCAATTTAGAACCGTCACTTTCTTATATGCAACTACCAAAGAAAAAATGAACCTCTGAGTATAAAGTAAGAGAGACTTTGCAAATAGTTTGCAGATATTTGTAATGATAGAAAGTTTATCATGTCATAGTCAGAAAGGTTAACTAAAGGCCAAAATTTCACAGATACATACACAAAGAAGAAGAAGGCTCAGGCTCACTGTAGACATTATAAAAAAAGTATTTCAAATTTCAGCTGAAGTGAAAGTGAATTTCAACCCCTATAGAACTAACTCATACACATTGAATCATATACTAATCTTGTCCTCACTAACTATAGGCACTAAACTCACATTTTGGTTTAAAAGTAGTTCATTACCAGCAATATGCAACTCAGGATGCATCTACATTGGAACGTGTCACACTTCATATTGTAGTGATTGAAATGAAGCACCTAATGAGTCCACTAGTTAACTATGCACAGACTCAATTAAAAGCTATGAAAATTTTTATCTTACACACTTGATACTGTAAGAAACCATACAGCCAACACCACATGAAATATACTGAATGATTTTAATGGGAGGTCTTCCACCACTAACCCAACAGCTGAAAACTTGGCCCAAGTGGCTGTCATCTGTTCCATCTCATGAATTATTTTTTGTTGCAATATATATTTCCATAATAAAGCTGAGGTGCCAACTGATGGGACTTTGTAGTGCTGGATATTGGTGGTTGACTCCTATGAGATGTGCATGAAATTGATCCAGCATTGTTTCAAAAATGCCTCAACAATGTCACAGACTATGTTGTGAATTAGCCACCCAATAAATGTAAATATTCCAATAAATATTACTAAATACAATTTTTCCTTTCCTTATAGGTCATAAAAACTTTCTGGTTGCAACTTGTATTTACAATATAAGAGGAAATGAATGTGAATTACATTTCCTGTGGATACAATGTACACATATGAACAGCTAAAATATTCTTGCACTCTGTAACAGTAGGATCATAAAATCAAATGACAGTACAAATAGAGCACATTATGAACAATGTGCAATAAACTATACATCCACAACATACCACATGACACTTTTTATGAAGAAATGTTCCCATATAGATATTCATTCTTCTCTATAAGATTACAAACCAAAAGGACAAATGAGACCACTTTTTGACTACACTCAGGAATTTTAAAAAACTTTGATGTTCGTATTTTCTTTCATTTACATTACTCCAACACTGCCAACTTGTCAACAGGAGTATCATGCCTAACCAGAAATATACAGATGTAACACTGATGAGTGCAAATACTCCTAACATAAAAAAATGCAATGCATTGCACAAGTAACAGGAACAACCAATACTAGTATTGCACAACGTACCTATTCCAAGGAATTGATGTTTGTGGTAAAAGGTACTGCTGACCAAGGCAATGGTGTCCTCATAGTCCTACAACTCTGGCGAACCACTGGCAATGATGTCATCAACTGCAAATGCAAATCAGTGTGCCATTAGCAAAACATATGCAAAATTTCATAGTACATGTACTATTCCATAAGCAGCACACTTCATTTGCACACTCATTAACAACTGCATTAATTTCATGACAGAAAAGCACCAATTACTACGCAAATACAGAAACATAAACACAACAGACTATGTAAGAGGGGCTCTGTAATTATCCTCCATTAAAATGACAATCTAACCCAACAAATTAGTATCCTGATTACTAAATTTAAATAGTAAATTTATTTAATTGTCATATCATTTGATTTGCTACCTCAATCTCAAATAACAGCTGTGTATTAAACTTAACTTGAGAACAGTAAGTCTCATGTTCCTACCATGCCTTTTACAACAGTAGTGTAAGATAAGGACGTTATGATCTCAGGACTTACAAAGGGATAACAAAGTCACTTTCGTTTAGCGCTCCTCATGTGAGCTGCAAAACATGGCCCAGTGCTGACACAGCCTCATTGAACATTGAAAGGAGTGTTTTGCCGAAATGATATTATGACGCACAAAAGAAAGATGGCATTACAGATAATCTTTGGATTTGTGTCGTGCCGTAGTGAACAATTCTCCCTAGCAACGTAAGAACAACTGCTGATAATGAACCACAAATGAATTTTTCCTCACTTCAGTGGTGTGAAATGATGCTGGTGATGAATGATACACTTAATACTGCAATAACTAACTAACCGGGCCTAAAAAATCATCTTAAAACCATAACAGTCAACTGAAATCAGCACTTCGCATCGCTGAGAAGACTGTGCAGACTCGCAAACGAACTTTTGTACATTACGCAAGCAACTATTTTCTTTAGAGATTTGCAGCTGCTGCTCCATGTTATCTGACAAGCACAACAATCACTGGGTGATTCTTCTCCATTCCACCGACTGAGCTGTAGCAGTAGCGGATCAACATGAACAGCAACAACAGAAATGGAGAGGGTACTTCGGAGTAACTACCAACAACCAAAATGATGCTGTGAGTATAAAGTAAGAGAGATTAATTCTTGGATGTGCACAACCCATTTACTGACAAATGAGACAACATTTTGACTAATCATAGGAATTTTAAAAGCTATTGAACATTACTATCTTTTCACATCTGCATTGCTCCAACGATGCCAACTTCTAAAAAGGAGTATCAAAGGCTACAATTGTGCCTAACCACAAATATACATATATAACACTGATGAGTGCAAATACCCCTCACATCATAAAATGCAATACATTGAACAAGTTACAGGAACTACTAATACTAATAACACACAACATACCTACCTCAAACAATTGTCATCTGTGGGAAAAGGTACTTCTGTCAAAGACCATGGTGTACACCCTGTACATCAAACTCAGACGATTAACTGGGAATGATTTTATTACCTGTAAATACAAATCAATGTGCCATTAACAAAACATATGAGAAGTTTCATAGTACATGTACTATCCCATAAACCGCACCCTACACTCACACAATAATTAAGATATGCATAAATTTCATAACAGAAAAGCACAGATTACTAATCAAATACAGAAATGTACAGACTACGTGACAATGGTTCTGAAATTACCCACCATCGAAACGAAAATCTACCCCAAGGTAGTAGCATCTTCATTACTATATTTAAATAGTAAACTTATTTAATTTTCATATCATCTGTTTTTGCCACATCACTCTCAAACAACAACTGTGTATCAAACTTAACTTAAATAATATTAAGTCCCTATTACCTACTATAACTTATTCAAAATTATTGTAAGGTAAGGGTGTTATGATTTCAGGACTTACAAAGGGATACCAAAGCCACCTCCTTTTAGTGCTGCTCATTTTCTACAACTCTCAAACAACTATATCGATTGAAGCAGTCAATACAATATAAAGTGATCATAAGTGGTTTATGAATCTCACAGTTTTCTATTTCTTGAAAAACTTGTGCATAATTAGGGTTTCCAAGCTCTGTATTCAAAATTCATGGGGTAAGGTTAACCAATTCTGGTGCCAACAATCGGCGTTTGACATTACACTAATAATTTTGCTGATGATGTATGTGAGATGTGCACAAGATCTGATGCACCGGTTTCACATGTGACTTATGCCTTGCCTTTGCACAGTGCATGCACATAGTGTACATAAAATTCAGCACTGACATTGTACTTGCAGGAATGCCAGATACTCAGCTGCATTCCTTAAGGCAGTAACATTTATCAATAAAAAAAAAACACAAAAATACTTGCTGCCATTGAAATCACCATCAATAGTATTTTCTTTACATGGTTTATTATTCTGCAGTCCTAACATAATAGAATTAAGGGTACTCATTCCTGATTGCAGAGAGAAACTGCTTTACAACAATAACTTGCAAACCCAAGGAAATCACTCCTGGCTAGATGCATTATAGAATACAACAGCATACGACAGTGTGCCAATGGCCTTCCTGCAAAGGGAACACCAGTTCTTGCCAATTCACCAATGTTTAGCATTGTGGGCCTTGGCCACAAGCTGGATTGGTGATTGCCCACATCTGTTCAGCACTGTTGGCAAATGGGTTGCAGTCAATCAATGAGAGGCAAAAAGGGAGCTACTTCATCGACAACTTAAGGCTGTAATCTCATAATGTGATAGTTGCAATTGGAGCACTTTGCTCACCACATTAAGATTTGTTTAACCGTAAGTGATGCTTATAAACTGAGGAAGTAACAGCAGGATGTAACAAAAAATATAATTACAAAAAAATTCAGTTGCTACCAGTGGTACTCCAATGCCTGTTTCAATCCGGTTTGTTTTTCCACATTACTACATATAATTTTTGTTACAACAGTCCACATCAATAAAAGCAATATAAACTGGAATGACAATTTCTTTCTCACAGTCACTTTTCTATGTTTTAGCCTTATTGCTTAGCAGCTAATTGTATACAAATCCACACTAAAGCAAGACAAATTGGTACTGAATATCAAGACTCCCCCAACTGAAGAATCATCATAAAAGATCTCAACAAAAACATAAAGAAGCACAAAAAAACATTTTGTAATTGATAACATAAGATACAGTGTTGATTGTCTACAGTATGTTAATAAACTAACATCTAAAGTCACAAAAACAATTTCAATGTGGCAGATGTGTTGGGAATACTCAAAACATATTTGAAATCTGTTCCAAAATGTTCTGTGCTGCCCCATTTATTGTCTGCACTGTCTAGTATGTACTTCCTCAAAATTCAGAGTACATTACCCTCAGTGCATTCACATTGTTGTATAACTGAACAAAAGACAAAGTTAATCCACGATATAACAAGAACAAAGAAACCTACTAGTCCATATATGGAGTAGTGCATAATTATACCATAGGCTAGATGCCTGGAAAAAAAGTTGAATAAAACACAATGTGTTAACTTAATGACTATAAGAACATGAAAGCTTTCAGAATACAACACACACCTTTTGGTACCATTCATGATACCAACATCAAATCTATTTCCAGTAGCTCAAAACTATCTCACACCACACACTTTCACAATAAAATGTTATTGTAACATATCAACAGTTATAACCTACTTCCAATTTAGAACCGTCACTTTCTTATATGCAACTACCAAAGAAAAAATGAACCTCTGAGTATAAAGTAAGAGAGACTTTGCAAATAGTTTGCAGATATTTGTAATGATAGAAAGTTTATCATGTCATAGTCAGAAAGGTTAACTAAAGGCCAAAATTTCACAGATACATACACAAAGAAGAAGAAGGCTCAGGCTCACTGTAGACATTATAAAAAAAGTATTTCAAATTTCAGCTGAAGTGAAAGTGAATTTCAACCCCTATAGAACTAACTCATACACATTGAATCATATACTAATCTTGTCCTCACTAACTATAGGCACTAAACTCACATTTTGGTTTAAAAGTAGTTCATTACCAGCAATATGCAACTCAGGATGCATCTACATTGGAACGTGTCACACTTCATATTGTAGTGATTGAAATGAAGCACCTAATGAGTCCACTAGTTAACTATGCACAGGCTCAATTAAAAGCTATGAAAATTTTTATCTTACACACTTGATACTGTAAGAAACCATACAGCCAACACCACATGAAATATACTGAATGATTTTAATGGGAGGTCTTCCACCACTAACCCAACAGCTGAAAACTTGGCCCAAGTGGCTGTCATCTGTTCCATCACATGAATTCTTTTTTGTTGCAATATATATTTCCATAATAAAGCTGAGGTGCCAACTGATGGGACTTTGTAGTGCTGGATATTGGTGGTTGACTCCTATGAGATGTGCATGAAATTGATCCTGCATTGTTTCAAAAATGCCTCAACAATGTCACAGACTATGTTGTGAAGTAGCCACCCAATAAATGTAAATATTCCAATAAATATTACTAAATACAATTTTTCCTTTCCTTATAGGTCATAAAAACTTTCTGGTTGCAACTTGTATTTACAATATAAGTGGAAATGAATGTGAATTACATTTCCTGTGGATACAATGTACACATATGAACAGCTAAAATATTCTTGCACTCTGTAACAGTAGGATCATAAAATCAAATGACAGTACAAATAGAGCACATTATGAACAATGTGCAATAAACTATACATCCACAACATACCACATGACACTTTTTATGAAGAAATGTTCCCATATAGATATTCATTCTTCTCTATAAGATTACAAACCAAAAGGACAAATGAGACCACTTTTTGACTACACTCAGGAATTTTAAAAAACTTTGATGTTCGTATTTTCTTTCATTTACATTACTCCAACACTGCCAACTTGTCAACAGGAGTATCATGCCTAACCAGAAATATACAGATGTAACACTGATGAGTGCAAATACTCCTAACATAAAAAAATGCAATGCATTGCACAAGTAACAGGAACAACCAATACTAGTATTGCACAACGTACCTATTCCAAGGAATTGATGTTTGTGGTAAAAGGTACTGCTGACCAAGGCAATGGTGTCCTCATAGTCCTACAACTCTGGCGAACCACTGGCAATGATGTCATCAACTGCAAATGCAAATCAGTGTGCCATTAGCAAAACATATGCAAAATTTCATAGTACATGTACTATTCCATAAGCAGCACACTTCATTTGCACACTCATTAACAACTGCATTAATTTCATGACAGAAAAGCACCAATTACTACGCAAATACAGAAACATAAACACAACAGACTATGTAAGAGGGGCTCTGTAATTATCCTCCATTAAAATGACAATCTAACCCAACAAATTAGTATCCTGATTACTAAATTTAAATAGTAAATTTATTTAATTGTCATATCATTTGATTTGCTACCTCAATCTCAAATAACAGCTGTGTATTAAACTTAACTTGAGAACAGTAAGTCTCATGTTCCTACCATGCCTTTTACAACAGTAGTGTAAGATAAGGACGTTATGATCTCAGGACTTACAAAGGGATAACAAAGTCACTTTCGTTTAGCGCTCCTCATGTGAGCTGCAAAACATGGCCCAGTGCTGACACAGCCTCATTGAACATTGAAAGGAGTGTTTTGCCGAAATGATATTATGACGCACAAAAGAAAGATGGCATTACAGATAATCTTTGGATTTGTGTCGTGCTGTAGTGAACAATTCTCCCTAGCAACGTAAGAACAACTGCTGATAATGAACCACAAATGAATTTTTCCTCACTTCAGTGGTGTGAAATGATGCTGGTGATGAATGATACACTTAATACTGCAATAACTAACTAACCGGGCCTAAAAAATCATCTTAAAACCATAACAGTCAACTGAAATCAGCACTTCGCATCGCTGAGAAGACTGTGCAGACTCGCAAACGAACTTTTGTACATTACGCAAGCAACTATTTTCTTTAGAGATTTGCAGCTGCTGCTCCATGTTATCTGACAAGCACAACAATCACTGGGTGATTCTTCTCCATTCCACCGACTGAGCTGTAGCAGTAGCGGATCAACATGAACAGCAACAACAGAAATGGAGAGGGTACTTCGGAGTAACTACCAACAACCAAAATGATGCTGTGAGTATAAAGTAAGAGAGATTTATTCTTGGATGTGCACAACCCATTTACTGACAAATGAGACAACATTTTGACTAATCATAGGAATTTTAAAAGCTATTGAACATTACTATCTTTTCACATCTGCATTGCTCCAACGATGCCAACTTCTAAAAAGGAGTATCAAAGGCTACAATTGTGCCTAACCAAAAATATACATATATAACACTGATGAGTGCAAATACCCCTCACATCATAAAATGCAATACATTGAACAAGTTACAGGAACTACTAATACTAATAACACACAACATACCTACCTCAAACAATTGTCATCTGTGGGAAAAGGTACTTCTGTCAAAGACCATGGTGTACACCCTGTACATCAAACTCAGACGATTAACTGGGAATGATTTTATTACCTGTAAATACAAATCAATGTGCCATTAACAAAACATATGAGAAGTTTCATAGTACATGTACTATCCCATAAACCGCACCCTACACTCACACAATAATTAAGATATGCATAAATTTCATAACAGAAAAGCACAGATTACTAATCAAATACAGAAATGTACAGACTACGTGACAATGGTTCTGAAATTACCCACCATCGAAACGAAAATCTACCCCAAGGTAGTAGCATCTTCATTACTATATTTAAATAGTAAACTTATTTAATTTTCATATCATCTGTTTTTGCCACATCACTCTCAAACAACAACTGTGTATCAAACTTAACTTAAATAATATTAAGTCCCTATTACCTACTATAACTTATTCAAAATTATTGTAAGGTAAGGGTGTTATGATTTCAGGACTTACAAAGGGATACCAAAGCCACCTCCTTTTAGTGCTGCTCATTTTCTACAACTCTCAAACAACTATATCGATTGAAGCAGTCAATACAATATAAAGTGATCATAAGTGGTTTATGAATCTCACAGTTTTCTATTTCTTGAAAAACTTGTGCATAATTAGGGTTTCCAAGCTCTGTATTCAAAATTCATGGGGTAAGGTTAACCAAATCTGGTGCCAACAATCGGCTTTTGACATTACACTAATAATTTTGCTGATGATGTATGTGAGATGTGCACAAGATCTGATGCACCGGTTTCACATGTGACTTATGCCTTGCCTTTGCACAGTGCATGCACATAGTGTACATAAAATTCAGCACTGACATTGTACTTGCAGGAATGCCAGATACTCAGCTGCATTCCTTAAGGCAGTAACATTTATCAATAAAAAAAAAACACAAAAATACTTGCTGCCATTGAAATCACCATCAATAGTATTTTCTTTACATGGTTTATTATTCTGCAGTCCTAACATAATAGAATTAAGGGTACTCATTCCTGATTGCAGAGAGAAACTGCTTTACAACAATAACTTGCAAACCCAAGGAAATCACTCCTGGCTAGATGCATTATAGAATACAACAGCATACGACAGTGTGCCAATGGCCTTCCTGCAAAGGGAACACCAGTTCTTGCCAATTCACCAATGTTTAGCATTGTGGGCCTTGGCCACAAGCTGGATTGGTGATTGCCCACATCTGTTCAGCACTGTTGGCAAATGGGTTGCAGTCAATCAATGAGAGGCAAAAAGGGAGCTACTTCATCGACAACTTACGGCTGTAATCTCATAATGTGATAGTTGCAATTGGAGCACTTTGCTCACCACATTAAGATTTGTTTAACCGTAAGTGATGCTTATGAACTGAGGAAGTAACAGCAGGATGTAACAAAAAATATAATTACAAAAAAATTCAGTTGCTACCAGTGGTACTCCAATGCCTGTTTCAATCCGGTTTGTTTTTCCACATTACTACATATAATTTTTGTTACAACAGTCCACATCAATAAAAGCAATATAAACTGGAATGACAATTTCTTTCTCACAGTCACTTTTCTATGTTTTAGCCTTATTGCTTAGCAGCTAATTGTATACAAATCCACACTAAAGCAAGACAAATTGGTACTGAATATCAAGACTCCCCCAACTGAAGAATCATCATAAAAGATCTCAACAAAAACATAAAGAAGCACAAAAAAACATTTTGTATTGATAACATAAGATACAGTGTTGATTGTCTACAGTATGTTAATAAACTAACATCTAAAGTCACAAAAACAATTTCAATGTGGCAGATGTGTTGGGAATACTCAAAACATATTTGAAATCTGTTCCAAAATGTTCTGTGCTGCCCCATTTATTGTCTGCACTGTCTAGTACGTACTTCCTCAAAATTCAGAGTACATTACCCTCAGTGCATTCACATTGTTGTATAACTGAACAAAAGACAAAGTTAATCCACGATATAACAAGAACAAAGAAACCTACTAGTCCATATATGGAGTAGTGCATAATTATACCATAGGCTAGATGCCTGGAAAAAAAGTTGAATAAAACACAATGTGTTAACTTAATGACTATAAGAACATGAAAGCTTTCAGAATACAACACACACCTTTTGGTACCATTCATGATACCAACATCAAATCTATTTCCAGTAGCTCAAAACTACCTCACACCACACACTTTCACAATAAAATGTTATTGTAACATATCAACAGTTATAACCTAATTCCAATTTAGAACCGTCACTTTCTTATATGCAACTACCAAAGAAAAAATGAACCTCTGAGTATAAAGGAAGAGAGACTTTGCAAATAGTTTGCAGATATTTGTAATGATAGAAAGTTTATCATGTCATAGTCAGAAAGGTTAACTAAAGGCCAAAATTTCACAGATACATACACAAAGAAGAAGAAGGCCCAGGCTCACTGTAGACATTATAGAAAAAGTATTTCAAATTTCAGCTGAAGTGAAAGTGAATTTCAACCCCTATAGAACTAACTCATACACATTGAATCATATACTAATCTTGTCCTCACTAACTATAGGCACTAAACTCACATTTTGGTTTAAAAGTAGTTCATTACCAGCAATATGCAACTCAGGATGCATCTACATTGGAACGTGTCACACTTCATATTGTAGTGATTGAAATGAAGCACCTAATGAGTCCACTAGTTAACTATGCACAGGCTCAATTAAAAGCTATGAAAATTTTTATCTTACACACTTGATACTGTAAGAAACCATACAGCCAACACCACATGAAATATACTGAATGATTTTAATGGGAGGTCTTCCACCACTAACCCAACAGCTGAAAACTTGGCCCAAGTGGCTGTCATCTGTTCCATCACATGAATTCTTTTTTGTTGCAATATATATTTCCATAATAAAGCTGAGGTGCCAACTGATGGGACTTTGTAGTGCTGGATATTGGTGGTTGACTCCTATGAGATGTGCATGAAATTGAACCTGCATTGTTTCAAAAATGCCTCAACAATGTCACAGACTATGTTGTGAAGTAGCCACCCAATAAATGTAAATATTCCAATAAATATTACTAAATACAATTTTTCCTTTCCTTATAGGTCATAAAAACTTTCTGGTTGCAACTTGTATTTACAATATAAGTGGAAATGAATGTGAATTACATTTCCTGTGGATACAATGTACACATATGAACAGCTAAAATATTCTTGCACTCTGTAACAGTAGGATCATAAAATCAAATGACAGTACAAATAGAGCACATTATGAACAATGTGCAATAAACTATACATCCACAACATACCACATGACACTTTTTATGAAGAAATGTTCCCATATAGATATTCATTCTTCTCTATAAGATTACAAACCAAAAGGACAAATGAGACCACTTTTTGACTACACTCAGGAATTTTAAAAAACTTTGATGTTCGTATTTTCTTTCATTTACATTACTCCAACACTGCCAACTTGTCAACAGGAGTATCATGCCTAACCAGAAATATACAGATGTAACACTGATGAGTGCAAATACTCCTAACATAAAAAAATGCAATGCATTGCACAAGTAACAGGAACAACCAATACTAGTATTGCACAACGTACCTATTCCAAGGAATTGATGTTTGTGGTAAAAGGTACTGCTGACCAAGGCAATGGTGTCCTCATAGTCCTACAACTCTGGCGAACCACTGGCAATGATGTCATCAACTGCAAATGCAAATCAGTGTGC